>NW_024429198.1:31947361-32547361 GCF_017639785.1 Mesocricetus auratus
TTCTCATTCCTTCTACATCTTAAAATACTCCATCTGGAATTTCTTCTCTTCTGTAGGACATATATCTGTTCAAATCTTCATTTAGTACTGTTACCTCTTGGTTCTTAATTTTTGGGTTGATTTCTTTCATTTTTGTCCTCGAAGTGTTTCTTAATTTCCTGTTAGCTCATTGATTCATTTTTATAATACTAAATCTTGCTGGGTTTGATAGTGCACATCTTTAATCTGAACACTTAAGAGACAGAAGCAGGTGGATCCTTACAAGTTCAAGGCCAATCTGATCTACATAATGAATTCTAGTCAGACAAGGTTACATAATAAGACCTTGTCTCAAAAATAAATAAGTAAAATACTTTATCTTGTGCTTGTGTCTGTCATCAGCAGAAGAGAAGATTGATTACCTACTGAAATGAAAGAGGTTGTTTAAAAGATTTCCCACAGTATACTATAAATGTTAAAAAGGCATGTCCATGACACCTTCCCCCACTCACATTATAAAGAATACTACAATGAATTATTTCCATATAAATTTTAACTGAGACCTCAAGACAGCTGACAATGACCATTCCCAGGTTCCACGGGGGAGATCCAGAGTGATGGCATAGGGGCACTGGTTAAAAGTTCAGGAAGGGGGCATGCTCTAAATCTCTCTCCACCAATACCACCAGAGAGTAGGGTTTCTTCTCCCCTTGTGCGCAGTCAGAGGTGCTTCAGAAGGACTCTGTGACAGTACTGTGCCTTCTGGGACCAGTATGGACTAAAGGCTGCTGTTCCTCTACTTAGAAATCTAAGAGGAAACGACTTTGGGAGCTCCTGTCAGGCAACAAGCCTCAGGTAAAAAGGACTATTCAGCAATGAGGTCAAAAGTATACAATTCCCATGGACCAAGTAGATCATGCTGTCTGTTTACTAGCCTGTGGTAGTAGGGTATAAAACCTGCCCAAAAGGAGACATGAAAGCAGACCACAGCAAAAGGGTGATCTGCCACCTGCGTGAAGGAAAGACATACAGTACCAGTTCTAGGGGAAGGACCACCTGTGCTCACCTCCAGAGTATGGGGGGTCTTTCATGAAATCTGATCCCATCCCAAGAGTCCCCCGGTATCGCATGCCTGCTCACAGACACGCCAGACACACGGGACAGTTATTGGCCTTCTTTCTTCTCTCCTTCTACTCCTACTAAGGGGACCGGGAACACCAGCATGCAGAGATGTAGGATTGGGGTCCAGCCTCCCACTTGAAGCTCTTTCCTTAGAGAGTTATGTTATGTTTTAATTATGTCACTAGATGTGTGCAGATATCCAAGCTAGCCTGCTTGAACAGCAAGATAGAAATACTAATATACCCTGCCTAGAAGTGACCAGCAAGGTCCAAGGCTGTCCCCGATCCTCTCAGAGGCAGAGGGAGAACCATATACAGAGGAGGTCTGCTGGGAAAGCAAGAAGGGAAGCCAAACCTCAGTTCCTTATGTCCTGGGAAGGAATCCAGAGACACGAGAGAAGGAAAGGAAAGAGGAATTGATCAAGGCTGTCTCTAATTGGTCAGGTTGATATTTTGAAATCAACGAAAAGAGGTAGGAAAATCATAAAATGATCAGAGTGATCTTTTCATACACTAACAATGTGATTGTGGAAGCTATTTGATCCCAAGTGTTAAGTCTTATCAACATGGACTGGAGAGATGGCTCAGCCATTAAGGGCTTGGCTCAAACCAAAAATATAAGTCCTATCAACATTTACTCTAACATCTAAAACTAAAGCCTCATCTCAGCATCTTCTGTTCACATGGGGAGATACCTAGATATGATAGGCCCACACACACACAGATTCCCCAGCTGTGAGTCTGTGGCTCAAATCAGGTGTGGGCATCTGAGACACAGTGGCAGAGTGCCTTGAAGAGGGATTCCAGTTTCAGAAGGGAGACATCAAGAAAAGAAAGGTGTTTATGCCACAAAAGGCTAAATCCCAGGAAGGTAAATCCAATTAGATATTGTATTTGAGAAATATCTTGGTTTCAAAGGTCTAGGTGGGCATCCTCAACCCACAGAAACTTTGAACTCTCTCTTCAGGTCATGCTGCCCCTTTATTTGTGGTAAATGCATGTTGCTAGCAGAATAACTCTGTTGTACTGCCCTGCCTCCTTTTGCTGAGATGGAAGCATCTTCTGATATACCCCTTCCCTCTTCCTCCTTCTGTGGTGGCTGATTAAATTCGTGGTTCATACCACACAGTTTCTTTAACAAGTGGTTGTTCAGCTGTATCCTCTCTTATTTGTCACAGTATGAGTAGACCAAGGATTTTCAACTCTTTACATTGGTTCCTTTTCTCTTAATTTCTTCAATTCATCCCTCCACATATTTTATAATGTGTAGCAAGGGAAAGCATCAAGGATCTTTTACTGAATGTCTGGCCTCATCTTTTTGCGGGCTCTACTCTGGTCAAAACACTAGGGCACAGGCTGCATTTTTGACAGCTTATGAAGAAGAATCCCATTTTTGTTGGTTTCTAGAACCATCTCTTTGCTCCTGCTGAGTTCTTAACAGAATAACTCATTAATGCTCACATTTCAGCTCTGTTCAATATAACATTTATTTTCTGAGATATCAAGAGACTGCCCTACACCGTCTCTTTTCTTTCTTAACATTCTAGAATCACCGTTAACAGCCATATTACAGCAAATAGATGCCCCTGCCAGTTGGCTCTTCCCAGCCCACATCTTAGAGCTCTGGCATCATCCATCCTCCATCATCCATTCCAGAGCTTTCCTCACACATCTCAGTGTTTGTCTCAATGGCATTCCACTTCTAGTATTTAGACAACTAAGCCTCCTTATAGCAAAATACCACTGACTGGGCGGGTTAGACCATGGAGACTTAGTTCTAGAGACTAAATGGTCAAAATGATAGCAAATTTGGGTTGCTTAAGGGGCCTTTCTGGCTTATAAACACACACCTTTCTGTGTCCTCAAATGGGTGGCTATTCTGGGTATGTGTCTAGAGAGGGTTTTTGTGTTCCTTTCATAAGGGCAATAACCCTGAAGGATCACAGCCACACCTTGGGATCCTCTTTAACTTTGATTACTTTACTTAGAGGCCCCATCTTCAAAAGCCATCACGCAGCAGGTTTGGGTTTCAAGATATGAATTTTGGAAGGACACAAATATTAACGCACAACAAAGACCATCAGGAAAAAGGTAATCCTTCAATGAGAACAGAAAAATGACACAGCTTAGTTTAATAATTGTTCACATCAGTCCTAATTATCCAAAATCATTAACAGTCTCAAGGTAACCTGATTTTCATATGCTAATGGATGTTGTATTCCCAAGTTCTGGGTCCCAGGTCGTACCTAGTGATGTCAAGGTGTGTTGTATTTGTACATCTGGGATTAACATGAAGCAGAGGAGCCTGTTCAGTTCAAGTAAACATGGTGGCCTGGACTGACCTTGGGCAGGAACTCTGGGATGGCCAGAAGTGTGTGTGGAGGTATGGCAGCCTGAGGAAAAAACAAAACAAATGAGCCAAAGGTCCCAGACACCATCCCAGGTGTGTATGGACCATGGAGGGGGGGGGACAGCAACAGCAGCAGAAGCCCAGCCATGAAAAACTCTCTAGGTTTTCATGAGAGGTGAAGCTAGGCCTCTCTGTCTCTTTTTGTTTTGGTTTTTAGAATTATCTCTCCTTTGTGTGGCTCTCCACACAAAAAAAACACATTTGCTTTCCTGATGGGTGTTGTCATCCTAGTGACTCATTGGATAGATGTTGCCCATGGGCCAGGCCTGGGCATGATTTTTACTGTCAGTGCCTGAGAATCTCTATTCCTAGTAGGTCTTCCTGGGCCTTGTCCTGGTGACAGCAAGGAGTCCCTGGGGAGGCACGGAACAAGCCAACCTATGATGCTTCTACACTGTACTAATGGCGCCAGGGTGTCTTGGACTTTTCTCGTTGGTTCTCAGTGCTATGTATCCAGAGATCCAGCCTAGTGTGAGCATGGGAGGAACCAACTCTGCTCCCTGCCCTGTAAAAGGACAAGATGGTCTCTTCTAAACACTCCCCAACTTTTTTCTTCACCCAAATTTCCCCTTTTGTGGATAGCAAAATTTATAAAAGTGGAAAATCCCAGCCCTGACCATTACCCACATAAGACGGTGGAAGTAAAGAACTGTGAAAATGTGAGGCCTCGCACACACACAGATGAATAACTGAAATAGTCCACTGCCTCGTACACACACAGATGAATAACTGAAATAGTCCACTGCCTTTTAACAACCCATGAAAGGCAACCCCAGATGTTCCAAACAGATTCTCATGCCACTGTCACCCTCTGAGTTTGGAGTTTCCAGTTCATGTCCTTTTTCAGGGGTGATGTTTTATAGCAATGTTAATGAAATTAGCTCATTCATTTGGGTCAACAAGCATAAACTAAAATCCAATTTTCGTAGCTTCACTTTTGTTTCCAGCCACACAGTTGGAAATGAGTTCAGGAAATTTTTTAGAATCCTTTCTCTATGTACAGCTTAAAGGGAATCATAGAATTCAGAAGCTTTGGTGAGAAGTGTGTAGTATAGAAATTCAAAAGGTTGTTTTCTTGCCCCCAGAAGCCACAGTGCTCCCAGGAAGCCTGTGGACCCTGAGAATTCACTTCATTCAGCACGGTGGATCCTCAGGCTGCAGTGATGTGGGGGCTGGCCAGCCACAAAGTACTGCTGCTTCATCCACAGAACCTTAAAAATGGTGACGAGACTGGCAGACCACTTCACTTGTAAGTTAGCACCTGGGCATTTACACGGACTCTTGGACTGTCTTTGGAATCAGCCAGAAACATTAGGAGCAGATCTGTGGGCCAACCAGCTCTGGCCTGGCTGGGTACATCTAGACCTGTCCAGGGAAGAAGTGAGTTGGCCTTGTTCTCTGATCTAATTAGCTTTACCTGTCAATTTGACACATCCTAGAGTCATCTGAAAAGAAAGCCTCGGTTGTCAGATTGGCCAGCGGGCATATCTGTGAGGGATCCTCGTGATTGTTAACTATATTGAGAGGACAAGCCCACTGTGGCTGGTACCATCACTAGGCTGATGATCCTGAAGTGTACACTAGCTGAGTACAGGCCAGTCTTCAAGCCAGCCATCCAGCAGCATCCTCCATGATTCCTACCATGCTTCCTTGGCTGTAAAATGAGTTGCTTGGTTGAAGGCAATGTTATGTGGAAGAGTAAGAGGACCTGCCTTCACATTCCCGCCTTAAGTTCCTGCTTGGTCTTCCCTCAAGGATGGGCTGTGACCTGGAATTATAAGCTGAATACACTTTGCTGTCCTCAGTTACTTTTGTCACAGCAACAGAAGGAAATTAGACCACTCCTCATCTCTGTCCCAAGGCCAAGTGTGTGTGTATGTGTGGTCATGTCAGTGGGAGGTCAGAAAACAACGCCATTTTTAGTTCTGGACAGGGTCTCAGGGCAGCAGCCCCAGTCTGATCTGAGTGTTCTAGACATGGGGGCTGCCCGTGAGGTTTGCTAACAGTGCCCATGAGAGCTGGGAGCTGACTTAGTCACACTACTCACTTTCAGGAACTTCGTAGAAAACAAACTCAGAGGCTTCGATTCCCTCCTAGCTTCCCACACCCATACAAGATCAGGATGACACAGCATGTTTTGAAAGATCTTCTCAATTTCTTCCCACCCTGATGCCCTGGAAAAGCACCCAAACCTCAGAGGCAAACTGAATGCAGCACCATGAGAACTAAGAGTTGCCCAGCAGGCAGCTCAAGTCTGAACCCCCAAAGTGATAGGGGTTCTATGGGAGAGAGCACTAGGGTGAAGGAAAAATCCATAAAAGCTGTTTGTGTGTAAAATTAGAAACCCTAGGGAGTGAAATGAAAATGTGTTGTCACAGCTCCACTGTGATATGGTATTCAAGGACTTAAGGGTACCTGTGGAAGACCTCAGGTAAGGGTGTCAGGGTGATCAGACATCAGGCACTATGTAAAATTTTCACTTAGCATCCTTCTGGTCTGGAATGCAAAACTTCACCAGGGCTCTGGGGATGTGCTAAGGGCAGCAGGGCTCTATGCTGAGAACACCCCACATGCCAAGAAAGACCCCTCTTGCCAACAGGACACTGAGGCGCGCAATCAGAGCCTAGCAGTACCGCCTACTCCATGAGAACATGTAACCCTGCTGTACCCAAAAACTAACCTGAGAAACCAGCAACTGGAAACCATACCATTTGGATTTCAGCCCTCTTTAAGACTATCACCTTGGGCTGCCACACAATGCAGAAGCCGGGAGAGTGTCACCCCCACCTTCTAACAAAGGGAGCTGCCCAGTCTTGTTTATGTCTTCAAGCCCTATGCGTTTATTCTTTAGTCCGTCTGATACCCAAGATTCCAAGAAAACCAAAACCTGGACATCGAAGGAAACAAGATGATGTGACAGAACATGGATATAATTCTCAATGCAGACCAAAGGGAGAAGCCATGGTCAACACAGAGAAGGGCTCTGTCCCTGACCACCCACCCCAATCCTTGGGCACTTTTCCCAATCCTTCACCCACAGGACAAAGCCAAATATGTCATGAAGGCCAGAATCCTGCTGCCCCTGAGGATTCAGTACAGTTAGTAGGAAGATACAAGATATCCCTAAACCATTGTGGACTGGAGCTTCAGGAGGCAGGGAGCCCAAAAGACAAGGTTTCATAAGTTTCAGGGGGCAGAAAGACTGCTAGAGCATGGTGGTAGGGGATCAGCCTGGCTGCCAAAACACACAAAGTTATCTCTGAGCCACCCTGTGATACCCAAGGTAGCACTATACAGAAAACGAGGTTAACTGTGGACACTAGGCCTCCTCCCTGCGGCAATCCTCCTCTCTCTCAAAACAGATCCCCTTAATCCCTGGATCCCCTACAGAGCTGTCCTATCACTGGGCATGGCCCCCATATTCCCTGAAGCCCCCCTTTGCCAGAGCTATCCTGGATCTGGCACTTAGAGAACCCAGGACCATCCTGGTAAAATGAACAGAAACCCTGAAGCAAGTATGTTTCTGTTGACCTGGAGCCAGAGGAGTCCCACAGACTGGTCAGCCCAGGCTAGCATAGGCACGGAAAGCTGCATGGTGGTATAACACATTATGCACATGTCATCACAGCTGGGCCAAAGTCAGACCTATCAGGTGGACCCAGGTAAGACCCACAAGAGCACAGGAGATACCCAGCTAGACTGGGAAGACCCAGATCAGACCTAGCAGGGCACAAACTGGACTCAGGTGGACCCATACGGCACAAGGGAGATTTAGTCAGGCTTAGATGGAGACAGTGTCCACAGGTTTAGAGTCCTACCTTGGAAGAAGCTCTTCACCCTGAGGTAACTAACGCTGAGGCGCAGGACCGAAAGCTTGTCCAGCTTGGAGATGATGTCAGGTGGAAATGGTAGCAGGCTGGCCAGGTGGTCCAGCTCTGTGTTGAGGCGGTCCCGGTGCCGTTTGGAAGGATTTGATTTCTCAGCCCCCATGGTAAGCCTCCTGTGGGAAAAAGGCCTTAGTCATATAGGGTCCCACCAGGAGCCACTGGCCCAGCAGGCAAGCAACCATTCTCTGTGGTGACCTTACTGGGACATTGAAGCTGCTGCCCAGACAGAAAATGTTTAAAGAATCAAAGATCACTCCTTGGTTGTGGGACAATGTTTTTGTGAAGATGTGTTGCTCTCATTGGTTTAATAAAGATCTAAATGACCACTAGCTAGGCATGAAGAGGTTAAGCTTCACTTGCAGACAGGGAGAGAGCTCTCTGGGATGCAGAAGGGTAGAGTTGCCAGCCAGACACAGGGCATGTACAAGATGAGGAAACAAGCCATGAGCCACATGGAAACAAGTAGATGGATAGAAATGGGTTAATTTAAGCCATAAGCACTAGTTAGAAACCAGCCTAAGCTATCAGTAGAGCATTTGTAATTAGTAATAAGTCTCTGTGTGTTTTTTGGGAGCTGGCTGGTGGAACAGAATAGTCTGCCTACACTCCTTCTGGAAGATGCATACCGAGGAACTGAAAAGACACACTAGTTAGCTATAAGCTAATATTTAGAGGGACGTGTGAAAAGTCTCAGTCAAGGATGAAGGACAAGGCTACTGCTGCATTTCTCAACCCTTCTGTGACAGGTTTCCTGAGAAGGGAGAATACCTGGCTAGGGCTGTCTGGACAAGAATGTGCATGGAAAAATATACTTTTATTTAACGTCCTTCAAAATCTCACAGCACCTAGCCCAAACCTAATATACCACAGGAAAAATACAAGTTCCCAGGCTAGAGTGGTGATAGCTTCCTGATCCATCAGCAATCCAAACAGTTCTTGGTCTATTTTTTTTTTTTTTGGTTCCCGGAACAATGAATTGTAGTTCAAAATTCAGACCTGAGAGTCCACACGTCTAGAAGAGGACACCAAGACCAGCCAGACATCACAGACAAGTTCTCAAAGTCAAAGCCTCCAGAGCCCCACCATCCTTTGTCCACCAGTTCACATAGCTCAGGGAACCTGCCGACTCGTAGATAGTTTCACCTGGCCTCAACTACCTGCCTGGAGAGGGGGCCTTCAGCGTCCCTTCACCTAACCTCTTAGGTCTCCCTCTTCTGACCCTCTTAATTGTGGCACAGAATAACCAAACCTTCCTAATTCTTTGTTGTCAGTGTCACCCACACTATGTCTCTAGAAGAGACAGCAGCAGCCAGAGTGGATCCAATGTCGGAAAGGTTAGGAGAGCAAAAAGGCTCCGTACTGGCAGATCTGCAAAAAGCAGCCATCTGCTTCAGCAGCCTAACACTTTCCGGGGTCTCAGGGAATCTCAGATTAGAGGCCCCTCTGGGTTTGAGAAGTTGTCCAATAGCCCAAATTCCCCAGTTTTCTGACAGTGTCTGGCAGCATCAAAGCCAGGAGCTGTTGCTTTTTAAAAGTGAGATCTATCTAGCACAACATAGTCAGTCCTTTAAAAGCAGCCAGCCTCCTTCATTTGCCGGTCATGACACTGCACATCTCTCCTTGGCCTAAAGATTTTTACTGATCAAAGGGAAGTTCCTCCCTCATGTGTGTTTTTCTCCTAAGCTCCTTACTTTTGTGTTTGAAACTGCTGACCTGCTTGCTACCCACGTGGGCTGACCTGTAATGGGTATTTCATCCGAATGTGCAGAAACACGAGTAACGGTGCTCCCACCCGACTAACCGCCTCCACAAAACAGGGTGCTTCCACGATGCGTTCACGTTGCAACGTGCATTTTGCTTCTTCATTCTTTTTTCATGGCTGAATAACATTCAGTACATAAATGGACCGCATCTTGCTGATCTTGCAACAACTAACCACTCTGGTGGTTTTCCACTGACGATCCCTGTGAATATGGCGGCTCTGAGCAGTCACTCAGGAGACTCTGCCTGAACACGTGCGACCGGAATTGCTGGACCTGTGTGACTCTTTGCTTTGCATTTTGAGGAGTCACTGGGCTGTATTCTGCACGTCTGCACCATTTCACAGACTCACCAGTTTCTCCACGTGCTTGTCTACACTGTACCGTTCCATTTTTACTACAGTCAGTGGATACAAGGTACTAGCTATGATTTGCACTTCCCTGGTGATTTGCCGTGCTGTGAATCTTCTCCTGTGCCTGCTCATTCACAAATCGTCTTTGAGAAGTGGCTATCCAGTCCTTTGACGCTCTTCAATTGGGCTGCCTTTGGTTTTGAGTTGTAAGAGTTATTTGTATGTGTGTTAGGTCTTCATCTGATACATGACTCACAAATATTCTTTCCTCTCTAGGGTTGTTCTTAGTTGTCTGTCTACTTCCATATTATTTTAAATTGCCAGCCAAAACTGAAATAGACTGGCAGAGAAGGCCTGCCACAAACTAGCAAGGAGTCCACTCTGTGAATGACAGATACCTGAGGACTCCCCACAAAACCAAGGGGACACCTGATGGGCAGATAGGGGTATGGTTAGAACCATGGAGGTGCTGAGTAGTGAGGAGACAGCAAAATCGTGGTGGGCTGGGGCATGTATAGGCACTTGGAAGAGAGATTTAGGATCCAAAGCAGTGTCTCTATGTAGTAGAATCTTGCCTAGCCAGTGAACTTATAGCAATGGCCACACCCTTTGGGTGTGGTTTCAGGTGCAGATGTGACCCATAGTAAGGTAGAGGAAAGGCTGGCTCGCACTCTCTTGGGTTCTGAGAGCATCGGAAGGGCAGAGACTTCATCTTCTGCAGCAGGAAGACCACGGAGGTTATTTACTCTTGTCTGTGTAAATTCTTCCCCAGTAAACACCTATTCATCATTTTTCTCAGGTCTGGTGAACTCATGTAAACCCCTGCCTTTATCTCTATCTGGGTGTTGGGTCCACATGGTGCTGTGTGCTCAGAGATCAGGTCTGTCCCCTTTACCATGGCTCTGGGCTCACTCAAGGACCTACCCAGCCTCAGGCATGTGTCTTTCCATTCACATTCTCCAACTCCAGTTATTTCCGCATACTGGGAATTTCTCAGCTGAGCAGAGACTCCCTAAGACATAAACCCAGCTTACTTTAAACCTCCATCTAGATCTACGGTAGAGGTGTCCTTGTCTCTCCATGCAGGATGCCTACACTAGCTCCAGCCATGACAATCAGGTCTTTCTATACAGAGCACATGAAGGGTGCAGCTTGCAGTAAGCTGGGTCCTTGCACTCCAAGCCTCTCTATCAGGCTCAGGGTGATGTTGTGCCAAGATCACAGTATACTTTGCTTTCTTCCTCTGGCTTTTAGGATACCAAGACACCCCTCACTGCTACCTATACTCTGCACTCTACTTCTCAATATCAGCTCCATGAAGCAGATGGTAGCCTAAGAAAGGATAGATGGTCAGGAGGGACAGTCCATGTAGAAAGAAAACAGTCCTCGTGGCTTGTGGTAAGTTCAAACCCAGGGCAAATGTGGAGTCCAGGGTAGAATTCTCACTGACTCCAGGGAGAGAAACAGCAAGACGTGAGTAGTGGCTCACTCAAGATGACCAGCAGCACAGAAGTAAGAAGTAACAAGGGAAAGAAGCAGTAAGTCAGCTCCGCTGAACAAAGTCACAAGTTAATTGTGGATTAACTTAACAAGAGATATCCAGGACATGCAGACAAAACTATAAAGTGTCACTGATAAAAATGTAATGAACCTAAGTAAATGGAAAGATATATCAAGTTCTTAGGTTGGAAAATAAAATATTGTTAAGATGTAACTCTTCACCAAATTGATCTACAGATTCCACTAAAATTCCAACATAGATGTTAATATGATTATAAAATTGATTCTCACATTTATATGGAAATCAAAGAACCTAGAATAGTCAATTAAAAAGATCACACCAGGAGGACTTACCTCCTGCTTTTAAGCCTTCCATAAAGCTCCAACATTAAGATGTATTAGTATTAGAGAAATCAGAAATACAAATCAGTGGAAAAGAATAGAGAATCTACAAATAGACCCGCATATTCTTCATCAAGTCAATTAACTAGCCCAAGATACTAAGTGCTTCTGGATCCACTGGGTAACCATAAAAACAGTAAATGCCAGCACTTACCTCCCACAGTACCTCAAGATGAACTCTAAATGAATCACAGACCCAAATGTAAAACCGAATATGAAACTTTATGGGAAAACATGTGCAAGAATCTTTGGGTAGTCGTGGGCCTCTTACAATAACACACACACACACACACACACACACACACACTAAACTTGTCTTCATCAAAAGTTCTTTAGATTACTTTTCTTTGAGACAGAGAATCATTATGTAACTAACCTAGGCTGGTCTCATACTCATGTCCCTGCTTCAGCCTTTTGAGTATAGTAATTATAGGTATACCACTATGCTCAGCTTAAAATGTCTGGTGAATGTATAGATGTGTATATTTGTGTGTGTGTGTGTGTGCGTGCGTGTTTATTAACTGGTGCAAATGTAAGGAGAAGACAGAGATTGATAATCAGGCTTGTCTACCTTAATTTTTGTGACATAGTCTCTTGCTGAGCTTGAAACTTACTGTTTGGACTAGACTGCCTGGCCAGGAAGCCTCTGAGATATAACTGCTTCCCTGCCTGCAGCTCTGAGGTTACAGATGAGTATTGCCATGATCAGATTTTATGCAGGTGCTAGGGAAATGGAGTCATGTCCTCATTGCCATTTCCCCAGCCTCCAAAATATCCTTTGAAAATCAGTATTAGAAAGATGAAAAAGTTATCAAAGGCTGGAATAAAATAACCACAAGTACTTGCTAGAGTATATAAAGAGTTCTCATGACATAATGAAACAACCACAAAAGAAAATAGGCAAATTATTTGAACGCTTTACCACAGAAACTGTGTGGATGAAAAGAAAGCCCATAAATATATATATATATGCAACATCATTATTCCTGAAGTCAATACAGAGAAACCCTGAAACTCTACCAACCCATGAAAGTGGCTGAAACAAAAAACTGGCAATGCAAGCACTGGAGAGAATATGGAGGGGTCTATGCCATGCTTCACTGTAGCTGGAACATAAGAGAATGCAAAGACTATAGAAAATGGACTGAGGTTTCTGGGAAAGATAAGTACACTGTTATGCAGCAACTGCCTCTTTAGGTGTTTACCCAAGAAGAACAGAAGTACCCAGCTCTCAAAGAATCGCTGTAGAACATCCACAAAAATTTTAACAGTCCCCAAACAGGGGACAATTCAGATGTCCACCTAACTTGGAATATCCCCACAGCAGAGAATATAAAAAAAATAAAGGAATCAGCTATTGATGCACAAACTCAGAGGAATCCCAGAGTCATTATGCAAGTCAAAAGCTCCAAAAAATGTCATTCCATTATACAAGACACAAGAAGAGAAAATCTACAGTGACAGGAAGTGGGGCAGAGGCTGCCTGGGGACAGAGGTGGTAGGGACAGCTAAGTTCAAAAGGAGACTTTTGGAGTGGCAGAATGTTTGGGTCTTGGCTACTGACGATTTCATGGGCAAAAGCTGATCAAGCTGTAAACTTTGTCAGTGTAACTGACATGCGTGTACTTCAATTATACTCCAGTAAAGGAAAAGCTGATGTGGACCAGTGAGATAGCTCAGTTGGTAAAGACACTTGATGCCAAGCCTATTGGCCTGAGTTTGATCCTGGGGACCTATATAATGGAAGGACAGAACTGAATTCCATACGTTGTTCTCTCTCTCTTACACACACACACACACAGACACATAAACACACATGTACACACACATACACAAACACACACACATATGCATACACAGACATATACACATACACCATACACTCACACAGATATACACACACATACATACACACACTCACACAGACATACACACACACAGACACACATACACATACACACACACACACACACACACACACACCTATTTTAGTGGGGGAGGAAAAGAAAAACAGATAAAGAACCAGGGGCTTGAGTACCACAACCTCCTCATTGTCATGAGATGAAGACATTGTTCCTGGGAAAGACTCAGGGATCCTACAGGATGAGATGGGGAACAAAACATGGTTCTGGTAACACCAGGTATTCGTTCCTGGGAAAAGTTATGGATTCAGAAATACCCATAGCTACTAGGTAGAACTTAGGGTTGTGAAGAAAAGAACACTCATACAAAATTACTTGCCACTTACAGCATGCAGGTGACACCAACATCAGGCTGCCTGTGTTTACCCACATTCCTTTGCTCCCTGGATAAAGGTGGAAAGGTGTTGACTGACGACATGTGTGCTGCAAACCTATGCTGCAGCTGGAGAACACCACAGAGTTAATGGACAGCAGAGGTCCGAGATAACACCTTGTAAAGCACACTGCACATCCTCAGGGTGTACAGCAGGGAAAGCGCCTGAGCACAGAAGAAAGACACACCCACCGCAAGGATGTCCCAGGAAGCATTCACAGACAGTGCTAAAAGCAGATGCTTCTTGAAAGAGGGCAGGGTGTGGACACAGTCCCTGGGTTGTGAACCAGACGCGCTTTCTATCTTTCCAGAGCATCCATAAATCAAAATGCCAACTGGATATGGTGGTGCTTGCCTTTACTCTTAGCACTCAGGAGGCAGAAGCAGGCAGATCTCTGTGAGTTCAAGGCCAGTCTGGTGTACATAGTGAATTCTGGACCAATCATGGCTACATAGTGAGACCCTGTCTCAAAAACAAATGAAACAAAATAAAATGTAAGTATCCAATGCCTCAAACATGGCCTCACTTTTGCTTTGGAGTAAGAATATTATGTAGACAAAAAAAAAACTCAGTCTCTTTCTGCAGATACTACTGCTTCAGCTAAGTGACAAAGTTATTTTCTTATTTATATGATCAATATTATGTAAACAAAATCCCTGTCACAGAGGAGCACATTTCTTCTTCTTTTTTTTTCTTGGTTTTCCAAGACAGGGTTCTCTGTGGCTTTGGAGGCTGTCCTGGAACTAGCTCTCGTAGACCAGGCTGGCCTCGAACTTACAGAGATCCGCCTGCCTCTGCCTCCCGAGTGCTGGGGTTAAAGCCGTGCGCTGCCTGGCTGAGGAGCTCATTCCTATGCTAATCTCATGGGCCTTACCCTCTCTTGAGTGTACTCAGCTTTCCTCCCAGCACTCACTTCTAATCAAAGACCCATACCCCAGCCTATCTCCAGCCTCACTGTTCGGTGGCTCCAGTCTCCAAATAACCACCTTCAAAGTCCAGCCTCACACTCAGAGCAACCTCAGCTTCTTGTCAGTGCTTGGATCCACATGGTCTTAAATCTACACAGGATCTTGTAGCCCTGGAGGCCAGCAGGGGTAGCTCTATCACAACAAAGAGGGTACACCTGGAAAGAGCTGCTGAGGGGTGTTCCATCAACACTCTGTTGAGTCCCAGTCTCACGTATAGCTGTATCATACACCAGCAGTGTCACATATCCACAACATCTAAACCCCTCTCGGTCTCTGTCTCTGTCTCTGTCTCTGTCTCTGTCTCTGTCTCTGTCTCTCTCTCTCTCTCTCTCTCTCTCACACACACACACACACACACACACACAACCACAGCCCACAGATGATGATGCACACAGCAGATTCTGCACCAGTGGCCAGAGGCAGCCTGTGGACTTCTTGTGGAAGCTGTAACTCAGCTGGTTTCCTGGAAAGTGTGCTAAGCCCTGGTTTTGCTGGAGCCGCCACACACCTCTCACTTTGACCACTCTGTGGGCTGCAGGTTAAGCCCAGGACTGGCAGAAAGACCACAGACAAGGATGACTGTATACCTGAGGGGCGGTGGGTCTGAGCCCTGAGCCCCCCATCTCTATACCTTCAGAGACCTTCGGTGGGGACAATGCACCCCAAGGAGGCTCTGTCATTTGCAGTGTGAGACCTAAACCTTAGGACACTTCCCACAGACAGAATGACTCATTGCTGAAGAGAACAAAGGTTCCAAACATACTAGTGACATATGCCTCACCCAGAAGAGACCTCCACCAATTCCAGCCAGTGCTTTGTGTCTAAGTCAGAAAAGCTACCTAAAGTAAACTTGCCTGCTAAAGGAAGCCACTCACACTTGCATGAGACCTATAGGCCACAGTGACCACGCCTCTCAGGAAGGTTCTCCAAAGCCTACCTTATACTGTGTTTGCCTATAACATCCCCTCTCCTCGGGAAGGCACAGTGTGTCCCTTACTCCCCAGGGATATCAGGATGGAGGGCATGATACTCTACCGCTTCTGAATGGGTTTCTTTCTCTTTCTACCGGCATATGTACACTCTCCAGATGGAATCATCATCTTTGATCCTAAAAAAGAAGGGGACATTGAGTTAATCACACAAAGAGACCCTGTGTGACATCCCATGTGCCTACTATAATGACCCAAAGCAGGAAGGGGGTCTGTCAAGGCCCGCTGGCCCTCGTGCAGGTTAGCCCTGCAGGCTGGAGTACTCACATAGTATTAGAGCACTATTGAAAACAAGGTGATGGCCTGTAAAGACCTCTATCATTTTTACTCTGAGCAGAATTGTTGCACAGGTTGTGGAGCAGGGTGCATGCTACTGAGCCTCAAGGAGCTGTTGTTTTCAGGATCATACGATCTACTTATCTGGGCAGTCCATCCTGCACCCACAGGCCCACATGGTTAACACCCTCCACACTCGTGTGTATTATTTCTTCTCAGTTCTATGCACTGGACTTCCACTATGGTCACTCATGCTCAGCCAACTCCAGCCCAACCAAAAGTGTCCTGTGGTGCTAAACACACACTTATGCCTCCCACAGAAGTCACTGAAGCATCCCAGTACATGCACCTCATCAAATGTAAGTACCCACTTTCATGTCGTAGAATCTTGATATTTCTAGTAGTGAGGACATCCGAGCCTTCACAAATTCCCTTAGACCCCTGTTGCAGCCCCATGCCTCAGTCGCCTGAGAATGTAAATAGATAGCCCTGATTTGACCTCCTGTGTGTATCATCTGGAAGAGGCACCATTTCTATACTTGGAAGTGACAGTGAAGCCGTCAGAACTGTGCAACTGATATCCTTTGAGGACTAAGAGGGGCAGGCAAAGAAAAAGAAAACTCATAGGAAGGATCTTCCACACAAACACTAACCACACACCTGGAGTAGCAACCAAGGCGTAAGACAAAAGAATGTCACTAGGGACAAAGAAAAACTAACAAAGTTGCCAAGTTTTAGAACATGGTTTATCACAGGTACTGATAAGATTCTCTAGGTGATCAGTTGTGGTGAGAGATCTATGATCAGCGCCACAGGTGCCTCTGGTAGATCTCTCACTGCAATCAATAGAAATAAATAGGACATCAGTACAGAATTCACAAACGATAGCTGACTGTAACTCAGGAGAGTACAAAACATATCCTTCAGCACCATCAAAATACACATTAGTCCTGTGCCCATGGGACATATACCCAGACACACTTTACTGTAAAATTTATGTACTCCTAATGAATCCTAAAATGACAGATACCTTACAAAGTGTGTTTTCTGGTGTAGTGGAATTAAGCTTGGAAAACTTGCAAGTATTTGGAAAGCAAAGAATTCATTATTTTAAAAACATATTTAGAAATTTGGCTCTATTTTCTAAATATTAAGCAACCTAGATGCCCCTCAACTGAAGAGTGGATAGAGAAAATGTGGTACATTTACACAATGGAGTATTACTCAGCAGAAAAAAACAATGGAATCTTGAAATTCACAGATAAATGGATAGCACTGGAAGAAACCATCCTGAGTGAGGTAACCCAGTCACAAAAAGACAAACATGGTATGTACTCACTCATATATGGATTTTAAACATGGATCAGGAGAGTGCCAGTCTGCACTTCCACTGACAGAGAGTCTGGGAAACAGGAAAGAACCTAAAAGACATAAATGGTACCCAAGAGAAGAGAAATGAGGCAAGATCCTCTGAACAGATGGGGAACACGGCGAGGGGTGGCGGGGGGGGACGGGGACCTGGGAAATAGAGAGATGGAGAAGTGGAAGAGAGAGTAGGACGTGGAGGAACAGGAAGGTGGACTGGGGGGGTTGGATAGAGGGAAGAGGGAATCATAGGTTAGAAGACAGATCAGGCACCATTGTGACCTCTAGTGATCTAAACGGATGACACCAATTGACAAGCTAAGCAATAGTGTAGAGACCACCTCGAACGCCTATTCCTGATAGTGAACTTGATGTCTATAACCATCCTGGAGCCTTCATCCAGTGACTGATGGAAGCAGAGGCAAACACCCACAGTTAAATACTGAACAGAACCCAAGGAACCCAGCGACAGAGAGAGAGGAGCGAAGAGCAAATTGGCAAAGAATGGGCTGGCAAAACCAGCAGAGACAGCTGATCTGAACAGGGGAGAGCTCTTGGACCCCAGACCGACAGCTGGGAGGCCAGCATGAGACCGATCCAGACCCCCTGAATGTGAGAGTCAATGAGGAGGCCTGGGCTACCTATGGGGTCCTGAGCTGTGGATCAGCGTTTATCCCTCGAATACTAACAGACATCGTGTGTTCATAACACAAAGAGGGTTGCTCTCTCTGCCTGGACTCTTAGGGAAGTGCCTGGACCCTACCCTAATGAAATGATAGACTCTAGATATCCCCTATGCGGAAGGAATTGGCAATAGGGTGGGAGGATGGGGGGGATGGTTGGGGGGGTGCGGGAGGAGGGGAGGGAGAGGGAACTGGGATTGACATGTAAAACAAGCTAATTAAAATAAAAAAATTTTAATTAAAAAATATATTTAGAAATTAATGAAAACACAAACATATCAAACTTCGTGAGACAGAGCAGAAAGTGCTTGTTAGAAAAAATAAAATGTATCAAATAAATAAACTGAGCTTTTAACTGAAATAGCTAGAATAGAAAATAAACTTAAATCAAGCAGGGTAGAGACAAGGTAGAAAAGGTATGAAACTTTTTTTTTTTTTTTTGGTTTTTCGAGACAGGGTTTCTCTGTTATGTTTTGGAGGCTATCGGTCCAGCCCAGCCTCGAACTCACAGAGATCCACCTGCCTCTGCCTCCCGGGTGCTGTGATTAAAGGCATGCGCCACCACCGCCTGGCTAAGGTATGAAACTTAAAACATAAAAATGAAGAAAAAATAATGAAACTAACAGTTGGTTCTTAAAAGATCAACAAAATTGGCAAACTTTTATCCAGAATGATCAGAAATATAAAAGATATAGACTACCAGAATCAGAAAGGAAACATTTCTATAGATCCCCAGCATTGAGAAGGCTAGAAGGGGATACTGCTATGTGCTGCACTGTGTCCCCCGAGATTCATATGTTAAAGTTACGACTCTCCACATGGACTTGGGCATGAGTGGGGGTGACTAAGGAAGTGAGGTCATTGGGTGTATCCTGTAGTTCCACGGAGTTGTGCTCTTAGGAGAGGAGCAAAGGACACTGGGACTCTTTCTCTCGCCACTTCAAGAAGACACAGGGAGAGCAAGGCTGTGCACCAGCCAGGAAGATACTCTCACCAGAAACTGAATTGAATAGCATCTTGGTTTTCCATGTCCATTCTCCAGGACTGTGAGGTCTGCTCTTTAATCTGCCCAGTCTGTGACATTTTGCCAAGCACACACCAGGACAAATAATTTCCCCATAAATTCTACAATTTAAATGAAATGCAGCAATTCCTTCAAGGACACGAATTATTAAAACTCACTCGAGAAAAATAAATAACTTAGATAGTTCTATGTCCCAATAAAGAAAACTCAAGCCCAAATAAACTCCCTGATATAATCCACTAATTTAAAATATAAATAAGACCAACTCCATTGCTTCTGGTAGAAAAACTAAACAATATTCGTGTGTGAGTTCAGCCTTGCTCTGCTATCAAAGCAAAGACATTAGAAAATAAGAAAATGTTAAGTCAGTAACCTTTGTGAACATAGATACAGAAATCCTCAAGTAAATATTAGCAAACAGAGTCCAGCAATACAAAATACATCAGGCCTCAATGGAATTTATCCAAAAAAGTCAATGTTTTTTTTAATTCTCA
Organism: Mesocricetus auratus; assembly: GCF_017639785.1. NCBI lineage: Eukaryota > Metazoa > Chordata > Mammalia > Rodentia > Cricetidae > Mesocricetus > Mesocricetus auratus. Next base: position 31,966,869 of record NW_024429198.1, read on the forward strand.
AGAATAAATCGCTACAATTCATTATATTAATATTAGTAAACTAAAGAAAATATGATCATCTTAATACCTACAAAAATCATCTGGTAAAACCCAAATCCAATTATGATCACTAAAAACCTCACCTGAAACTATGGATAGAAGGAATGCAAGGAACTCGATGAAGACCATTACCAAAATGCCTTCAGTTAACATCCTACCTAGTGGTGAAAGATCCAGTCGTCCCCCACAATCAGGAGCAAGCACATTTGTTGTATTTCTCTACTCTTATTACACATCGCATGTGTACTAGCCAGAGAAATAAGGTAAGAAAAACTATAAAAGTTATAAAACTTGGAAGAAGTAATTCAAACTTCATCTCATCACAGGCAATGTGATAGTATATATAGAAAATCCTCCAAAAAACAAAAAACACTTTTGAAAAACCTCCTGCAATCTGGCTTTGGTGGCACATGCCTTTAACCCCAGCACTGGGGAATCAGAGGTAGGCAGTTCTCTATGAGTTCAAGGCCAGCCTGGCATGCATAGCAAGGTCTAGGCAAGCCAAAGTTATGTAGTGAAATCCTGTCTCAAAACAAACAAGCAAACAAACAACAAAAAAACCCTTCATATAATTGACTATAAGTTAAGCAACATCAAAGAGCAAAAGTACAATATACAAAAGTTAATCATACAACTATATCCTGGCAATAAATCAATGGAATTTAGGGTTTTTTAAAGCTATAACCTTTAAAATAACACACAAGTGAAAATTAAATAGATATTTCTAAAGTCCTGATGTGTAAGTGGGCCTCTAAAGAACAGCAAAAGTTAAAGGGTTATCAGAAAAAATTAATAACTACAGATCCAAGAGGCTCAGTGAATCCCAAGGACAAATAACACAAGGAATATTACAATGAAGTATCCAAATTGCTTCATAGTCAAATAGATGCTCATAATCTGTGACAAATAGAATAATTTGGGGGGGTTCAAGACAGGGTTTCTCTGTGGCTTTGGAGGCTGTCCTGGAACTCGCACTGTAGAACAGGCTGGCCTCGAACTCAGAGATCCACCTGCCTCTGCCTACAGAGTTCTGGGATTAAAGGCGTGCGCCACCAACGCCCGGCTCAAATAGAATAATTTTAAGAACCAAATGCTACAGTATTTGATACAGTAAAGCTCAACAATAAAAGATAGCAACCGATTCCTCGCCTGAGAGAAGACAAGTGGAAAGATCCAGAAGCAACCAAGTTAAAGCTCTTAAAGAAAAGATGATAGAACTTAGACTTCTACATAGTGTAAGAATGCCTTTCAACATCTTTTCTTAATTTTTGAAATGAGATGCTGGAGAGGTAGATTAGCACTTAAGAAAAACCTTGCTGATCTTTCAAGAGGACCAGAGTTCAGTTAGCTCCCAGTACCCATGTCAGGGAATGTGTTACCACCTGTATTCCTAGTTCCAAGGGATCCAGTGTCCTCTTCTGGCCTCTGTTGGCTAGCATGCCCATGCATGCATGTATACACACACACACACACACACACACACACACACACACCTTAAAACTAAATAAATAAACAATAGTTGATAATTTAAACAGCAATCATGATAGTATATTGTGAAGTTTATGAGTTGTGTACACCAAAAGCCAACATGGAAGAAACCATCCATGAGGTGGTATAGAAATACCGGCAAACAATACTGCCTGTCCACCTGCTGTTTTTAGGTTCCAAGTCACCTTTGCCTGCTCTGCATGGAGTACTTCCTTTTAGAGTAAACATGATGTTACACCTGCTAGAAGAGGACACCAGAGGGACCCTGGAAGACAAGGGGTCCTGTTTTCGTTCTGGAACTAATTGTTCTCTTAGCTCTTGCTTAGCCACACAGAGGCTAGAAAACCCAGCAACTTCCTCTGCCATCTGGAGGGTTGAACCATTTATCCCAAAAGGCTTGAATACCATCTCTTCAAAAGTAACCTCCTTAGCTACTCTCTTGCTACACCAGGGTACTCTTCTGAGTTTGCTTGTCACCTTTATAGTTACTCTAGTGTTAGTTAACACTTTGTTAAAGTTAACCAAATTAAAGTTGAAAATTAAGTCAAACTAAGAAATGATCATACAAATACACATATTCTAGAAACACACACGGCATGCAAAGGATTCACTTCTACACAACTCTTTGGGATAGAAGTGGAGTCTAGATGGCTTGATTGGCAGAATAAGGCTCAAATGAAGCCACATCTGCCAGTATTGATGATTAGCCACTTGTGCTGGTTTGTATGCAAAGTGGGTTCATCATACAATTCTTTTCACCTTTGTAAAAGGCTTGAACATTTCTTTAATAAAGGGTGCAGAAGGGGCCACAGAAATGGTTAGGAGTGCTTACTCCTCTTGCAGAGGACCCAAGTTTGATTCCCAGCAACCACATCAGGTGAGTTACAAGCACTTGTAACCCCAACCCCAAGGAAACTGATTTTAAAAAGATATAGGAGCTGGCCTGGTCATTCACATCTGTAACCCCAGAACTTGGGATGGTAAGATAGAAAGAACCTGATCAAGGTCAGCCTCACCTATATAACAAGACCCTGTGCAGAACATAAGTAAGTTAACAAGCGAATTTTTTAAGTTTTAAGAAGAGAGAACATCCCTAAGAGAGATATGCATGGTGCCCCAGAGAAGGGGAATGAGGCAAGATCTCCTGAGCAGATTGGGAACATGGGGGGAGAAGGGAGAGGGAGTCTGGAAAAAGAGAGGGGAAGAAAAGGAAGGGAGAGGAGGACATAGGGGAGCAGAAAGGTTGAGTCGGGGGAAGAATAGAGGAGAGCAGGGTGAGACATACCATAACAGAGAGAGCCATTATAAGTTTGAGGAGAGATCTGGCACTAGTGAGATTTACAGAGATCTACAAGGATGACACCAACTGGCAAACTAAGCAATAATGGATAGGCTACCTTAAATGCTCCTCCCTGATAATGAGTTTGACGACTACCTTATATGCCATCCTAGAACCTTCATCCAATGACGGATGGAAGCAGAGGCAGAGATCCACAGCTAAACACTGAACTGAAGTCCTGGAACCCAATGACAGAACGGGAGGAGTGATGAGCCAAGGGGTCAAGACTGGGCTGGTGAAACCCAGAGAAACAGCTGACTTGAACAAGGCTGAGATCTTGGACCCCAGACTGATGGCTGGGAGGCCAGCGTGGGACTGATCTAGATCCCCTGAATGTGGGTGTCAGTGAGGAGACCTAGGCAATCAGTATTTATCCCTGGCACACAAATGGACTTTGGGAGCCCATCCCACAATAAGGGACGCTCTCTCAGCCTGGACTCTTGGGGGAGGGCCTAGGCCCTGCCCTGAAAAAAATGACAGACTCTGGATATCCCCCATGGAGGGCCTCACCCTCCCTCGGGAAAGGAGTGGGGATTGAGTGGGGGCTGGGGGAGCTGGGGGGGCGGGGGGAGGAGGGGAGGGAGAGCGAGCTGGGATTGACATGTAAAGCAGGCTTGTTTCTAATTTAAATGAAAAAACATTTTAAAAAAGAAAGAAGGGAGAGCATGTGGCCCAAGAATGGTCATACTGTGGTCAGCTGACTTCCAACTGTAGCTCCAAGCTTCCCCAATGAGGAAGACATAGTCTCTTCAAGAAATGAATACCCACACGCTAAAGAGTGAGACTGAGCCCCTACTTCACACCACTTGGGAAAAAAAATCACTCAGTATTCATTAAAGACCTAAATGTAAGAGCTAAAGCTTCAACAGTCTCAGAAACATAAGGATTACAACAAACAAAACCAATATAAGCCTTCATGGCCTTAAATGTGACAATATTCTTAGTTTCAGCATTAAAAGCAGAAGTAAAAAATTAAAAAATAGAGGATAAATTTGATTTCACCACAAAGAAAACTTTTGTCTCAAAATACCCCGGTAAGAAAGTAAAAGGAAGTGCTAAAGAGATGTTTCACTGGTTAAGGGCATTTGCGGTGCTAGCAGAGGACCTGGGTTTGGTTTCCAATACCACACGGTAGCTTACAACCATTGGTAGGCATGCATGCGGTGCTCATAAGTAACTACAGACAAAACATCCATCCACACAAAGGATAAAATAAAATACTCGTTTAACTTAAAAAGAAAGTAAAAGGATAATCACAGAATGGCAGTCAGCTGTGACAAGATGTATCACATATGGGCCTAGAAACTATGCTACAGCTTAACAACAAAACAAGCAGGGAGGGGAGAAAGCTGAAGGAGTGATGAGATCGGAGGAAAGTCTGCGGGCTGAATGGGAGCATATCTAAAGACGTGGGGATGGAGCAACAGGAAGGTTTGGACGGGTGGGTGGTGAGCAGTGGCTGTGAGCTGGAACACGACAGATACCCATGGGATGGGGTGAGGGTGTGAAATGTCATTCAGAAGGTTCACCTTCCCAGGAAGGCCTGTGAGATGCTGGCCTCAGCCTATGTCCAGGCACATGCCTAGTCAGGGGAACTCTCCAAGAAAACAGGTTGGGTAAGCAGTAGCTGGAGTCCAGCATGTAAAGCCATCTCACTGGGTCTGCAAAGGACTTCCAACTCATACAGGAAATTTCCAAGCCACACCCAGGCCTGGCCCCAGAGAACAGGCCAGGGATGCTTCCTGACACCCTCAGAGGACCACACACCACACACCCACCATCCACTAGACCACCCTCCAAGTCAAATAATGCAAAGGACAGGGATTACTCTTACATCCTAGAAGAGCCCAAGCCCCTGCACCACAAGCTTGACTAACCAACCTCATGGCCAAATGAGTCTCCGGGCAGGAAGAAAACTAGAAAGTTTGTATACGGAGCAACCAACAATGTGTAGGAGCCCAGAGGCCAGAGCGGAAGGCCACTATGAGCCATCCTTACTCTCCTACTTCATACAGCAGAAACTACAACAAGGGCTACAATCTGGGTGTGGCATGAGCTTGTCTAGACTAGTCTCAAATAGCCACTAGTTGGAGATCACTGCAGCCTAGGATATGTTCCTAGATGTCTCCACTGAAATGCGAGAAACAGTCCTGTGATGCAGGTTCTTGCAAAAAGTACCAGGAGTTGGTAAATGCTGCTTTATGCCCCTACAGCAGGGGGAGCAATAAGCAACTTGCTGGCATCCACAACCAGTCTCCTCAAGTCTTTCCAAACAACTGCTTTGAGTTTTGTCTTGCACTTGATTCTGCCTGGGTCCCCTGCACAGTGTTGGCATCACTGCAGCTGGCCGCTCTATTTTACCAAATGCTGTGTACCCTTCTCTAAAGGATCAGACCAACGTCACCCAAATGTCCCTTGTGGCCAACTACATCTCCTTTCCATATTTTAGGGGTAGATAGGAGCCATCTCTTCGATGAAGGCTGGTTGGGGAGACCCTCCACAATGAACTCTTGGTGGCCCAGAACAGGGCCTTTTTGGTAGCCAGGGCTGATCCATGGGGCCATCGGCAGCAGACATGTGAGTGCTCTTCATAGGAAAGCCCTATGCTGACATAGACCTGTGGACCTTCTACCCACTAAGACATGAGCTGACCAAATTTCTCAGGCAATAGTAACAGCCGTTCATTTTATATAACAGATAAGTAGAACGTAGAAATAAAAGCAGTCCCTGTGTGCATGGTGGCAATATTTCAGTCTTCTTTCTAGTCTTGCACTCACGATAATCCTGAGACCACGTTCAGACCACTGGGAAGGCAGGGCGGAAAGGACATACTTGTTTTGAACACAAACACTGCCCATCCTGCCAAGGCACAGGCAAATTGTCTTTTCCCACACCTTTTTCGGTAAGACGGTTGGCAACAACGGGGTGCTTTATTAAGCTGAACATGGAGCCCAGTCTGGAATAATCAGCACCTGCCGATGACAAAGACAGCCACTGCATACTGCAGCAGGGTCTCATACCAAGGCAGGGCACCTCCCCATGATAGGCAAAAGTGAACCAGGCTCTGAGGCCCAGAGTGTCTCCTACTATGGGTCCACTGACCAGACCAGGAGGAATCCAACAACACTGTCCAGTACCCTACACTCTGGGGTATAACCCCCAAAGTGCACACACAAGATTCTCCTAGAGCCGAGCCTTTAAGTTGAGCTGGACACAGACCTGAGGAGCCAAGCTACGTCTCCCACCCTTGGCAAGAGGTAACCACGTCTAGAAAGATCTCATGAACCCAACCCCTGGAAACAGCTGCAAAATAGAGCCTTTGTAGAGGGACCCATGTCAGAACTGTGCAAAGCCTGGACGTCCTCCAAGAGACTCCCTGAGGCAGTGGAGGGTGGGGGGCCATCGTCATCTCCAATGGGGAAAGGGCTCCGCAACTGGGATTACAACAACACAAGGGCCGAGGATTTCAGGGTTGGTGCCACTCAGATTTCCAGTAACACCAGGGCTCCTGCCCTTTTCTGAAAGAAGCCACACTCTGGAATTTTCTTCCACCCAAGATTAGAGGGAACAAATATTTCTGAAGCCACTAACTGGTGAATTCTTGGAATGGTGGAATTTCCTCCAAAGTGTGAGTCCCAGGTTACTGCCCTCTGATCTCCATGAAGGAGCTGGCTGCGCCACTTCCTCAGGCAGTGCCTGTGGTACCCCAGTCCTGCGGATGGCTGAGGCGGACTGTGGAGCGCCCCTTGCCAGCCTCTGCAAAAGAAACTTCTAAAAGATATTGGGTCCAGGGCAAAGAACTCCCTAACGTGGGACAGGTACATGCTTATTTGCATTCCAAGAGTGTAGGGGACCCGAATTGGGGAAATTGAGGTCCTCAAACCATGGGACCCTCGAAGATTCGGGTGTCAAACGGGACATCCCTGGAGTTTCCACCACTTCCAGCAATTCTGGGTCCTCCAGACGCCAACAATGAGTGGGAGAAGGGGCCCCGGACCAAGTAGGACAATCTCAGAGTGGCTGCTGCAGAGGCAAAGACCAGACAGAAATCCCTTGAATCCCAGGAGCACTTACCCGGGGCAGGCGGGGCGCGGAAGATCGGGCGCGCCCGCTGGGGGAGCCGCAGAGGCCAGGAGCTGTCAGCTCTCTCATCTCGGGGACCTGGCCTCGGGACTAAAGAAGGAAAGCCCCACCCCGGCACGCGAGCCGCCCTGCCCCGCCCGGAGTGGCAGGAGCAAGGGAAAAGCGGCAGGGGGCGCACGCACATCCTCGTTCCGGTCTGCCCCGTGCCCCTTGAATATCTGGAGTCCTCAGGTCTGAGTGCCTGGACAGGGTGGCACCGAGTGCCCTTTGAGTCCCCACGATCCTCCGAGGTCTTTCTTTGTACCTGGGCCTCTCGAATTCCCAGAGCAAGCCTCCAGTTTGTGCACCAAATCTCGCCTAGGCTTGAGGAGGTCCAGATAATCTCCTCCCTTTTGCAGAGTTGTGGGTTGGGGCTTTTTGACCCCTAAGGCTTGACGGTGAGAAAGAATAAGTAACCTGGATTTAGCTTGACTCTCCTCACCTGCTCTATGGAGTTGTCTGAAGAATCAAAAAGATTATTTACTTTCTGACACATAACTTACCTAATGAGATATATTAGGCACATGGGGGACATTCTCATCTGAAGCCTTTCAGGATACCACATGGTGATAGGTTCAGTCCTTAACATACATGTTCTGCTGTCCCGCCTGGCCTAGGTATCAGGACTCCTGCTAACAAGCACAAAGTACCTTTCATGGAGTCCCGGAAGTTCTCCATGTGGGCCATCTGCCCTCCGTGTTCCAGTCCCCATCCGGTCTTCCACTTAAGCAACCAGTCCTGATTTTGACCCTGCCCCTGTTTCCAGCTCCTGGGACACGCTGTCCCACTTAATGTCACTGCCCATTGACTAAGGTTTCCCGGTTACCCTTGCTTGCTTTTTTTTTTTAATTATTGATTATATCTTGATCTTTTTGTAATGTAAACTTTGCATAGAAAAAAATCAGTTTGCTAGAACTGGGATGATTTTGTCAATCCGAAGAAAGCAGAAGTCCAGGTATAATGGAGTGTCGGTGGCATCTGAGAGGATGAGGAGAGAGGCTCTGCTGTGCACAGCCTGGTGATGGGGAACTGGCATCCATAGGCATGCTAAGAATTTGAGCTTTGCTGACCCTTTCAGGACCTTTGGAACTTTCTAGAAAGAACTTCACTCCTCTTTCATGGGAAGACAACCTTTACATCTCAAGACAAATACAAGTCCCACCAAACTAACTTGTCCCCTCAGAACCAACAGAAAGGGGGCACTTCACTATTTCCTGGACTGGCACGGTAACTGAGGGTTGCTCTACCCAGGTACAGCAGAACACTTGGTCTTTGATACCTTCAGAAGTATAGGTCCTTGATCTCAGATTTTCCTCATATCATTCTCACAATCTCAAGTCTCTGTAGAGATGACCCTTCAAATGGAAGTACTACCTTTAAAGCCAAGGTCACAGCAGACAGAGAACCCATGTTAGGAGCCCCAGCTTTTAGGGTATCCCACATCAAGATGACTCAGGTCTCCTCAGCAGTGTTTCCTGGACACAGGGACTAGTCTGAATTTGCAACTTCCATTCATCTGACTATCCCGGGTCCCTGCATCCTTGAAGATATGACCACCTACCCCTTACCACAATGGCCAAAATCAAATGGATGCCCCCCAACCAAAGCGTCTTCTTTCTGCCTTGCAAAAAAAAAAAAAAAACACTATTGGGAGCCTTCTGCTCAGAACTCTTCCCTGTCCTCTCTCTAGTCGGGACCCCCAACTGGAATCAGAGATGCCATGCTACTGAGCTATCCCCACTCTAGTTTCTACCTGTTGGGTTCTAGCCCCTTTCATTGGACCACTTCCTGTTCCCTGGCTCTGTACGTGAGGGTTTGAGTACTGAGGGCTTGGGACTATAATGATCCACAGGTACCACAGCCATCCCTAGGAACTCTGCTCTGGATGTTTCAATTCCAGAGAGTTGCTGCCACACCACCCAGAGTTTGGCCACTGTACGATACCCAAGGTCAAACCCAAATCCTAGACCTGATGGAGGCATTTGGAAGTGCAGAGGAACAAAACTGCTTTCTCTATAGCTGAGTTTCAGTGGCAGTTGACTTCAACTGTCCCTGGCCTCTCCCATTCATACACTTCTAAACTGGGCAGACAGGACTGTGCTTTACCCTCTCTGGTGGTTTGGATGAAAATGGCCTCCATAGCCCCTGGCAGTAGGATCACGATACAAACCTGGTGCATGAGCTAGCTTGTTGGAGCCCATTCCCTAGGGTGGGATGTCATGCTCAGCCTTAATACATGGGAGAGGGGCTTGGCCCTGCCTCAACCTGTTGTACCACACTTTGTTGACTCCTCATGAGAGCCCTTACCTGTGAGGAGGAGTGGTGGACTGGGGGTGGGCTGGGGAGGAGGCAAGGGAGGGGGGAGGAAGGATGGGAGGAGGGGGAAGGGAGAATGATGGTTGGAATGTAAATTAAAATTTTAAAAAATAAATTAATTTTTTTAAAAAGCCACAAGACTGAGCCCATCTCTTATACTGCCTGTAGTGCCAGGATCCCGAGGTTGGGTGACCCAGAGACTAAGGAGAGCATGAGACACAAATGTTCAAAAAAAAGTCAACATAATGATGCCTAATCATATTCAGCTACACTCATAGATCAGTGGCTACCCCAATTGTCATCAGCCTTCACCCAGTAACTGATGAAAACAGATGCCTAGACCCACAATCAGACATCAGGCTGAGCTTTGGTAATCCTGCTGCAGAGAGGGAGGAAGGATTGTAGGAGCCGAGGAGTCAAGGACACCACAAGAAAACCCACAGAAACAACAAGCTGGGCTCATAGGAGCTCACAGAGTCTGAACTGACAAGCAGGGAGACTGTATGGGACTGACGTAGACCCTCTGCATATATGTGACAGTTGTGTATCTTGGTCTACTTGTGGGATTCCTAACAGTGGAAGCAGAGGATGTTCCTAATGCTTTGGCTGACTCATACTGGGTTACCTTGCACAGCCTTAATACATGGCGAGGTGCTTAATCCTATGGCAACTTGACATGACTATGCCTTGGTCCCAATGGGAGGCCTGAACAGAACAGAAACAGAAGAGGAGTGGATGGTGGATAGAGAGAGGGTATGGGAGGAGAGAAGAGAGGAGAAACTGTGGCCAGGATGTAAAATAAATTAATTTAAAAAGAAAAGAAAAGAAAATGGCTCCGTAGACTCTTCTATTTGAATGCTTGGTCCACAATTGGCAGAACTTTTGGGGAAGGATTAGGAGTTGTGGCCTTGTCAGAGGGGTGTCACATGGGGTGGGCTCTGACGTTTCAAAAACCCATACTGTTACCAATTAGCTTCCTCTCTCTGCCTACACCTTCTGCAAGATATAAACTCTCAGCCTCTGCTCCAGTGCTATGCCTGCCTGCTGCCATGCTCTCTGCAATGATCATGGACTCCCCTGTTGAAAACTCTAGACAAGCCCCCAATTCAATGCTTTTATTTGTAAGTCATCTTGGTCATGGTGTTTCTTCACAGTCGTAGAAGTAATAAGACACTTCTGAAGCCAGGTCAGGACCCTGCACAGAGTCCTGCAGCGGCATAGACAGCTCTCTTCACCGCGGTCACTTAGTGTCAGGCTTCTCCATTATGACTGTCATCTCCAACCCTTTTCTCTGCAGGACAGCAAAGGATCCGAGCATCGCTTGGAAAGCCTCTGGGAGGCCCCTGCTAGCCAGTGGCTGTGAAGTCTGTCCCTCCCAACCAACCCACCTGCGTCACAAACTGCCTCCAGCTAGGTGTGCACTGGGGAAGGCTATGCGGCTTCCTACTCCGTGGACACGCTTCCTGCCCTTGCAGCTCTCTGGGACTCTGCAACTGCAACCTGGAAGATGTAGAGACTACCCAGGGAAGGCTGCAGGAAGTATCCGAGAGACAGAGCAGTACAAGAGGCTCCACTGGATAGGACACTGCCTGCTGCCATGCTGTCTGTGTAAAATGTAGCTAAACTCTCAAGACCTTGGCTGGGACTGCTTGGCAGTGAGCATAACCTAAACTCAATGTACAAGTTCACCGCCCCTAGTCCTTTTATTTTTGCTTGTTTCTTTTTGTTTGTTTGTTTATTTGTTTTTGTTTGGTTTTTCCAGACAGGGTTTCTCTGAGGCTTTGGAGGCTGTCCTGGAACTAGTTCTTGTAGACCAGGTTGGTCTCAAACTCACAGAGATCCGCCTGCCTCTGCCTCCCTAGTGCTGGGATTAAAGATGTGCCCCACCAATGCCAGGCCCCTAGTCCTTTTCATTTCTCTTTCATACACACCAACATCTATCTCAATGAACATTATCTCTGTGACAAGAACAGAATTTTTTCAATTTCCTATATTTGAATCCAGCAGGAATAGAAACTAGTAGAAAGCTTGAGGTATGAGATGCCCATAGGGTGTAAAAGGTGCCCTTCACTCCATCTTCTGAAAGGGGTCAGATGAATCAGAAATACACGTTGTCTCAACTCCCCCAAACCTCTGAAGACTTTAACTACATCTGGGGTACTCTAGCTATGATAGGAGATGTCATCCAGTAAATCTGTCTCTTATTGGTTGTTGAATAAAGCACTGTTGGCCAATAGGGAAGCAAGATAGGTGGGACTAGGAGTTGAGGAGGATTCTGGGAAAGAGAGACACAAGCAGACACCATGTAGCCCACCAGAGGAGTAAAAGGTCTGAGACCCTTTTCTCCAGTAAGAGAAATACTTAGATTAACAATTATGGGTTAAATACTTAAGTCAGAGATAGCCAGTAAGAAGCCAAGTAAACGGCCAACAGCTTCATAATTAATACAGTGTCTTGTGTGTTATTTGGGGCTTCAGACAGCGCAGCAGGCAAGAAAAAACTACACTCTACACTAGCTGTGCAGCTGATTCTGGCAACCCTACCCACAGTCTTGACATTGCCTTAATCTAAAGACCCATTCCTGTGAGCTGAAACCAAGCAGTGGGCTGCAGCCGTGTGCTATAACATACTAGCGTGATAACCCTGCTGAGGAAGGAGGACTCCACACCCGATGGACAACAGGTACCAGAAGGGAGACAGGCACTGTTCACTATGGTAACGATGTCAAACACCGCTCATTCCAGTATGGCCTGACTCCATCATGACCTCCGATATCCTTTCTAGCATGCTTTTGACATGGCTCCCACTCTGACCACTGGCATTAGCTGGCTTCTGGAGCTTCTATTTTCCTCTTGTTTTCTTGGGATGCTGTTTCTATGACTGAAAGCTTCCTCTTCGCAAACCTTTTCTATCTTTATTGATTTCAGTGCAAAAGTTCCCCTATCAGAAGTCTTATTGGATTTATGCTTTGCCCCAGGACAAAATCTTGTGCACTTTAAGCCAAAGCTGAAGACAGAACATTGTGGGCACAGCACAGAGAGGGGAAAGCCAGCAGTTGAGGGGAATGTTGGGAGTGGAGAGAGGAGTGATGAGTTTTCTGTGATTTGTTTCCTCTCACAGGCCCTGCAGACTGAGCAGTGACTCATTTGCTTATTTTTCTGAGTCATTCTTTGTCCTCCCACATCTCAGACTCTGCAAGTGCTTCTCAGTGAATCTCCATTGTCCAGCACTGGGTTCTGCCTTAGCCCCACCCAATGCTTTCCCTCCAATGCTCACCCTGATTCCTGGCTATCTAACCTGTCCTCCTGCTCTATTATCTGAAGCATAGGGTTGGTTGTTTGTTTTGTGTTCTCACTGGATTTTTCTGGTGCATGCCTTCCAGAAGTTACCTAGATAAACAAGTAACAGAAAAGTTTTCAGGAAAGTCAGTGGTTCATATGTCTGACAAGGACGGGGCCCAGGGTAGAAAACAATTCGCTTGCATATACCTTAGACTAACTCTGGTGTTAATGCTGGGAAATGCAGCTGTTCCAAGTCTTGGTCTCCCATGACCTCTGCTGCCCTTGGAAGCCTTGGGAGTTTTTTCTACCCCAGGGATCAAAGGGCCCTAGTGTGACCATTATCTATAAACTGCCCCTCAAAATCATACTCTCACTGAGTTCTGAAAAAAAATCCCTCTTTTTTCAACCCATTCCCCCCAAATATTGTTCTACATCTGATTCCTGAGTTATTTCCTATTCTGTGACTCTAGAAGCTGATTCTGTTTCATGGATTACTAACTATCTTTTTCCACCTCTCTGAGACAATTATAGATTAAATGGGCTTTACAGTATCTTCTTGGTTCCAAAATTACCTCTTTTGCAAGTATAAGTTAAACCTTTCCAACTTGGGGGGGAAGGCGGTATCAGCGAGGCTTGCACCATAGAGGAGAGTGTTGGGGCTAGGCGATATGGAGTAGCATCTAATTCCCCAGAAGGAGGCCCTAAGAATCCGTCCTGTGAACGTGAAGTCTGGATTGTAGTGGAGTAGCAGAATACTGGAGATGCCAGAAATGTGGAACATTTGCTAAGGAAAGCTATAGCTGAGTGGGTCACGTGTCCCACAGGCAAACGGATCTAAAAGCACAGTGCTATCCAAAGCTACTAGGGCGCAAACAATGCCAAACAGACCTCCAGATGCTGAACACGAAGCTGCAGGACTCCCGGCATTTGCACTGCTGTATTTAAGCATAGATGTTCCAACTGCTAGAGGCATAGTGACAGCTTCCTGACGCTTGCGGTGGAGAATCAGACATTCATCAAATTCTCTTGCAATTTTCCCGGCACACTCACAGACACAAGCTGCATCCACATTGGAAAGAAGAAGCCCAGTACCACGGCACTTGCCCTCATCCAGCACTCTGTCAGGCTGTGAGAAGAGGAGAAGGTTATAACAGGAAGCCCCCACTCCTAGCTCCTCCTATGTTGGCAGGGAAGCCCAGGCTGCTTGGGTTGCCTGAAGATGTGGAGTCACAAAGGAGAACTACGGCAGATGCATCCTAGGTACTGAGCCCACAACAGGTAGAGCAAATCCCACATGCATTGCCCTGGAGCCCCCATCCTCCAGAAAATACCCCCACATATTTCCCACTGTACCTGCTCACATGTATCGGGGCAGGGGAGTGTACCTGGCTGAAAGGCTCTAGGGGTGCCTTTGTTTGTATGGTATGTATGGATGCACAACTAAGTGTGTGGGGATGCCTATCTCTGTGTGTGTGTGTGTGTGTGTGTGTGTGTGTGTGTGTGTGTGTGTGTGTGTGTGTAGGCCAGAAGTTGACGTGAGCTTTCTTCCTCCATTATTCTCCACCTCGTATTTCCTCTGGTGAACCTGAAGCTCACTGGTTGCTTTCACTGGATGGTCAGCGAGCCTTGGAGGCCTTCCTGTTCTTTCCTCTCAGCGTTTGGAGTCCTGATCCGCCACATACAGCCTTTTGTGTGGATGTTGGGGATCCAAACCCAGATCCTCAGGCACGGATGGCAAGCGCTTGATCCACCGAGCCGTCTCCCCGACCTCAAGGCAAAGCTGCACCAGAATCTTCTCAAGCAAACGGTGGACAGCATTGATGGTGGAGAACAGGCTGCCCCCGACAGAAGAGAGGGAAAACCTTTTGGGATTCTTCTGGGAAACTGCTGGGAAGTGAAAGGGACAAGTAACTTTCCCAAGGTATGGTGTTTTCCTAGAAACTCTTTCTTGTAAGTCATGGGCTAACGGCCATTTTGTCCTGGTGGACATGATGGTATTCCCAGTCTTTACAATGGGTAGAAGGAGGAGAGGGAAAGACATCTTTCCCATAGGTTAACCTGTTGTAACTTCTTGTCACCAGAGTGGTCACTCACTGTCTCGTCTGGAGGATAGGCGACCTTAGCCATTCTTCGTGTAGGATCCTCTGAAGTTTGAATCTGAGTGACAGATCAAGGGTCTCAAGCAGTTTCTTACCACGCAAAGCTGTGTAGTGTTTAACCCTGCATATACTGTTCATATGACGGGTCAGCGTGGGTGGAGGGTGGGTATCCTGGCCTCTTGCTTTCTAAGGCCGCCTCCTCCTTAGCAGGGCTTTGTCTACACTACGGCCAGCTCCTCATTCGTGCTCTCCTCTCCACTGTCCACTCACCACATCCTAACAAACCTGCAGGAAACTCCCTCCCGACACCCTCCCTTTAGCCAGCCCTAGGACTTCCGTTGCTTCTGCAAATGCCCTGGATGGCCGGGGCCTGTCTGTGATGTGACAGCACTGCCCCCATGTGGCTGGGCTGAGCAAACCCATGGGGGTTCGGAAAATAAACACTCTTCAGCTCAGTGGTTTCCCTACAGCAGGCTTCCTTGCTGTCTATGCCAAGGGCTGAGCCTGTGCTGGGCAGTTGGGTGTACTAGAGGCACAGAGCACCGCTTCTCTTACGGTGGGCACCCGACTTGCCATTGATGACCCCACACCCCACACCTAGCCACTTCCTTTCCTGGCCTTTGAAAGAACAAGGTCCTCACTCCACAAACAGCCCCCAGGACACTCATCACTCTGCCTCCCTGTTAGAACCCTGTGGTGATATCCACCTCCACACCTGTATCATTGGCCACACCTCTTTGGGCGTGGTCACAGATGCGGACATGGTGGCGGAGAGCATCTGGGTGGCAGGGTCTGCATGCTTGAAGCAGGAGCCTGCGACCGTCATTCGTTTCCTGTATAAGTTTTCTCCTAATAAAGTCCACTTCATCTTACTGGTCAAGCATCCTGATTTCCACGCGTAATACCTAGCTCCAAGCCCATTTTGAATTTCTGAAAGCAACCAGGCCAAATCATACCCAGCGCAGGTCAAGAATCAAAGCCTAGGCCTTCCTAACGACAGCACTGGGCCCTAGCTGGTACTCCACTCAGGGTTACGGCACAGACACACCCAGATAGGTGGCACAGGAGTGCTTCATTCTGAGGTGTGGCACACTCCTAGGTGTGTGGTACAAGCTCACACAAGTGCGATCAGGGCTCTCCATTCTCGGCATGTGGAGCAGGTAACCAGATGGGCAGAGCCAGTTCTCAGGCATGTAATGAAGGTATTCAGATACTTAACACAGAAACTCAGGCTTTCAGGTGTGCAGCACATGAAGCAGGTACTCAAGTTCTGCCGTGTGAATTCTCAGGCGGTGCGAGTACTCAGATGTGTGCAGCAGATCCACAGGTGTCTATGGGTGGGCGCTCAGACATACAGTACAGGTACTCAGCTATAGGGATCAGACACTGGGATGTGTAGAGCAGTTTCTCATTGTGTGGTGTGAGGGTACTCAGGACTATTGAGCAGGACTTAAGGTGTATTGTTGGTGCAGGTACTCCAACGGGTTTTTATTACTGTGGAGAGGCACCATGACCACAGCACCTCTTATGAAGAAAACACGTAATTGGGGTGACTCACTTAGTTTCAGACGTTCAGTCCATTGTCATGACGACAGGGAGCACGGCCACGAGCAGGCAGATGTGGTGCTGGAGCTGAGTGTTACGTCTTGCAGGCAACAGGAAGTCAACTGAGACACTGGGTGGTATCCTTAGCATAGGAAAACCCCAAAGCCTGCTCCCACAGTGGCACACTTACTTCAACAAAGCCATACCCACCCCAACAAAAACCACACCTAATAATCCCACTCGCTATGAGATTATGGGGGCCAATTACATTCAAACTACCACATACAGGTACTCAAGTATGCAATGCAGGTATTAAGGTACGCCAAGAAAATGTTAAGGTGTAAATGCCGGTACTCAGATATGTGGTACTCATATGTGGTGCATGTATACAGGAACAGGTGAACACAGGGAGACAACACTGTGGTCCTGCTGGAGGCTGTAGGAGAAAGGTTGCAGACAGGGCTGGGAGAGGCCAGCAATGACTGGTGGCTATAAGTGGCAGATGAACCCAGTCAGTAGCCTTTACACAGATGGAGGCATCATACACCACTGAACCCATGGACTTCACTGAGTATTGGTTGACCTCACTGAATAGGGTCATTTGCTAGTGCGGGTCGATGTCTGGGAGGTGACCAACATAGATGGATCCTCAGAGCACACCCAGAGACTCCCATAATGGGGGGGTCACAAGGTCAAAGCCCAAGAGGCAATACAACTCTGGCACCACAGAATATAGCCCCTTCCTTTTGCGGTCCCATAAGCCAGAAAGCACAGGAAACAAACTTTCAGTGGCATCCTCGGCCAGGAGAGAACCTCTCTGTGATGGGGGAAGTTCTGTGTATATGTCAATAAAGCACTGTTGGCCAATAGGGAACCAAGATAGGTGGAACTAGGAGTCCAGGAGGACTCTGGGAAGGAGAAACACAGGGAGTCAAGATGTAGCTACCATAGGGGTCAGAAGTCCGAACCCCTTTCTCCCGTAAGAAAAATACTTACATGGGTTAAATACTTAAGTCAGAGCTAGCCAGTAAGAAACAAGCAAGGCCAACAGCTTCATAATACAGTGTCCTGTGTGTTTATTTGGGACTGATGCGGCTCTGGAAGCAGGCTGGCGGGAAGGCTTCTCTCAAGGAAAAGGCTTCCCTTTACATCTCTGGATCTGTTTCTCATCCCTGACATCTCCCCAGTTGTCTTGTGCACCTTCCCTGAAGCACAATCTACTTCCTTCAGGCAGCGTTGACAGGCAGGGTACATGAAGGTGGAGGGCGTGGCTCCTATCTCCAGAGCTGGTGTAAGGGAATGTAATATGGTTCCTATCTCTGGTTGGTTAAAGTCACCTTCCTAGCCCATCCGTCCTGGTTGTCTGTCGGACATAATTTCATGTAGGAGAGTACATGTGAGACAATGAATTTAGGAGCCTAAGTGTTGAAACACAGTACATGATATGTGAGAATTCTGAGTGCCTGTAAGAAAACTCCAAAACAAAACAAGGGCCTTGTGATCTCAGTTTCTTCAAAACACCGGATTGTTCTTGAATGTGTCTTCGTGCTCCTCCCAAGTGTGGCAGAAAGGAGTGGAAAACATGTTTTTGCCGCATGTGGCTTGTCCTTGTGATTGAGCATCTTGCTCGTGTGATTCTTAACCTCAGAGTAAGTTGTCTGACGCTCTGAATAAAGTTGGCTATTGCATTAGACTTTAGTTCACCTCACTTTAGGCCCCAATCTCCTAGGTTCACATCCCTAAATAGAGCAGCAACAATGTGTACATTTCTTCCACCTGTTGGATTAAAAAAAAAAAAAAGCCAAAAGCAGGCCACCAGTCTGTATCATTACTTTATTGCTTATGTTACATATTCCAATGAATACATAAACTCTTTTTAAAAAAGTAAGGCACATGAAAAGCCTTCTGTGCAAGTTCCATATTATTTTAAAATTGTATTGGCTAATAAAAGCATTTTCAACTACAGAATTAGAGACATCTAGAAAACAACATGATAGCTTGAGAGCAGAATCCTGAACCAATATTAGGTTTCACCTCATGGCACAATTAGTCAGCAAACCCAGGGTTTGTATTATATAACAGTGTGGTGCCATTACAGAATCACAGTCAGCATATTCACATATGTACAGCCAGGTCCCCGAGTATAATTATACAGCCTACATGGAGAGCAGCTCTAACTGTACTTGTGCCCTGCTTTACCACAGCTAAGGGATTTGGCATTTTCAGTCTTTTTGCATGCTGTGCTTGTTGTTCACAGGGCCTGGTTATACGATGCTGAAGACCATGGAGAGATACTGCTCATAAGACACCTGAATCCAGCCATCCTGATCCGTGTCATAGCGTCTGAATATGTCTGTCAACCTCTGGGAGAAGCAGAGACATTGAGAATTTACTTGATAGAACAGTAAACTTAGATAAAAGACATCTGGAGACCCAATCTCAGAAGCACATGCATTTCCTTCATCTCTTAGGACACTGTAGTGGCATTCACACAGGAAAGCACAGGATAGTCTTGAGCACTAGTCAGTGCCTCTACGGGTAAAAAAAGCCTCTATGACAACAGAACGTATGACAGGCCTAGCAAACTATAACCCACATATGCCCTTCATCACATTTCATATCCATTTCATGGACCTGGTCTGGGTAGCCCAGAACAGAGACACTACAGTTTGGATCCTGACTACATGCCCAAAGGGCCCATGTGCTGAGGGTCGGGTGGGGGGGAGTCCAACTACATGCAGTGTATAAGCATCACGCAGGGCTCAGCCTCCCCAGCCCACCGCCTCTCCAGCAGACTTTGGACCCAGACAGGTCAGAAGTAGATGAGCAAGACCATTCTATTCCATTCATTTGGTTGTTGTTCGTTATATGTTTTTGAGACAGGGTCCCACTATGTAACCCTGGCTGGCCTGGGACTAGGTCTACAGACCAGGAGGCCCTTGAACTCAGAGATCCATCCACCTGCCTCTGCCTCCAGAGTTCTAGGAGCTGGGATTGAAGGCATGGTGCTACCATGCCCAGATTCCCTCATATTTTCTAAGACTAGGTTACATACAGACCAGGTCTGAATGAAAACCAAACCAAGGGAATTCCATGTTTCAACAGAAATCAACAGCCCCAGCACATCAAGACTCATGCCTACCTCCTGCTTTAGACATAAGTGTGGTAGCACACATTTGAATCTCAGCACTGAGGCCGAGGGAAGACTGCTTAAGACCATCCTGGCCTACATAGCAAGAGCTTGTCCCAGCTCCCTACTCTCCACAAAATACTATTATCATGCCGGGCAGTGGTGGTGCAGCCTTTAATCCCAGCACTTGGGAGGCAGAGGCAGGTGGATCTCTGTGAGTTCGAGACCAGCCTGGTCTACAAGACGTGGTTCCAGAACAGCCTCCAAAGCCACAGAGAAACCCTGTCTTGAACCCCCCACCCCCCAAAAAAATATTATTATCATAAACAAACTACAGTCATGTGGCCATAAAACTATGTCTTGGTCACTACAATCTGGACACTACAATCTGAATCTTAAATATCTACCAAAAAGGCCCATGTTTTGGAAGCTCTGTCTAAATGCACATTAGGGAAGTGGTGCCTTTTGGAATGTAATTACACCACTAGCGGTGTGCCCATGAAAGGGGGGTATCAAGACTCCAATCACCTTCTTCTCTGCCTGTCATAATCCTCAAAACAAAAGACCATGTCTGGACTAAGATCTCTAAAATTGTCAACCTAAATCTTATTTCTAATTGATTTATGTCATTTTTTAACATTAAGGAAAAGAGCTGACACAGTGGCTGTCGCACACAGCTCACGTGTGTAACTGGTTCTGCCGTCCAGAAAAGCACACTCACGTTTGCACAATAACCTCATCTAATAACACATCCTCCAAAACAAAACACATCTGTCAGGGACAAATGACTACAGAAAAGACTAAATTTGCCTAACCTGTGCAAGGCTCTGGTTTCAATTCCAGCACCATAAAACAAAATACAAAGAATAAGTGAATTACTGAGAGCACTAGTTCAAACCTGTAATCCCAGAACTTGGGATGGAGGTAGAAAGACCAGGAGTTCAAGGCCACCCTCAGGTACAGAAGGGAAAAAACTCAAAGCCAGCCAGGGCTTTTTAGAAAAAAAGAAACATTTCTGAGGCAACTTTTACCCATACTGCACATTGTTCTCTTTTCTTTTAGATTCTCCACCTTTCTAACATTTTCAGTCATTTTCCAAAGGTAAAATGATCCAAGAAACTGGCTGTCATCGCCACAGAGGTAGGGGGTGGGGGCACCCCTCCCCACCAGAGACAATACCAACAGAGTACAGAGTGTACAGAGTGGAGAGCTACTTCTGGAGTTGACTAGGTTACCCAGGAGACTGGGGAAAAAAAACCTTTGCATATCCAGAAATGTAAGGATCAGAACTTTACTTACAAATGTGAACTCTGACTGTAAAATAATTCAAACACAGTCTATGAGATTTCACATCAGATCTCTTTGTAAAGTGTTCATTCAGAGAACACTGCAGCATCCCTAACCTCATGGGAACTCACAGTGGCAGAGGTCGCCTCTTTCAGAGACTTGAAGCTTGAACTCTAACAGACCCATTCTCTCACAGCATGAAACACAGGGGTGGCATGCCAAGGTCTTTGCTTGCTTATTTAAGACAGGGCACTGTTATATAGCCAGGCTTGCCTAGAACTCATGAATCTTATTGCTTTAGGCTCCTGGGAAGCTAGGACTATAGGCCTACATCATATTAGGACCAGAATGATTTTTTTTAAGACTTATTTTTATTTTATGTGTAAGGGTGTTTTGCCAAAATGTATGTCTGTGTGCCAAGTGCATTCATTCCTCGTGGAGGCCAGAAGAGGGTACTAGATCCTCTGGACCTGGAGTCAGATGGCTGTTAGCCACCATTTGGGAACTGGGAATTGAACCTGGGACATCCAAAAGAACAGTCAGTGCTCTTTTTTGCTAAGTTATCTCTCTAGGCGCACACCTTTAATCCCAGGACTCGGGAGGCAGAGGCAGGCAAATTTCTATAAGTTCCAGGCCAGCCTGGTCTACAGAGCGAGTTCCAGGACAGCCCCCAAAATAATATAGAGAAACCCTGTCTCAAAAAACAAAACAAAACCCCAAAACAAAACAAAAACAGAAATGATAGAATACTGTAATTAGCAGTCCACTCAGAGGAGATGCACTTTTATTGACTTTTTTTGAACTAGAACACTAGGAGAATATTTACCAAAATTCTACATCGTATCTCAAGACTTAACACTGTCCACATCTCTCAATGGTTCTCCAACCAACACAACTGACCTAGATTCAATCTCTAAGGACTTACTCTTAGAGACAGGATCTACTGAAGTAATAATGAAGAAAACATTTGCTTTCTATGAACTGAATCTACTTTACATAAAGGGACTGGAGCATGGAAGTGTCACATTAAACCCACTTTGGACTAACAGCTGTTAGGTATGATCATTATACTGTTTACCTCTGTTGCTGATTTTTGTTTGAAATTTTCCATAGCAAAAATCTTAATATATGTAAGTGCTTATCAATGCACCTTATTTCCAAAGCTTAAACCTAGAGGCAATAGTAGAACCTGCTTCTTTGACAGAAACACGCACTGAGAAATCAATGGGTGTCTGCATACCCTTGAATTTGCTTATCATGCCCAGATAGCATAGGCCATCAAATGCTTAGCTGCTTGGCACAATCAAAGGGTCACAGCAAGGAAGGAAGGAATGTAGGAGACTTGTTGGTAGAGCGATGAGTGCTCTTTCCAGTACTTTTCAGTATTGTTTTAGTAAGTAGAAAGTATATATACTTTAGTGATTAAAAGGAAAGCATATGGTTCACAGCTATAATTCTATTATTTTGAAGGGTGAGCTCAAAGCCAGCATAGGCTACATAGTGAATTTAAGGCAAGGCAGAGGTATAGAGACCTTGTTTCTCAAAATAAGAAGCATAATATTACAGAGTAGTTCAATTATGTAAGCCAATTATTATTGCCAAGGATTATGTACTATATATAATCAAAGTGCTAGACTTATATATAGCATCCAAGTTCATCATACCAGCTTTACCATAAAAACGCAATGTCTTATGGTATGATGTAATAACAACCGTGACATCAAGAGGGAACAGGCATTTTCCAGGTCATTATAATCTTATGGGACAACTTTGCCTCACAGTGAGGCAAATGATCCTAGTTCAAGGGTTTAAAAAAAAGTTTCTTCTACCTCCAAAACTTGAACAGAAGGGAAGTACTCGCTCTGACGCTACCTCACTGCTACCCCCCACCTCTGCATGCCACAGCAAAGCCACATGGAGCTACTTGGTTACCTGCAAGACGATGCAGCCCTGGATGAAGTCATCAAATGCGATCTGCCCGCGTCCTTGTCTATCAAATTTGCGGATGAGGATGTCATGGAACTGATCAGAGAGCCGGTAGCCTTGGAGAGGGAAGATAAGAGTCAATACGAGCTAGGAGAGGAATAAAGCATGAATTACACTTTATACTGTCAAAACTTTCCTTTCTAAGACCCTAAGGCCTCAGCTCAAACAGTGACTGGGTGGGAATAAGAGAGAAAAAAGTACAAACTTACTGAAAGGCACTCTAAGTAAACATAGTATTCTGGAATAAATGTGTTGTCACACCTGTGAAGTGATCTTATATACCAGTATCAACTTGCAAGTCTGAGTAGTGACAGAATGTGCTGCTTGCCATCTTGCTTCCTAGGAGCTCAATGGTTTAAGTCAGCTAACTGTACTCATTCTGTCCGTGCCTAAGAAGACACCCACAAGGTCTGGTATTCCTGATACCTCACTTTGTTAACTCATCTAGACACGAATGTTCTCAGTGACTTGCTGTCCTTGGTCACTCGTCATTAGAAGATGCTATGAAAGCTAAACTGTCACTAAAGGTTCTAGTTACATGGGTCTCAACTTAAAGATGGGAGGCAACTGATGGGGACCCTACACAAATTAGTTCATTTGGGATCAGGGTTCTGAAAATACAGCTGGTCAGCCTCATAAAGGTTAGAATCAATAATGTGTCACTAGGCATTATGATTCTAAGTTTCTGAGACTACAGCTAATCAGCCTCATTGGAAGTTCAGGATCAGTAACAAATCACCTGGCATTATAATTTCATTTCCAAATTATTAGGTGTGTTTGAAAAGCAGGAGATGAGAGCTGTGAAGATGTGTGGGCACACCAGACATACTGACATGACCAGAAGCCATGTTTAAGGTCATGTCATCTGCTTCCTGCCCTTATCACCTTTGTGATCAGGGTATCCTTATTGATTCAGGAGACAAAATCCAGGTGCCCAAGTAATTTTACTGATTTTCAGTCTTGTTGGGAGCTTTGTAAGTACACCTATTGTCTGAATTCCACAGTAAATTCCTGTTTGAAGCATATATACTGATAAATGTTCAAACAAATAAACAAACAAACAAAAAAACGTTCACAGCACCTTCCAGAGTAGTTATGGGAAGTGGAGACAGGAACCTTATATTCTGCAACCATAAGCAAATGTGTAACACTGAAACTGCTACAGAAGCCTCCTTTCTTACAGATCAAGCAGAAGACAGGACAACCCCTCCCCCCATTAAAATCCGAAAGAGACAGCCCGTAGGAAACAGCCGACATGCCTCACTTCCTTATACCTAGTATGTTAAGCGCTGACCCTCTGAAAACAGAGCTTGGGCCCAGGTATAGACAGAGCAAGACAGGTACTGTTGGTCTCCTGCTAGGATAAGGAAAGGACCAATGAAATGAGAACAAATATATAAGAATTCTAGTTTGCGCACGGAAGCAACTCCATTGCTGCTAGAATTACCTTGCAATTTCTCTGACTATTGGCATTCCTGTAGGGAAAGCAAAGACGACAGGCAGACTAACAAAGTAAACTACGAAGAAATAAACCACAAAAAAAAAAAAAAAGCTCCCCAGAGGGGCTAAAATTTGGCAGAAAACTGTCCTCCAAAGACCTCCTTCAATACAAGGTCACGCAAGAATAGAGCTGCCTTAGCACCTAAGTGCTTTGTGTTCAGTCCTGAGGCCTGGTTAGGACTGACCAGTGAGATACACATAGACCCTGCCTGCTAACTGCCAGGCTGCACACCAACTTGTTTCTATCTAATAGGATAAGGTCACCTAGAGGCCTCCACTCTTGCACAAGCAGCAAGATCAGATTGTAATTCTCAACCAGGGAAGTGCCCTGGAGTCAGACTTGACCATCTCAGGACAGACCAGGTAGAATGCCATCACAAGAGGGCTGAAGGAACTGAGAGAGGTAGTATGAAGACATACCTAATCTTAACTCTGCCCCGAGTGTGTCAGGAATGTTCTTCTGAAGCCCCAGAGGTGAAACTCTCACTGAATGGAAATAGAAATACTCTATCTACTTCCAACAGCCAACACCCTTGGTGAGAGGCAAGTCCTTTTCTACCTAGAAACCAATAGAAGGTATGATGCCACCAGACAGATAACTCTATTGACACCACTGGTCAGGGCCACTGATCTGTGGCTAGGTTGGTCAGCACCAGGAAGTGAGCACCTGGACAAAAACATTCCACTACTAGAAGCAATATAGCCCCGTGCTTCCTGAGGAATCCCAATGCATTCACACACAGCCTGACTGAAATTTGTGACCTCTAATGGACAGGAATGATCTGCCTGGTACTAATATCTTTCCCCCAACCAGCAAATGGCATGAGAAAGGTATGTGGGCCTCACCCAATCTTAACTTAGGCAAAGCATTTTTAAAAACCAGTAACTTTGTGAAATGAGTCAATGATAAGCAACCATATTACTTGGAGGTCATGCTAGAGGCTTCAGATTTGCCTAAGCCTCCACCATATAGGAGATGAGCAGATGTAACAAGATTGAACATGGCTGGAAATATACTTTCATAAGTTTTTCTGATTAAAACAACAAAAACCAAACAAACACAAAAACCCAAACTACATAAGTTGCCAGAGGCTACACGGAAAAGTGTTGCTCAAAGATGTGCGGAGTTTGGGGTAAGGGATTATTCACTCCAAGTGTGCTGCCCACCAGAACAGATGGCTTAGCTGCAGGTGAAGTAACTAACAAGGAACCAAAGCCACACCTACAGGGCAGTGTACATGCCCATCCAGATCTCTGGACCTGGCCACAGAACTTTGCAGCAATGGTTTCAGCGAACAGAGAATCATCAGACTCACATGGGGTCCCATTAGAGCCAATAGGTATCACTGGGTTAGCCTGAAACACCACAGATTCTCTTATTCCCTACTAAGCTCCTGTTACCCAACAGCAACAACCATTTTGGGAGTCAGAATAGGAACTTTTGCTTCTAAAGCCAACTTCCTAATAGCTGCCACCAAAAATATTCTGATGGGGGGTGGATATCCTTCTTTATGCTATAAATATATGTTTTCCTCATTGGTTGGTGAATAAATGCTGACTGGACAGTCACCAGGCAGGAAGTATAAGCGGGGCTACCAGACAAGGAAGACTGGGAAGAGGAACACAGAGAGGGGGCCACCAGAGAAGGAGTAATATGCCTGAACATTACCAGTAAGCCAAAGCTTCATGGCAATACAGTCTAATATTAAGAAAGAACTAGTCAATAAGAAGCCTGAGCCATCGGCCAAACAGTTTATAATTAATATAAGCCTCTGTGTGTTTATTTGGGACTGAAGGGCAGCAGGATGGGGCAGGACAGAAAAAGCACAATAGGGCAGGACAGAAACTCTGTCTAAAATATTCCAAATTAGCATGCAAACAGAAAGACATTTCTTTTTCCTGGACACTTATGAGAAATGTATCAGGACAGCAGGAACAATCATGGCAGAACTACCACGAGAGTTCACAGGGGATTGTTGAGCTGAAAAAGGTTTGGAAAGTGAGGGAGATGCTGGCACTGTCCAAGATGGCCCACTGGCCCCTGACAAACACGCTTTCCTGGAGAAGACTCTGAAAGCCCATGGTCTGATCAAGACTCAGAGGGCGCTTATGCTTCTAACTGCCCCAGGACAAAGTGAGAAGAAAGAAGATGAAAGAAAAGGGGTGGTCATGGTCATGCTGGAAGGAGAAACGGCAGAATTATAGAAGCCATATTAGTAGGAAATAAAATACTTTAGGAAAGTGAAAGTCAAGATATTCACAATACATTAGATTATAATTCACTTTTTAATGAAACTTTTCTAGAAGACATCTATTATCAATCTTTTAAAAAATAAAATACTGAGCCGGGTGTAGGTGGCACATGCCTTTAATCCCAACACTCAGGAGGCAAAGGCAGGCGGATCTCTGTGAGTTCGAGACCATCCTTCCTGGTCTACAGATCAAGTTCCAGGACAGCCTCCAAAACAACACAGAGAAACCGTCTCGAAAAACCAATAAATAAATTAACAAATAAATAAATAAAACACAGAAGAGTTTGGTAAGGGCAAAAGAACAGAGAGTACTAAATGAAACTGTTCCATATTCGAATCTTGGCATAATCATGACAAGTTACAGATGGGATGCAAACATTTCAGTGATTCAGTTTTCTCTTGGGGCTCCAAGCTAGTTCTGGGAGCCTCTAATTATACTCTGGACAGGTACTATGAACATTTGTGAGAAACACAACACACTTTGCATGCCTAAGCCCACGCCAAACACACTCGTGCTAAACGCATTTGAGAATGGGTAAGCATACTTTATAATTTCCCACTGAAGCAAAATTTGGATGGACTGATAAATTTTATCATTAAGGAATTATTTCTAAGTGTTATTTTATCACTGTGTCTATGTACTTTGACAAACCACTATTTATAAGCTGTCAACTACTCCATACCACTGTATTTTCATTTTTCTACTTTAAATTTGTTCCAAAAGCCACATTCTCAATCTTGCTCATGACACCATCTCATTTCACAAAAAGTAAATGATTTGCATAGCCCTTATCTCATTTTGGATGAAACACTGTGTGAAAGACTCCATGTCACATATAAATCTTCATGACAAAAATAGAATCAAAATATGAACCTGTACAACATAAACAGAAATTTCACATGGACTGGGTTAAAAACAAAAATCAATAAACCAAACAAAGTAAAAGAAAGCTTGAGGGACTCCTATATTCCAAAATGAAATATGCTATACAATTAATACAAGTGAATTACCAAAACCTGAGAGTGCTTGCTTGAGCTCGTTCTTGTCAATCATCCCAGAGTTGTCCCTGTCATAGGTTCGGAAGACGTTCTGCCAGTCTGTGATGTACTTCCACACACCTGTAAATTCACTGAAGTTCACTCCAGCCTTGTTTTCCCGGTCAAACATAGCTGAGATGCAGAGGAACACCAGACACACATTACGATTGTATGTTCAACAGCAAAAGTGCAGAACTAACAGTTCCCACACCTCTGCGGCCTTCAGGTGCTGGCTTGGAGATACCAGCTGGCTAGTAAAAGTTAGTTTGTTGAACAAATTACTAGATTTCTAACAGTCTAGTCACCCCTGCCTGGGGTGAAGGGAAGTGTGGGGGACAGTAACCCAATACAGGTCCTAAGTAATGACAACCAGAACACACACTCACAGCGGTGTACATGGTAGATAATTATGAAAAAACAATGTTTTACACTTCAGAAAGTTCTGGAAAACAGAAGCACTAGAAGTACTCTTACCTTATCTGAAGGAAAATGGTATGCAAAAGTTAAAGCCCCCAATATCCTAGCTCCTAGTCCTGAGAGTAAATCCTTTCTCTATACTGCCCAGGCACATACCTCCAGAGGGAGGCTCAGAGGAGTTCTCCTAGGGCAAGAAATGCCTGTTTTAATTAGAAGATGTCCTAGTCTACGATCCTATTAACTTTGGATTTTATTTTTAAGACCTGAATTTTCATTTCTTAAAAAATCTGTTTAATTCTTTATGTGAGCTCTCAGCTTCCTGTTCATGCTCCCAGGCCTGCTGCCTACTGCCAGGCTTCCCACTATGAAGACCTTTAATCTCCTGAAACTGTAAGCCCTAGTAAGCTCTTTCTTCTATAAGTTGTCTTACTCATAGTGTTTTAACATAGCAATGGAAAAGAAACTAATACACAGGGAGAACCCAAACTGATAACCCATATCCTGGTAAGAAAGACATAATGAAGTCCTTCCTGGAGGACCCAAACACTAGCTTGCAAAACAAAGAAAAATTACTAAAACATGAAGGAAATCAATTACAGGCAGGAAGAATTATTAGATGTAGCCTGCCTTCCTACAGATTACTGAAGTCATCAGTAACACAAGGTAAAGTAGATATGAGTCAATATATGTAATATTTCTAAAAGCTTAGAAGACTATCACAAATAACATTTAAATAAAAGCCACTTTGAAAATGAATTTTTTGCCAGGCGGTGGTGGCGCATGCCTTTAATCCCAGCACTTGGGAGGCAGAGGCAGGCGGATCTCTGTGAGTTCGAGACCAGCCTGGTCTACAGAGTGAGTTCCAGGACAGCCTCCAAAACAATACAGAGAAACCCTGTCTCGAAAAAAAAAAAAATGAATTTTTAAAAAAGATACTACCAAAATAAGGCTTAAAGGGAACTCTAATGTGGAAATCTTATACATCTATAACCTCAGAATTAGAACTGGAAAGGACAGACTTAAGATGTAAATTTAAACTAACAAATAAGTAAAAGCATCTAGAAATAACAGAAGCAGGGAGGATAAAACCCAAGAGCCCACTTGATATGACTGGGGCTATAGTAGCACCCACAGAAACAACCACTTAGCTTGTCTGTATGGATACTTACAAATGATTGACCTAACAGTCACTGGATTAAATGGAGTCCAAGTACCTGAAAACAAATGACATAGTAGCAATCAGACAAAAGAAGATAAACTTACAAGGCGTTGTAAGTGCCTGGTCTATGACAGTCCATGAGACTCAGTAGTCTGCTCTGGAATAGAGACTGCAAGCAGGGGCCTGTACCTCAGGACACCAGAAGATCTGTTTGCCTTAGCCTGTAAGGAGCCCTGGACACTTCCATCAGCAGCTAGTCTGTACTTCCAATTTTAAAATATTTGTAATTATCAGAGGCTGGATGCTGTTTCTCTGTAGAACTTCAGTAGTGCAAATATTTGGGAAGAGCAGATATGTTAGGCTGTGCCCAGGGTCGCAAAGACCACCTTCAGACTTGACAACTCTCTAGGACAACACTCACCATAACAGCTCCTTACACAGAGGGGACAGAGTAAAAGTGGCAAGGGATAATTGGGTGGAAAACCAGGAATGGGCTCCTAGAATCAGTTAGAGACATACTCTACTAAATACACAGGCTACCAGCAGGGCAACTGTCCTGAGCTTGAGAGTCTTATCATTTTTCAGTAGTTAGCCACTAAGCTCCAGCCGTCCTGTGGAAAATAATGCTCTTTGTCACAAATCACATCTTTGCTGTAAACTGCCCATGCAAAGAAGTCAGACATGATGGTACATGCCTGTGATGCCAGTACTCAGGAGGCAGAGGCAGGAAGATAGAGAGTTGAGACCAACCTGGGCTACAGTGAGACCGTGTATCAAAAACCAAAAAGACAAACAAAAAACAACTTTTGGTGCTCCCGGAAATCCAGCTTTTGAGATACTCTCCCTGTCCAACTGTCAAAGCCACAAGTAGATCTCAAACTCCCTCTGTACCAACACAGGGCAACCCATGTAACTAGGCCAGTGGCGGGGAAAAGACATACAGCGACTGAATAATAATTTTACAGGGAATCATCTTGCTTATATAGGTGTGATTTCCCACAGCTCTTTTTTATCCTAAACTAGAATTCTATTAATAAAAATGTCTCCAAAAGAAAAAAAATTTAAAAGAAAAAAAAGAGACTATTTTCAAAGTATAATTAAAAACATTCATCTCAGCTGGGCGGTGGTGGAGCACACCTTTAATCCCAGCACTCAGGAGGCAGATGCAGGCGGATCTTTGTGAGTTCGAAACCAGCCTGGCCTACAAGAGCTAATTCCAGAACAGCCTCCAAAGCCACAGAGAAACCCTGTCTTGAAAAACCAAAAAGAAAACAAACAAAAATCCCAGCACTTGAGAAGCAGATGCTGGAAAATTACAATTTCAAAATCATCCTCAGCTAAACAGAAGTTTTAATTAAAGTCAGTCTGGGCTACACTTTACAAAAGACTACCCAACAAATAAGCAAACCAAAAAGGAGCCTGAGAAAAATTAATTTTTAATATATAACCCACGAAGTCCCAAAAAAGTTTGTGGCACATCATTTCATATAGGTAAGAGAAATCCTGTGATAGTTATCTTCATTGCCAGCTTGATTGATTGGATTTAAAAATCAAACACCTAGGAAATTAATAAGATATTAATAAGCCCAGCTAAAGGAACACCAGCAACCCCCTTTTTAGGCTCCCTAGCTGCCACGAAGTGAATGGTTCTGCCCTACCAAATGCCCGGCTTCTGGATGGATTGAACCCAAACTGTGTACCAAAACAAATTTTTCTTTCCATGAGTTTCTTCTAGCAGGTACTGTGGTTGCAGAGATGAAAAAACAAACCCTGTTCTGTGTTCTTTCTGTCCACTGACCACACTTCTACGTAAACAAGTCTCATGTCAACAAGTCTCACAGAGGCCCAGTGTACCCATAAACACTCCAAGCATGTTGTCAACTACACAGCAACCAAGAGGTCTTAGAAATGACTAAACTGAAGTGAGAAACCATGCTGTTTTTGATTTCACATTTCCTTCCATAACATATTAGTTAAATTTCCTAAAATAGTTTAACCTGATTCCAAAATCAAAGCAGAAAACCAATCCTAGAAGACTGACTGGAGCTCAAAATAGTTTAAATTCACAAGAACATAGCATAGTAGTGAGAATTCATATGCAACTATTCAATGATAAATGTCCCTGCACAATACAGCTGTAAACTTTCTTTATGAAGCTTATAATCTAAAAGCCAGAAAACGCTGAAGTTGGAAAGTTATTTCCTCTGAAACTGAAGGCAACATTTATTTGCTGTGGTTAACAGTATTAAAAGGCAGGTCCTTTATGGAGTGGTTAGGTCCTAAAAGCACCAGCCTTAGGAACAGGAGCCTACTTGAGAGAGAAAATGCCTAACAGTTGCCAGAAAGACACTAAGCCCTAATTCACGTCAGAATCACTTTGATTCCGTGCTCAAGATAAACAGGGAAAACCCTTGGCTCATGTTGGGAGTATAAGAACTGGCCCCATTCGTGCTGCACAGACCACAGCTTAACAATCTGTGTGTCCCAAGAAGCTTTGGTGACTGTTTTTGTTTGTTCCTTGGAAAAACCAAGATCATATTTACTGAATAGAATGCATGTTCCTCTTCACATTAGCTACTAAAATTTTTGAAATCAAATTTATGGCTTATTGTTGACTTTTCATCTTTACTGTCCATTTTCTACCTCTCAGCTATCATAATTAAATTTTACTCTATTTTGTTTTCTGATTATTTGGAAATACAGCAGATTGTCAATGAGCATAAACTCCGGTTCTTTCACAGCCTCACAGAGCAGGTGATAGTGATACCAGGGTTTTTGCCCTCATACCTGAGGTACTGTCACTTCCCTTCACTCTGAAGCTTCTGGGCTTTTCTACCTTGTTTGTATCCACCGGAGGTCACTAAACACATAAGCCAAACCACTAGGTACCCATTTTGCTGCCTACATGCTGCCATGGGCCCTAGGCTCCCCTGCTTCTCTTCATTGGAAGATGTACTTCATAACACACGGTTGTGGCTGCTCCTGCAAACTTTGCTTTTCCCCTGATAACCCCCCCTTTTTAAATCAATCAATCTATCTATCTATAATTTTATGTGCACTGGTGTTTTGCCATGGATATTGGATCCCCTGGAACTGGAGTTAGACTGTTATGAGCTGCCATGTGGGTGCTGGGAATTGGACCTCCTGAAGAGCAGTCTATGCTCTTTAACCACTGAGCCATCTCTCCAGTGCAGAGAACGATTCCCTTTATAACAAAAATAAGTCTTTTAAAATTTTCATATCTTGAAACTAATCCCTTCCCAAACTTATATAGCACACCTAGGGAGAAACAAGCTCTAAAATAAGCCTGGCGTTAGTGGCGCACACCTTTAATCCCAGCATTCGGGAAGCAGAGGCAGTTGAATCTCTGTGAGTTCAAGGCCAGGCCAGCCTGGTCTACAGAGCGAGTGCCAAGATATGCTACAAAGCTACACAGAGAAACCCTGTCTCGGAAAACTTTGTTGGTAAGGTGCTTGCCACTGTGCATGTAGTTCTAGGTTCTATTCTCAGTATGGAATAAACCAGCACTTAGTATTCAGGAGTTACAGGCAAGAGGATATCCAAGTTCAAGGTCATCCTTGGCTACACAGATGTTCCAGACCAGCCTAGAACACACGAGACTGTCAAAGAAAAAGAGAAAGAGAGAGAGGGAGAATGAGGGAGGGAGGGGGGGAGATGTTGGGGCTGGAGAGACTGTTCAGAAGTTTAGAGCACTTGCTGCCATTGCAGAGGACCCAGGATGATTCTCAGCAACTACATGGTAGCTCACAAGCATCTGTAACTCCAGTTCCAGAGGATCAGATGCCCTCTTCTATCCTCTGTGGGCAGCAGACATACATACACTTGCTTCACACACATACAAGCAGGTAAAATATTCACACAAATAAATACATCTTAAAATTAAAAAAAATTTTTTTTCAAGACAGGGTTTCTCTGTGTAGCCCTAGCTGTTCTGGAACTAGCTCTGTAGAACAGGCTGACCTTGAAGTCACAGAGATCCGCCTACCTCTGCCTCCCGTGTACTGGGATTAAAGATGTGTGCCAGCATTGCCCAGCTTAGATAATTTTTTTTTAAAGAAAAAAATCGTCTGTAATAGCTACCACTAAAGATTAATGATAGTGACGACTCCAGGGAGAGCTCCACACAGAGGCCACACTCCTCTTGATTCTGCTGGGACAGAGTTTCCTCACATTTATATAACTAC
Organism: Mesocricetus auratus; assembly: GCF_017639785.1. Classification (NCBI taxonomy): domain Eukaryota; kingdom Metazoa; phylum Chordata; class Mammalia; order Rodentia; family Cricetidae; genus Mesocricetus; species Mesocricetus auratus. Next base: position 32,000,072 of record NW_024429198.1, read on the forward strand.
CTCTCCATGATCCTGCTGACAGACTTGCCATATGTCTAGTTCCAAATCAGCCCGAGTTTTAGCTTACAGCAAACGTATTTCCACATAAGTACTTACGGACCATCTGGAAACTAAACAATTACTTCTAAATCTCACCTGACAATGCTTCAGAGTCCCTGAAGTAGGTCAAAGGCCTTCTAGATGACTAAGGGACCTCTGTCGAAGAGGTAGCCTTTTACCTCTCCCCCAAGGCTACCCTGTAGAGCCCATTTCTCAGAAAGCATTTTCTGAGGCTCCTCACATACATTTGTTCTGGAGCTTGGGGAGGCAACAATAATGATAATCAAGAAAATGTGGGCATGGCAGCTTAGAAACACCTTTACCTTATGCTGGTAATGGCAGGACCTTCCTGGAAATAATTCCAGGAAAGAAACTGCTTACTGTGAGTGGATCAGGCTTCAACTCACCATTGGATAATGCTTGCTGAAGCTCATTGTCTGAAATCACCCCACTTCTGTCTTTATCAACCCTACAAAAAAAAAAAAAAAAAGACCGGGTGAGTTGGTGATGAAAAATAAAGGAAAAATAAAACATCATTTCTATCAAATCTACATTAGGTCTGGAGCGTTACTCTGGCCAGACCTTTCTTTCTCTGAGGTCACATACCCCCAGGTGTGCCAGAGATTAAGGACCACTTTCTCTTAGTTCTTCAGGTCCGTCTAAATCTATACCTGCACCCGTTCATATTTTTCAGGTTAGGTAAGGATTCTCTAGGACAAATAAGTCAGTCATTCCTTGGCTACGTGTCAGTGGAGTGACAATCAGGCAATTCAGAAGGACGGCCAGCGACAAAAGACGCTGCAGTAGTAACCAGCTCTTTTTTACCGATGCTGTTTTCCTGACTCAAGATTTTTGCCCCATTCTTAAAGCAAGCACACCAGACCCTGTGGGGCGGCTGCTCCGCGCCCCTCAGCCCTGAGCCAAAGGAAGTGCCAACATGACCCTGAGCCTTGTGCCACTGAGAGGAAGCCGGGGATGCAGGGGGGTAGGGAGGGCTGCCAAGGAGGTCGGAGAGAAAGAAGGCAAGAGAGAACCGGCGAGTGGGCCCTGGAAACCGAGGACCCGCCCAAGGGCCGGAGGAGCCGGGCGGCGCCGGCCTCACCGCTGGAAGACGTTCCACAGGAAGCTCTGGTCTGGCAGCGCAGCTCCAGCAGCAGGCCCAGGGCCGGCGCCCGAGCCTGGGCGGTAGGAGTAAGCCGCCATGGGCTGATGCACAGCGGTAACGAGGACCAGCTCCAAACGCGGTGCTTCCGCCTCCGTCCCGGGCAAGACCAGGAGCCCACAACTTCCTGGGAACAACGGAAGCGCGTGCCTTTGAGTCACTCGGCAGGCGTGGTCAGTTGCCATGCAACGTCTGGAGGGCGGTGCAGCTAGTCTGGGCCCGGCCTCGTTCTCTTACTAGCGGTGTCCAGTGCCTTTCTGTCCGACCCTGCCCCGCCCTCCTTCCCAGCCTAGGTGCAGGTCTTGTCCGGAGCAGACCGCCCGGGGCCAACCCAAGCTTACACAACTACCTCGACCTGGGATGGGAAGTGGTGAAAGTTTCACTTGAGTTGATGACCTGCCGCATAGATGAGGATTGGTGCAAACGTGATGTATATCAACTGCGTGAAGTCCTTGGCGGAAACTTAAAGTGACATTTTAGGCGCCCTGGAGTGTGTCCACCCTCCCGCCTTATATCGGTTGAACCCCAGCCTCCCTGGGTTTACACAGTGACTTCATTTGTGAATGGTCCCTATAAGGTTTCATTTGTCTGTGACCTCTACCTGGACTTCTGTACTTGGTAACACTTTTGGTGCTAACTCCCATCATTCTGGATACTAATTCTATGATGTTTTGATAGTTGGAATGCCCCTGAATGGGGGGATGCACAGCACTGGGGCAACTATCAACCTGTCATGTCCACATTAACATGCTGCCAGGCCATCCTTCCACCTAGATCTGTGTGCTGTGTACAGGTCAAGATACTAACTACAGTTTTCCCAGTTCTGCCAAAGGGTTGTTCCAGCTTTCCTATTCCTCACCCAGTGAAGACTAATTATCATTATAACCGTTATGCTGTCTTTGTGGGTTTTTAGTTTACTTGCTAAGGCCGAAAAGTTCAAGGGCCAAGAATATGCCCTCGTATACCTGAAACTTGCTTCCATGTGGACAATCATCCATTATTTAGCACAGCTCTAGATCTGATTACCTCCCAACTGTATCCTTTTCTGTCCCATTTTTCTTGTTCTTGTCCATGAGATTTTCAAATTCTTCAAAGAAACTATCTCATAGCTTTGGTGTTTACTTCAAAATCTACCAAGTTCTCTAAGGTGGATATTCTTCCATGATTTAGTGAATTCTTTTTTTAAAATTTCTCATAAACTGTTCCATTCTCACTTGTTGAATAATCTTTCAGACTTTTCCAATTCTTTTATTTAGATTCTGAAATCGATCTCTGGTTCCTTTTCTCTTTTCCAGAAGTAAGAAAGTATTGAAAAGCATAGTTTTGCTACTTGATCTTGGAATTTTCTAGTACAAACTTCAGCTAGAAGCTGTTACTTCTGCAGACCTGAGGCCCCTACCTACAGAAGCCGGGACTCTACTGTTTACTGATGAGTCTCCAGCTTGGAATGAGGTAAAGGTCCAGTCCCAAGGAGATTACCTTCTCCAACAGCTTACAGACAGCTAGCTAGCTGTCTTCCAGGCACCATCATTTATCTCCTTACCCTATCTCAGATTCAGTTTCCTCCTAACTAGGCCTGTTCTAAGCTTTCCAGGAGTTGAGAATCAATGAGATAACACTGTCCTCCCCACTGTAATGTTAATCATATCCTGTGTCTGCATATTGAGCCAGTCTTTCCTTTAGCCTAATTTCTCTGAGCTACTGTGAAAGTTCTTGTTTTCCTTTAGAACTTTTCCAAACATTGCCCTTTTCTGGGAGCTGGGGAGCCTGATGCATTCTACAATGTCCACCCATGAAATGGGTGAGCCATTGTCTGTTCTATCCTTTACATAGATATTTTTGTGTATGCATGCATGTTTTTATACATATCTAACTTAGCAGTGTACCTCTAAGCCACACTGATGCCTGTGTTTACTTTCATAGGTTCATTGCAGCACTGGCCATTTGCACAGGGAAGATAAGTCCTTTTACCGTAACTTTTCCTGGGACAGAGCCACACGTGCTCAGCACATCCTTCTCTTTCTCAGATTAACGATGAAACTTCAGTCACTTGGCTCCGATACTCTTTGTATTTAGTTTGAAAGAGAACAACTAACACTTTTTATGTAACTCAGACTTCTTAGTGAGTATTGTTTTGTTTGTTTGTTTGTTTGCTTGTTTCAAGACAGGGTTTTCCTGTATAGCTTTGGAGCCTATCCTGACACTCACTCTGTAGACTAGGTTGGCCTCGAACTCACAGAGATCCACCGCCTGCCTCTGCCTCCCAAGTGCTGGGATTAAGGGCACGAGCCACTAATGCCCAGCCTTAGTGAGTATTGTTGAGTCTATCAAATGTGTGCTAGTTGGTGTGAGGACAGAAGCAAATACCCACACCTCACCATTGGCCAAGGATGGACTTGTTCTGATCTGCTTGGTCTGATAGCCACTTGCCACATGAGGCTACAGAACACTGAGATGGACCAGTGGAAATGAAGTAGTTTTAAATTTCAAGTTACTTTAATTAGTTAAAATGTAACTAGCTGCATTGCTCCTTTTTGTTTCTTTCAAGAAGCCATCACATCTGGCACCCAACTTATTTTATACATGATCTGTGTTTCATTTTGAAATTCCGAGACCTGCATTTTGAAAGATTCTGGTCCATGGCTCATTAGTGGAGTATAGACATTTACATTTGTAATCACGAGGAAGCCATCATTCAATTATGCTGCAGGTGACTCTTGCATTTTTAATTCCAGGACTAACTTTGAATACTGCTCTGACTCTAGCACTCTCACAGAGCTTTGCACATTCATTAAACCTTCTGAATGGGGCCAAGTTACTGAGTAGTCACCACTTTCTACTTGCTATCCTGTCTTTTGGTTGGACCATGTCATTCATCATTCTAGTCTTCAAATTCCCTTACATTCTACAAATGTAAATTCTTGGGTGTGACTAGAACCTTAGGAATTGCGGGTCCTGGTTGGAATGCTGCAGGCAAGGCCAATCTTCTGTTTCTCATTTCCTTTTTGTTTTTCCGAAGCAAGCAAACAAGCATACTCTTACACTGTATGAAGTATAATGCTGTGTGTGTTTCCTATACAGCACAAGCTGGGCTTAAACTTTCTTGTGTGTTTTCATTATTATGTGTCTATGTAGGTGTGCACCTGAGTGCAGGTGCCCAAGGAGAACAGAGGGGTCAGATACCCCTGGAAAAGGTAAAGTTATAAGCTACCCAATATGAGTGCTGGAGATTCAACTTTTAACCTCTGAGTCATTTCTCCAGTTCCCATGCCTCAAACATTTGACCCTCATACATTAGCCTCCAGTATACTGGGAAGACAGGCAAACACCACAACTAAGATCAAAATCTTCCTCATTCTTTCCTCTCAGCTGTAAGTACTTCCACCTTAGATGAATGCACCTATCCCTCAGCAATGAGCTGTTGTTTTTAATATTTAAAAGGCAAATTGTTTTCAGCTTTGTGATCATTTAAGACAGGTCCTCAAACTAAGATTCTAGGTTATAGGTATGTACCACCATGCCCTGCTTATCCTGTCTGAAGTCTCATCCTCCCCTCTAACTGCATCATGAAAAATATGAGCTCTACTTCCATTATCCTAAAGACTTGATTTTAAAGTTCATTTCATTTCTTAAGTAGAGCACTAGAGCTGTTGGGTCAAAGAGCAAATGCCTAAGTAGTTTTGTCAGATACTGCCAAATTCTATTCTACCATAGATGTAATGCTCTGTATCCCATTGGTTATTAACAAGAGTTCTTGCAGATCGTTACTTTGTGTGGTATGTAGGAAACAAACTCCAGGATGTTCACCAATTTTATAGGTGAGGAATTTTCTTTTCTTATTGTTTTCTAGTAACAGGGTCTTGCTATATAGACTTGGCTGGCCTCCAAGACGTGGCAATCCTTCTGCCTCAGCTTCCCAAGTGCTGGGATTTTAGGCAAGCAGTACTAAGTCTGGCTCTGAAAAATTCTTAGTGTATTTTTCTGTATTTTTTACTTTTTTTTTTAAAGTTTTGAGGTATAATGTGAGGAAAATAACAAATATAACCAGCACACAAAACTTCCCCCTTCTCCAAGTCTGAACAGAACTGCTGATCTGTTGTTACATGTTAGCTTGCAGTTTCAAGACCTCAAGTGTTATCAGTGTAAATGTTGACTTTCTACCATTGTCGGTAACACTGGGATCCATCCACGCTGCTGTGTACTCCAACAGCCCATCCTTTCTCACACTGATGAACACTGTGTGGACACAATACAACCATCTTTTCCTGCAGGTCAAAGCAACTTTCTGTGGCTACTTTTTGTAGCAAACACAAAACTAGGTCATTTTCAGTGACTAGATTTCTATCACCTTTCTTTTAGTTCTGGTCTGACAACCACAATATAAAGCTCTAGTCTCCACATAACAATGCACTATGCTAGCTTCATTTTGTTGTGATAAAACACTCTGACCAAAGCAACTTGGAGAAAGGGTTTATTTAGCTTACAACTTTTGGCTAACGTCCTTCATTTCAAGGAAGTCTTAGCAGGAACTTGAAGCAACCAGTTGCATCCACAGTGAAAAGTAGAGCAATGAATGAATGCACAAATCTTGAGTGCTCAGCTTGCACTTATACAGTCCAGGATTCACTACCTAAGGAATGGTGGTACCCACAGTAGGCTGTCTTCCCATTTCAATTAGCATAATCAAGATAATCCCTCAAAAACATGCCCAAGCAATTCTTTATTGAGACTCTCCTCCTAGGTGATGCTAGACTACGTCAAGCTGACAAAGCTAACCAGCACATAACCCCTCACATATACATGAACATATATATGTATATATGTCTTCCCACCAGGAACCTAAACGAGGCACTGGTTCTATACTTACACATTCAAAACTTTCTTCCCAATTATTAAGGGCCCCCCTACTTCTCAATTTTATTTACCATTACATCTTACATTCCCTAAAGTCTAGTTTAGTATATAGCACAAGAAACTTGGTACTTGATGCAACTGCTGGGACTAGACAGGGAAGAAAATTAATTTCCTTTTTCAGACAAATAGATATGCATAAAACCAAACACATGACTTTACTTAGAAATAAAGACTGCTCGTTTGTATTTAAGAATTATGCCGGTTTTATCACTGCACCAAAAAAGGGGGGAGGGGATGGACAAAATCTGGTGCAGCCGTCCGTCACAACAAGTACTAGCAAGCTTTGGTTAATCTATGAAGTGACTCATGAGAGTAGAATTTTAACACGACAAGTATGAGAGGAAAATCTATGTAAGCTATGATAAACAACCACATAAGCTGATCCTGTAGCTGCTAGGTTTTATCAGTAGGAACGGATAGCAGGGGGTACGGTGGCACAGTCAGCTTCATTCAAGGTCTTGTCAATGACAGGTCTGTACTCCAAAGTAACCTTAGAGAAAAGGGTCAGAGTGAATCAAAGCATGAAAATTCACAGTCATTTCTTCTGTGTCTTTTGTTATTCCTCCTACCTCATCTCCCTCTATAGTCTATTCTGACCTCCAACTCAAGTTCCTCCTGCCTTAGCCTCCTGCTATGAGGTGAACAGCTAGCTAGCTGCCTCTGTCATGACATTCTGCTTAAGTGAATGAGTCCAAGCAACCATGAACTTTCTGTAAATGGGTGAAAAAATAAACCTGTGATCCTTTATGTTATTCACATCAGGTATTTCATCACGTGATGCAAATGTACTAATAATTAGTCACCACTTCTTCCCTAACAGAGGCCTCAAACATCTATTCATTGCTCAGTACTCTTTATCTGGTACAGAAGATTAGAGAGAGCTGGCTCTAAACTAAAGGTCCCCCTGAACCACCCAGGCATTGGATTCTGTTTCCAACAAGAAACAAGACTCACATTATTCTATTTGGTGACATCTCAGATCTGTTAATAGCTGGTCTAAAACTAGGTTGTTTCCCAAACTAGTCAACTACCAAAGGCCAAATAAGAGTGGTTTGGCACATCCCTGGGCTGATGCATGCCCACATACCTTCCCAGTTTTGGTGTCCACATATGAAAGGGTGTGTTTCCTCCAGTGTTCCTCAAATGGCTTCTTCTGCTGCCCCTGGATTGGCTTGGAGTAATCATACTCATCAACTCGCACCTGAGTTAAAAATATACCTCGTCTGTCACCATAGAACATCAAAAAACACAGAGATTATTAACAGATGCACAGGAGACCAGCCCAGGAGGTAGGTGCCCTGGCAAAGAAAGGGCTTTTGGAGTCAGAAGTATAAGTATAGAACATCCATTTCTGCATATTCTCTTACAACTTTATAGACAGATATTAGAATTAAGTATCATTTATGCAATTTTTCCTTTGGCTCCATGCACTGAGATTTCCTCAACTTTTTTTTTTTAGCATTTTTAATTCAAATGGGCTTTTGTTTTGTTTTGAGACAGGGCGCACCACCACACCCATATTAATTTAGCTGTTTTCTAAGGTAGACTCAGTGCATGTGGGAATATGTTATATGAGCAAGAGGCTCTTTAAATAAAAACCAAGATCAGATACCTTGCTGTTTCTACTGAAAGCAAGTAAGGAGGAATGGTAGATAGGAGGTTCCTTACCTGTACCAGTGGGTTAAAGCACAGCCCTAGGTATACATTCCTAACTACAGCATAAGCCCGCCAAGAATCTACTTCAGCTGGGCGGTGGTGGTGCACGCCTTTAATCCCAGCACTCGGAAAGCAGACGCAGGTGAATCTCTGTAAGTTCAAGGCCAGCCTGGTCTTCAAAGAGAGTTCCAGGACAGTCTCCAAACCTACAGAGAAACCCTGTCTCAAAAACCAACAACAAAAAAGAATCTACTTCAAATCTTCAAGGCCTTATTTATCTCAGCTCCTAACAGTTAACGTTTAAGAAGCATCTAGTCTTTGGTACATATTGGGGATGTGCTTTCTCAGGTTTCTTTCCATCTACTTGACTACTGCAGGTTAAATCAATACATGTTCATAGCAAATGAAAACTTCTGCTTAGCTCACTTTCCTATTTACTCACCACCCTATAACTGTCCAGAACCAGTGTACTCATCATGGGAAGTCTTTGGTTGATGTATTCATCATGAACTTGGAGCTACACCCAAGCTTCTCCTCGTGTTTTCTACCATCATATGCAGAATTCAACATGTGTGCTCTGTACAGATAATAGTCTGCATAAAAACCAAGGTCAGGGCAGATCTCTAAGTCTTCTTCCAAGCCTCGGGATGTGTCTGAGCTGATGACTCACAAACAGTCTAACTGGTTATGGATGTACTTTACCCTTAACCCTGCTAAGATCCAGGCCTGTTCGGCTTACAGATGTTGTGTGGGCTGACTCAAAGCAAGAAAAAGATGCAGGGTTCTGAGAGTGAGAATATGGATTAAAAAAAAATTGAAGGAGAGCATGTTTTCCTTGGTTTACTTTTGGGAAAGAGTAAATGAAACAGAGAAAGTGAGTAGGAATGAGTAGAATCAGGTGTGAAAATGTCAGGTTAGTGTGATGTATCTTGAAGGCATACTTTATAATCTTCCCTGGCATGAGCTCCCCGTGATTCCTTTCGTGCCTCTGCACCATATATGGTCTGCAGTGCGCACAACATCAGGTTCTGCAGCTCCAGGGTCTCCACCAGGTCTGTGTTCCAAACCATTCCTGGGGATACACAAAAAACCCATGAAAGACAGATCGAATCCAGTCATGTAGGTACTGTGGACTTACTAAGAACACACGGCTATGAGGGAGAGACGGATGGACAGCAGACATGGAATAAGGTAATCCAGCATACCCCAAAGGAAACAGTGTCCCCTCAGAACACTAGTGACTCACCTCTGTCGAATGTCTTTAGATGCTTCAGTTCTCCATATAGCTGGCTAATTTTTTCACAGCCTTCTTGTAATACACTTCCCACACGGAACACTGCAGCATGACTCTGCATCGACTATCATAAAGTACCATTATTAACTTTTTTTTTGTTTTTGTTTTTTTCGAGACAGGGTTTCTCTGTATTGTTTTGGATGCTGTCCTGGAACTCGCTCTGTAGACCAGGTTGGCCTCGAACTCACAGAGATTCACCTGCCTCTGCCTCCCGAGTGCTGGGATTAAAGGCGTGCGCCACCAAAGCCCGACCATTATTAACTTTTAATTCACAGAAAAAGACAGGCAAAAACTCTCCAATCTTTAGTTTTTCAAAATTGTATATATTTACAAAATTTAAATAAAGTAGGAAAATCGGAGTATGAGTTAAATTTAAACGTAACGTAATTTTTTCCTAGAGAAAGGGTCTTATATGCATGTGATCCTCCTACTATAGTCTCTCCCAAGTATGCCGCTTTAAATTTTGATTAAACTTAAAAGATGTTTCCATACGCTTCATTATGTATGTATCTCACAACAATCTGTATACATCACATAACTATTTTACTTCTCTGGCAGCATCTGGAACACAAGTGTCCCTGAGTGCAAGTGGGTGCAGTGGTGGGTGCAGTGGAAGATCAGGAAGCTAAGAGGAGGAAAGCAGGGCCTGAGACGCCTTGGCTAGGCACTGCCCCACTGTCACAGGGTCTAGAGGTTAGCTCCTGCCCACTTCCCTCTCCCACTTTCTGATTTTGTTACAGTACAGTTCAGTCTGAGGACATCTCTTAATGAGAGCTGAGAGAAGCTAATAAAGTAACACTAGTTCTGGGCAATGAAAGGTGAGCAGGGTGCCCTGCTGGCTCCCAAGTGACCTGGGACTCAGTGCCGGATGCTCTTCTCCTTCCTACTGGCTGCAAGACACACACGCAGCACTGGCCTGAGGATGAGTGCCAAGCTCACACACAGGAAGGAGTGCTAGAGAAGCACTCCAATGCTCCATGCGGTTTAAAGAAACACAGTTAAGGCTCCCAATCACTCTTAACTCTGTCTGGGAAAATGAGGAACAGGTCTCCTGCTGTCAACCCCCAAGCACCCATGCAGGGTGGCTGTGGCTGTCTTCTCCTACCTTCTGCATGCTGAGGCGTAGTTCTGATGTTCTTATGCTTCCATCAGCAAATCTTAACTTGTCAAGATTCATAACTGACTCTTCTCCAGCATTTGCTTTAATTGGAGGAACTTTATCTCCTAAAAAAAAAAAAAAAAAAGCCAGAATTTAACTTTCAAAATCACTTGGGGCAGTTTAAATACCACTCCAATTACACCATTATTCCAGGAGTCTGAGAAGCACAGAAGTAATCTAACACAGCATTGTCTGGGCACCAATCTAAGGTATAAGATATTGACCAGAGTCAATTTTGTTGTTGTTTTTCCGAGACAGGGATTCTCTGTGCAATACCCCTAGCTGTACTGGAACTCACTCAGTAGACCAGGCTGGCCTCAAGTCACAGAGATCCATCTGCCTTGCCTCCCGAGTGCTGGGATTAAGGGCATGGGTCATTCCAAGAGTCAAGTTTTAAGAACATATACAGAAACAAAAACAACACAGCAGGCAATCATTTTTGAATCTAAGAGACCTATATGTAATCAGAATTGTTATTCTAATAAGGAAGCTGGACACCCTTGAGATAGTGAAGGGTCAGCTTCATACTTTTTCTCATGAAAGGATTAACAGATGGCTCTCCTGTGTGTCTTGAAAAGCTGCCTGTTGGTCTTGACTCTTGTGTCCTCTTAACTAAACCTCAAGATGATAACTTTTAGGCAGGGGGTACAACTTAGAAGTAGAGTACTGGCTAGCATTGGTAACGCCCCAAGTTTGATCCCCTATACTACACTGTCCTCTGCAAAAATGAAAGAATCCTCTCCACTTAAATAATAAAAAAAGTTCTGAAGTATTTAGAAAGTTGTTTTAGGTGGCATAGGCATTTTCTAATGAGAAAGCAGACAACAACTGCTTCTAGATACCTCCTCTCCAAGGAAACTAGGGAACTGGTTCTATGTGTCCTCCCAGGCATGTAACTAGTTCATTTCCCTTCCTCTTGAGATAACCCTGAACTTACTATATAGTCCAGATCAGCCTTGAACTAACAATCTTCTTACCTCCGTCTTCTGAGTATTTAAATCACAAGTGCATGAGTGCCTGGCTCCTTTTTAGTGTTTAAAAAAATAATCACTCAGTAAAACTGATTTTTTTGTGCTACACATTTTTACAAATTTCAACACTACTATAAACAGGATACCCTAGACTTAAACTTTAGAAATATTAGGCCATTACCATCTGGGGGAAAATATTATAAGTGTTTACATTTTTAAAATTAAAGAATTAAAGACATAGTGAATTTTGCTGGCTTTTTGTTGTTTTTTCTAGTAGGGCTTTTCAGGTTTTGGCAAGCAGAATTGTATTTAAGTACAATCAGAACTTGGACAGCCTAGCAACCATTACCTGTTTCTTCCTTACAGTTTGCTCTTTTCAGAATTAAAATCATATGCAGCCTTCTGATCTTACTCTAAGTACCCTGTCTGAGAACTTGCTGAGTACTACTTGTTCATAACTGAGTAAAAAAAAAATCTTAACATGTATTTGTAGAACCTTTGCATATAAGTATTTTTATAAAATGTTCTTTTTTTCACTCTCAAAGCAGGGCACTTGAATTTCTACTTTGCTCTAGAAGTGATTTTGATCCTCACTGCTAAGTACAAGGCTAGCAAAAAGCTACTTTTGGTGTCACAGAGGATACTCTGAACCCCTCCTGTGCAGCTGGCCAGCACTAAGGACCAGGACTTGTCTTCACATTTGAGCTTATACTGTGGCATGACTAGAAGTGAAGATGCAATATGTAAAACTGATGACCCACACCTTTCTACGTATCAGTGAGGCAAGAAGATGCAGAGTTTCTGTGTCATCATTACTGTTCATTAATAAAACATCCACTCTACATAAACTGTACAACTGACATCCACAGTTAACAAGAGGAAGAGTAACGGATGGACAGGAAGAGTCTCTATCCTCTTCCTCATGAGACATTCTCATACCACTATTCTAAGAAGATAGACACAACAGCTACCATGAAGTCTCCTTGGAGGTTGGAGCTCCAGTAACCTCCTGGTTCTGGTCTGTGTAAGCAGAACTACACTCCAACACAAGGCACATTTTTCTTTTACATGTTATTTTAAGCTACCATAAGTAGACATCAACTGAAATTAATTCTGCCTCTGAGGGGTAGCGGTTCATGTCATTCCTTTTTAAATGAAATTCTATTATACCTTGTTTTTAAAACAGGCTAACATTTTTCTATAATTACCAAAAAGTGACAGATTTCTTTTTACTATTAAAAATATTTCCCTGCAAAAGTAATTTATAATAGGTAAATAATATAAAATCAGCTTCCCCTCAAAACACCAATTTCTTAGTAGTGTCTTTTAAGGACACAATGACTGTTAAAAAAAAAAAAAAAAAGCAACCAAGCCATACATGATGGTATACACAATACTCAGAAAGCAGAGGCAGCTGGATCTCTCTGAGTTCAAGGCCAGCCTGGCTGATAGGCTGAGTTCTGGGCCAACCAGAGCTTTAAAAAAACATTTATGTCTTTAAAAAAAAAAAAAAGGAGCTGGGCATTGGTGGCACACCTTTAATCGCATCACTCGGGAGGCAGAGGCAGGCGGATCTCTGTGAGTTCAAGGCCAGGCTGGTCTACAGAGCTTCCGGGACAGCCTCCAAAACAATATAGAGAAACCCTGTCCCGAAACAAACAAACAAACAAAAAACCCTTACCTTCTTGACTGTTAAGATTTCCAAGAGTCTAGTCTCAACATTAATACTACACAATCTGTTTCTATGGGAAAAGCAGATTTCCTCTATGATCACTACACAAATTTCCAGTAACAAGACTATACGGTCTCCTAAAATAGCTTGAGGTTTGAAAAGAAAACACATACCAGGCCTGCAAGATTCTGCAATGCTCAGGGCACAGGCTCGGCCAAAGACTACGAGGTCCAACAGAGAATTTGCTCCAAGCCGGTTGGCACCATGCACCGAGGCACAGGCAGCCTCCCCACAAGCATACAGGCCAGGCACAACCTGATCCTGTCCATTCACATGCTTCAGCACCTGCAGGAAATATTTCAGATGAGGCATCAAAACATCTGTGGTTCCATGTGCCCGCTTCCCTACCGTACACCCCATGCCTGTGTAGAAAAAGTAAGGACTGCATCTTCTGTTTCACTCCTTAGTATACCCCAGGTCTCCATTTGCTCCTCAACTCTTGCTGTCTGTTACAAGCAGGTCAAAGATGGTTCCGGGTTCCTGAGTCTCAGTCCCTGGCTGATTTGACTAAGGAATGTTACAGGTCATGGAACATTAAAAGGAAGAGAAAAACTGAGGATCATCTGTGAAGTGGGGTAGCAATTCCTACCCTTGGTCCTGACAGGAGTTCAAAGCAGAAGGACCAGCAGATGAGCACCTGTGAACTGCTCATAACCCAAGTACCAATTATATATAGAGGTCACTAATTTATAAGGTCACTGTAAAAGTATCAAATTATATAGAAAAGCAATTGTAAAATGGAAAAGATATACAGTATTATAACCATGTAGAATTAACATTCTATTGGTTATTACCAAGTAGATGCAAACCCAAGACTATAATCTAGCGTCTCACTGCCTAGCAGAAATGGCATTTGATAATTAACTACCAAACGCACTGCAGTTTTGGAGGGAAAAATGCCTGTTTTTGCTTCTATGCCTCTAAGCCCTTTGTAAGGTGGGCTAGTCATCATCACCTGCCCTTTGTAGTTAGTGGGAATCCCACCCATGTTGTAATGCACAGTGGGGAGAACAGGGATGGGCTCCTTAGTGACATCCACGCCAGCGAAGATCATGGCTGTCTCTGAAATCCCAGGTAGACGTGTGGCCAGCTGCTCAGGGGGCAGATGGTGCAACTGCAGATAGACGTGATCTTTCTCTGGGCCACAGCCTCTGCAAATACAACACTGTAGCATGAGGCAAAGAACAGTAAGAGCCAACTAAAATCTCTGAAGTATGTGAGCCTGAACAATCTTTGATTGTGAGGAAAATTTCACCTTGTCTATGGTCTGTGTCTCATTAATTTTTTTTTCCTTCAAGTATTTTTGACTGTGTGTCAGGAACATTTCTATGCAGGGACACAAGCAAGAATACAAACCTGTACTCACCAAAGTCACATACTTATCTTGGATATCATGAGTTCCTGTTTTCCTTGGTAGATGTGTTACAAAGTCTCCTATAACCCACCAGACTCCTCTGTTTTAAATCAAAGTGTCAAACCCACCTAAGTCTCTGCATTAAATAACGGGGACAGGCCCTGGGAGCCTAAAGCAATCTCACTAAAGGACAAGTGACACACAAGCCCTGAAGGTTACCTGCCAAGACGCCTGTAGATATTGACTAAAACATAACTCCTAAGGTTCATGAGTATTAGCTGGGTGTGTGAATCTGATTCTCATACTGTGAGCACAAGATATGCTTACTCTTACACATTCACTGATGAGAAAGATTCTCAAAACGCAGGTCCTTAGGGAAATATCACAAACTAACAGATGTTAGCCAGAAAACAATGGGGTAGCTTTATTTTTGTAGGTGGGTGCAGGAGCACCTGCTGACAAAGGTAAACGGCTAAAATACAAAGATGTGACCTAATGACTACTAAAGAGAAGAGAAAAGCAGACACCAATTTGTCCACCTGCCTACACTCATGTATCCCTGGAGGAGAACCACAAACCTTCCTTCACGGATCTCAAGAGTCATGGATCGAGACACAACATCTCTGGATGCCAGGTCCTTGGCAACAGGGGCATATCTCTCCATGAACCTTTCACCTTGACTGTTGATGAGAATACCTCCCTCTCCACGGCATCCTTCTGTGATGAGACAGCCAGCACCATATATACCTGTAAAAATCCAGGTGATTAAATGCTTATAAAAGAATGATGACTAGGAAGCTATTTCAAATGACTAAATCCTTTTTTATAAACCACTCTTTGGAGGAAAGGAAAAGAGACACAAAGAGCATTAAACTCAAAATAATAAGAGAAGTCAAGTAGGAGGTACGTATGACAAGCAGGAGTGAAAATTAGAAAGCACACAAACAGATCCAGGCAGAAGCTCATCCACAAGGTTCTAACCCACATCTGAATAAACATCATGTATGTTTAGCAGACTTAATTTTTTAAATATACCTTTAAACCAAGTTTAGGCAGGAATAAACCAGCTTGGAGAATTTCTATCTAAAATATCCAAACAGCAAAACTGACAAATAATTTTAGTGGTTAATATTTATGTTTGTACCAATTCTAAGCATTCACTCATTTAAGCTCCATGATGGCCCCAGGGAATAAGCCTATCCTTACAGACAAGAAAGCTGAAGCTCAGTAACTCACCTAGTCACAGAGCTACTAAAAGGCAAAGCCCACATTCAAACCTGAGGAGCATGATGTAGTTGGGGTTTTTTTTTTCTTTTCTCTTCCTTTTTTTTTTAAAATTTAAATTAGAACCAAACTTGTTTAACATGTCAATCCCAGCTTGTAATCTGGGTTTTTATATGTTCCCTCAATATAAGGAAAAACAAAGTATATGTCAAGTACTGAATTTTAACAGAAGAGGCTAAATAAGTACTATTTTAAAGCTAAAATTTTCTTTCATTTGCCAAAGGGTTATATGCTCTAAAAGAATATAAGTTCTTATATTTCACCTGCTTTTCACTTTTCATAGCTTCAGAAACATCCTTTGAGAGTGTACTTCTTATACATTGTGAAGGAAGCATAAAAAAATGGGAGTGCTAAACAGTGTGTGACAGGAAATCCAGAGGCTCCGTGACACTTGACAAAAACTGAAGTAAGAAAACTAACACATTTATTTTTCTTCTCTATCTCATTCCATCTCTCTACTCTGGCTCAAGGCTCTGACAGGCACCGTGAGCTAATTTCTCCCACAATTAGCTCTTTCCCTCTTCCAAATTCAAACCCTAACTTTGGCATCAGGTAGAGTCTGGTCTGTTCTAACTTCACATTCCTCTAACCATGAGTACCTGAAACCAAATCTATACGAACTGCTTAAACTCTCCTTGAGTACTCAAGACAGGAGAAGTACACTAAAGTGCACTAATAGGTTTTGCATGCTTATAAGACACAGAAGAGCCCAGAGCCAGACAGGTACCCCATCCTACCTGTGGGGTGGAACTGAATAAACTCTAAGTCCTGGCAAGGCAAGCCAGCCCTGGTGACCATGGCTGTGCCGTCCCCTGTGCTGGTATGGGCAGATGTGCAGCTGAAGTAGGTCCGCCCATAGCCCCTGAAAACAGAAAAGTGACTATAAGCATATGTCAACACCAAACCTCTTCTTATGGAATCAAAGATTATATATATCGTGTAGCCTCTGGGGCACCAACCTTTAATCGCCTGTATTCTGACCCATGCATATGTATAAATGGCACACAATAAATACTGCGATGCTACATGTGTGATGCTGCTACCATGGATGGATGGAAGTTGGGAGACAGAAAACAGGAATTTTGTGGGGTTTTTTTTTTTGTAATTGGTACTCTGTGCTTTATCTTCAAAGAATTTTCCTGATATGGATATATTACTTTTATTATGAAAAAATGTTAAGTATTTATTGATTTGTTACTTTCTTTTATTATTTCTTCCCCAGCCTCACTGTTCATTTACAAGATGTCTACGTGATCTGATAAATGTATACCAATTTCAACAATCAATTTCATTAACACATCCATAACCTTACAAAATTATCCTTTCTTTGTGGTGCTGACATTTAAGACTCTTAGCAACTGTATCATTACTGTGCACAACATGCTATTTATCAAGTTTCAGAAACTGCTCATCTCATGACTCAAGCTGTTGTCTGAATACAGCTGTCCCTCATAGGCTCATGTGTTGAAAGGCTTGGTTCACAGCTAGTTGAATTGTTTGGGAGATTTATGAAAACTTTAGGACATGGAACTTTACTGGAGGAAGTAGATCTCTGGAGATATGTCCTTAGACCATATACAACCCTGGATTAATGTCTTTTCCTCTTTGCCAAACCATACTTATCACTAAAATATCCTGCTTAAACACATGAATCCATGTCACCATGCACTGAACCTGCTGAAACCATAAGTCAAAATAAACCCTTCCCTGTATAAACTGTGTTTGGTCACAGTGACAGTCTGGCTAATACAATCCCTGTATCTTGGCCACTGTGAATAATATTGCAGCAAACATTTGTATTGATGATATATTCATAATGTGATTATGCTGACTTTATGTTCTTTGCATAAGCAGTCACAGTGAGACTACTGCATCATGTCTGTTTTACTCTTAGGGTACATTTTTTTTAATAGTCTAAGTTTGATGTGACTGCTTGTCTATGAGTGTCTGTGTAGGCCTGATGTTGACACTGGGTATCTTTCTTGATTGTTATTTTATGGAAGCAGGGTCTCTTAATTAGGCCAAAAGCTCATCAACTATCTAGTCTGTGCTCTGGAATACCGACTCTGCCTCTTAAGTCATGGGGATACAGACAGGGCCATACTTGGGCTCTGGGTACCCAAGCTCGGACTGTCATGTGTGGGTGGCAAGTACCTTGTCTACTAAGCCATCTCTTCAGTCTTTAGTTTTCTGAGGAACCTTCACAATGACTACCAATTTATACTCATAGTCTTTAGACTTTTGGGCCACTTTTCTTTCTATCTTTTTTAAGATTTATTTTATTTATGTGTATGTGTTTGTGTGAATTATGCAATATGTGTGGTAATGCCCAAAGAAGCTACCTCAGAGCTGGAGGTACAGGCAGTTGTGAGTCTTTTGAAGTGAGTGCGGGGACCAGAATTCAGGTCCTCTGCAAGAGTAGCAACTCTTAATTCTGAACCATCTCTCCAGGCCATTGTTTTTGTTTAAATATATGTACATATATAAAATTATTGAGTATATATGGTAAGTGTGGGCACAGGCATTGTCGTGGCACATGTATGGGGATTCAGGGAAAAACTTTAAGAAGTTTGTTTTGTTCTTCTATCGTAAGTTCTAAAGATTGGACTCAGGTAGACTGTCACACTTCTGTGCTGTTTTTACCCAGTGTGATGGTTTGAATAAAAACGGCCACGACAGGCTCATATATTTGAATGCTTAGTTCCCAGTTGGTGGAGCCGGCTGAGAAGGATCAGGAGGTGTGTTACTGGGGGTGGGCTTTGATGCTTCTCTGGACTCTCTCTGCCTTATGGTAGTAGATCAAGATTGAACATTCAGCTACTCCTTTATTCAGCCATCACAGACTCTAGTCCTCTGAAACCAGAGCGCAGATTTAACACTTTCCTTTGTGAGTTGCCTTGGTAATGGTGTTTTATCAAGCCACAGAAAAGTAACTAAGACAGTTGGCCCCCTTTTCTCTACATCTTCATCAACACTATTATTTGTATCTTTACATTAACCATCCTCACAAGTGCAGCTGTTACTTGAACGTGCCAGATGTTTAATGGTGCTAAGCACCTTGTATAAACCTGCTGGCCATGTGTATATGCCCCCACTCTGGGAAAAACATTTATTCAGGTTCTATACCATTTAAAAACATTTAAACTTTTTCTTTTCTTTTCCTTTTTTGGGGGAGGATGGTGGTGGTAATGGAGACTGAATCTAGGACCACGTGCATTCTAGACAAGCAAATACTCTACAACTGAGTTATACCCTCAGCTCTTTTTAAAACGGTAAAAATGAAGTCATATCAAGTGAAAGTTACTTATTTTCATCATGTAAACAGTATTTCTTCATTCTAAGAATCATTATACATAGTAAATAAGAAAGCGGGAAAGTTTATTTGAAAATGCCATGTGACTATCCAGGCTTATTCTTTATGTAAGAACAGGCAGGGTGAGCTTTATATTCCCCAATTTTGCCCTATAATGCTTAGAGAACATCTATATTGTGATGAAGGTACCTTCCACATGATGTGACGCAAAGGCCTATGTCTGACCCATTGTTCTGAATTAGTTTTTTGTTTTTGGGTTTTTTTGTTTTGTTTTGTTTTGTTTTTTGAGACAAAGTTTCTCTGTATTGTTTAGGAGGCTGTCCTGGAACTTGCTCTTGCTCTACAGACTAGGCTGGTCTTGAACTCACAGAGATCCGCCTGCCTCTGCCTCCTGAGTGCTGGGATTAAAGGTGTGCGCCACCAATGCCTGGCTCTGTATTAGTTTTATTTAAGAAAAAAAGCAAATAAACCCTCCCTCCCCCTAATTGCTGAAACTCGATTTTTCTGTAAGAAATTAAACAAACAAATAAATAAATAAATCGGATCCTACCCAGTAGCAATGACAGTGTTCTTTGCTCTTATTCTGTGTATGGACCCATCTTCTATGCACAGTGCAATGACACCACGGCATTCCCCATTTTCCATCAAAAGATCCAAGGCAAAATACTCCACAAAATAGCTGGTGTCATATCGCAGAGACTGTAAGAAAGAAAGCCCACATTTCAAACGGTTTAAGATTAAGATTAAACCAACAACACTCAAAGTGTGAATGAAAACAGTCTAAAGGACTTGATCCAACCCTGTTAAGAAATGAAGTTTAAAAAATACTATGGTTTGTAATGAAGTTACATGAACTTATATTAGCATCAATAATGATAACAGTACAAAGCACAAAAAGTCACCCTATGTTTAGCAGTATATCCACAACAAAAAATGCAGAGAATAGAATGCAACAGGCCCTGAGCTGCTCACTTTTTAGTAACACCACTCTTATTTCTACAAAAGCTTAGGAGGCACTCTGGTTTCTCTGATGGCCATGTAATACTGAACACCTCTCAAGAATTTGGCACCCTCTATGAGGCCCATAGATGGGTCACAGAGTCATGATCCAGAAGAGTTACTAGCTATATGTGGACATCTGATTAATAAAAATAAAACACCCATCTCCTCCATTATTATCAACCACATCTGTACCTGTAGTGGCTACTTGGGGCTGGTAGTATGCAGTGCAGGTAAGCCCATTTCCATGCTTATAGGGCAATTGGCCCTGGATGCCACCAAGAGTGAATTTGATAGTCTTGATGGTGAATGCAAGGAGCTCTAGAGAGCTTAGGCAAACTCTCAAAATGACCATAGAACAAGCACACGCTGTTACATTTTCTCTGTGTACTTCGCCTAAAGGAAGCTACTGGTGTTCTGATATTTTCATGTTAATTAACCACTTGTCACTATTTTCTGAAAACAGAGTTCGGATTGTTGATTATCTGGACATGCCAAAGTAGGCTGACTATCTAGTGCAGTTGTCTTCAACCTTCCTAATGCTGCAACCCTTTAATACAGTTCCCCAACCATAAAATTATTTTTGTTGCTACCTCATAACTATAATTTTCTACTGTTATGAATCATAATGCAAATATGTGGTTTCCAGTGATCTTTTACGGGTCTCGACCCAGAGGTTAAGAACCACTGAGCCAGTGACTCCTGTCCCTCAAGGCTTCATCCAGTTTAACAGTGAAGTATTAAAACATACCACTCAGTTCAGGAACTCAGAGAAGATAAAAGCATGCTAAAATACTTCCTCTCTTCTTGGTATGTGATCACAAATGCAAGATAAGCAATGACTACCAATTCAACTTTCCAAAACAGACACAAGGAATAACATACTATAGATAGTTTTTCACAATATCTATTCAATACTTCAGATTAATAATTACTTAGGACACCTTACTATTTGTGTTAGTCAGTTTTTTGTCAATTTGGTACAGGCAAAAACTATTAAAGAGGGAACCTCAACTGAGAAAATGTTCCCATCTGACTGGACTAGCAGCAAGCCTGTGGGGGCTTTTTCTTTACTGATGATATGAAGGGGCCCAGCTCACTGGGGATGGTGCCATGGCTGTGTAAGTGATCCAGAGGTGTATAAAAAAGTAGGCTGAATAGCCAGGCGTTAGTGGCACACACCTTTAATCCCAACCCTCGGGAGGCAGAGACAGGTGGATCTCTGTGAGTTCAAGGCCAGCCTGGTCTACAAGAGCTAGTTCCAGGACAGCCTCCAAAGCTACCTAGAGAAACTCTGTCTCGAAAAACAAAGAAATAAAATAAAGTAGGCTGAGCAAGCCATAGGGAACAAATGCAGTGTTCCTCCAAGGGTTCCACAGCAGTCTGTAGCACAAATTCTAACTGGTCTTAATAAAAACTCAGATTGACTTATCATGGCGTGAAGTATCAGAGACGCAGAGCATTGAGTCACTAGAGTTCTTACCTCTACCAATGCTCAGACCAAAGGGGCGATCCTGTCCTCAGACTGCATCCTCACACTGACTGCTGTCTCTATGAAACCTGACTGCATCTACTCTCCTGTCTCCTCCCGCCTTATATTTCTCTCTCCGCACAGCCATATCACCCGTCTTCACCTTCCTAGTGCTGGGATTAAAGGCGCGTGATTCCAAATGCTGGGATCACATGTGTGAGCTCTAGTTCTCTTTTAGACAGATTCAATCTTGTGTGGCCCAGGGTGGCCTTGAACTCACAGAGATTCCTCCTGAACTCTGGGATTAAGGTATGTGCCACCGCTGGCTTCTATGGCTAACTAGTGTGGTTAGCTCTACATTCTGATTTTCAGGGAAATTTTATTTAATTGTACTTGTTAAATAAAAGCAAAACATCACTACAGCAGTCCTTGCCTCAAGTTCTTGCTCTCACTTCCCCTCATAATGAAGTAAAACTATAACGTGAAATAAGCCCTTTCCTTCCCTAAGCTGCTCTTGGTTATGCTCTTTGTCACAGCAATCAAAGGAGAACATTATTGTCTTGCTTTTTTTTAAGGTGCCCATGCGGTGATTGCCTCCTGTCCTATGCCATTCCCACTGTTAATCCCAACCCTAACCATCTATGTGTTCCATTCCTTTACCACCAAGTCAGCCTCACCCTTCCATACAAAGTGTGCAAGAGTGAGTGGCCTGTCCGATCAGCCACGCAGCAACACCGATGAGCCTGCCCGCCTTTCCCAAACTTGAGACTTTGTCCACCAAATGCACGCTGATAAATCTTCCCATCTTCAGTTCTGCTAAATGGCATGCCGTAATTTTCTAGCTGTGAAATACAAAACAAGAAAAAAATATGTTGCTTTAAACAAGTAAAAATATTCATGGTTAATTTGCACCAAACCTGAAATCTAAAATTTCCATACTAGCATACTCCATGAAAACACTGACAATTCAGGGGGAACTATGAAATGAACTGAACAGTTACAGAAAAAACTTCTTTATTACCAGGGATAGGATCCTAGAGCTTAACTGCTAGGCACAAACTCTCCAAGAGCCATATCTCCAGCCCCTTCTTTTATTTTTACATTGGTTCTTTTGTAATACAAGCAGAGCACATGCACAATGAACCAAGAGTTTCCCTTTAGTTACCTCGACCACGGAGGCAGGGGCTTGCTCTGTCATGTAATGGATGGCATCCTGATCCCCCAGCCAGTCAGATCCTTTCACGGTGTCGTAGAAATGCCACCTCCAGTTGTCCTCTTCCATGTTCCCCAGAGCAGCATTGATGCCTCCCTGGAAACACCATGCCAACTGCTTACTTGCTGTAACTGAGAGTCCCCAATTGTTTCTGCAGCCCATCTCCCCACTGAGGTCTGATTCACAGAAAGTCAACTCCTGACTCTTCATGAGGGTTAAGGAACAGTAAGACAGGCCCCAAGTCATGAAACTTCCCCTGACTACATGGACTAGACAGGTGACTTAATCTGTACCTGCGATGGGGATGTTGCTTAACCTTCATGCCTGTAAAGGAAAAATGTCCTTATACCTTATCCATTGCTTATCTAACTGACAGATACAGGCACTCAACGAGACTGTCTAGAAATGGTATGGTATAAGATGTTCTCAATGGCACTTGTATGTGAATTGAAGTACCCCCTATCAAGTAATGTGCTCCTCATTCAGTTAGATAATCCAGCACTACGGTTTCTTCAACTATTATATGACTATCACTCTATCTAACCTCTCAGAATCACAAAATAGGGCAGCACTTGGACCAATCTCTTTCCTTCTTTCAACTTATATGTCTTTTTTTGGAAACAGAAACAGGGTCTTGCTGTAATCCTTATCAGCTTGGAACTTTCTATATAGACCAGGTAGGCAGTCCTTGAACTTACAGAGATCTCCCTGCCTCTGTTTCTGCCTCCTTTGGTGCTGAGATTAAAGGCATGCACCACCACACCCAGCCTCCAACTTTCAAGTCATCCTTTTTAGGTAATCTTTTCATAAGAGAAAGCACCCTAGTATGACTTAATTGTCTCTCAATGGTTCATATACTGGAGGGAGACACAATCCACAGTGTAATGGTATTAAAAGATGGTGGAACCTTAGAGAATATGTTAGGCTTTGAGGGATGTATACCCTTGAGAGGAATTAAAGTAGTTTTTACTGGACTTTTGATAGTTTCTGGTTGTATTCCTGAAAAAAAGCAAGACTAACCCCTCCCATTTCCTGGTTTCTTCTATGGTCACATGACTTCTTCTCCTAAGAGCCCATGATACAATCTACCATGTTGTAGGCAAGGGAACCCTTACTGAAGACCAAATGAATAAGGCTACCCAATTTTTGGACTTTAAAATACTTTTTCTTCATATAGTACCAAACACTGGACATTGTTTTACAGCAATGGGAAATAAATACACATATCTTATTTCCTTCTCTTCTTGCCAACTGCTGTTCGGTAAGGTTTGAGCAGCGGACCTAAACTAAATTCCTTCCCTTCTCATTACTGTTGTGCTCTGGTATTCCTAGTTATGGTATTTTTAAGTTTGGATGAGGCACTAGGAAGAACTAAGAACCTTGTGGTAACTGAATAATGGTTAGTTACTTTCTTTTCTTTTTTATCCAACACCTCCAACTGTAAAGCCAAGATAATCCTGATAACAACCCTTAAGTTACATATTTGTAGCAGGATATAACAGCTACTTTGAAAAAAATGTGTAACTGATAGTAGCCATCACTTTACTGCTACATGAAAACCAGGGTCACAAATGCTGGTCCTCTGAGAACTCTCAAATCTTTTGAAACCTCTACAACTATAGTCTTACTCTACCTCCATTATCCTTAGTAACCAATAGCCAAACTTCTCCTTTCTCCTACTCTGTTACTACCACACTACCTTAACTTGACACTGTAACTTCTGTTCGGGTCTCCTTTTCCTACTAGATCATGACTTCTCCCAATGTGTTTTAATTCTTTAGCTTATAAACCACCTATTCAACTCAGTGCCCAAAGTATGTCCTACAGGCTGTTTTAGCAACAACAGAGATAAAGGTGGCTTTTCCAAGCTCCTAGAAGTCATCGAACTTTGCTGTTGGCTTAGAAAACAAAACAAAACAAAAACACCCCAGATACGAGGAAAGAGAGTCAAACACGAATTTGCTAACCATACAAAGATTAATATTACTTAGTGAGCCTAGAATAAAAATTATTCCAATTTTTCTCAACTTGAGAGTATGAAAGGCCAATATTTTCCTATTCTTCACATCCATACCATCAGAGTTCACTGTAATACACATTTAGCAAGGATACTAAGTGTGAATTTTGGAGGTCCCCCAGAAGGCACATGTGCTAAGGAAGTTATGGTACTACTGGTGGATGGAAGAACTTCTAGGAGCAGGTCTAACGAAGAGAATTTAAGCCATTGGACATGCCCTGGAAGGGGATTTGGCACCCTGTCTTCTCCCCATTTTTACTTCCCGGCTGCCTTGAGACGAGGTGATCAGCATCTTCTGCCACAAGCCCTTCCAGTATAATATATGCTGTCATATGCCCAAACAGCACAGCCAAATTACCAAGGCTGAAATCTCTGAAAGCATAAATCAAATCTCTCAGGTATTTGTCTCAGTGATTAAAAAAAAGCTGACTAAACTTAAGATCTGGCTTTTGCAAACATATTTTATACCAGGAAGAACTGTGGAGGAAACAAAACCATTATGGGAAAACCGGTAGGAGGCAGGAGAGCTGGAAAAGACCCACAGGTGAGAATAACAATGAGGTGCTGACCCCACAATGGTCCCGAGGAAGAAAGGGAGAATGAATGACTGATTAGATGATGGTAACTATGACTGGAGCTTGATGAGGCAAGAATTTGTCTTATAGGAGGAGTGGTGCTGTGCAAGATATGTAGGTATTGAAAAGAGGACTTTTTTTCTTACCTGTGCTGCAACAGTATGTGATCTGGTAGGAAAGAGTTTTGTAACGCATGCAGTATTAAACCCTGCCTCAGAAAGGCCAAATGCAGCTCGCAAGCCTGCCCCTCCAGCGCCTACCACCACAGCATCAAATTCATGATCCACAACTGGGTATTGAGTAGAAATCTGAAAAGGAAATTCATCTATTCATTACACATTCAACCTCATAAAACACTAATACTATAATTACACAATAATAAAAGGAAAGAACAGCTGCTGTACACAGAAGGCCTCAATCCTGTTCTGGGATGAGTATGTATTCTTGGTGTTCCCAGTGTGGTAGGAACAATGGACCAGCAATCAGATTTTATGGTCAAAAGAAGGTCTGTTCCCCTAACCCACCCCCCACCCCCTCCACAAAATTAATTACTTTTTGTTTTGTTTTCAGACATTGTACTGGGTGGTTTTATCTGTCAAAACACAAGCTGTTTAGACACAAGCTAGAGTGATCAGAGGAAGTAGTCTCAGCTGAGGAAATGCCTCTTTGAGATCCAGCTGTAAGGCATTTTCACAATTAGTAATCAATGGGGGAAGGTCCAGTCCATGGTGGGTGGTGCCATCTCTGGGATGCTGGTCCTGGGTTCTAGAAAAAGGTATGCTGAGCAAGTCAGTAGGCAGTTCCTTTCCATGGCCTCTGCATCAGCCCCGGCCTCCAAGATCCTGCCCCGTTTTGAGTTTCTGTCTGACTTCCTTCAGTGATGAACAGCTAACTGAAGTGTAAGTCTAAAAATCCTTTCCTTCCCAACTTACTCTCTGGTCATAGTGTTTTGTCGCAGCAATAGAAACACTAAGACAGGAATCTTACTCAGACTGGCTCAAAATTCACCATCTTCCTGCCTCTGCTTCCCAACACTTAGCTTTAAAAAAACAAAATGAAAGAGAAAACAAAAGTGTTTTGGGAGACACTTAAGATTCCAAAGCAAGGAAGTATTAAAGCAGATGAAAACATCAGTACAATGAGCTCTAATTATATCTTTTACTCAATGCTTTTACTCCTGTCCATACCATATCCATTTATCTGTAGGAGATTAAACATGCGCTAATAATGCTTCTCCACCTGTGGTGCACAAGTCTCTCTTGAAAACAATGTTGGCAAGGAGTTGGTAGTGCACACCTTTAATCCCAGCACTTGGGAGGCAGAGGCAGGCGGATCTCTATGAGTTCAAGGCCACCCTGGTCTACAGAGCAAGTTCCAGGACAGCCTCCTAAACAATACAGAGAAACCCTGTCTCGAAAAACAAAAGAAAAAGAAAAGAAAACAATGTTGTTTTTGTTGAAATCAGCATATTTCAGTTTTCCTGGGTACAGACACAACTATATTTCAGGTCTATAGGAACAGGCCCTATGTGGGTAGACTAATCACTGAGAAAC
Organism: Mesocricetus auratus; assembly: GCF_017639785.1. Classification (NCBI taxonomy): domain Eukaryota; kingdom Metazoa; phylum Chordata; class Mammalia; order Rodentia; family Cricetidae; genus Mesocricetus; species Mesocricetus auratus. The sequence continues at coordinate 32,026,778 of NW_024429198.1, forward strand.
TGTCAAGCAGTATTCTGTAACTCCTGCTAGCTCATATGATAAGAATTTGTAAGCAATGTACAGTTTTTAAAACAGAAAGCAAAATAGGCTAAATACAAAGGAACTTCAACTCCAGTAGCTACAGTCTTACTTTGTGCAGAGATTCCACTCTCCATCACAGTACATACAGTGTATTTTCTTTTCTTTTTTTAGTTTTTCGAGACAGGGTTTCTCTGTGGCTTTAGAGGCTGTCCTGGAACTAGCTTTTGTAGACCAGGCTAGTCTGGAACTCACAGAGATCCTCCTGTGTCTGCCTCCCAAGTGCTGGGGTTAAACGCGTGTGACACCACCGCCCAGTAGTGTATTTTCTTATATTGTTAGTTTACTGGCATTTAGAGGTTAGTTTAGATAGTTTTGCCAGCAAGAACATCAGTATCTATCTATGTAAGTATTTTTGTAAGGATTGTACTACACATATTTAAGCATATAGTCAATACCCAAGAAAACCTTTTTTAAAAAATGTACAATAGTCAAATATAGTAGAATGACTATAGATTACTATCCTTCAAAGCAAGAAAAGTTTACAAGCTGGGCATAATTGCACACACCTTTAATCCCAGCAGAGTCAGGTGAATCTCTGAGCTCAAGGCCAGCCTGGTCTACATACTGAGTTCCAGGATAGCCAGAACTACATAGTGAGACCTTACAAAAACAAAACAGAAAGGTTGTTTGCATTTGGGCAATGAACTTACCGAATCTGAAACTTTGGCAGATGCCTTCTTGCTCTCACCAACAGTGAAGTGAAAGCCACAGGTCTGTGTTTGGAATGGCCGCTGCAGAAATATGAATGGTGTTAAGGTCTTGAAGGAATACAAACAGAGGGAATTAATTAAAACTTTCTTTATAAATTGATAAGCTTCCTAGGTATCCAGTTGCTCTCATTCTTCTAAAAGTTCACCTGGGACCCTGAAAGACAGACCTAGGGGGCAAGGACTCAGGTCTCACCCCTTCTACTCTGAATTGGCATTCTAGGAAAAGCTTTTTCCAAAAAAGCCTGTTTCTCAGCAGAATACTACCACCGACACTTGCTTTGCACTATGTAACTCATTGAAGAATAGCAAAGAAACCTGTGTTGCTATTTATTTTGCAAATAATGAAACACGTCTACTGGATCCATCTTAACACTTTGCACACTGGCTCTCTGAATGGCCTTCAAGAATTCTAGTTCTTAAAAAAAAATGAGACTTATACTCTAGAACAGGCTACTGCTTATTGAAACAAGGTTAAGCCTATGCTTAGGAATGAATTAATTATCTCTTTATCCTATATACCAAGACTTTACCCATACCTCCTCTCATGGGTCAGGTCTGTTCTCCATGACTGGTTGTCCCTGGCCTTCCTCTGAAAACCTATATAAAATTCCCCACATCCAAGATTAAGATAAACATATACCCAGGAAGCCTAGTGTCAGTGAAATCAGTCTAGTGTGAATCAAGTCAGCCATTAAAAATGCATTTCCCATTTTACTTGCTCTATTTTAAAAGATCATTATATAATGAAGAGATTTGGACATATCCTAAGTAACAGTTCTAGGTAGTTAAGTTCACTTAGCAATTAAAAAGGGCAGCTCACAAATGATCTTAAGAATTCCATGATTTTGAAGAGATGTTATTACGTGACATGAAAAATATCTGTAAGACAAGTAAAGGGGAACTAGGGGAAAATTTGGCAACATAAAATGAATGACTTCTTTTTAAGTTGGAGGGCCTCAAGTCAGGGTAAGTCCTAACATTTACACCTATTTACTTAGTTTTTGATACAGGGTCTTACTGTGTAGCCTGGCTGGCCTTGAACTCAAGAGATCCACCTGCTTCTGCCTCAAGAGCGCTGATAGTAAAGGAATGTACTACTGGGGAAGACACATTTTTTAACCTTTTTTTTTTAAGCATTATTTCATAGTTGGTTAAGAGTGTGTGCATGCGCACGAGTGCTCCCAAATACATATACAAAAACCAGAGAAAGACGCTGTGTCTTTCTTGATCACTCTCTACCTCCCGTCTACCATGGGTTCTAGGAACCAAACTTTAGGCCATCAGGCTTATGCAGCAAGCACCTTTCTCCACAGAACCACCTTACTGGGTTTCCACCTTACTTTTTGAAACTGTCTCAATTAAGCTGAAGCTCATGATTTCAGCTAGGCTGACCAGCCAGTGAACTCCCAAGATACACTTGTCTCCATGTCCCAGCACAGGATCTACAGACACAAGAGGCTACATCTAGCTCTTATATGGGTACTAGAGATTGGAACTCAGGTCCTCTTGCTTCTCACAAGTGTTCTTATTCACCAAGACATTTTTTTAATTTTGAAACATGAATGTGAATGAGGAAATTTACCTACACTGTAACAAAAAGTCCACTTATGCCTCTGTCTAGTAGGACAGATGTTCTCATCAAGGAAGTTGGGGAAACAATGAGAAGAGCAGAGACTATTAATTATCTCCAAGAAGCAAAATGCCTCAATAACTAAGTCTAGTCAGTTGAAGACTGGTATAAATCATCTTCTGCACAAACCTTGCAATTATAAAATCACCCAATGAAGACCTAAAAATGGATGATACTAGGAAGGAAGGAAGTGGTTTAAGTGCATTGAAGTCTCCTATCATTCAGAAAACATAGAAATGGAGATAAATACTAGTGCACAATGACACAATTTAAAAATTGTTTCCATTACTGAACAGAATAGCTTATGACTTTAAAAAAAAACACGTGAAATCATTTTCATTAAGAATTTTCGTTTTTAAGGCCAGTCAATGACTCAATGGGGCATAGATGCTTCCTGTTGGGCTTGAAGACCCAAGCTTGATTCCCCAGGATGAACACTGTAGGAGAAGTTGTCTACTGACTTCTATATAGTGAGTGAACACACGCATATAAATGTAATAAGATTTCAAATTTTCAGTATTTTTTAAGTAGAGATGCTTAAAATACAGTTCACAGGGATAGGTATCCCTAACTTAGATGACTACAGTTCAAACTTTCAGAGGTTGCCCCACAAAATTCTCACAAACCACAGAGAAAAACTGAAGGTCAGTGGAGACTATGGACCCAGATCATGTACTTAGGAAAATCCCTGAGAAACTACAAATCCAGATTAAAATGCTGGTCATGAGTAAATGCTAAGTCACAAGTCTACAAATAACATACAGGAATAACATAACAAAGGAGGCGGTTGGACTTACCACCATTAGGCCCATTTGTCTATCAGAGAACATTCCTTTAAATAGGCAATTCTAGGAGGTAGCCCTGGGAGACAACCATCGTAAAGTGTGGTGAAAGGTGTAAACTAAACTCAAGGGTTCACCTCTAGAAGTAAAGGGACCAGTCTCTCACTCAGCCAGCTTTAGCAGCCATGACAGGTACAGAAAAGACACACAGGCCTCTGACACAAGGAAACTCCAGATTCTCTGGCCTCTTGGAGCCTAGGTTCAAAACTGAACACAAAGAAACTCCAGAGCACTCCCAGCCTCCTAGATACTTGGCTCCTAGGAACTGTTTGACCATAAAAGAAACTCCAGGGGAGACCAAAAACTTCCCTATAGTATCCAGGATATAGTTCTGAAAACTATTGGTATCTATGTACAACAGGCCTCCTGCAAGTAACAAGACAATGCCATAGAAACCACAGAATGTTCCCTCTCAGCATTGACCAATAAGAATAATTGGTACACAAGTATTTCATGCCAAAATATGGCTTTGAGAAATTCTCCTAATTGTTCCCAAATGTTAACCAATCAGAAACCAACCTGTACCTCCTGATGTAATCCTGTAACTTTTGTCTATAAAACCTATCAGAGACAGGGAACTTCACTCCCTTTGGAGGCCTGCTGCATCAGCTTGCTAGAAGGGGTCCCTGTTATGGTTGGATGAACAATTAAAACCTTGCTTTTGCAGTTTAGTGGGTCTACCTCCCTGGTGGTCTCTGGGGATCTTTGTGGCTTGGGCACAACAGTGGTATGCCATAAAGCCCCATTTCTCTTCTTAAGAAAAGCCTAATTCTGCCAGCTAGACAAAATGGCCATAAGTAACTAATTGGAAAAGAACAATGAAAGTATACTTAAAAATAATTCAGGCAACATGGATTATCTTTGCTGTATATGTGGCCAGAGTTATACAGTTTCCTGTCTCTGTCTAAATTGGTCAAAGTGTAAACTGGATCTGGGACCTGAAAGGAATTTAAGGATAACAACATACATGGAATGCATAAACCTAAGGTGTATGCAAGTTAGCAAAATCTTATTCTCTTTTCTTTTTTAAGATTTATTTACCTGCTGGGTGGTGGTAGTACATACCTTTAATCCCAGCACTCAGGAGGCAGAGTGCAGAAGGATCTCTGTGAGTTGGAGACCAGCCTGGTCTACAAGAGCTAGTTCCAGGACAGCCTCCAAAGCCAGAGAAACCCTGTCTCTGGGGAAAAAAAATGTATTTACTTATTATGTATACAGTGTTCTGCCTGCATGTATGCCTGCAGCCAGAAGAGGGCACTAGATCTCATTAGAGATGGTTGTGAGCCAACATGTGGTGGTTGCTGGGCATTGAACTCAGGACCTCTGGAAGAGCAGTCAGTGCTCTTAACTTCTGAGCCATCTCTCCAGGCCCAAAATCTTCTATTCTTGACTATCCTTGACTATCCTTGTTGGGGCCCCTTAAAGATGGCTCCGATTCATCTTGGCTCAAGGTCAGAGAGTTAAAAACTGTCCTTAGTAAGTCATAAAACCTTAAGGTCTAAGGTGTGACTACAGTAGGATGTTTGATCTTGGCCTTGGGTGTCTTATATAAATGTCAACAAACTTGGTATGAGGTGTGGTTATTTCTGACCCTCAAGGCCAGATAACGAGAAATTGAATCTAAGGTGTGGTTACCAAATCCTTGGAGAACTGAGGATGAATGTCTGTTCCATATACATGATACCATGTTCTGCTTTTTGGTTAAGGTATTTAAGAATGGTGAAGAATAAACTTCGGGTGTTCAGTATTCACTGGATTTGCTATCCTGACTCTATCCTGTGTCTTAACCTCTTTACCTACCCTTTCTCTATCCACACTCCCCTCTCAGATATGAACCGGGCAAGTCGGCTGACTCTGACGGTAGCCCCACAAACACAGCCTTCCCACATATCCTTTTTGAGCATTAGCCAGAGCTGGACTCAGACCATCATTAAAAGGTTTTTTTCTTTATTTTTTCCTGATCATGTGGACTAAATCCTGGGGGTGGGGTGGATTTACATATTTCTAATACAATACAATTCTATTATAATTGTAGGTTGTTAATCTGTTATTTACTGTAAAAGGCTTCAGTAATCAGTACTTAAAACCCTTGTAATTTAAGAACCCAAGGGATAGAGGTGGAGGTGGGAGTCTATGGCTTTAAATACAAATCATATAATTTATCAGTGTTTGAAAATGCCTTCTGGTCTTGCAAGGATAGCTGCCAACTAACCCTTGAACATTTAATTGAGCCTAATTTTTAATATCTATTTCAGAAAGGAGACAATTGCAGCCATAATTATAGGCACAATGCAAGTCAATACTGTTCAATGTCTTGAGGCTTTTATTTCATAATTAAATTATTAGGTGGGTAGGTGGGCCAGTTCATTTAGTGTGCTTTAATAAAACCCTAGAAATCTGACATATTAATTTATGCCATCGTCATTGTCAGACACAATCTGGCAATCTGTGAAAGTCAACAAGGACCTCTGCAGCCCGGGGGCATCCTGTGTCCCTCTTCCACTCCTAAGCAAAATAGGGGTCCCAAGGCCGGATGAACACAGAGAAAGGTCACCTGGTATTTAAAAACAGCAGCTGAGGCCTCTACACAAAACCTATAAGCTCATCACTTACAATGCTTAGGGTCAACATCCCCAAGCTACCAACTGTTACTGCAGACCTGGCCGCAAACACAGGCGGGTCCGCCCGTTGACCTTGGAGAACTTAGCCGGGCCAAGACAGGGAAGGCCCGGCTCCACTCCCGCGGCCGTGGGGTCGTGACCTTCGCCGGGAAGCCGTCCGCTCTGGCACAAACAGGGTGGGATAGCGGGATTAGGAGTACGCTCGGCATCCCTGGTGCCCGCCACCCCGAGGCACTGACTCACCGCCCCAGCTAGCGCCAAGCGCCGCCCGCGAAGAAGTCGCGAAACTGCTCCAATGCCGGCCATGTCTCCGCAGTCCCACAAGCCTCAGCGACAACTGCGCTTGCGCACCACGCTACGCCGGCTTTGAAAACGCTGCGCCTGCGCACCACGTCGGGCTCCCGGGAGAGGCGGTGCGCTCTGCAGACGCCCCTGGAGCGTCTTTGAGCTAAGGTGTCAGCTTCGCCGATGTGCTCTGCTCCAGGGGTAAGTGGGTACCGCTGTCTTTAAAGTGCTTCCGCGGGTAGTTCTTCGAGTCGGAGGATCTGGACAGATGGAAGTGGGGCCCTCGGGGCAGCGACCTCAGCGGGGTCTCAAGGAATGGGCGGGAGCTGCCGCCCTGGGCTTTTGGAGTGGGTAGGAAGGATCCCTTGGTGGCTGGACCAGGGGCTGCTGGGCTGGGCAGCGCAGAAGCCGGGCAAACAGTGCCAAAAGCTTCCGTCTCCATTTCAGATGCTGGGAACTCGGGGCCTGTCCTGTTGTCATCCCGAAAGCTACTTAGATCGTGTCTGGGACTAGCATTCCTTCTTGCAAACTCGGTCTGATTTGACCAGATTCAGATAGTATTTCTGTTTTCCTAGTGAAATAGCTGAGAATTTCGGCATAATTAAATGCTATAAAAAGTAAACCAAGCCTGGCGTTGGTGGCGCACGCCTTTAATCCCAGCACTCGGGAGGCAGAGGCAGGCAGATCTCTTGAGTTCGAGGCCAACATGGGCTATAGCGCGACTGCCAGGATAGGCTCCAAAGCTACACAGAGAAACCCTGTCTCGAAAAAACAAAAACAAACAAGCAAAAAAGTAAAACAATAATCGCAATCATTTTCTGAATTTTCACTTGATATTAGATTAAGTTCTTCCTCTTGATACGCAATGTTATGAACATAATTTTGTATTATTTTATTAAGTTTACAATGACTCGTTCCCATTTTATTTCTTATAATTGTTTTTATTAATGAACAAGGAAATGTGGACTGTATTTCTGTACAACACTTTATATATAGCCCAGAAATGGATGATATTTTTGTGGAGGGAATAAGTAATACAGCTGGCCCTCCAAGGGTGGGTTCAACCAATTGTGTCTGTTCTGAGTATGTGCAGACTTTTTTTTGTTGTTTTTTTGGTTTTTCGAGATAGGGTTTCTCTGTATTGTTTAGGAGGCTGTCCTGGAACTCACTCTGTAGACCAGGCTGGCCTCGAACTCACAGATCCACTTGCCTCTGCCTCCCCAGTGCTGGAATTAAAGGCATGTGCCAGCAACGCCCGTCCCAGAGTTGTTTGTTTGTTTTTCGAGACAGGGTTTCTCAATGGAACTTCCTCTTGTAGACCAGGCTGGTCTCGAACTCACAGAGATACTCCTGCCTCTGCCTCCCTAGTGCTGGGATGAAAGGCGTGTGCCACCAATGCTGGACTTGGTTTACTTTATAGCATTTAATTATTTTTTTTTCAACAAGAGGGGAATAAATCATGTCAACTACTTAAGTTCCTTTAAACCGTATTAGGTATTGATGATTTAGAGATAATCCAAAGTATTGAGCAGATTACATTCAAATATGCCGTTTTATGTGGGAATCTTGACTGTCTTCAAGGCCTCCCCCACAGATATCTGAGGTATGACTTATACAATTTATATCTTTTTCCTTTTCTTCAAGGAATAGCTCCATGAATAACTTAAATGACCCCCCACATTGGAACATCCTGCCCAATCCCAGGGCTGATGGAGGTGATGGAAGCAAGTGGAATTATGCCCTGTTGGTGCCAATGCTGGGATTGGCAGCGTTTCGTAAGTTATGATTGTATTGACATCTCTGTTTCCTGATCCAGAAGTAGGTTGCTGCAGGGGCTGGACACCCTAAAGATTATCTTTAGGACTTGACCAACACAGTGTAGTTTTACCCTTACAGCAGCTCTGACAGGGTTAGTGTAGTTGGGTTTTCTTTGGATCGCCAGTCCCCAAATAACAGCACAGAGACTTTTAATTATGAAGCTTGGCCTGAGCTTAGGCTTGTTCCCAGCCAGCTCTTCTAACTTAACCTGTTTCTATTAATCTGCATTTTACCATGTGGCTCTGTACTTGTACTCTGTTCTGTACGTCTGATGTGGGTGAAATCCTCAAGCCTAGATTCGTACTCTGAGTCCCTCTCTGCCCAAAAGTCCTGCCTAAACTCTCCTGCCTAGCTATTGGCCATTCAGCTTTGTATTAAAACAATCACGAAGATATAAATCCTCACACAGTGTAAGCAAAATATCCCGCAACAAATTGGCTTCTCTGATCCTGTTTACCAGTTCCTAGAAAGTAACCGACAAAAGCATTTGACATGGGTTAGTGATATAAGACAGAAACAACAACAACAACAATAAAAAATATATATATATAGGGACTGTCATCTGTGTATATTTGATTCTTTTCTAAAACTCTAATCTCCTTCATGTGTATTATCTTCCTTAGGATCGCCTTTCCCAGTATTCATACACATAGAAGTTTTAATAAGCTTCTGCTTTCTCTCAGTGCTTCACTGTTCTATGGTTACCCTTCTCAGGACTGACAGAAAAATTGACCTAAAAGAAAACCAGTTAGGCTTTCTTTCTATGCCTATATCGCTCCCACCAGCATGATGAACGTTCCTCAGACCCGCCGGATGTTCTGGAAGAAATGTGGCAAGCACCAGCCCCATAAAGTGTGGCCCAGTACAAGAAGGGCAAGGTCTCTTTGTACTGTACGCCCAGGGAAAGCAGCGCTGTGACCAGAAACAGAGTGGCTATGGTGGGCAGACTAAGCCTGTTTTCTGCAAAAAAAAAAAAAAAAAAAAAAAAAAAAGGCTAAAACTAAAGATTGTGCTGAGACTTAAGTGTGTTGAGCGCAACTGCAGATCTAAGAGGATGCTGGCATTTTTCTTTTGTTTTGTTTTTCAAGGCAGGTATTGTTTTGGAGGCTGGCCTCAAACTCACAGAGATCCTCCTGCCTCTGCCTCCGTGTGCCACCAATGCCTGGCTGAGATATAAGCATTTTGAATTGGGAGGCAATAAGAAGAGAAAGGGCCAAGTGGTCCAGTTCTAAGTTGATCTTGTTATGAAGACAATAAAATCACAATAAAAGAAACTCAAAAAGAAAAGAAAACCAGTTAGGATGCATATTTAGTATTTTAAAAGTCAGGTATTTGGGTGAGTTTGCCCAGGAAAACTACTTTGCAGGCTAGAAATCCTCATGTTTAAATTGACTAAACACCACTGAGACTCTTACCAGTCATGGACTACAATATATATGGGCATATGTGTGTTTGTGGGTGTAGTGAAAGAAAATTTGAGAAAACCCGAGCCCTTAACTGTGTTCCCACCTATGATTGATGATGTGGAAGAGTTGCTTTACATTTCTTCATGCCTTGTTCTGGTTGACCTCTAAAAATACGAGAAGCTGATGATTCAATAAATGAAAAGCAAGTACTGTGCTATATGTATAGTGATCATTTTTATACAGTAGCTTTTTATGTCTGCCATGGAGGAAGAAGAGGGATCTAAACGTTGTTGGTGCCAGTCTAGATCATCCCAGAGGGCACTGTATAAAAGCTCTTGCTTGTCACCCTCTTTCAGCGAACTGTTCACCATAAAAGGCATCTATTGCTGTGGTTCTTGAGTGGCTTGGAAGCCTTAAAAGTACACCTATTACAAGTAGACTCTCATCCAATAGTGGTGTTAGTCACTTTGAGTTAGCTTTGAGAACGGGAGAGGCCCTTTCATTTTCCATGTATTTTTCAGATTTGTTTGTAGCTTCCAAGATTCTTGCTTTTTCTTTTTTGATGTTCAAGTTGGTACTTTTTGCCCTGAGAAGGATTGAAAATTGTTTTATGTTTCTATATTGATTATCCTGGTTAAATAATGTATCCTGGTTAAATAAGGGATAATGTGTTTGTTTTTTGTTTGTTTGTTTGTATTTTTTGTTTGCTGTTGTTGTTGTTACCTTTAAATCAGGGTTTCACTGCCTATATTCACAACCCTCATGCCTCAGTTTAGGTGTGTGCAAGGACAGCCTAGCCTGGAGGTAATTTTTAACTTTGCATTCTTAGAAGGATTGTCTAAAAGTAAGTTGCTGCATGTTTGAGAAGGTGTGTTGTGACATGCTTGTGTTAACTATCCTCCATCATGATCTGGGAGTAACAGCAGATGGATGAATGCTTTACTTGATAACCTCTGAATGAGATCTACTGTAGTCTCTGAAGGTTTAAATCTCGTGGCCAACCCTCCCTTCTTCCTTTCTTCCTTCTTTTCATAGCTTTCAATACAATTCAGAACTGGTAAAGTTGTGCTTACCTTGAAGAATATCTGTCACTCTTTGGCAGGCTTAGATCTCCTTGTCTGTGTTGTGCCTTCTTTCTCATTCCCTATTTCTCTGTTCATTCTTCCCTTCTTCCTTTACCCCTCTCCCTCCCTCACCTTCTCTTGAATAGAAAAGAAACTGTCTTAGATCTAAAGTGAAGTGTCTGCAATACTGAGCTTAATCGCTTAGTACAACTCAGTTTAGTCAAAAGAGATGGTATTGAGACCACGTATAGTTGTAATAAGTGACACAGAGAGATTGGGTAGCCTTTTACTCAGTTCCCCCTAGTGGTTACCTCATGCAGACTCATGTGAGACATGGATCTTTATGGTTGACACAGGCAAGATAAGGATAACATCACATTATGACGGAACACCTGTTATTTCATAGCCAATTGATCCTTAAGGTTATATAACTGGAGGTATGAAGTCTCTGTTAGATAAATCTAAAATATCTGATCTTCCTGGGCTTTGGTATGACTATTGTGCTTTGAAACCTGCAAGTTTTGGATGTCCAAGCTGGCCTTGAGCATGGAATCCTCCTTTCTCTTAGCCTCCCAAGTACTAGAATTACAAGTGCTTGCTACCAGGTCCAACCTAAGTTGAACTTCATCTTATTTGTGTAAAACATAATAGCAAACCCACCAGACTTAGGCTATATACAGAAGAAAAGTAAACCCAAGTGTGACTTCGAACAGTATTTGAAGCCTACCCATATTAATTTTTTTAAACATTGGCAATAAGCCAATGGAGCACTGAGGCAGAGCAGTGATAAATTTTTCCAGCCATGGAAGTTAGACACCAGAACATGGACATTGAATGTGCTGCTTTAGGTTCCCAGCACTAGTGAGTTTAGGATAAGAACTTTGCCTACTTTGCTATCTATGAAATTTCAATGACTTAGTACCTTTGAAGTCTTGGGCTTTTACTGAAATGCTGTCATTACTGTGTTATAATTTTTTCTTAGATAGCCATAGGATTTTAATTGTGTCTCTAAATATGTCTTCCTTATCTCTTCCTCATGTCAGGTTGGATTTGGTCTAGGGAATCCCAAAAAGAAATAGAGAAAGTAAGAGAAGCATGTCATCAGAGAACAGCTGCTTTCCAACAGGATCTTGAAGCTAAATACCACGCCGTGATCTCAGAACATCGACGTGCAGTTGCTCAACTGTCTTTGGAACTGGAAAAGGAGCAAAACAGAACAACTAGTTTTCGAGAAGCCCTTATTTCTCAGGGCCGGAAGTTGGCAGAAGAGAGGAAGCTTCTTGAACAGGAACGCACTCAGCTGATGCAAGAAAAAAGCCAGTTGCAGCCTCTGAGAAGTGTCTACCTGAGCTGCCTGGAAGGAGAGGATGACTGGCAGAGCAGAGCCCGGGCTGTGCTGAAGGATGTGGGAGAAGCTTTAGTGGAACGCCAAAATATCTACTGCAGCCCGATCCTTCCCCGGAGTAAAAGGCTGGAGCTGGAGAAGAAGTTACTGGTGCGCTCGTCTGTTGATCCGGTGGCTGCTGACCTAGACATGGCAGCTGGCTTATATGACATATTTAAGCATGATAAGCATTGTGGAGATGTCTGGAACACCAACAAATGTAAAAATGGGAAGCTCATGTGGATGTATCTCAAATATTGGGAACTACTTATTGAACTTAAAAAGTTCAAGAGAGTAGAGAAAGTCATACTAGAAAAATAAGAGTGAAATGAAACTTAAGACCAGGTGGGGGCCATTCACCGTGGCAATCAACCTGCATTCTGGGCTCTCTGATATTTACTCTGTTCCTTTACCACCAGGTGTGACTTGGTGCAGCTACCGTTTTGCGAGAACTCAAGTCTTTGCACCCTTTGAACAGTGCAGTAGGGACTTAGCAGATGAGGTTTTTCTGTGATGCTCTGCAGACATCAGAGATTCACTTTTTCTGAAGCATTTTTGAGCTGCTAATATTTAGCAGAACAAGTACAACCATATATTTTAGTTCTAGGGTAAAGAAATAATTTAAAGCTCAAATATATTACTCTTAAGAAATGCTTTATCAGCCGGGCGGTGGTGGCGCACGCCTTTAATCCCAGCACTCGGGAGGCAGAGGCAGGCGGATCTCTGAGTTCAAGGCCAGGCTGGACCGACAGCCTCCAAAACAATACAGAGAAACCCTGTCTCGTAAAAACCAAAAAAAAAAAAAAAATGTTTTATCAGTTTTTACCTCTACTCCAATTACTGTCCTCCCTTCCCTGATTTCATCTAAAAGTTTTATTACCAAGATTTATCTTGTTTGGACCATTTTTTCCCCACAAAGAAAAAAACCACCAAGTGTTATGCTCAGCTGGTGTCCCAGTGAATGCTTAGAACTCAGTAAGCATGTTTATTAGCAATGGCACGCAGTCAGTAATATTTGTCATTTAAAATTGATGGCCTCACTTTTTATTTGTGTGATTCTTTACTGTTCTTTTGAGACAATGTTGCTACATAGTCCAGGCAGACCTCATATGTGCCATCTTCCTGCCTCAGGCTCCCAAGTGCTGGGATTACAAATGTGCGTCTTGGGTTGGTAATTTCACATGTATTGTCTCAGTTTTTAGCATTATTTGAAAAGTAGACAAGTACTTATAGCTTATTTACATACAGCTTATATGAGTTGCTCCTATGTATATAACTTATATAATCCTTACTCTGGTTTTATGAGCTAAGTGCTATTATTTATCTTTTAAGTGGTTATTTCCCAAGATACCCAGATTCTATGACTTACTCTGGTTTTATGAGCTAAGTGCTATTATTTTGTAAATGGTAGTTTCCCAAGATATCCAGAGTCTATGACTTGCCATGGTTTTCTAAGCTTTTACCTGTGATTGCTCTCAGGGCTAATATTTGTTGTAGCAAGAAATATAAAATTAGCAATGGCATGTTGAGCAAGTCTAGAGGGAACCAGATGGAGCCCCCAGGGTCAAATTCTATGGAATTACAGGGAATATTTTCTAGTTTAGGGGCAAGCTGTGACATGACAGGTTTCCAGGAAAGCTCACTGGTAACTTTTGATGGGTTAAGGGCTATTTATGTAACCCCTCTGACATATAGCAGTTCCATTCCTAGTGGAAGGAAAGTGGCAGACATCACTCATATTCTGCAAGCAGTTTAGGTGTGGTAATCCAGGTTCCCAGACACCTGTTAGGTACTAGCCTTGTGAGAGGATGCAGTCAGTATGAAGACTGTTAAGTGAGCTCTTCTACATAGCTTTATTTCCTGGAGGACAGAATCTGGAGCCATGATAGAGAGATGGTAATCTGCCGAGGTGATGGTTAGAATTTTATGGAGTGAGTCTGAACTGGGTGTTTGATTTCTAAAACTAGGAGCCTAGGTTTGCTTGTTTGTCAGTGGCCATGCAGGAAGTGAATGAAGTGGTTAGTTTGTGTATGGATCCTATATTCCACCATGTACATATCTTTCAGAATAAAAAATATGACAAACTTAAAAATGCTTATACAGAAGACAGTTCAGCTATGGAATGATTGAGGAACACTGGCGCTCATGTTTTTATCCCACATTAAGTTCTCAGAACCATCTTGGCAGAATTGGCAGCGGGCTCTGTCAGCTAAATCCAGCTGATTCCAGCTTCAGTTAAAGCTCTTCTCAATAAATACTTACCATGTCTTTCTGCTGTATTACCAGCACTGTCTCTGAGAAGTGATTTGTTCTAGTAATCTAAAAACCAGTTTTCTCAGGTTGTTTCCTATGTGTTAGATCCTTGAAGGAAGCCCCATAGTCTCTGGTTTCTGTTAACTCCACTGATCTGTCCGGTGATCTTGGACAGACCACTTCATGGCTTTCTCTAAGGTTTATCTTTTTGTTTGTTTGGTTTGGATTTTTCTGTCTAGCCTTGTCCTGGAACTCTGTAGACCAGGCTGGCCTTGAACTCACAGACATCCACTCTGCCTCTAGGGTGCTGGAATAAAGGCGTGCACCACCCCCACCCTAAGGTTTACCTTTTAAAATGAGGACACGCTTTCCATGGGAACCACATCAACTGTTTGTGTCTGCCATGGCCACTTTCCATCCTAAGTCTGCTCTCTCTCTTTAAACTGAGATTGTTAGTAGCATATTTTTATTGCTGTGGGGGGGGGTCAAAAGGAAGTACTCTGAAGTGGGAGCTTACCCAGGGGAGGAGATAGCATGGCAGACCCTTGGGCTGGCACATGGCATAGAAGGTTATGGAGTTAAGCTTTCATTTCTGTCCCAAGAAAATTTTTTTCATACTCTGAATTTTAAAATTCAGAATATCAATGAAATAAAAGCTGTACATAAGTTAAGCCACATTCCTATTTTATTAGCATTTAATTACATTAATAATTTTGCAAAGCAGATGCTGGAAATGAAGTCCAGGCAGGGTCTTCATCATTTGGTGATTTGCTCCTGAGAGGAGTTGCAAAGCTCCAGGTCTCAGCCACTCTGAAGAGCAGTGATTTGCACGCTATCATATACAAAGTGCATGCTTGAAAACTATAACTGAGTCAACAAATTTCATAAGCATAATCTGTCTTAGATAAGGTTATGGTTTTGTGGTGGGCAGCATTCATAGCTATCCTCTGACACCATGGCTACATGGACTGTTCAGGTTGGGCATGCCTGTCTTTTTTTGGGGGGGGGAGGTGTTCGAGACAGGGTTTCTCTGTATTGTTTTGGAGCCTGTCCTGGAACTCGCTCAGTAGACCAGGCTGGTCTCCAACTCACAGAGATCTGCCTGCCTCTGCCTCCTGAGTACTGGGATTAAAAGCGTGCGCCACCAACACCCGGCTGGGCATGCCTGTCTTAAGGTCTGTATGCAAAGCGGAAAACAGGGTCAGAATATTCCAAGAATACTAAGGACTATTTTAGTAGCTAGATGTCCTCAGTCACCAAACCATGGTGCAAACACGCTAAGATTGGAAACAAAGCCAAGACAGCTAAGGGCAAAAAAAAAAAGATAATCCCCTCTCCCTCACCTTTCTGTGTAGGCGGATCTCATCTGGTTAAAAAGTACAACAGACAGAACATAGCTAAGCTTCTCCTAGGCTCGGGTCCAGTTCACTTTTATTCTGTGTCTTTCTTTCTCTGGTTATGTTGTATGAGCTGCTGCTCTTACACATTTTCTGTGATGAGTTTTCTCACTTCCTCCTCACTGCATCAGGGCCAAGTTGACCCTGCCCCCACTACATCCCTGGTGTCCACATTCCCCCCCACTTTCTACCTTGGTGACAGGTCTGTCGCTCTAGGTGGCGTCCCCTTTATTTTAGGACTCTGCCGTGCTGACACACACCCATTTATATAGCTGGGCTTCCTCTCCGAGCATGTAATGAGTATGACTGCAGTTTTCACTAAAGAATTCTGTGGCAGTGATACTGCTGGTGACAAATGGCTGGGCCTGACCTGACCCAGGACTGACCTCAGGGCACCATGCTAGTTAGAATGCACAGCCTCTTGTGGTATGATTTACAGGGCCTACTCCATTTCTTCTAGTGCTCTGGAAAAGTTTTCCAAAGCGGTTTTGAAAGCTTGCAGCAAGAAAGTCCCGAGTTCATTGCTGGTTTCATGAATGTCTGGGTCGAAACTTCCAAAAAGGGGGGTGGAGGCTTGGATGTCCTCCCGGCTAGCTCGAAGCAGTACAGCTCGCAGATCCTCTGCAATCATGTCGTATTTCTGTTGGTCAAATTTGGACACAGACATCTCATCCTGTGGGTAGGCGGTGCCCTCAGGGTAGCAGTCCTTTGGCACTGGAAACTCAATGTGGCGGAGCCTAGGGAGTTCGCACAGTGCAGCAAATAGGCGCTGGAGAGCACTGGCTGACAGTGGGTTTCCAAGGAACTTGAACTCCTGGAGCTGGCTGCAAGGGCTGAGGCCCAGAATCATCATGCCAACATGGTTGTCTGTGATGTTGCATTCTTCAAGGGTGAGTACTCTCAGTGTTTGGGCAGCCTGGCTCAGCAGCCTGAAGAAGGAAGAAGGGTACAGATGGACCAGGTTGTGTCCACTGAGGTCCAGCACCTCCAAGTGGGCAGTGTGCTTACAATCTGCTAAGAAGGACATATCTTCATGATTAAGGGCACAGTTGGCCAGGTCCAGCACTCTTAGTGGAGTCTTCAAGGGGCTGTAAGGTAGGCAAAAACATCACAGATGTTATGAGGGTCCCCAAGTAAGATGGAGTTTGGGCGGAGGTGGACAATATATCCACTTTTCTATCTTAGGGACCACAGACCACAGCCAGCCAGGAACTCCAGCTGGCACTTCATGTCACATGGCTTCTAAGAAGGAATGATATTTTTAAGCAATTGGGAAAAAATCAGAATAATTTGTGACATGTAAAAGCCCTGTGTTTCTACTGGTAGTTTATAGCTGCTGGTTCTGCTGAACAGTCTATAATTGAACCTAAAATGGACCAACACCACCTTTCAAGTTGAGTGGGGATATTAAGCATATGGTCTCAGAATTGTCAGACTATGGACTGGGGACAGAAAAACACAGAATAAGTTTGAAAGAAGGCACTGTCACCCCGATGATAATAGGATCAATACAATTTCAGGGCTGGGAAGAAAAGCCCTGAATTTGGATTTCATATCCTGAATTCACTAGACATCCTGTATCAGATGGGGGAGGTGTGTCTCTGGAATAACATTTCCACCCAGGATTCATTAGAATATACATTTTCATGCCATCCCATATACATTTTCTGGGACCCTCCCTAGATCTTTCTGGGAACATACCCATCACTGCCCTTATTAAGCAAGGCAGTGTGTACTGGGGTCTTTTTCTTTGTCCCTTCTACTCTGTTCTTGCCTCCCTACGGCCTGACCACACATAGTCCCATGTGACAACCTACACTACTGGGACAGTACTCTTCACATGAAGCCACCTTGACTTTATCACTATGTCAGCTGCCCTTCTTCATAGCAGAGTGCTGAGGAGGCCATAGCAGTACCAGGATTTCAGGTGAGACTGTTTCACCTGACAGCTGACATGACATTCTCACTGTGCTTAGCGACATTCCCATTCCTGACCTAGGAAAAGGGTTTTTTGGGGGGGGGGTATTTTGTTGGTTAGTTTTTTGTTTGTTTTTTCCAAGCAGAGTTTCTCCATATTACTTTGGAGCCTGTCCTGGAACTCGCTCTGTAGACCAGGCTGGCTTCAAACTCAAAGAGATCCGCCTGCCTCTGTCTCTGAGTGCTGGGATAGGAAAATGTTTTAGGACACTAAAGGTTGGGTAGTTTGTTATACAACAATAGTCATCAGACGATCTAGTTGTGCCTCCTGTGTTGTTTACCTTCTAATTAATTAGTGCCCTCCTCCTCCTCCCTCCTTCTCTGGTGCTGGGAATTAAAACTAGGATCCTGCTGCTGCTTTATCACTGAACTATCCTATATGCTCAGCCCTTGTCTCTGCTCACTGAGATAAGGCCTCTTTGTAGTTGGCCTCATACATACAATGCCACTGCCTATGCCTCCTGAGTACTGGGATTATGGCCAAGCCCCCATGCTTGGCTTTTGTTAACTGAAAGGCGTCTTCTACATTGACTGAGTGCTCTGGTTCTTTCCTGGTGTCTTAACTCCTGTGGCCCTGACCAACACATCCCCAGAAAACGTTGCATAGACAGATCCCCTCTCTATTCCTATACCTCAGTGACTCCAGCCTGGTCTACTCCACCCAACCTGTGCCCAGTTATTTGAGACTTACCTAAGCAGTGTTTGGATCTTCCCAGTCAGTGTAGAGAAAGCTACACTTAGCTCGGTGAGCTTCTTCATCTGGCTGAGCTCCCAAGCAATAGAGTTGAGGAGGGGATCCTCACCCTCTGGAGTTGGGGCACAGGTGGGTGGTGCATCAAAGGCCTTGGTGGGTAAGGTGAGTGAGGTCAGCTGAGGGAAGCCCACCTGGGCAAGCAGCTGCTGTACATGGCCAACATGTAACCGTACATTGTGTACTACTTCCAACTTTCTCAGCTTGCTTGGCCCAGCTAGACCAAGCACTTGAAGGAGCTGCCCTGGACTCAGGCTATCTGCACGGAGGGAAGGGCAGCAGACTTGCAGAGGGGCTGGGCCTGTTGGCTTCAAGGCCTGCACCACCATGTCAAAGTTGCCTTCTGTGACAAAGAGGTCAGTGAAGACTTCAATAGGGTGCCTAGCTGTACAGGGCTGTGCTTGGAGCTGGCAGCAGATCCTGGCCAGCACCTTTGTGCGGCCCCACCTTCCCAGTGCCCTCCCACAAGGACATTGCTGCACCTGTACGTCCTGGATGCCTGTGAAATCAGCTACCCGAAGCCGGTGGCTCCCTCTTTGCAGCACATGGTCAGCAAGGCCCTGCATACAGGCCTCCAGGCAGGTCTTGCAGGCACGATCACGCAGGTCTTCAGGGTGGTCAGTGTTTGGTCCCAGCAGCGCAGCCAGCCGGAACTCCTCTAGTGGCCAGTGACTCAGCACAGCACGAGTTACTTCTGCCTGCTCTAGCAGGTAACTGGCCTTGAACACGAGTGGGTAGAGGTTGTAGGCTATATGGTCCAGGTTCTCCTGGGCCAGCTGGGGGTGGGACACCAAGGCTTCAGCAGAAATGAAACGGAGCGACCTCATTGTGTCCCTGGTGAGGATGGTGCCGTCCCTGTTGTTCCTCCCAAAGCATGTGGGTTTTGTGCCTACTTTTAGCTGCTGCTGCTTCTGGGCTCTGGACAGAATGTGGTAAACTCCCTTGTGGTCATCTGACTGCTATTTTGGTACTTGGACACTAGTTTGGCTGTGACTGTGCAGGCATCTGTTTCATGGCATCCTGCCGGTGAAACCAGAGCTGCTTGGTTTTGTTGCCCAATGTGGGACCGATAAGAGTTTGAGCTCAAGATACTTGCACAAATAGTCTAAGGCTTACAATACAAATGGATACTTGGCCCAGCCCTGGCCTATCCCAGTCAAAAGATGAGTGAAGCCAGATCCCGAGCTGCACTTGGATAGATGAGACAGTTGTCTTTGGATAAAGTGCATCTTTTCCTTATACCTCCGAGTCAGAGATGCAAGGGCCAGGATTATGGAGTCGGTATCTCATACAACTCTTCAAATTTTAAGAATACTGACCCATGAAGCTTCACCACCTCTTATTCCCAAGGTCCTTCTTTGCACAAGAGAAATAGTTTCCCTGTAGAACAGATATAGACTGGTGAAGTAGGTGGTGCTGCAAATGAATGCAGTTACCTATAGGCTGTGGATTTTCAGCCCTAGCACAGGTGGATGCTGAGTAACTGTTGATTGGTTAGATCCTGCCTCCTCATCTTCCCCATCACCAGGGCCAGGGCAGCACATCCTAGCTCGTAGGTCCCCATGGTGCCAGCTGTACAGGAGAGTCAGAGTAGAGAAAGAAAGGGAGAGGCAGGAGGCAGACAGTGAGCGTGCTGCATTCAAGTGTACCCCGGTTTCCCTGTGTGACCTTCTCTGACTTCTTCCTCCCGATCTAGAGTTTTATCTCTCCCAAGGGCTCCGCCATGGACATAGATGGGAGCATGCTACCATGGTGGAGCACCAGGCACTGCCAGGTGGGCAGGATCTCTATAGAGGGCAATCCATGACACAACTCAGTCCTAATGTCACCACTTGCCCCTGTCCCCAATCTTGGCTGTTGTTGGTTGTTTTTTACTCTTTACCCTTTGCTTTCTTGGGGTATCTGCCACCCAGCTCCCAAATAAATCACATGAAGGCTTCTTCTTTATGAATGCCCAGTCGTAGCTTTTTGGGGTTTTAAGGGCGTAGTGGAGGGTTAGCTTTTTTTTTTTTTTTTTTTTTTTTTGGTTTTTCGAGACAGGGTTTCTCTGTATTGTTTTGGAGTCTGTCCTGGAACTCGCTCTGTAGACCAGGCTGGTCTTGAACTCACAGAGATCCTCCTGCCTCTGCCTCCTGAGTGCTAGATTAAAGGCGTGTGCCACCACCACCTGGCAGCTTTTCTTAACTTAAACTATCCCAGCTACCTTTAGCCTCTGTGGTTTACCTTTCTCTATTTCTGTATATCTTTCCTTCTTATTCAGTGTCTGGCCGTGTGACTGGGTATCTGACCCCTTCTTTTCTTGATTCTTGATCTCTTATCCCCAGATTTCCTCTATGTATTCTCTCTGCCTGCCAGCCCCACCTGTTGTTTCTCTTGCCTTGCTGTTGGTCATTCAGATTAGACCAATTAGATGTTTTAGATGGACAAAGTAACACAGCTTCACATAGTTAAACTAATTCAACATTAAAGAATGCGACACGGGGCCTAGAGAGATTCAGAAGTTAAGAGCCCTGACTTGAGTTTAATTCCCAGCAACTACTTGGCAGCTCACAACCATCTATAATGAGATCTGGTGCCCTCTTCTGGCCAGCAGACATACATGCAGGCAGAATGCTGTATACATAATAAATCTTAATTTAAAAAAATGCAACACATGCTTGCATAATTAAACAAATATTGCACAGCATAGACAAATGTAACACAGCTTAATATTCTACAACATTTGCTTGGCCTCTTAACTGTTACCATGTCTGTTAAATGAGAATCCCAAACTAGTGATACCAACATCTATCCTTTAAGTGATGAGAGAGTTTTCTGTGATGGTGTGGATGTCCTTCTGAATGCTGTGAATATATGTTTCTCTTATTGGTTGATGAATAAATGCTGATTGGCCTGTAGCCAGGCAGGAAGTATAGGCGGGGCTACCAGAGCAGGAGAATAGAGAGAGAGAGAGAGAGAGAGAGAGAGAGAGAGAGAGAGAGAGAGAGAGAGAGAGAGAGCGCAGTGAGACGCCATGTAGCTTCCGGAAGATAGGATGCCTGGGCATTTTCCAGTAAGCCAAGATTATATGGAAATACTTAGACTAATAGAAAGAGCCATTAAGAAGCCTGAGGCATCAGCCAAACAGTTTATAATTAATATAAGCCTCAGTGTATTTATTTGGGACTAAGGGCTGCGAGACCAGGCAAGACAGAAACATCCATTTACAAATGGTGCCCCCAATGTGGGGCAAGAATTTCCACATAAAGCCTGACAAAGCTTAAAAAGAGATTCTAAAAGCAAAAGCATCTTGGTAGCAGCATTTTCTCAGGTGGGCTCTGTTTGCTAGAGGCAGGCAGAGACACAGCTGCTTTAAGAGGGCAAGCAGAGACACGGCTGCTTTAAGAGGGCAAGCAGAGACACGGCTGCTTTAAGAGGGCAAGCAGAGACACGGCTGCTTTAAGAGGGGCGTCCTGACTCAGCTTTAGCAGCAAAAACTGCAAGGCTCTTTCAAGAGCCCCCACCAAACAATTACATGGTGTTCATGAGCAGCCAGTGGGCATGCCTCTTGGTGCTGGCATGGACCTAGACACTCCACAGAGTTGTAGTAATGAGCATGACTTCAACCGCCATTAACCTAGACTATCAGAAAGCCAAGGAATAGGGTGGGGATAGCCACTGCTTTAATCTTAACCGTGCTGTTTAGCAGATTAAAGACTCATGGTTAGAAAAAGATAGATACAGCAAAGGCTGATTCAGATGAAGAAAAACCTCTAAAAACATATGTAGCCACGGGAAAGAAAAGAAAAAGGATCGAGAAAATCCTTAAAAAAGAAATAGAGTCACTGGGTGTGGTGGCACATGCCTTTAATCCCAGCTCTCAGAAGGCAGAGGCAGGCAGATCTCTGTGGTTTCAAGGCCAGCCTGGTTTACAGAGTGAATTCCAGGACAGACAAAAATACACAGAGAAACCCTGTTTCAAAAAAACAAAAAATAAAAATAAAAGAAATACATCAATTCAAAAAAAGCAATGTAGGCCAGACCCTTCTTGTCAATGAATACTCTAGAGGGACCTGGAGACTGCCATTCCTACCCTGCCCCTCCACCTTCCGGGGAGACGTGAGAGACAGGCCCTCCTCCAGCCATCCTCTCCCTCTTTGTTCCCTCTTTGTGTTCCCTGACATGCAGAGGCCACCAGACCCTTCCTGCCACCAAATCCTGCAGAGGGACCTGGGGGCTCCTATTCCTGCCATGTCCCTCCATACTCTTGGAGGACAGAGAGAGAGAGAGAGAGAGAGAGAGAGAGAGAGAGAGAGAGAGAGAGAGAGAGAGAGAGAGAGAGAGAGCGCTGAAGGCAACATCGGCTGCCATTCCTGTCTTGCCCCTGCACCATCTGGGAGAGAGGACAGATCCTTGAACCCATACCCACCAGAAGAGGGAGAGACCCCACCTATATCCACTGAAAGAAGAGATGGGTATACGACACTATAAGAACACATCTAACAACAGAAAGACTTATATGACATGGCCACAGTCTAGTCTAGGGACTCTAAACTAGCAAGACCTGAACATCCCAATGCAGATGAAGCAGAAGAGAATGACCTTAAAAACAACTTCATGAAAATGATAGAGGCCCTCAAAGAGGATATGGAGAAATCCCTTAAAGAAATGGAAGAAAAAACACATTTATACAACAAGGACATCTGTTCCACTATGTTCATAGCAGCATTATTTGTAATAACCAGAACCTGGAAGCAACCTAGATGCCCCTCAACTGAAGAGTAGGTAGAGAATATGTGGTACATTTACACAGTGGAGTATTACTCAGCAGAAAAAAACAATGGAATCTTGAAATTCCCAGGCAAATGGATGGTACAAAAAGACAAGCATGGTATGTACTCACTCGTATATGGATTTTAGACATAGAGCAAAGGATTACCAGCCTACAATCCATAACCCCAGAGAAGCTAGGAAATGAGGAGGACCCTAGGAGATATACATGGTCCCCTGGAGAATGGGAAAGGGACAAGATCTTCTGAGTAAATTGGGAGCATGGGGGAGGGGAGAGGAGAACATGAGGGAGCAGGAAGGTTGAGTTGGGGTAGGAATAGAGGAGAGCAAGATAAGAGATACCATAATAGAGGGAGCCATTATAGGTTTAAAGAGAAATCTGGCACTAGGCAAATTTCCAGAGATCTACAAAGATGACACCAACTAACAATATAAGTAATAGTGGAGAGGCTACCTTAAATGCCCTTCCCTGACAATGAGACTGATGACTACCTTATATGCCATCCTAGAGCCTTTATCCAGTGGTTGATGGAAGCAGAAGCAGACACCCACAAACACTGAACTGAACTCCTGGAATCCAGTTGCAGAGAGGGAGGAGTGATGAGCAAAGGGGTCAAGACCAGGCTGGTGAAACCCACGGAAACAGATGAACTGAACAAGGGGGAAACCAGCATAGGACTGATCCAGACTCCCTGAAAGTGGGTGTCAGTTAGAAGGCCTGGACAATCTATGGGGTCTCTGGTAGTGGATCAGTATTTATCCCTAGCATATAAAAGGACTTTGGGAGCCCATTCCACATGGAGAGATACTCTCTCAACCAAGATACATGGGAGAGGGCCTAGGATGGGGAACTGGGATTGACATGTGGAACAAGCTTGCTTCAAAATTAAAGAAAAACAATTTTAAAAAGAAAAAGAAAAAAAGGCCATGTAAAGATGGAAAATATACAGAGTCTAGATACTGCATTATTATGAAAATATCTTTTACATTATAACAGTAATAATATACTTTGAGGTCATTAAAGACTTAAAAGTTATATCCTACTCAGCTTGTTTTTTTTTAACCCACCTTTAAGAGAACAATGTAACAACAAACCTTACTTTGGTTGAATTTCCCATGTAAACGATTTTCACAACCTAAGGCAATGCATAACTATAATCTTAAAATACTCTTCCATTCCCTTGGCCTAGAGCAAGTGTGTGTGTTTATATGCACACTGTGATAATGATTTGCTGAATATATTGAGAGTAACATTTTAAAACAAATATCCACCAAGTGTTGGAAACAAAATATGGATATTGCTTGATAGCATTTATTTGTTAGCTAGGTCAATTGGAATCAACTTTTTTTTAAAAATGATTTTATTATGTATACAGTCTTATGCCTGCATGCCAGCAGAGGGCACCAGATCTCATTTAAGGTGTTTGTGAGCCACTATGTTGTTGCCAGGGATTGAATTTAGGGCCTGTGGAAGAGCATTCAGTGCTCTTAACCCCTGAATCATCTCTCTAGCCCTGGAATCAACTCTTAAAAATGTCTATAAAGAAATCTGTGCTGTTCAATAAAAGGGAGAGCCAAGCCTTTGTTAGGTACACAGAGACATAATGACAGACAAGATACCATTTAAGCAAGCACAGATGCAGATTCATACAACAGATGACATCATGGAAAACACAGGGAGAGAAAAAAAGGAAATGAAAATCTTGGCTCTCGCTTGGTTAAAATTACTACTCCAAGTGTAAATGCTTTTATTTCTTTTCTTAATGCAACCTTGATGCATTTGGGATATTCTGAGGTTACTACTAATGCATTCAAACCAATTCACATATTTTTATTAATCAAAATAGAAAAAGGAAATAATGACATTTGTAGGAAAATAGATGCAATTGGTATTCATCAAGGAAAATAAAGCAGTCTTAGAAAGGCAAGACATGTAGAAAAATGAAACTAGAGCCATACCTCTTACAGCACACCCCAGTTTAAAGTGGATCAAAGAGCTCAATGTGAGATCTGAAACTTGGGGACAGATGGATGAAATATAGGTAAAACACTTGAGAATATAGGCATAGGCAAGATTGTCTGAACAGAATCCTAATTCAGCATAAGAAATAATCCCTGAATTGGCAAATGGGATTATATGAAATTAAGAAACTCATGCACAGCAGAGCAAGCAATCACCAGGGCAAAAGGGCTCACATGACACCAGTAGCACAGACTCTGAGAGCAACAATGAATAAATGGGACCTCCTGAAACTGAGAAGCTTCTGTAAAGCAAAGAACAAGGTTAACAAGACAAAATGGCTCCCTACAGATTGGAAAAAGATCTCCACCAACCCCACATCTGACAGAGGGCTGATCTCCAAAATGTACAAAGAACTCAAGAAACTAGAAATCCAACTACCAAATAATCCAATTAAAAAGTGGGGTACTGATGCAGAAATATTAAACTACACAAAATATGGATGTCCTATGATGTTTTTGCTTTTGTTTTTGTTTTTTTTTTTTTTTGAGACAGGGTTTCTCTGTATTGTTTTAGAGGCTGTCCTGGATCTCCCTTTGTAGACCAGGCTGGCCTCGAACTCACAGAGATCCCCTGCCTCTGCCTTCTGAGTGCTGGGATTAAAGGTGTGCGCCACCAACGCCTGGCTGTTCTATGATATTTTATTGAAAGAGAAATCATTTACTTGAAAAGCCAAGAAAGCCAAAGGTCTGCACGCTGCTCTCTAGGTCGAAACTGAAACCCAAAGAGCAAGAGTATTCTCCCCCTAGCTCCATTTACCCCCATATATTCTACGTACCCGTGAACACACCCACATGGGGGTGGTTAGTGCTAAGGATATGTAAAATCTCTCCCTACAGGGTACAGATCGTAACAGAGAGTTCTCAACAGAACAATCTCAAATGGCAGAAAGACACTTAGGGAAATGCTCAACATCCTTAGCAATCAAGGAAATGCAAAATAAAACCACTCTGAAATTCCATCTTATACCTGTCAGAATGGTTAAAATCAAAATCTCCAATGTCAGTTTATGCTGGAGAGGAACACTCCTCCATTGCTGGTGGGAGTACAAATTTGTACAGCAGCTGTGGAAATCAGTATGGCAGATTTCTCAGAAAATTAGGGATCAATCTACTTCAAGGCCCTGCAATACCACTGTTGGGCATATACCCAAAGGAGGCACATTCACACCACAAGAACATTTGCTCAACTATGTTCATGGTAACATTGTTTGTAATAGCCAGATCTTGGAAATAGCCTACATGCCCCTCAACTGAAGAATGGATAAAGAAAATGTGGTATATTTACACAATGGAGTACTCGTTAGCAGTAAGAAACAATGACATCCTAAAATTCGCAGGCAAATGGACAGAACTACAAAAAGACCATCCTAAGTGAGGTAACCCAAAACCAGAAAGACAAATATAGTATGTACTCACTCACAAGTGGATACCAGACATAAAGGAAAAGATACCCAGCCTATAACCCCAGAGAAGCTTGGACCCTCTTCCAGAAACAGATGTAAGCAGATATAGAAATCAACAACTAATCAATGGGTCAAGCTCCTGGAGTACAATTGAAGTGAGGGAGGAGCGATAATATGAACAAAAGAGTGAAGACCACAATGGGGAAACCCACAGAGTCAGCTGACCCGAGCTAGTGAGAGATCACTGAGTCTGGTCTGACAAGTGGGAACCTGCATAAGACTGAACTAGACTCCCTGAATATAGGTGTGACTGGGACAATATATGAGGCCACTGGCAGTGGGTCCAAGATCTAACACTAATGCACAAACTGACTTAGTGGAGCCCATTCTATATGGAGAGACACCTTGTCCAGCCCAGACACAGGGGTGTGGGAGTGGAGAGGTGCCTTGGTCCTGCCTCAAGGAGACAATGGGCCAGATTTAGTAGATTTCCTAGGGGAGGCCTTACCCTCTCTGAGGAGCAGATGGGAGGAGGGAGGAGTGGGAGGAGAGGAAGGAGGTGGAACTGGGATTGGAATGTAAAAAATAAATTAATAAAAAAAGACTAAAAAAAAGGGCTCAAATGGGAAAAAATTGCCAATTGTGCACCAGACAAGTATGGATATACACTATACATGAAGAACTGCCAAAATTATCAAATAAGACAAAATCAAAAGAAAAAAATAAATCATCCAGTGGAAAAGGGGAGGGGCATCACTCGAACAGACAATTTCCAAAAAGAAATACAAATGACAAATACTTAAGTGTTCAACATCCTCAGTCATCAAAGAAATGCAAATTGAAAGTGCTTTGATATTTGACCTCATCTGAGGCAAAATGGCTATCTTCAAGAAATCTGACAAAATTAAGAGAGGATGTAAAGAAAAAGCTGGCCTTATTTACTACTGGTTACTACAAATTAACATAGCCATTATGGAAATCACTTTGTAGGTTCCTCAAAAGATTAAAAATTGAACTGTCATATAACTCAGTTATTTCGATCCTGGATGTATCTCCAGGGAAGTCTCTACCCTATCATAGAGACATCTATATCCCTATGTTCACTACTGTTTCATTATTATAGCAAGAAAATGGAACCAATCTAGTTGTCCACCAACAGATGACTGAATAATGAAAATATGGTACATAAATTTAATGCTATTCAGCTCTAAAGAAAAAAATGAAACCACAAAATTTCCTGGAAATGGATGAACTTAGAATGCATATTAATTGAAGTCACTCAGTCTCAGAAAGGAACTGTTTTCCCTAATATGTGGATCCTAGTTCACAATGTATACATGTATGTATGTAAGCAAATGTATATATGTACAACATGCAGAAATAAGAACAAAAAAGGATAATATTAGGTGACAAGAAAGGACAGAATACATGAATCATAAAAGATATAAAGTGAATTACTTTTCTAGATTTAGCTGTTAAGAAATTTTCTTGTGTGTCTAAGTAATGGATAAATGTATAAAAACTAATGTAATTTATAATGAAAGTGTAAAATCCAAAGCTAAAAGCCACCACTTCAGGAAGACTTGGGTCTGGGAAACTGCTTGCTTAAGTGGCTATGTTTTTTTACTTTTTTAAAGAACATGAAGTTAGGTAGGTAGAGAGGGAACTATCTCAGAGGAATAGAAAGAATAGGAAAGTAAAGAACAAAAAATGTCCAAGCAATTACAAAAACATTTGAAAAGATATATGC
Source organism: Mesocricetus auratus (assembly GCF_017639785.1). Classification (NCBI taxonomy): domain Eukaryota; kingdom Metazoa; phylum Chordata; class Mammalia; order Rodentia; family Cricetidae; genus Mesocricetus; species Mesocricetus auratus. The sequence continues at coordinate 32,054,942 of NW_024429198.1, forward strand.
CATATAGAATAGTAACTTCCAAATTACTTGAAGGATATTAACTCTGGGCAAAGAATGACAAAATCATTCTACTAATTCCCAGCAATAGAGAATTAAAATGTGCTATCTGCATCTTTGAGTAAAGTGGACTATTTTAACTTGTGATAGAATCATATGTCATTCAATATACAGCAGAGACAATACATTAAGAAACACCTTTATTAAAACAACTAAATTTCACAATCTATGTTTCAAAATCTAACATGGTTTCTGAAAAAAAAATAACTTTCAAGAACCAGTTTTGTTCTTTTGATATAATCATTTGAGAGCTGTGTTTCATTCAGTTTAAAAAGTGAGATTATATAGTAAATTTGGTTTTACAACAAATTGATATCCTTACAAAGGTAAGTTATCTGCAGATTATGATGTCTGTGATATTTCTTTCATTATATCAAATAATGATGCCCTGTAAATTAAATTATGAGCAATCCTTCAAGGTTTTATTTTTCTTTTTCAGACAGTCTTTCTCTTTGTAGCTTGCTTTGTAGACCTCTGCCTCCCAAGTGCCAGGATTAAAGGCATGTACCATCATGTCTGTCTTCCTTCATGTTTTTGTGACATTCCATAAATTCATTGGCCTTATCTATTATAATAATTTCCTTATATTCGGTAAGATCTGAGTTGTCAGCAAAGGCTTGGCTATATTCTTATTATTTATGTTTTGTAGTATAAATACTTTGCTTTTCTGAAGTGTGAATATTATACTATACTCCTTCCAGTCATCACATGTATGAAGTTTCTACCTAATATGAATTCATTGATGGTTAATGGAAATCACATTTCAGCTGAAGGTTGTAAAACATTATATGTGCAAGCTTTCTCATCAAGACAAAAATCTCTGATGTTGTTTATGGCATGAAGAATTAAGGATTCGCCACATTATTCTAACTTGTAGGGTTTCTATTATATATAAGTTTTTGTTGCTATATAAGTGGGAAACAATTGTTAAATACTTTTCCACCCTGTTTGCATTTATAGGGTTCCTCTCCAGTTTGTATGGATTCTTTGGTATTAAGGGCTTTACAATTACTAAAAGCTTTGCCATAATCTTCATATTTGTAGAGTTTTTCTCTAGTATGAATTCTTTGGTGTTGTTTAAGATTTGAAGAACAGTTAAAACCCTGGCAACATTCTTTGCATTTGTAGGGTTTCTCCCCAGTATGAATTCTTTGGTGTTGACTAAGAGCTGAACAATTATTAAAGGCTTTGCCACATTTCTCACACTTATATGGTTTCTCTCCAGTATGAATTCTTTGGTGTTGAATAAGGGCTGAAAAATTATTAAAGGCTTTACTACATTCTTCACATTTGTAGGGTTTCTCTCCAGTATGAATTCTTTGATGATAATTAAGGTGTGAAGATGAGTTAAAGGCTTTGCCACAGTCTTTGCACTTGTAGGGTTTCTCTCCTGTGTGAATTCTTTGGTGATGAGTAAGGCTTGAACTATTATTAAAGGCTTTGCCACACTCTTCACATTTGTAGGGTTTCTCTCCAGTATGAATTCTTTGGTGTTGAATTAGGGCTGAACAATTATTAAAGGCTTTGTCACATTCTTTACATTTATAGGGTTTTTCTCCAGTATGAATTCTCTGGTGTCGAGTAAGATAAGAGACCATGGTAAAAGCTTTGCCACACTCTTGACATTTGTAGGGTTTATCTCCAGTATGAAGTATCTGATGATAATTAAGGTATGAAGAACAGTTAAAGGCCTTGCCACACTCCTTGCATTTGTAAAGTTTCTCACCTGTATGAATTCTCTGATGCCTATACAGGTGCGAAGAGCAGTTAAAGGCCAAGCCACATTCCTCACATTTGTAGGGTTTCTCTCCAGTGTGAATTCTCTGATGTTGGGTAAGGCTGGAAGACCAGTTAAAAGCTTTGCCACATTCTGTGCATTTATAGGGTCTCTCACCAGTATGAATCCGTTGATGCTTATACAGGTGTGAAGAACAGTTAAATGCCTGACCACATTGTCCACATTTGTAGGGTTTCTCTCCAGTATGAATTCTTTGATGTGGGGTGAGGCTTGAAGAACAGCTAAAAGTTTTGCCACATTGTTCACATCTGTAGGGTTTCTCTCCAGTATGAATTCTCTGGTGTTGAATAAGGAGTGAGTTCCGACCAAAGGCCTTGTCACATTCTTTACATTTATAAGGTTTTGATCCTGTTGAATAAATAATGAGGTATCAGTAAAAATGATAATCTATATTTATAATACTTATGGTTAACATTGTATATTTTTATTCAGTTACATTTTTATATGAAATTTACCCTCACAATGAACCATAAAATACAGTGTAAAAATATAATTCTACACCCCAAATCACTACAGCCTTACTCAGAAAATACCACAGGTGGAAAAAATTCTAAAATTCCATTGTACTGAAAGATGAAGACAACATGTAATACACAAAGGAATACTATTCAACCTTTAAAATGTAATCACATACTATCTACCATAAGGATAAGTCTTAAAGGTGCTATGATATTTGAAATAAAATCTATTACACAAAGACATATGACCTGAGTTAATTGAAGATTTTATAGTAATAAAACTTGTTAGACTGAAAGTAGAAAGCTGAATGGAATAGATTTATGGAGACAAAGGTACACAGTTTCCTTCATAAATATAGAGCTGTTTTCAAAAGTGAAAACATTTTCTAAAAAATACTGCATAACAATTTGAATAAACAACTCCATTGACTAGCATATTAAAAATATTCAAGATACTTTTATACAATTGAAATAAATTTAAATTATAAATTAATATATTTAAATTTATTTGTAAACCACTGAAGTTTCAGTAAAGGCAATGTGTCTTCATAAACAGATGATAAAATTAGCATTATTTCTATAAATTCTCATTTGGCAGGATAAAGCAACTATTGTGTATGATATGAAAACATGGAAATGGGTAAATAAAAATTAAATTATATTGGAAATATAGATATAGTTAACACATATTTTATTGTCTTATAGTGTCTTAACTGCAATCCAATCAGAATATGTCTAAACATATTATCAACTTATTTGTGAAAAACTAGACCAGAAAAAAAACACAGATAATGGGATTACAAATAAGACAAGGAGAATCTTGAACCCATGAAATCCTGAAAGAATACTTAAAAATTACTAAAAAAATTACTTCAATTATGTATCCTTTTTGGCTGGGACTATAGAAACATAAGCATTTTAGATACCATCTGACACCTGTCAGAATGGCTAAAATCAAAAACACCAATGACTGCTTATGTTGGAGAGGATGTGGAGAAAGGGGAACTCTCCTCCACTTTGGAAATCAGTATGGTGGTTTCTCAGGAAAATGGGAATCAGTCTATCACAAGATCCAGCAATTCCACTATTAGGCATATACCCAAAGGATGCACAGTCATACCACAAGGACATCTGTTCAACTATATCGATAGCAGCATTATTTGTGATAGCCAGAACCTGGAAACAACCTAGATGCCCCTCAACTGAAGAATGTGTAAAGAAAATGTGGTACATTTACACAATAGAGTACTACTCAGAGGAAAAAAAAAACAATGAAATCTTGACAGATGGCACTGGAAGAAACCATCCTGAGTGAGGTAACCCAGACACAGAAAGAAAAATATGGTATGTACTCACTCATAAGTAACTATTAGACATAGAGTAAAGGATTACCAGGCTACAATCTACAACCCCAGAGAAGTTAGGAAACAAGGAGGACCCTAAGAGAGACATGGACCTCCAAAAAAGCAGAAAGGGACAAAATCTCCTGAGTAAAATGGGAACATGGGGGGGGAGGGGAGGGAAGTAAGAGAAAGAGGAGTGGGGGAAGAGAACATGAGGGATCAGGAAGGTCAAGTTGGGGGAAGAACAGAGGAGAGTGGGGAAAGAGATATCTTAATAGAGGGAGCCATTATGGACTTTAACAGGAAATCTGCCACTAGGGAGGTCTCCTGGGATCCACAAGGATGATCCCAGCTAAGAATCTAAGCAATGGTGGAGAGGCTACCTTAAATGCCCTTCCCCTGTAAAGAGACTGATAACTACCTAAAATGCCATTATAGAGTCTTCATCCAATATCTGATGGAAGCTGAAGCAGAGATTCACAGCTAACCACTGAGCTGAACTCCTGGACTCCAGTTGCAGAAAGGGAGGAGTGATGAGCAAAGAGGTGAAGACCAGGCTGGAGAAACCCACAGAAACAACTGACCTGAGCAACTGCGAGCTCACGGACCCCAGTCTGACAGCTGGAGAACCAGCAGAAGACCGAATCAGGCCCCCTGAATGTGGGTATCAGTTAGGGGACCTGGGCAGTTTATGGGGCCTCTGGCAGTGGAACCAGTATTTATCCCTAGTGCACAAATGGGCTTTGCAAGCCCATTCCCTATGGAGGGATATTCTCTCAGCCTAGATACACAAGGGACGGCCTAGGTCCTGCCCCAAATGATGTGACAGACTTTGATGATCCTTATAGGAGGCTTTACCTTCCCTGAGGAGTGGATGGGGGGGTGGGATGGGTGGTTGGGGGGGGAATGGGAGGATAGAGAGAAATGGGATTAGTATGTAAAATAAGATTGTTTTTAATTTAAATGAAAATAATAAAAAAGAGTTTGAAAAAAATCATAAAAGTACATCCACAGAGAGCTCTGAGGAGACAATTTTAATCAATGAGCATATAGACAAATTAGAGAAACTCATTTGTGGCTATTATAAAGATTTAACACAGCAATGAAACATCTATCAGGATGTAGATCTTCATAGGCAAAAGAGATTATTTTGGTAGACTATGAATGCACGTAGAGATCACTGGAGGGGAAGAACATGACTCAGAGGATTTAAAAGTATGACAGACATTCACAAGAAATACCCTTGTTTGATAGTAAGAGAAATAAAGGAGACTCCTAAAAATTGTTTCCACCAAATAGCTTCTCGATCCACATTTTAAAAGCCTGGCATTCTGGTGGAGTTTTGGACCCCTCACCCGTGTCTTTTCATTCCTACATACCTGGGTATATGGCTACTGTTGCTTGTTGTTTCATATTCCAAGGCTGTTTTCTTTGTTCCAGAAATGTAATCAGATATGGCTTAGAGAAAGCAAGGCCTGTTTGTAGAAAAATGATGCTTTATGTTGGTCTCTGAGAAATCAGAATTTCTATCCTAGTATTTGCCTCTAAGAGATATAATAAAAGCTTGTAGGAAAAAAAAAACTATTTTCTCTAAGTCTTCCCTGATAAGTATATTAGAATATGAAAGAAGATTTTACAATTTGTATATCTTGAGCTTTACTTACAAATACAGAAAAGGGTGGTGTATTGTTTTGCTTTAAATGTGTATGGTATGTCTCATGCAACTGAATTTCTAAAATTACCACTAGAGTGAAGGATTCATAATTTAAAACAAAAGAGGTTAAAACAGGATAGAATAAGGCTTATCTAGTCTATTATTAACTAACCCCTATTTTTCCCTTAAAAGCAGAAATGTGAAATTTATTGACATAAAGCATAAGCTCCCATGAGATATTCTACAAAGGAAGGCAATTAAATGTTGAGAGTGAGTTAAGAATTGAGCAGGAAATGTTGACAGTGAGTTAAGAATTGATGCTCACCTAGAGAGACAAGGTTGCTGTAATTCTCTAGCATCACATCGCTATACAAATCCCACTGGGCAGGATCCAGGCATTCAGACTCCTCTGGAGAGAAATCAACGGCCACATCTCTGAATGACAACTGTCTCTGATATAGAAATAAATTAGTTGCATAAAGTAAGTAATTATCAATCAAATAGTTATCATATATTTCCTGACAGTTCTAATTTTACCAAAGATGAAAGGAGAGGTAGAAGTGGTTCTGATTTAAGTAATATATAATGTAAACTGAAGGATTCTACACTATACACAGTGTGGGCTAAATTTGTATTATACTATATAAATTGTTTATCTTTCCCATAGAGTATCATTAAGGATAAGTTAGAATACTATCAATCTTTTCAAATTTAATACAATTATGAATAGGAAATGTAATTAAAATGAATATTCAGATGCAATACCTCTGGGCTAAGTTCTGGGTTTCTGAGTATGTACAGATCTCAGTAGTGATGTCAATGACTGATCTGAATAGCCATTAAGTAGAACAATAAAGGAAGAATTCATAGATGCAATTGAATTTCAAGAATTTAAGTAAGTTACACATAAAAAATAGAAAGTACAGCAACAATACCTTTTGAATATTAAAATAAACTACATGTCGAGCCAGCTGCACTAGCCAGTCAGCAGAAAAGGCATCTGCAGGCAGGCTGCACCAACCCCCATATCAGACCCTGTAATCTACAAGTTCCACTCTGCCCCCAATCCCACCCATCACCTGTGACCTCAGTGTCTCCCTGAGACACAGACATCAACTGTTCAGAGAGGATCAAGAGAGAGGACCAAGAGACAGTGACTACATTGATTGGTCTAAGAGATGATCCCTGAGACAGACACCAACCACAACAATTGGACTAAGAGGCAAAGACATTGCCTGCACTGATTGGAGGAAGAGATAGGTAGTAACCAATGCAAGAATACATTCAACAACCTAACCTAAAGAGCAATATGGCACCACCAGAAACTAGCAGTCCTACAGGGAGACCTGAACATTCCAACACAGAAGAAGCAGAAGAAAATGACCTTTTAAAGATAACTTTATGACGTTGATAGAGACTCTTAAAAAGGAAATGAAAAATTCCCTTAAAGAAATTGAGGAAAAGACAAAAAATTCAAAGAAATCAATAAATCTCTTGCCTCTCTCTCCCCCCCTTTCTCCCTCCCTCTCTCCTCTCCTCTCCTCTCCTCTCTCTCTCTCTCTCTCTCTCTCTCTCTCTCTCTCTCTCTCTCTCTCTCTTGTTTTTGTTTTTTTGGTTTTTACGAGACAGGGGTTCTCTGTATTGTTTTGGAGGCTGTTGGTCCAGCCCGGCCTCAAACTCACAGAGATCCGCCTGCCTCTGCCTCCCGAGTGCTGGGATTAAAGGCGTGCGCCACCACCAATGCCCAGCCATCAATAAATATCTTAAAGAAAGCCAAGAAAAAGTGATCAAACAGGTGAAAGAAACAGTTAAAGGTGAAAATTGAAATAGAGGCAATAAAGAATACACAAACTAGGGGAATTCTGGAAATGGAAAACCTGGGTAAATGAACAGGAACTACAGATGCAAGCATAGCCAACAGAATGCAAGAGATGGAAGAGAGAATCTCAGGCATTGAAGATACAATATAGGAAATAGATTCATAGGCCAAAGAAAACATGAAAGTCAACAAAGTTACAACACAAAACGTCCAGGGAATCTAGGGCACCATAAAAAGACCAAACTTAAGAATAATAGGGATAGAAGGAGAAGAATACCAGCTCAAAGGCACAGAAAATATATCAGCAAAATCAAAGAAAAAACTTCCCCAATCTAAAGAAAGAAATGCCTACGAAGATACATGAAACTTACAGAACACCAAATAGACTAGACCCGCCCCCACAAAGTCTCCTTGCCACATAATAATTAAAACACAAAATATAAGAATAAATAAAGAATATTAAGAGTTGCAAAGGAAAAAGGCCAAGTAATATATAAAGGCAGGCCAATCAAAATAACACCAAACTCCTCAATGTAGACTCTGAAAGCCCAGAAAGTCCTGCACAGATGTTATGAAGACACTAAGGAACCATGGATACCAACCCAGACTACTATCCCTAGCAAAACTTTCAATCACCATAGATATTCCATGACAAAACAAGATATGAACACAATACCTATCCATAAATCCAGCCCTACCAAAAGCATTAGAAGGAAAACTCTAACCCAAGGATGTCAGTTGCACCCACGAAAGCACAGGTAGTAGATAATCCCACATCAGCAAATCCTAAAGAAGGGAAACACACCCACCACCACCCCCAAAAAAAGAATAACAGGAATCAACAATCACTTGTTATTAATATCCCTTAATATCCATGGACTCAACTCACCTATAAAAAGATACAGGCTTGTCAAGCAGTGGTGGTGCATGCCTTTAATCCAAGAACTTTGAAGGAAGAGGTAGGCGATCTCTGTGACTTTGAAGCCAGCCTGGGCTACAAACCAAGTGCCAGGACAGGCTCTAAAGCTACACAGAGAAACCTTATCTTGAAAAACCAAAAGAGAAAAAAGAAACAAACAAAAAAAGACAGACTAACAGAATGCATGAGAAAACAGAAACCCACCTCAACTTCAAAGACAGACATTACTTAGAGTAAGGTTGGGAAAAGACTTTCCAATCAACTGGCCCTAAGCAGTAAGCTGGTGTAGCTATCATAATATTTAACAAAATAGACTTCAAACTAACGATAGTCAAAAAAGATGAAGGACATTTCATATTCATCACAGGAAAAATCCATCAAGACTAAGTCTTAATCCTGAAACTATATGCCCCAAATACAAAGGCAGCCACATCTGTAAAAGAAACATTACTAGCTGGGCGGTGGTGGCGCATGCCTTTAATCCCAGCACTCGGGAGGCAGAGGCAGGTGGATCTCTGTGAGTTCGAGGCTGAGCTAGACCGACAGCCTCCAAAACAATACAGAGAAACCCTGTCTCGTAAAATCCAAAAAAAAAAAAAGAAAAGAAAAAAAGAAACATTACTAAAGCTTAAATTGCACATCAAACCCACATACTAATGGTGGGAGATTTTAACACTCCACTCTCACCAATGGATAGGTCTGCCAGACTTATTAAGAGAGAAAAAAGGGATCTAACAGATGTTGTAAGTCAAATGGGGTTAACAGACATCTATAGAACATTCATCCCAGCACACAGGAGGCAGAGGCAGGCGGATCTCTGTGAGTTCAAGGCCAGCCTGGTCTACAGAGAGAATTCCAGGACAACCTCCAAACCAATACAGAGAAACCCTGTCTCAAAAAAACAAAAAAACAAAAACAAAAAAAACCAGAAACAAACAAACAAAAAAAGAACATTCACCCAAATACAGAAAAATATACCTTCTTCTCAGCACTTCATGTTACCTTCTCTAAAATTGTCCACATACTTGGCCACAAAGCAAATCTCAATAGATACAAAAAAAATTGGAATAAACCCCTTTATCTTAGCAGATCACCATGGCTCAAAGTTAGAATTCAACAACACAAACTCTAGAGGAAAAAAGACATGTCATTTATCTCCTCAAACATTTATCATTATTTTTATGATCAAAAGCCTAAAACCCTATCTTCTAGCTTTCTGAAATGTATAGTGTATAACTTGTACCTGTGGTCACTATTCTGTATAATAGTATTCTTGTCTTGCTTCTCCCTAAATGTATAATACCACTAGCTCATTCCCTGATGTCATTATACCTCCAATTTCTGAGATCAAATTTTGATTGAGACCAAATAACATATTTTTCTCTGCCTGAATTATTTTCAGATTTTCCATCTTGTTATAAATGATAGAATTTCATTCTGTTTCACATCTGAATAATATTTCATTATAATGTATACCACAATTTCTTGGTTATTTTTTATTTTCTGACATACTTTTGTTACAAATCTAGACAATTATAGAAATAACATTTCAACTAAGTTTATGTAACCGCAAAAGTATAGAAAAAAGAATATTTTTAAAAAGAGCCAAAAATCAAGTGTTTGTGCTAAAATAATGTTTAAAATAGTTTCATAGCCAAAAAAAAAACTTTAGAGAAAACCTATTACAAAGTCAGCCAAACAAAATTGATCAAATAATATTTATATCTCATATATAATATGTAAAAATAGAGCTAAATATTAGGAAAAAGAAATTTTTCATTTCTTTGGAAATGAGGAATATGATAGTAAGGGCTGGTGAGTTTAGTCAGTAGATAAAGGACAGCTCGAGTTTCATCCCTGAGACCCACATGATGGAAGGAGAGAAAAAGTCTCTGGCATTATCCGTGGACCTCCAAATGTACTGCATTATCTCTCTCTCCCCTCTCTCATACACACGATAAACAAACAAACAAATAAATGTTAATAAAAAAGAAATATGAAAGGAGATAGAATGATAGGGGTACAAGGAAGAGGAGGAGAAAGGAGAATCAATAAATCAAATAATCCAATTATAAATGGGGTAGAGATTTAACAGAGAATTCTCAACAGAAGAATCCCAAATGGCCCAGAAACACTTAAGGAGATGTTCAACATCCTTAGCCATTAGGGAAATGAAAATCAAAACAACTATCTGATATTCCATCTTAAACTGGCTAACATCAAAAACACAAGTGACAGCTCATGCTGGAGAGGATGTGGAGAAAGGGGAACACTCCTCCATTGCTGCTGGGAGTGCAAACTTGTGTAGCCAGCCACTTTGGAAATCAGTGTGGTGGTTTCTCAGAAAATTGGGAATCAATCTACCACAAGACTCAGCTCCACCACTCTTAGGCATATACCCAAAGGATACACAATCACTCAAAAAGGACACTTGCTCAACTGTGTTCATAGCAGCTTTATTTGCAATAGCCAGAACCTGGAAACAACCTAGATGACCCTCAACTAAGGAAGGGATAAGAAAATGTAGTACATTTACACAAGGGAGTATTACTAGGCTTTTAAAACAATGACATCAGGAAATTTGAAGGAAAGTGGATGGAACTAGAAAAAAATCATCCCAAGTGAGGTAAAAAGACTGCTGGAAAAGGGGTACATTTCAGGGTCAGGTAAAAACCTGGTCGAGGGAATCTCCCACAAATCTACAAGGATGACCCCAGCTAGGACTCCTAGCAATAGCAGCTATGTAGCCTGAACTGGTCATCTCTTGTAACCAGATTGGTGCCTAGCTCAATGGTCATCAGAGAGGCTTCGTCTAGCAACTGGTGGAAATAGATGCTGACCCATAGCCCAACATTAGGCAGAATGTGGGGAATTCTGCAGTGGAAGGAAAGAGGATTGTAGGAGCCATAGGGATCAAGGACACCACAAAAAATCTCACAGAATCAACTAACTTGGCCTCACGGGAGCTCACGGAGATCAAACTGACAACCTGGGAGTCTGCATGGGACTGAACTAGGCACTCTGCATATATGTTACAGTTGTGTAACTTGGTCCTTGTGTGGGACTTGAAACAGTGGGAACAGTGGCTGTCTCTGACTCTTTTACTTGCTTTTAGGACCCTACTCCTCTGAAACAGGCCACCTTGCCCAGCCTTAACACATGGGGAAGTACTTAGTCTTCTGCAACTTGATATGCCATATTTTGTTGATATTTATGAACAGCTGCCTTTTCCTGAACAGAAAGGGAGGGGGAGTGTATTGAGGGGTGGGGACAGAGGGCCACAGGGAGACTGGAAGGAGAGGAGGGAGGGAAAGCTGTGGCCAGGATGTAAAATAAATAAATTTATTTAAAGAAGAAAATGCCAAAATGACACCCAATACTGTGTATGCTAATTAAAAAAGAATTGACTAATGTGAAAACATAAATGACACTAGACATATTTAAGAAAAGCAACCATAAATACTAAGTCATACATTCTTGATTATTTCATGTCATTTATTATTTATTTTGAGTTACATCTTACAATTTTTCTATTGTCAACTTGCTGATAACAATTTTTGCTTTAAACCTGGCATTGGTGGTGCACATCTTTAATTCCAGTACTCAAGAGGCAGAGGCAGGTGGATCTCTAAGTTCGAAACCAACCCGGTCTACAGAGTGAGTTCCAGGACAGGCTCCAAAGCTATACAGAGAAACTCTTGTCTTGAAAACCCAAAAAGAAAAGAAAAAAGAATTTTTGCTTTAATATTATGAATCACATTAGTATTTCACAGTACATTTATGAAGCCAAATATCACTGTTGTTTATAAAACTCAAAGCTGATACCCATTACATATTTTGTAAAACAATACATTTTTGGTTTTGATTTTTTTGTTTTGTTTTTTGAGACAGGGTTTCTCTATATTGTTTAGGAGGCTGTCCTGGAACTCGTTTTGTAGACCAGGCTGGCCTCGAACTCACAGAGATCCACCTGCTTCTGCCTCCCGAGTGCTGGGATTAAAGGCATGTGCCACCACCGCCCTGCTTTGATATTTTTTATAGTAAACTTTTAAATCACAAGCCTCAAGTATCTGAAAGGTGTTCCAAGGATAAATGTAACAGAATTGATAAAATCTAAACTAACTGTGAGGCTTCATGAGAGAAAGAGAAAGAATGGGAGAAGATTCTGCATACAGGAAAGATATTTTACAGAGATAACCTTGCCTGTCATAGGAATGGGAAATTCAGTCAGGAAGAACTGCAGAATAGAAAAATGATCAAAATTTTAGAGCAAATTGATAAAAGTACAGATCAGCATGTTTTAAATACAATGTATTTTGGGAGGAAAATTAAGACTATACCATGTCTTAGGCCATATTTACCTTAGAACTAGTCATTTCTTCTTCTTCTTCCTTCTGTGTTTCTTTCTGTTTTAACTCAAAAGACACCAGATCACGTAGACTTTCACGAACCTCTTTTTGTAGGTGCAAGACTGATGCTAGCTTTCATTCAGTTGAGGTATTTCTGCATCTCATTTTTACTAACAGTTTTAAATGAGACAGTATTCAGTTTAAATCCAGAAAAACACTCAAGATCAGCGTTTCTATCTATCTAAAGAAGGGAAAAATTATGAGGCATTGATATTTCATACCTAAAAAGGAACAAAAAGAAAATGTTATCTATAACTTTCAGAAAATATATGAATTTTATTTTTCAATGATAATAAATCAGTAAACCATATATGAATTGCCAATTCCCTCCCAAATGACTTACTATTAAACTTCAATGTCCAGGTAACAAGACAGAGGATCACCCATCAGAAGCTTTCAAAAGAGGATTCATTGTATTTTTGAATTATTGTAATAGAATTCAATTGTTACCTACTATATTTTCTTCAATTCTGCCCCTCCCCCCATTTTGCAGATAGAGATTCTCCCTATTTATTTTCTCTGGTGGCATTATCAGTAAAGCCACGAAATTCCATTCAAAGTCGCCTGCCAAGAAAAATAACCTGAGAGAGACATTCACTAATTGCTAAAGGAATGTAAAGTCAATGTTCTAGTTTGCTTTCTGCTGTTGTGATAAAAACCATGACTGATATCAACTTTGGCGGAGGAGAGTTTATATGGCTTATAGTTTACATTCCGTCACTGAGGGAAGTCGCAGCAGGAAATTGGGGGCAACAACCAAAGCAGAGATCACAGAGGAATGTTACACAAATATTGTGGGAGCAACCATCTACTCTGGTTGGATTTAAGGCCCACACCATGAAATGGAACCCAAACCTGACTCTGCTCTAGAGAAGAATCTAAGACTGGTTAGGACACGGGAAACCAAATATTGTCCTGTTAAAGGAACACAGCAATAAAATGACTCCTAATGGCATTGTCTAGCTCAACAATCATCAAAGAAGCTTCCTCTTCCAGTAAATAGGAACTAACACAAAGGCCCAAAACTGGACAAGGTGTAGAGTGTGAGAGACTTTGGAACACTCAGTCCTAAATGGGATGTCTTCACCAAACCCCGCTACTCTGGGCTCAAGGAACTGTATATGAAGAGGCTGAAAGACTATGAGAGCTAAAGGGAATGAATTACTCCAAGGAAACATTGTCTTCAGACACAACAGGACTGAGGCACATGTGAACTCAAAGGAACTGTACAGGGCCTGCACAAATTCAAGCCAGATAGTGTTCCAGTGTGGAGAAGGGTAGTGGACATGGGCTCCCACCCCAGCCAAGGAGATATCTCCAATTGGCATCGGCTTACAAAGGAAAATGGGCTTTCTTCAATGGACTCTCACTGTGTATATTAACTATACTTAAGGGGATGGCTAATACAAAACAAACTCAATGGTATTCTTGTAGACTTTTTCTCATATTGTTTTATTGGGGCATTATTTTGTCTTACTGGTCTTTTGCTTATCTATTATGGTTTCTGATTTTGTGTCTTTGTGGGATATGTATGTGTTCATTGTTCTTTTATTTTTGTCTATTTTTTCTAAAGAAAAGAGAAGAAATGGGGTGGACTTGGATGGGTGGGAGTATCTGGAATTGGTTGGAGAGGGGAAATTATGATCATAATATAATATATGAAATATTTTCCAATAAAAATAACTAAACATAAGTAAATAAAAGAAAAATTAAAGTATAATACACAAAAAAGTGCTTGTTGTTTAAATCCAGAGTTCTAAGCACGGGACCCACAGTGAAAGGAAAGAAACAACTTCCAAAAGTTGTCCTCTGACTTCCAACATGCAAGCCATGGCAAGTGCATGGCTGCACTCATACACAGACATCTTGTATGTACATGCATGCTCAAAAAACACTAACAATAATATGTAAGTTTTAATTTTAAAAAGGGCATCCAAGCGATAAAGAAATGGATAGAGATGCAAAATTAGAGGGCTGTTTCAGTCAGGAAGAACTGCAGAATAGAAAAATGATTGAAATTTTAGAGTAAATTGATAAGGAATACAAATGTGTACAATTCAGTTAAAAACAGAAAAAAGTGGTGGGATACACACACACACACACACACACACACACACACACACACACACAAACATGTAATGGGGAAAGGATCAGAAATTCAAGGTTATCCTCCACTACATACATACCCAACTAAGTGAGGTGGTACTTTCATTCCAGCACTCGGGGAGAGAGTTAGAAAGTAAGTTGTGAAGTTAATGCCAGCCTGGTCTACATAGAGAGTTCCAGATCAGCCAGGGCTAGATAATAAGGCCTTGTCTCAAAAACAAAAAGAAACCCAAGAACATTATAATAGAATGTCCTAGCCTTGTATGGTGGTTGTCTTAGTTAGGGTTTCTATTGTGATGAAACGCCAAGACTAAAAGCAAATTAGGAGGAAATGTGATTTTTTTTTTTTGTACACTAACAAATAAAGCTTTCCCAAAGACCAGAGAGCAAAGCTAGTCACTAGTTAGCCATAGAGTCTGGAGATGTGTTCAGATAGCCAGGAAGTGATACGACTGGGCGCAGAGAGTAAGGGAAGGCTGGAGGAGACAGGAACTCGGCCTCTCTTTGGCTGGGAAGTTGTCCAGGTACGGTGTGGCTGTGGCTTGCTCCTTTGTCTCTCTGATCTTTCAACATTCACCCCTATATCTGACTCCTGGCTTTTATTATTAACACCAATTAGAACTCATGCTACAAGGAAAGGATTTATTTGGCTTACACTTATACATCATAGTTCATCACTGAAGGAAGTCAGGATAGAAACTCAAACAAGGTTGGAGCCGGGAGGCAAGAGCTGATGCAGAGGCCATGGAGGAGTGCTGTTTACTGACTTGCTCATTTTGGCGTATTCAGCCTGTTTTAGTTACCCCGTACAAAGAACTCAGGACAACCACACAGAGATGACACCACCCACAATGCGCTTGGCCCTCCCTCATCAATCACTAATTAAGAAAATGTCCTATGCCCAGATCTTATGGGGCATTTTCTCAATCCAGATTCCTTCCTTTCAGATAACCCTAGCTTGTGTTAATTTTTGTGTGACAAGTTTATGTGACATAAAACTAGTGATCACAGTGTCTCGTGGCAAAAACTAATTAAGATAAGTATATAAAATGATAAATATATCATTAAATATGGCAGGAAATTCAAGCAAAGACTAGAAAGTAATCATTGGGTTTGAATATATTTTAGGCTATTGATAAGTCTTTAAAAAATAAACTAAATTAAATCACAAAGGAGAAGAATATATGATATTCTAGAACATATATATCCTAGTACTGTGCTGTGGGTTCTGCATGGAGAGATGAACTGAGAAAAATATGTGGAGATTATGTACTCGATGTTGACTCAGTTATCCAGATATTCTAAGTTTTCTTTAGTAAGTACTGCTGTACTTACTAGAGCTCAATCCACAATTTTTTAACAATCCTAGGAAATATAGTAGATAAGTTATGCTCTAGTAATAGGACAGGATTCTCACTATAAAACACTAAAGGTGTTTAATACCAAGTGAGTAATGATAAACATTCTACTATGTTGTATGTATAAACCAAGAAAATGTTATTTCAGACATTAGTGCTAGTGAGTCTTCATGTTCTATGAAAAGTTTGTAAGTGAACTCTCCTTTGGTTCATTTGCATCATGAAAAATTGTGCCTGCCATGACATCAAAAAGCCTAAGATAAATTTACAATCAATTTGAATAACTAGTTGTTACAATCTGCTATTGTATAGAAATTTGGAGTATTCTAAAGGGATGTAAAAACTTCCATTCTGGAGGGAAACTCCTTAAAGTCATTGAATTTTTGGTTATGAGATACTTTTTTTTACACTTATTGTATAAAGAAACAACAAAAATTTTGCTTGTTTAAAAATAAAAAACTAGAGCTGGAGAGATGGCTCAGAGGTTAAAAGCACTGACTGCTCATCCAGAGGTCCTGAGTTCAATTCCCAGCAACCACATGGTGGCTCCCAGCCATCTGTCATGAGATCTGGTGCCCTTTTCTGACCTGCAGGCATACATGCAGACAGAACACTGTATACATAATAAATAAATAAAATCTTTAAAAGAAGAAAACCAGGGCTGGAGAGATGGCTCAGCCATGAAAGGCTAAGTTAACAACCAAAACTAAAACCTATTTTATTCAGCATGCTGTGCACATTCTACAGTGCACTCATTTGACAGTTCCTGTCCTAGTGCGGGCTGGATCACAACTAAACCAGACGCTCTAGAGCCCTAACTGAGACTGGTTAGTTTAAGATGGCTCTCCTCGTGTGTGTAGTGGCTTGTGCCTACTCTTGCCTAGGGCATGTGTGTGGTGATATATTGTTTAAGATTTAATAAAGTCACTGAAGATCAGAATGCAAAGCTAGCCACAGTTGGAAGCTGGGCAGTGGTGGCACACACCTTTAATCCCAGGACTCAGGAGACAGAAGCAGATGGATCTCTCTGAGTTCAAGGCCACTCAGGGCTACATGAGAATGCATCAGTCTAAAAAAGTAACATAGTTCACGCCTTTAATCCTAGCACTAGAGAGGTATATAAGAAGCATAGTGTCTCATTGGAGATTTAATTTCCAGTCACAGGGAAGACAGGATCTCAGTTTCAGCCTTGGCAGAGGTAAGAGCTACTGGCTTAGCTGCTTTGCTTCTCTGATCTTCCAGCTTGAACCCCAATAACTGTCTCTGGGTTTATATTATTTGTGTTACACATGTTTCCTGACCATGGGTTTCTACATAGTCTATCTATGCCCAAAGTTATAACCAACAATGGAAGAATATATTTAAATCATATATTTTAATGCTTTTTGACCAAATCTAGTCAAAAGACAAAGTACAGTTCATTGTTGAAACATGTTGTGCAAGCATTCAGACAGTTTGTTCTAAGTAGAGGTGAAACAATCTACCCTGCAGGGAAGGAAGTTCCTTAACAAAAGCTTTAGGACAATCGTTCTCAACCTGAGGGTCACAATCCCTCGAGGTAGGGGTTGGGGGGGAGAATCAAACAATCCTTTCATATGGATTGCCTAAGACCATTGGAAAACACAGGTATTTATGACTCATAACAGCAAACTTACAGTTATGAAGTAGCAACAAAAGTAATTTATGGTTGGGGTCACCACAACATGAGGAACTATATTAAAGGGTTGTAGTATTAGGAAGTTTGAGAACCACTGCTTTAGGAATTCCTTCAAAGTGATCAGATACACTAGGCCCCTCTGTCTCAAGCATATATGTATGTATGTATGTATGTATGTATGTATGTATGTATGTATATACAGTAAGGACTGCTGAGAGACACTCTCGAACTAAACTGCCTAAAAGAGGCAGCTGAGCCACCTAGCCAGGAAGAAACAGAGACCATCTTAGCTACCTGAAATTGGCTCAGACCATCTGAGCTACCTGAACTGGGCTCAAGGTTTCCTGCTTTTATGGGGTTTTGGTGATGCAGCTGTCTCTGGGTTATTTCTGATCCTGTAAGTAACCCTTCACCCATACTCCAGTAACCAACCCTAGGGAAACTCATTGGTTCACCAAGTTGGGTTTCGGTGTTATTCTTTTTGATCTCTCATCAGTTCTCTATCTGGGGTAGGTAGGCACTTATTCAGTCTTCCCAGGAATACTGTGACACACACCTGCGTATGATTACATGTCAGGGCAGGTGGAGTGATAAAGAACTTGTTTGGTCCTAATCCCCTGCTCCTCCCATACATTAACTGGAAAGCACTAAAGTGCCCATGTGTGGGAAAATACAGCTGAAGTAGGTACAAAAAGGACTCACTGAAGATGCATCTATGAGTACAGTAATGGAGAATAGTATGTAATGCCACTTAAAGAGTTATTAGTTTAAGATGTTATATTAATTTATGATGTGGAATATTTGTTTAATGACACAAACGTGTTGCATTCTTTAATGCTGGAACTGTTTAACTCTATGAAACTGTGTTACTTTGCCACACCTGAATGGTCTAATAAATAGCCGAGTGGACGATAGCAAGGCAGGAGAGGGATAGGCAGGGCTGCCAGGTAGAGAGAATCTAGGCTGGAAAGAAAGAAGAGCTACGAGGGAGAAAAGGAGAGAAGAGGAGGATGCCAGGGGCGATTCACCCAGCCACGTGACCAGCCTTGGAGTAAGAAGGGAAGAAAGACCATGCCTATCTTTCTCAGTCCAACTCATCTCTCCTGAAAATTGGTTCAGAACTTCCAGCATCACACAGTCCCTGATAGGTATTGGACTATTTTTCACTCTAGAGTGTAGGAACAGTAAGTAATTCCTTGGACTAAGCAAATATAACGTGGTCCTCTTTCTGGAAGTTTTATTTCTATATGGAAGTGTTTCTATGAGAGTTCAGGTGAGAGGGGTAGTGTACTTGGGGGCTTTATCTTCAAAGGGGGCCCTTTTAAAATCTGTAATGATTTACTCCAAAGAAAATGGAACGACATTCCAATACATCAACTTCCCTCACAGAACTCAACCCCCAGAAACTGTTTTTATAAACTGCAACAAAGAGTATTAGGCAAGCTAGAGACTCCACTCAGTTAAATACGCCAAGAATCTCATAAGTACGACAGTCATGTAAGTCTCATTAAGCTGGTCAAATGACCTTCCCACGGCAAAGCTGGAAAACGATTTCATTTATACACCTCCCAAGACCAGGTAGTCAGCAGAAACAGCCCTGCCTGGAGCGGGAGGGGGATCAGTCTGGGATTCGGCTACCCGAGCCATCTTTCCAGTTCTTGGAAGCATACTGTAGACAACTGACAGCGCACTACATTCTAACAGCGATCTCTGAAAGCACTGTTCCGGTCATCTCCTCCCTAGACATGACCAACGCATCAAGACCCGGTAACCCAGCCTAGATCACCGCAAAACCCCCCACCCCAAAACGGGTTCTGTACGCTTTACATCCACCCACAATTCCGTTCTCGGTAAGCTTTGGACCCTCCCTCTGACCTGCAGAGTGCCTCCGGCTTGTAGAGCTCCTCTTTCCTCGCTAGCAGCTACCTGCAAGTCAAATAATCCAAACCCAAGCTTGTAGAACAGCAAACAGTGCATCCGCAGCACCGAAGTCGAGGGATG
The DNA here is from genome assembly GCF_017639785.1 of Mesocricetus auratus. Taxonomy (NCBI): domain Eukaryota; kingdom Metazoa; phylum Chordata; class Mammalia; order Rodentia; family Cricetidae; genus Mesocricetus; species Mesocricetus auratus. The sequence goes on from NW_024429198.1 coordinate 32,074,521, forward strand.
ACCCTTGAGATGTGTATGCACACAAGGAATGCCAAAGCCGGGTTTCCATGGCCCTTGCTTGTGACGTCACACAAGGCGAGACTACATTTCCCACAAGTCTGTGGGGGGGATTTCAGCAACCCTTGAAAGGATTTGAATATTTCCTAGGTTTTTAGTTCTGTTTCCTGAGATTGAGGGTGTCATAGACACCCATGGCAAAACACCAATGCACATAAAATTAAGATGTTTCTTTTTAATTCCTTCAATGACTTCGGACATGGAAATGCCTACAGAAAGGATAACTATTCAGAAAGAACCATCAAACAAAGAAGAATTTGATTTATGGTACCAACATCTATTCTTAGTAAAAAATGTTTATATAAAAAATATATATCTCCTCCCTTCCTAGTACTCTGGTAGTCTCAATTTATGTAAAACAAATGCTGGTTTTGGAGTTGGATTTGGCTTTCCTTCTCTCAATTCAAGCATGTTGTTAACATTCAGAGTTTCTGTCTCATATTTTTAAAAAAAGCCAATTGCTGTAAGACAGAAGAAACAAAATCTAGGGACTGTTATTTGTCAAAAATCAACTAGCTTTTGTAGCAGGCTGGTCTGGAACTCCAGAGATCCACCTGCCTCTACCGCCTGAGTGCTGAGATTAATGGGATTAAAGGTGAGCGCCAACACCGACCAGCCTTTCTAAAATCCTAATTTGTCTCTATTTTCATCTTTATTGTTAACATTTTCAGTATGTATACCAATGAAAGTTAAACTTTCTGTGTTGATATTAATGTTTCAGTCTTCCACAGTGAACAATAAGATCTCCTAACCGCAATCATTGAAATCTCCGGAAAGAAGATTGGGTCCCAATTCATAAATTCCACTTGATTCAACTTGATGTCTTTGAACTAGTAAATACCACTCTAGGACCAGTTTGGAACTAATACTGCACTAGACAATTCCAAACTAGTTAGCTGTAATGGTGCACCTTCTTATAACACTCTGGTCAGAGCTTCAGATAAGAACTGCAGTCAAGCATCTACTGAAACTCAGAGACTAGTTACAAACGTTATAGTTAGTCCTCTTGAGACTTTCCGTTGCCTTATTTTTTCCCTTACAGGATCCCATCAAGTCACCATGGTCCAAATCCTAAGAAAAACAGGACCCCATTTCCCTACTGTAGGCATTAAGGGTATCATTAAGGGTATTCTCTCTCTCTCTCTCTCTCTCTCTCTCTCTCTCTCTCTCTCTCTCTCTCTCTCTCTCTCTCTCTCTCACCACTGAAATGGGGATAATTATCACCTACTTAGGGTTGGTTTTAAGTTGTGTAGACTTGGGTATGGAAGATGATGGTCAGAGTTGGGTATCCCTTTTAGAAAAGTTTAAGGCAATGGATGGGAAGAGTATGGTTAGGATGGGATATAGGTAAATTAACATTATTTTGGCAACTATTAGCTATAGATAACTTACATGATTAGATTCTTGTATGTTGACTGTGTAGTGTCTTCTCTCTGTTTACGATGTTTTGCACACAAATATAAAGCTATGTGTCTGTGTGTAGTATATTGATACAACATAGGATATTTTATCATGTTGCACTTTACAGTTCTACCTCTAGTCAAGACATTTCAGTTCTATCTCTGTTGTTGAGATTCATATATATATATATATGAATATTTATATGTCATATATATTTACAATTCTGAAGTCATTGTCCTTGAGCAACTATGTTTCTGAGAATTACAGATTATAGTTATCCATGCTTCTTATACCTATGATGTTAATCAGACATAGATATTTGATCTTTAAACATTTCAAAGCACTGAAGAATATGGCTTTTAAGTGTTTTAGTAACTAGTACTCTGTTGACACAAGACACAATTGCTCCTGACAGCATAGAGCTATTCCTGAGAGTATGTTGGGCACTGATGACACTCCATCTGGAGTTTATTCCCTCCTTGACTATGGGCCTTTTGAGCAAAGAACTGCTCCCACCTCTACTGCTGACCTTGGACATGCTGTCCTAACTGGGCTTGCAGGAGATAACCTTAAAGAAGACTGCTGAACCTTGCCAATTCAGGGTAAGACAGTTTTTCAATTTCCCTGCTTCTGAGATGATCCATCTGATACTTTAGATCTTAGACAAAGTTAGTTGCCCCCCGACATTGCTGTGAGACCTTGGGTGACTATCCAGGTAGCCTGCTGCTTCTGTCTCTGCTTGCACCTTTAGGAAGTTACACACTTGTACTTCCTGCCTACCCTACTATTTTTATTTTCCTTCTCAGGTCTTTGATGAGGTTGAAGACTAGACAGTCATAGCCATATCCTCTCTTATCTTAGATAGACAAGATTTAATCTGCCCATATTAGGACTGCTATCAGAGTAATCTCTGTTACGCCTTTGCCCTGACACTGGACATGTATACTGGACATGTAGTATATATGTATTGCTCAATGTTGCTCTCACTGCTAGTAAGTTTTAATTTGTGTATGTTTCCTTTTCCTGGAATATATTTGACATTTGTTATCACTGTATATAGTCTTTGCATCAGGCTTAAAACCTTCTTCTTTAGACTAAAAGGGGAATTGTTGTGGTCTTGCTGGTGAACCTGTAATGGTGGCCACACCTCTTTGGGCGTGGCTTCAGGTGGACAGAAGCAGAAAGAGGGAAGCTTGAGGCATGGCTTCTTTTGCACCATCTTTCTCTTGGGTCATCTGATCTGTTAGGAAGGGCAGAAAAGCACTCCTTCAGTTCTTTGTATTTTTCTGTGTAAGTGTTCCTCAATAAACACCCATTTTTCATTTATCTTGGGTCTAGTGAAATCATTACACCCACACCTTCACAAGACATAGCAAGCTATTTGGAAAGCAGAACAAGGCAAGGGATGGACATGCCAGTTGCCAGAGCAAGGTAAGGCAATGCATACCAATGGGCAGGCAATGCATGGCAAGGCAAGGCATGTGAATGACAAAGAAATGCAAGGAAAGCCTAGGAATGTACTTGACAAAGCAAGGCAAGGTATTCTGTCAAGTCAGGGTGTCAACTTCCCAGCTTCTGTGCTGGTCAGTCAGTGACAGTGCTAGGTCACAGCCAAAGCTGGTTGGCCCAATGCTGCTGTGAGACTTTGGGTGACTGTCCAGGTAGCCTGCTGTTTCTGTCTTCGCTGCAACTTTTGGAATCGCTCGCCTGCACTTCCTGCCTACCCGAGTATTGTTGTCCCCTTCTCAGGTCTCTGATGAAGTTGAAGATAAGACTGTCACAATTATTGTTCTCTCTTCCTAGATAGAAATATAAGGTACAAGACTTAAACTTTCCAGTTTAGGACAACTTCATAGTAATCTCTGTTATGCCTTTACCCCAGGACTGGACATGCGGTTCATGCCTATTGCTCTATGCTGCTTCACTGGCAGAAGGTCTTAAATTGTGTATGTTTTACCTTTGCTTCTCTTAGAGCACACTTGATATTTGCTATCATTGTATATAGTTTTGTATCAAGCCTAAACTTCTTTAGACTAAAAGAGGAATTACAGTGATATATTTGCCTGTGTACTTGTAACAGAGGCTATGCCTTTTGGGCATGGTTACAGGTGCGGCCATAACCAGTTAAAGAGAAAGAATCAGGGCTTGGTTGGGGGGGGGGCTTCAAGTCATGTAGAGCATCAGGGTGGCAGGTGTAATGGGAATGTTTCTGATCCCGCTGGGTCCCCCTGCCCTTACTTGATAACTGTTTTGTTATATATCATTTTACTACGTTAATGTTAAGACCATTCTTTTTATTTAGACAGAAAAGAGGAGATGATGGGGGAAGTCCTTCAGTGCATGTTTCTCTTATTGGTTAATGAATAAAACACTGATTGACTGATTGGTCAGGCAGGAAGTAACGTAGCTGGGCAGAATCAGATTATAAGCAGAGACAAACAGGAAATCGCTCTCTGCTCTTCTCTTCTCTGCGGATATGCTGAGCAGTTGACAAGTAGGACGCCAGAGGAGTAACAGGTCCCTGGACCTTTCTCAGGTAAGAGAAGAACAGGTGGAAATACTTAGATTAGCAGTTATGGGTTAACAATTAAGTCAGAGCTGGCTAATAAGAAACCATATCTAATGACCAACAGCTTTTATAATTAATATAGCATCTCAGTGTGCTTCTTTGGTGCAAAGAAAGGCAGTGGGACCTAGCCAGGTCAAGGAAACTCCCGTTACACTGCAAGGCATATAAGAAAAGTAAATCCAAGGAATGTAAATGTCAAGGCACGGCAATGCAAATAGTGAGCATTGCAAGCCAAGGCAAGGGATGACAAAGGAAGGCATTAACTTGGCATGGGAAAGCTAGGCAGGGATAGGAAATTCAATCACATGACAAGAAATGCAAGGCATGCAAATGAGATGGTGAGGCAAGGCAATGCACTCACATGGCAAGTCAAAGAAAGGCAAGCAGGTGCACAGCCAGACACGCCAAGGAAAGTCATAAGCATGGTAAAACACGCCAAGGGACGGCAAGGCAACGCATGTGTTTGACACGGGAATCCAAGGCATGGAAAGGAAAGGAAGAGAGGAATGCACATGGACACTCATCTATTTATCTAACCTTTAAAATATTCTTTGAAATGTACTGATTTACTTTTTACATTCCATCCAAGTTTCGCCTCCCACCCCTCCCCACTTTCCTGCACCCTATGTCCCATCTGCTCTTTGGAGAGGGTAAGGCCTCCCCTACTGGAAGTCTACAAAGTGTGTCCCATTATCTTCTTGAGGCAGGACCAAAGTGCACCCCCCCCGCGCCATATCTTGGCTGATTAAGGTATTTCTCCATTGTATCTATCATAAAGACAGGATCTTCTTTCTCCCCCCACAATGGATGGGGTTTCTCTGTGAAAGAGTCCTGGCTGTCCTGGAACTCACTCTGTAGACCAGGCCATAGATATGCCTGCCTCTACACCCCGATTGAGTGCTGATGGAACTAAAGATTTGCAGCACCATTGCCTAGCCTGATTCCACATGTTTCAATGAATTAGTTGGGAGAGGAGCCTCCGCACATAGCCTTGGAAATCACTACCTAGACCAGACCTGCCCGCAATTCAGAATTCCAAACCTGCCTCTGTCTCCTGAATGGCAGGGATTAAAGGCATGTTCTACCACACCCAACTTCCTTTAATTGTTGTGACTCCAGGAAGGTTTTTCTGTCTGCCTTTAATTTTTCTATTACTGCATTTTACATTAAATTTAGTTTCAAATTTTATTTATGTATCTCTGGGCATTCGTGTGTGCATGCATCTGTGTGTCTGTTTTGGCTAGGAACCTCACCGAGATGGAATCAAGCATGTGACGTACTTTTCAAGGTCCTTTTGTTCTCCGTTTCCTAGCCTCTAAAGGGTCAGAACTTAAAACCAATTTTCATGTGAAGAATTGTGAGGAGGTTCTTCTGATTGAGACAGCACACTCTTACATGAAAAGAAAAACACCATACAGGGTTAGCTTTCTCTCTGGGGTGAGGGTGAAATGAAAGAGAGAGAGAAAGAAAGAAAGAGAGACAGAAAGAAAAAGAAATGTGGATTTACAGATCAAGGGAAAGGGAAAGAAAAAAAAGAACAGGCTGGGTATTGGTGGCACAGGCCTTCAATCCCAGCAGCACTAGGGGGCGGACACAGGTGGATCTCTGTAAGTTCGAAGCCAGCCTGGCCTGCAGAGAGAGTTCCAGGACAGGGTCCAAAGCTACAGAGGAAACCCCTGTCTCAAAAAAAAACCCAAATAATAATAACAATAACAACAACAATAATAATGTTTACAAAGCTCATGTAATTATTTTATGCAAGTGCTCTGTCTGCACCTATGCCCTTTCACCAGAAGAGGGCACCAGATCCAACCATGTGGCTTCTGGAAAATGTAGAGACTGCGACCGTGTGTGTGTGTGTGTGTGTGTGTGTGTGTGTGTGTGTGTGTGTGTGTGTGTGTGTGTGTGTGTGTGTGTGCTGTGTGTGCGTGTATGTGTTGGTGAGAAAGTGAGCACCTGTATGATACTGCAGCATGGGCTGGGGGAAGAAGGCATCCAAACCCTGTGGGCCTGTGGTTCCTGCATTGAAAGCTCCATGCTGTTCAGGTCCCTTCTATTTTATTTATGAGAAAAAGGAAAGGGGAGAAAGAAAGACTCACTTTGCAGTCAGTCAGTATCCGGCATTCTTCTCATGCTGCCCCAAGTCCAGAACAACCTCCAGACTTGCTTTGTCCTGTGTATGTACTCACTGCTAGACTAGCTCAGCTTTCCAACCCATACCCAGGCCAGGTTCCCTTAGCTTTTATTCATTCCTTTTTCTTTTTTTTTTCTTTCTTTTTTTTTTTTTCTTTTTTTGGTTTTTCGAGACAGGGTTTCTCTGTTTTGTTTTGGAGGCTGTCCTGGAACTCGCTCTGTAGACCAAGCTGGCTTCGAACTCACAGAAATCTGCCTGCCTCTGCCTCCCGAGTGCTGGGATTAAAGGCGTGCGCCACCAACGCCCAGCTTTTATTTTTTTCCTTTTGCTGTTTTACTTCATTAATGGCAGGTTAATTATTTTAACTTTAATTATATTTTGTATTGTGTAGGGAGCAGAGGATTTGGATTCTTGGGAGTAGGCAGATATAATAGATAAATAAGATAATACATACATAGATTTGAAAGGTAAAATTACTGGGTGGTAGTGATGTATGCTTTTAATGCCAGCACTCAGGAGGGTTTGTCAAGGAGATCTCTGTGAGTTCCAGGTCAGCCTGGTCTTCAGAGCGAGTTCCAGGACAGCCTCCAAAACAATACAGAGAAACCATGTCTTGAAAAAACCAAAAAAAAAAAAAAAAGAAGAGAGGGAGGGGGAGGGAGGAAAGGAGGGAGAAAGAAAAGAAGGAAGGAAGGGACTAACGAAAATGCAGTTTGGAGTGGGGAACTTTGGCACACACCTTTAAAATTACCACTCTGGAGTCATGAAGATCTCTGGTTGATGGCCAGAGCAACACAGAGAAAACCTTTCTTGAAAAACTGAAGACTCTATCTCCTTGCACAAAATGGAACTCTAAATGGGAAGCCTTCCACACTGAAACTGTGAGCATCTAGGTAGGCAGGCAGGCAGGTGAGAGGCCCACACACAAAATAAATAATAAAGTAAAAAATAAAGAGATGACAAAAGTGCAGTGCTAAGCTAGAGAGAGACAAGTGGACTAACAACAGTTCAGCTGTTTAAAGATTCACAATAAATCCAGAATTACACACACAAGAGACTCAGCACCAATCTTTGTAAAGCTCCGCTGTCAGGGAAGTCCCCTTTGCTCTTTGACAGGACTGGATTTTCATGCATGTCTCTCCCTGTTTGTGCTATATAGTCACAGCAACAGCATCAGATAGATAAAGAGACAGACCCTGTCTTCAAAAACAAACAAACAAAAAAATCAAGTTAAAATATAAAGTCAACCAAATAAAGTTTTTTTTCTTTTTTATTCTCATCACAAACCTGAAAATGACTGAATTCATATGAGTAATGAGGCCTTCCCTACCTCCAACAACGTTTAACTGGAATGCAAGACTTATGCATATCTAAGTATTCCAGTGGAGCAGGGTGGTGGTGGTGGCCCACACCTTTAATCCCAGCAATCCAGAGGCAGAGGCAAGTGGATCTCTGTGACTTTGAGACCAGCCTGCTCTACAAAATGAGTTTCAGGACAAGCTCTCAAACTACATAGAGAAACCCAGTCTTGAACACGAAAGAATGAAAGAAAGAAAGAAAGAAAGAAAGAAAGAAAGAAAGAAAGAAGGAAAGAAGGAAAGAAGGAAAAGAAGGAAGGAAGTAAATGTGGATATAGAGACAGGAGAAAAAAAAAGACACAAAACAAAACAAAATGAACAAGATCACAGAGACCCTAAGGCAGAGCACCAACTGATTCCTGAGTTTGCTTTTTGTTACTATTTGATTTTGGTCCCATGGACTCAAGAACAAACAAATAACAAAGTCCCAACTTTGAGCCATAGATGTGTTCCAAGCATTCTGGAGGCTAAGAATTGACAGCCCACCTGGGCTACAGAGTGAGTTCTATCTGGTAAAGACATGGCTATGCAGAGAAACCCTGAAAAAAGAAGAAGACAGAAAGAAAGCCTGGCAGACTAGCAGTCAGCACCCAGGCTTCTCACCCTGCCCCGCCTTCCAACGACCACCAGAAATGACCCACTACCACTGGAATGGACAGCAGTGCTGGAGATCTGGTTTATGAGGGGACGGGTAAGCCCTGAGCCCCAGGCAGCTCCATGCCATTCAGGTCTCTTATATTTTATTTTTATTTGAGACTGTGTTCCTCAATGTGTAGAACTTACTGTCCAGGAATTATTTCAGTGTGCCAGAGAAAATGTGAACTCAGAGATCCAGCTGCCTCTGCTTCCCGAGTGCTGGGAATAAAGGTATGCAACACCACACCAGGGTTCCTTTTATTTCTTTAACCCCAGGAATGTTTAACATAAAAATAATGTAGGCACTGAGTCATGAACACACACACACACACACACACACACACACACAGAGGGGGAAGGAGGAGGGAGGGAGAGAAGGACATGCATAAAGAAGAGAAAGAAAAACGTGTGGGTTCACAGCTAATTTTTCTGAATTCCAGGGCTATGCAGAGAGACCCTGTCTCAAGCATAGGAGACAAGGTAGCTGCAGGTGTCAGTATTCAGTCATCTGTACTGGCCTGTCCTTGGGGTTCTGACAGAATACGTCCTCAGCTGCAGGCACTAAGAGCACAACCTGTGCACATTCATTAAGTTCCTTTTAAAAGGGCCCTGCCCACCTCCCATCTCTGTCTGTCTGTTTCTCTCTCTTTCTTTGATCTCTCCCCCTCTTTCCTTTATCCTCTCTCCTGCTGCTCCTGTCTCCAGAGGTCCCTCTTTCCCTTTCCCCTTTTTATGGTCCCTTTCCCCAATTTTTTTTATTTTTTTATTTTTTTTATTTTTTTGGTTTTACGAGACAGGGTTTCTCTGTATTGTTTTGGAGGCTGTTGGTCCAGCTCGGCCTCGAACTCACAGAGATCTGCCTGCCTCTTCCTCCCCAGTGCTGGGATTAAAGGCGTGCGCCACCACCGCCCAGCAACCCTCTGCTTGAACCCTGTCTCATGGCATCTTTTCCCCATGCGCTGCTTTTCCTAAGTTACAACAGCAGGGGCACAGTTTTTCTCATCCCTTGATGATTCCTATAGTTCTTTTTTGTATTTGAATTTGTTTATTTATGTATTTATTTATTTGTTCTTTGTTTAGGGATGAAAAATAAAAGTCTGTACTGCTGTATTTGACAAGAAAGACAGCCAGGACAAACTACAGCACTACATAGAGAAATCTTGTCTCAAGCAAACAAGGAGTCACATGTAAACGTAGAGTTAACCAAGTTTTAAAAAGAAAAAGAAAGGCTACAGAAAGGATACCTGTGGTAGAGATTTAAAAATGCAGTTTGACCCGTGGGTGATAGCACACACCTTTAATCCCAACACTGGGGAAGCAGGCAGATCTCTGTGACTTTGAGGCCAGTCTGGACTACAGAGCAAGTTCCAGGACAGCCAAGGCTACACAGAGAAACCTTATTTCAAACCACAAAAACAACAATAACAAAATAATCAGTTTTGAGCTGGGACTTTTGGCACATACCTTCAATGTCTGCGCTCTAGAGGCAGGAGGTCACTGAGTTGAAGGCCAGCCTGGTCTACAGATTGAGAGTGCTAGGGCTAGCTACACACAGAAAACCTGTCTTGAAAAACTGAAAGCGAGGAGGAGGAGGAGGAGGAGGAAGAGGAAGAGAGCCTCAGAGAAAGGACCAGGGCAGTGAATGTACAGAAGCCCAGTCATTCATCAATGAATAACCACTGTGGAGTGACTGACCAATTTTCCCTGGAAAGACAACTACACACACACATACACACACACACACACACACACACACACACACACACACACACACACCAATTTACCCTAGAAAGGGAACCCATAACCAACCAACAAACAAAAAATTCCTTTGCACCAGTGTCTAATTTGGAGGAACAATGCATTTTTCCTTGGTGTTATTAACAGTCCTATTGGTGAGGTGTTACAAGAAGCAAGGAGAAAGTGACTGTGTCCCTAGCAAGTGGCTTAGCAGCCAAATGTCTTTTTCTTTCTGGAGTCGTTCTCTGTTACCCACCACGATAATCCCCACTAGAGTTGGCTTCTTTTGGATAAGTGCAAATAGCTGTATGTTTATGCAGCCGACCACCAGCCTGTTGGCTAAGAGTCACCCTCTCTGTCGAAGAGACTCAAAGAGGATTAGGTGAACTTCCATCAGTCTCTCCAAATCTCCTTTTTCACCTGACAGATGGGGACAAAAAGTTGTCAGAGTTGTGTGATATCCCCTCCCCCAACCCACCTCAGTTTGATTCTTGGATCAATCCGAGCAAGTTAGACGCTTCTCCCCCACTCCCAGGGTGCTTAAGAAGAAAGCCTCAGTCAGTCTCTGTCTCAACCTAAGTAAATCATTGAAAGGAAATCAGACAGTTATCTATATCCCGTATAAAAATCGAACTCTAAATGTGAAACCTTCCACACTGGAGCTGTGAGCATGCATGCAGGCAGGCCAGCAAGCAGGTGAAACACCGACACACACACACAAGAAGTAATAAAGTCAAAAACTAACCAACAAACAAGAAAAATTCAGTGCCAAGATAGAGTGAGCCAAGAGGGCCAGCTAATAACAGACTCAGCATCACTCATCACACACTGAATGAGGAATGGGACAAAACAGAAATCTAGAATGTGTGTGTGTGTGTGTGTGTGTGTGTGTGTGTATGAGAGAGAGTGAGTGAGAAAGAGAGAGAGAGAGAGAATCCCTCAAGAAAATGAATAGAAAGCACTATGCAACTAGAAAATGAATAGAAAGCACTATGCAACTACTCCTGGCACACAGTAAAATCAGCCATATGTGGAAATTTATAGCTCTATTGCTCACCTTTAAAAATAATCTAAGTGCTCAAATAATTGACCTTAGTAACACCACATAAAAAATAACCAAATCAAACATTAGAAAGTACACCTTTCAAGAATTAGGAAAGCTGGGCAGTGATGGTGCAGGCCTTTAGTCCCAGCACTCACTTGGGAGGCAGAGGCAGGTGGATCTCTGTTAGTTTGAAGCCAGCCTGGTCTAAAGCTAGTTCCAGGACAGCTAGGGCTGTTACACGGAGAAATCCTGTCCTCAAAACAAAACAAAACAAAACCCAAACAAACAAATTAGGAAAAATATAAGCAAATCACACAGGTACCCACTACCCACTAGCAGGCAAGTAATAACAATCAAAGATGAAATATAAAATGTAGAAAGTGTTTGATGAAATCCAACAAGCCAGCACAGTGGTAATGGTGCACACCTTTTATTCCAGCACTTGAAAGGCAGAGGTAAGCTGATCTCAGTGAGTTCGAGGTGGCCTATGGGCTGAAGATGGATGCCCCAACGTTACAGAGGAACTTCGAGTGACTGTCCAGGTAGCTAGATGTCTCTGTCAACCCTAGTGTTTATATATTATCCTTCTGTGGTCTTTGATGGAGTTGAAGGCAGGTAGTTATCATCATAGTTTTCCTTAGTTATGATAAAAGATAAGCTACATATAAGACTTGAGACTCATACAGATAGGATAGATGATAAAATACTTTCTTTAAATCTTACTGTTAATGAACAAAATATTGTAACTTTATTCTTACTTGATGCCTTCTCTGTTATATATAATTTGATTTTGTTAAAGTTAAAACCTTTCTTTTTATTTGACAGAAAAGAGAAGATGATGGGAGATGCCATTCTGTAAATCTGTCTCTTATTGGTTGCTGAATAAAGCACTGTTGGCCAATAGGGAAGTAAGATAGGTGGGACTAGGAGTCGAGCAGGATTCTGAGAAAGAGAAATACAGGGAGTCATCATGTAGCCGCCATAGGGGTAAAAAGCCCGGACCCTTTCTCCAGTAAGAGAAATACTTAGATTATGAGTAAATACTTAAGTCAGAGCTAGCCAGTAAGAAACAAGCAAGGCCAACAGCTTCATTATTAACATAGCGTCCTGTGTGTTCATTTGGGACTGATGCAGCTCTTGGACCAGGCTGGCGGGAAAGCTTCTCTCTACAAGCCTAGTCTACAAAGTGAGCTCCCGGACACCTAGGATGGTTACACAGAGAAAATATGTCTGGAAAAACAGACAAAAAAATCCAACATCTTTAATCTCAGCACTTGGAAGGCAGAGGTTGGCAGATCTCAGTGAGTCTGAAGCCAGCCTGCTCTACAGAGTGAGCTCCAGGTCAGCTAGGATTGTTACACAGAGAAATCCTGTCTGGAAAAACAAAAAACAAACAAAAAATCCAACATGTCTTCATGATCAAAGTTGTACAGCTAGCTGGACTAGAGTGAACATATGTCTATCAAATAAAAGCTAGAATTTTAAAGCATTGTAAAAGATGAGACTCTTACAGTCAATATCATCCCAAATTGAGAAAAACTTGAAGCAACTCAGCAGGAGACAAACAGGTGCCCAGTGAACTCTTACTGTTCTTCACGCCCTCAGAGTGTCCCTGGGTATTTAGGGAACACCTAAAATAAAGTGTTTCTGTTTTTGACAACCATTCTATGCCCCTCAGAGGTCATTTGGACATTTGAAAGGATTTGTTTTTGTTTCAGGTAAGTAGGAGGCTTCTCTGACAGAACTCTGAAACAGTAATGTGGATTCTAGCCCATTTCTGTTCCCTCCTGTCTGTCATGTCTCTTGTCTTTTGTGGGGTCACCGTCCTACCAATAAGCAACTGACAGCCATCCATAATGCTAATTTCAGCAGACCCACTGCCTTTCTTCTGACTTGCAAAGGCACCAGGCACTGGCAGGGTTCACAGGTAGACTTGTGTATGTGTATGTATCGTAACAAGTATGTGTATACATGGATGTCACGTGTGTACATGGATGTTGCCCTCATCTTTCATGATGGGCCAATGGCACCATCACAGTGGGGTTGGACTCGGGAGTCTAAGACCCAAATCTCTGCTGGGTGGTGTGGTGAGCACAGGAAACCAGAGCCCTCCCCCGGAACACCCGTGCACCATCTCTCAGGCTCTCAGCTCCCCTGCCCAAGTCGTCTGGGTTCTCGGAGACAGTTTGGGATCTTTTGATTGTTGCTGCTCGGAGACAGTTTGGGATCTCTCTTTCTCTTGCTTGTTGCATATGAGGTGGACTGACCCTGGCGTTCCCTAAGATGGGAGCAAGTGGGCTGGAAGGACTGGCAGGTTGGGTGTACTCCCACCACTGCGGTCATCCAGTTCCTCTGTGCCCACGACTGGGACTGAGCCCTACACCTCTCTGCTTTTCAACAAGGGACCAGGTCCCTCGCTTGAGAATCTCCAGGAGGTGCCTAATTTTCTAGCTAGGGTGTGTCTAATGGCTTGCTGAACCTTGTGGAGAGGAAGAGGGCTGTCTGGGCAGCAGGAGGCAGGAGGAGCCTGTGAAGGCGAGCAGGCAAAGTGAGGATGAGGCTTTCATTTTCATCCCACCAAACCCCTTGCTTATAAATCAGATACTCCCAAGCACTGTTTCTGCTTGGTCCTTTGTTTTTTTCTATTCCAAGTTGCTTATATTGAGTTCACCTCCTCCTTCTCATTTTGAGACAGGGTTTTTCTGTGTAGCCTTGGCTGTCCTGCAACTCTGCCTTCTCCTCTTGAGTGCTGGGGTCAAAGGTATGCACCACCAACGCCTCTGCCACCACGCTTTATATTTCTATTCATTTATCTTATTGAGATGGGAGTAGGGGTGGGGATGGGGAACATCTCTGTACATAGCCCTTGAAATCATGACTCAGACCAGGCCTGCCTCCATTTCACAGACTTCCAGGCTCTGCCTAAGGGTGATGGATTAAACATGTGCATCTCCATGCCTGCCTGCCTGCCAGCTTCCTTTTATTGTACATTTAGTTTAATTTTAAATTTTGGTCAGGTCATGTGTTTCTCTTCTCTCTCTCTCTGTGTGTCTCTCTCTGTCTGTCTGTGTGTGTGTGTGTGTGTGTGTGTGAGAGAGAGAGAGAGAGAGAGAGAGAGAGAGAGAGAGAGAGAGTTAAGATATAAAGAAAGACACTTTCTAGGTCACAGTTCAAAAATTCTTTAGCAAAGGTGTGGTTGGCTCACCAAGGTGGAAGCAACCATGTGTAACCTCCAGGAAGATAAACCAGAAAGACATCACCATTTAAATAACCCGTATACCCACTGAACCCTTTATTGATCATAGTATCTCTCTCTTTTTAAAATTAGACCAAGGAGGCAATACCAGGCCTCTTAGATGGTCTGTTTCATTTTGTTTTTCTTAATATTCTCTTTGTGTCATGATACAGCAGTCCCTGAGTTCTTTTCAATGTCTGGGTCTGAGTGTATTAGCTTGTGTTTTTTGTTTCTTGTTTTTTTCCTCCAGTTAGTTGGCAGGCAGTCAGGCAGGGGCTGGCTGCCCTGAGTTGGAAGTGGCTGGGGATATGGCAGGGTGGGGGCCAGGATTTGAAATTAAAAGTCAATAAACAACCAGAAATTTTCATTCATTTATTTATCCATCCATCCATTTATTTATTTATTCACTTGTTTACATTATTGAGTATACAGTGAAAGAGGGCATATGAGTCAAGAGGAAGGAATGTGGCATGGACCACCACTTGGTGACCATTGCCATTTGACAAAGTTCCAACATTTCAACATTGCAAGCAGACCACACTTGTCCAGCACCTTTTTAACTTTCATTCCTAATCGTTCTTGATATCATCAATGCTTTTCCCTTTGGGAAATTTAGTGTGAGCTTTGGTAGAGGACAAAAATCGTGTATAGTGATAGCCTAGGCTCTCTAAACAAAATAATTCTTTGTGGGAAAAACAAAATCCCCGACACCAGGGGACCAGGAATTCCACTGTGCCCTCCTAATGAACAGGAATAGGAATGTTAGAAATTTACTAGACACGCCAGATGGCAGTGATGAAATGCCTACAGGGGTTAGAGTCCAAGGGAGCCTGAACCCATTAAAGGCAAGAATTCAGCTCACTGATAAACACAGTGAAATCAGAATGGTACATTATCCTAGTAGAAGACTGAGATGTCAGAACCTTCCCTTTTGGGTGAGTTAGCAGGGGAGAAACGGCAGTGTCATTAAGCGTCTGCTCCCCAGAAGTTATACTTCCCCGAGATCAGGCATTTGATAAGGGTCTCCATTCCTTCCTTCCCTAGGGAGGAACTCAATGGCCCTTCCATTAACATATGACTGGTGTTCCCAGGCAGGGGTGGTACAAGTCTTTAATCCCAGTGCTTGCTCACTGGGGAGGCAGAGCCAGGCATATCTCAGTGAGTCCTAGGCCAACCTGGTCAAACACAACCAAGTTGTTCCAGGACAGCCAAGGCTACACAGAGAAAATGAGTCTCAAAAACAAACAAACAAGCAAGCAAGCAAGCAAGCAAACAAACCCACAAGAAGCCAAAAATCAAAACAAACAACAACAAAGACAAAAATCTATGAAGACTGGTGCCTGTTGTTAGACCCTCAACCCCTGACGGCAAGCCACACCCACAGTACATATTCCCCTTGTCTCCCATTTAATCCTAGGTGCAACTATAATATAAGGTGGGATATTTTCTCAATGAAATGCTATTGGCAGAATCCTGACTCACCCTCAGATAGTGGCAGTCTCCTCCTCCACACAGTTTCTTAGGACCTGCCTGTATCCCCTGAGTGAAGCAGGAGTCTTCCTTCTTATGTTGAGGTGATGAAGTTCCTTCTTTTTTTGCATGTCACAGGCGGGCTGGTGTATAGTCCCAGAGGCAGGTGGATCTCTGATCAAACACAAGAAAAGAAAATGAATGAATTGCTTTATTTGAACAGTTTTAGGGAATATAGTGATTTAATAGTAGTCCTTTATTTACATTGGCTCACCAGGCAACATCTTCCTCACCACAATGCTATCGTGCGCGTGTGTGTGTGTGTGTGTGTGTGTGCCTGTCTATCTGTCCTGCCAGCACTGAAGGATACAAATAAACAAACAAACAACATCAAACAGAATGTTGAAGTGGGATGTGCCAACACTCACCTTTTAGCCCCAGCACGAGTGAGTTGGAGGCAAGCATGTTTTTCTCAGCCAGATGTTGCCAGGATAGCCAGGCAGGGCAAGAGAGATAGGAAAAATGAAAATAATTGACTCATATTACAAATAAATACATTTATAAATAAATAAATAAACAAGCTATACACAGGTTCAGGACTAGAAAAGCCCTGTCTGCTAGAAACCAAAATTCAAACAAGAGAGCAGGATATCCAGGAAAACCCTGCCTGTCTCGAAAGAAAAAAAAAAAAAAAGAAAAAGAAAAGAGAGAAAGAAAAAAATCCATCACTACCACCACCACTGATGAACAGACACATAGATTCAGAAGCAGAGCTGGTATAGTCTCATCTCATAATTCATGTGACCAAATCACAGGAAGCATAACCACAAATTTTGAATATCCCTAATATTCAAAAACAATAAAAAAATCCACAGGGTTAGTGTTAGAGGAAATCTGCCTCAACAAAAAAATAATAATAAAAGTAAAATAAAACTTAACAGAAGGAAGGAAAGAAGGAAGGAAGGAAAGAAGGAAGGAAGGAAAGAAGGAAGGAAGGAAAGACGATAAAGAGGAAATGGAAAAAGACAAAGCAGGCTGGTTGACAAGGCAGTTCCTGACAATTCCCTAGGATGTGATGCCCTCTTCTGGTATAAAGGTGTACATGCACATTGGTACACATCAAATAAATAAGTAAATGAATGAATGAATGAATGCATAGACAAAGACAGGAAAAGAAATAGATGAACAAAATTAATGAATGAGTGAAAAAACAAATAAATAAATAAATAAATGTGTGTGGGGTTCAGGACAACTGATGAAAGACCACCCCCCCAAAAAAAGAAGTAGGTGAAGTGTCTGTCCTTCCCCGTGATTTCATGCATTCACTCAATAAAGTTCAAAAGGTCAACTGGTCAACCTACATAAAAAAAAAATTCCACAGAGACAACTGGTCAACCTTCATAAATTTATATACATATATAATTATTTTTTTTAAAAAATGCACAGAGAAAACTGGTGGACCTCTCTCTCTCTCTCTCTCTCTCTCTCTCTCTCTCTCTCTCTCTCTCTCTCTCTCTCTCTCTCTCTCTCTTCTCTCTCCCCTGACCTATGGCCACCAGCCACCAGAACCTTCCTGCCACCGAATGCCCCAGAGAGACCTGGAGGCAGAACAAAACATCACCACCACCCTCCAGGAAAACAGTGAGTGCTGGGGGCTCTTGCAGCCCACCTTTCCCTCATTGAATTCTCTTACCTGTAGCCACCAAACCAATCCCACCACAGAATGCCCCAGAGATACCTGGAGGCAAAACAAAGCTTCCAGCATTGGCCGCAATCCCTGTCTTGCCCCTCCAGCCTCTGGGAAAGAGGAGAAGATAGAGCCTTGAGCCCATACCCACCAGGAGAGGGAGAGACTCCACCAATACCCACTGGAAGAAGAAATGGGAAGACGACAGTGTAAGAACACATTGAACAACAGAAAGACTTATATGACACCACCACAGTCTAGGGGTTCTACAGCAGCAAGACCTGAACATCTCACACAGATGAAGCAGAAGAAAATGACCTTAAAATCAACTTTATGAAAATGATAGAGGCCCTCAAAGAGGAAATGAGAAAATCCCTTAAAGAAATGGAAAAAATAAACAAAAAAATTGGAATAGAGGAAAAGGCAACCCCAAAATGAAAGAAATCAACAAATCTCTTAAAGAAAGCAAGGAAAACCAAGAAAAAACAATTGTCAGGGACCTCTGCCATAATCCTGCCAGAGCATTATCATGCTCTCCTCATAGAGAAGTATGACTCCAGGCCACACTGCAGAAATACCGCTTCTTAAGATAGGAAGCAAGTTCTGAGAAAACAGACTTGCGACTTATCCGCCTAGGGAAAATTACCAAGTCACTTGGGCGTAGGCTTGAGCAATAGAGGGTAGATTGTGAAAGACAAAGTTATAACCTGCAGTTAGGTTACCAGGCGACACAGGATGGCTTAACCCTCCCACTGACCTCGCTCCACCAGGCTCATCGCAGCTGCAGTTAACACCCCCATTCCCTCCCCTCCTCACTTCCCACCTACGGTCTTATAAAAATCCCTTTGGGATGAATAAAGGTTGTCCTGTTAATCAGAATCTTGTCTTGCTGTCCGTTTTGTACTCCCTGTCCATCATTTTCTCCTAGGTGTCCCCAGTCTTACGCTGACTGTTCCCCCCAGCATGGTCAAACAATCAAACAGATGAAGGAAACAATTCAAACAGTCCAAGACCTGAAAAATGAAATAGAGACAATAAAGAAAACACAAACTGAGGGAATGCTGGAAATAGAAAACATGGGTAAATGATCAGGAACTACAGATGCAAGCACACCCAACAGAATATAAGAGATGGAAGAGAGAATCTCAGGTGCTGAAGATAAACTAGAGGAAATAGATTCATTGACCAAAGAAAATCTTAAGTCCAACAAATCCTTAATACAAAATATCCAGGAAATATGGGACACCATGAAAAGACCAAACCTAAGAATAATAGGTACAGAAAAAGGCAAAGAAGCCTGGCTCAAAGGTGCAGAAAACATATTCAACAAAATCATAGAAGAAAACTTTCCCAAACTGAAGAAGGACATGCCAATGAAAGTACAAGAAGCTTACTGAACACCACGTAAAATGGACAAAAAAAAAAGTACACTCACCACATAATAAAGCACCAAACATAAAGAATAAAGAAAGAATATGAAGAGCAGCAAAAGAAAAAGGCAAATGACAGTGGGATGGGCACTGGGGGCAGTGTGGTGGACAAAGCAGACACTATGGTGGTACTGGGGGCACTGGGGTGGACACTGTGGATAGTGGGTTGGACACAGAGCACATTGGGGTTGACACTGGGGACAGTGGAGTGGACACGGGGGCAGTGGGGTGGACACTTGGGGCAGTGGGATGGACACTTGGGGTAGTGGGGTGGACACTGTGCATACTTTGATGGATACTGTGGACAGTGGGATGGACCCTGAAGACAATAGGGTTGACAATGGGGACATACAGGTGACACTGAGCACACCAAGCTGGAATCTGGGGACAGTAGGATGGACACTGGGGCAGTGGGTTGGAAACTTCGGACACTGTGGTGGAAACTGGGGACAGTGAGAACACTGGGGTGGACAATGGGGACAGTGGGTTGGACACTGTGAACATTGGGGTGGACACAGGACACTGTGTTGGAAACTGGGGAAAGTTGGGTGAACCCTGGGGGCAGTGAAGTGGACACTGGACGCAATGGGTGGACACTGCAGACACTGTGGTGGACACTGTTGGCAATGGGGCGGATCCTGGAGACAGTGGTGAGGACATTGGTAACAAGGGTGGACACTGGGCCCAGGTGGGTGGACATTGTGGACAGTGGGGTGGGGACAGAGGGGCTCAGTGGGTTGGACACAGGTGACAGTGTTGTGGGACACTGGAGTGACAGTGGTGTTGGGCACTTGGGACATTATGTTGGTATGCTGAGGGACGGTGGGTAGACACTAAGGATAGTGATATGGATACTGGGGACAGTGGTATGGACACTAAGGACAGTGGGATGGACACTGGGGATAGGGGTGGAAACTGAACAGTGTGGTAGGCACTGGGGACAGTGGGTGGATACTGGTGAAACTGACTTTGACACAGTGTCTCAGCACTCACATGCAGTGTCACAGCACTCACTCACATGCACAGTGTCACAGCACTCACATGCAGTGTCACAGCACTCACATACAGTGTCACAGCACTCACATGCAGTGTCACAGCACTCACATACAGTGTCACAGCACTCACATGCAGTGTCACAGAACTCACATGCAGTGTCACAGCACACACACAGTGTCACAGCACTCACATGCAGTGTCACAGCGCTCACATACAGTGCCACAGCACTCACATGCAGTGTCACAGCACACACACAGTGTCATAGCACACACATGCAGTGTCACAGCACTGACTCACATGCAGTGTCACAGCACTCACATACAGTGTCACAGCACTCACATGCAGTGTCACAGCACTCACATGCAGTGTCACAGCACACACATGCAGTGTCACAGCACTCACATGCAGTGTCACAGCACTCACATACAGTGTCACAGCACTCACATACAGTGTCACAGCACTCACATGCAGTGTCACAGCACTCACATACAGTGTCACAGCACTCACATGCAGTGTCACAGAACTCACATGCAGTGTCACAGCACACACACAGTGTCACAGCACTCACATGCAGTGTCACAGCGCTCACATACAGTGCCACAGCACTCACATGCAGTGTCACAGCACACACACAGTGTCATAGCACACACATGCAGTGTCACAGCACTGACTCACATGCAGTGTCACAGCACTCACTTGCACAGTGTCACAGCACTCACAGGCACAGTGTAAGAGATATTGTCCTTTTTCACAGAAAAGACAATGCACTTCATCTACGCATACTCACAATTTTACACTCATTGATAATTACAATAGCATTTGAACTAGCTTCTTTTCCGAGAGAAACAATGCATTTGTTTTAACTATTCTCACTACTCTACCGAAATTTCTATCTACAGTTCAAAGAGATTGTACTCTTTTCCTAGAAGAGACAATGCATTTCTTTCAGGATACATACTATTCTTTTTCAAGTTGATTGTATCAATGAAAGAGATGCTGCCTCCTTTCCTACAAAACAAAAAAGTGATTCTTGTGAACATACTCCCTCTTCCATTAACATTGCTAAATCAGTTTAAGAGTTATGGCCCTTTATCCCAGAAAATCTGTGCATTTCATTTAAGCCAGCTCACATTTATAGTCACATTGATAATTGCTGCAGAAGTTGAAGGGGGCCAATTTTCCAAGAAAGACAATGAATTTGTTTTCACCTTATTCACTATTGCATTCACCTATGCTCTCTATTGCTCTTATTCTTGGGAAGTTTGAAACAATTTGATAGCTACTTTGATGTGCCAAATTGCTGCATTAAAGCTTTTTCAGACAGGTATTAAAATGTTATTCTGCATGTGTCTGTGAAAATATTTCTGAAAGGATTTATTGACTGAGTAAGAAACTTAGGAAAGTGGGCAGCCTTCGCCAGGGTGGGTGGGCATCACTCACAAAAAGGTGATGGGAATGCAATTTGCAATGTCTTCAGGCCCTTGCCCAAATCCTTGAGAAGTGTTGTAGCCTGAGGTTGCTACAACATAAATCTGCTGCTACTGCCAGCCCTGAGTTTTTAGGATTCAGAATTATACTACTGGCTTACACTGATAAATAACATCATGTTACTTTTTTTAATCTTGTGAATCACCCTCAATAGATCTTCTCCTACTGGTTTTGTTTTGCTTGAAAATTATCAGTAATTACTGATTTTCTTAAATAAAAATAGAAAATACATCAGCACATTTTAGAAACTGAGTCTCCTGCTTTCTTTTTTTTATTTAAATTAGAAACAAGCTTGTTTTACATGTTAATCCCAGTTTCCTCTCCCTCCCCTCTTCCCCTGCCCTCTACCGACCCCCTATCCCATCCCCTTTCTGCTCCCCAGGGAGGGTGAGGCCTTCCATGTGGGATCTTCAAAGTCTGTCGTATCATTTGAAGAAGGGCCTAGACCCTCCCCTGTGTGTCTAGGCTGAGAGAGTATCCCTCTGTGTGGAGTGGGCTCATAAAGTCCATTCATGTACTAGAGATTAATAATGATCCACTACCATAGGTCCCATAGATTAACCAAATTGACATCCTTGTTCAGGGGTCTGGATCGGTCCTATGCTGGTTTCCCAGCTATCAGTCAGGGGTCCATGAGCTCCCCCTTGTTCAGGTCAGCTGTTTCTGTTGGTTTCTCCAGCCTGGTCTTGACCACTTTGCTCATTGATGGGGGCAGTCCTTCTGTGTATATGTTTGTTTTGTTGGTTGATAAATAAAGTACTGTTGGCCAATAGGGAAACAGATAGGTGGGACTAGGGGTAAAGGAGGATTCTGGGAAATGTAGTCAAGGGTAGAGGGTCGCCATGTGATCCTGGGAAGAGAGGATATGTCAGTATGGTGTCCTTGGAAAAATAGGTCCTTATAGAAATATATATATATATATATATATATATGTAGTCATGGGTTAATATTTAAGACAGAAGAAGCCTATGAGAAGCCATGGACATTGGCTGACATCATTGTAACTAATAGAGTCTCTGTGTGTTGTTTGGGGTTGACACAGCTCTGGGACCAGGCTGGTGGGAAGAATTCAGTAATAGCTCATCAATTCTCCCTCTCTGCAACTGGATTCCAAAGTTCAGCTCAGTATTTAGCTGTGGGTGTTTGTTCTGCTTCCATCAGCTACTGAATGAAGGTTCTAGGATGGCATATAAGGCATCTACTGCTTTCTTTATGGAATGATTTCAAATCTGAATTGATTTTTCTAAAGGCTAATTTTTAAATCTATTTCAATTTTGAATTTTTTCTTTACTTTTAATACCAGTTTTTAAGTTGTTCATCCTATTAATTTCTGCTACAAATACAGTTGTGTTAGTTACTTTCCTCTTAGCTGTGGTAAAATACTTGAAAGAGGCAACTGAATTAATATTTCTAATGCTTAGAGTGGGTATAGTATAACATAGCTGGGGAAGGTGCTGAGGCAGAGGCAGGTATAGGGCAACTGCTTACACTGGCAGTGAGAGAGCAGAGAGCTCACTTGCATGGAAACATGGAAGTCCTTATCCTGAGCCTCTGTTTCAGCTAGCTAGGCCCCATGTCCAAGTTTTAGAACTTCCCTAAGAAGCACTCCCAACTAAGGAATAATTGCTCAAATACATGAGCCTTTGAGGGACATTTCTCATATAAACTGAACAAAGGTAACTCGTGTTTATAAAATTTGAGAAGTAATATTTTACCTTTCCACTAAAAGTAAACATAGGTTTTTGTTTAATGTTTAGTTTCAAAAATTTTAAAACCCAATACTGAAATTTAAATTCATTTTTTACAAGATGAACACATTTTAGTAAGCAACACCAGAACAACAAAATATTTATCTGTATCCCTGAATTCTACTGCCCTTGTTTAACTTGTTTAAAGGTGTGGTGTGAAGCCGGGCGTTGGTGGCGCACGCCTTTAATCCCAGCACTCGGGAGGCAGAGGCAGGCGGATCTCTGTGAGTTCGAGGCCAGCCTGGTCTACAGAGCGAGTTCCAGGACAGCCTCCAAAGCCACAGAGAAACCCTGTCTCGAAAAACCAAAAAAAAAAAAAAAAAAAAAAAAAGGTGGTGTGTGTGTGTGTGTGTGTGTGTGTGTGTGTGTGTGTGTGTGTGGTGGGGTGGTTACAGGCATTCAGGGAACACAGAGCTTGTTACATGGTGGATGCTGGTATTTGTACTCTGGTCCTAATGTTAATCCAGAGAGCATTAAGGTCTTGGTTATTTTTGAGATTGTGAAAGTAATAGAGCAAGCACCATCTTTTTATTTGACTTCTCTTGCTCAACATTTATGACACACATCATCCAATAAATTTGCAAAAGTTAACTCATTGTTTTTGTTTTGTTCTTTATATGTATTTGTTTCTGAGCTTTTGGAACAGGGTCCTACAGTGTGGCCCAGCCTGACCTGGAATTCATGGCAGTCTTCCTTGCTCAGCCTCTTGGGTCCTGGAATCAAAAGCATGGGCTTACCTTTATGTCTCAGCCATTTCTTATTGCTATATAGTATTTTAGTCTAGGAAAACAACGCAAGTATTCTACTTTTAGACGTTGCAATCACTATCACTACAAACAGTTTTTATATGCTTTTCTGCTATATGTGTTTCTTATCCCCTCTCTCCCTCTTCTACTCCTCAGCCTTTGCATGCTCCGTTTCCATAACACAAATTCGAAGCAGTGGTTTAATCCAAATCCTCTGGTACCACATTCATATTTTTAAAATCCCATCTAACTCAGATGTAGTAACTGTCAAAGGGACCGACTATAAAAAGTCTATTATTTTATAAATCATTGTGTTGTAGGAAAGGATGCAGGCTACAACACATTTTATAGTAAGGATTTCAGTCTACAAATAATCAGGAAACAGCAAAAACATAACCAAGATGTTATAATTAACTTCCCTTTTTTAAAAAAAAAGTTTCAGAATAAGAGATTCTCTTATTTTTATTCTCACATTTTTAAACGTTATGATGAACTTGGGTAACTTTCACGACCCTCATCCTCCTCCTGTGTTACTGAAACTCTTGTTGAATACCTGAGTGTCCTTTGGTGTGGGGTGTGTGTGTGTGTGTGAGATCCACTGAGTTTCATTGTAACAGTTGCCTAAGCATGGCAACCTACCACTTAAAAAAAATGCCACACATCCCATCCGAGCAAGCATTAACTGTTGATAGCTTTCCCATCCATAATGCAATAGTAATGAACCAATTTATAATATTCTAAATAGGGTTTTACAGAGGTGTCAGAGCTCGGCAATCCAGTCTTTTATTTCAAAGCACGATCACAGTGTAAAAGTGTGTTCATCGAATTAACGCAGCAACCTTAACCCGTGACGAAACTCAAGCTCGCAGTGCAGGTCAGACCCTACCTCACCTCCAGCACTAAATTCACCGGACAGTGCCATACGTGCATTCCGGTAAGAGTCCCATGGCACACACGCGCCGTCTCAGGAAGAACCCCGCACGCGCGGACTACCACGCTCTTCAGAGCTCCGGGGGCGTGAAGGGTCCGTGGGAACCCGAATGCGCATGCGTACTGCCTGAGCGCATGCGTCGCAAAAGGCGCATGCTCAGAGGTTACAACCGCTGGGCTACCCGGGGCCTGAGAGAGGCCACCCCGCCCCGCCCGCCCGCTCGCTCGCCCGCTCCGGCCCGGAGCTCTTCTGCGTGCCGGGTCGTCCTCGCTTCCCTTCCAGCAGGCGGGCGCCCGGCGCCGGCGTTTCTGCGTCTCTGCTCGCGCTCATCGCGGGATCCATGCCGCGCTCCATGGCCAGGGCTGCGGGGCGGAGGAGCTGGGCGACCCTTCCGCTCTGCGCTGTGGGTGAGGAGCGAGCGGAGCGGCGGGGAGTGGCGGGAGGTTGTTCTGGGGATGGAGCCGAGTTGGGTTGGGGCCGCGCCGCGGGGTCCCTAGGGTACCCGCTAAGCCTCGGTGGGCCGGGCTTCCTCAGCGGGACTCTGCCTTCAGATGCCTAGAGGGTACTGCTGCCTTGGTTGCGAACAGGAAGTTTCTTTGACTCCACTGATGGACAAGGATGTGGAGCCCTCCTTGGTTGGTTCTGAGTCTTGTCACAGTGGTGGGCTTTCCTTGCATAAACCAAGAAAGAGATGACGCCCAAGGGTAGATCCTGGTCAGATAGCTATGTTATGAAGAGAGACCCCTTGTCTTTTAAACTGTCAGCACGGAGTATTTGGATTCTTCGTGGTTCACCCCCGACTGAGCCACCAACTTAGAGCCATGTGTGAACCAGGCACTGCCCTGTAATAAGTGTTAGAGCAGGAGCCCAGTTTTGCCTTGTTCTACCCATTTTGGGGAATTGCATTCGGACTTTGTACCGAAGGAATACATGCTACTGAGAAAAAAGAAAATTAAAATTATTTTTATCTCTAGGCCAGAAAATTAGGTTAGTGAAAAAGAAAACGAGAGCAGAAATATGTAGAACAGACAACTATGTATTATGTGTACTCACGTATTGCTCGCCCTTTGCAATATGATTATATACATTGCAGATTTTACTGAGTGGTTGAACTATGTTTGCTTTTGTGTTACTTAACACCGAGTAATGGATCATCAGCGAGCTTTTTGGTAAATTGTAAAAAATTCTAACATTTTATAGGCAATTTAAACCTAAGGTTAAAAACAATGACAAATCATTTATCTTCTACATTTTGTCCTTTCCAGTTGTTTTACTTGACCTGGCTGTCTGTAAAGGATTTGTAGAAGATCTAGATGAATCGTGAGTATACATACATGTGTAAAATACTATTTAACATCATCTAACTCTGATGCCATCCAAATATCTGCACAGAAATCTAATTTTTAATAATACGTGCAGTGGTGACTGATGTTAACATTGCCAATTTTCTTTCAGTTTTTTTTTTCTTTCGTTTTTCGAGGCAGAGTTTCTCTGTATTGTTTTTGAGGCTGTCCTGGAACTCGATCTGTAGACCAGGCTGGTCTCGAACTCACAGAGATCAGCCTGCCTCTGCCTCCTGAGTGCTGGGGTTAAAGGCATGCGCCACCGGCACCCCCTCTTTCAGTTGTTTTAAGTGCCATACACATGCAAAATGGAGGAATGCACCAGAGAATTATTTTGCTAATAGTTGTAAGGTGAAAATCCAGCAAACATTTCTATATTGTTTCTTTTGGTTTAATCATACTGAGTGAGTGCTGGAATTCAGTGTTTAATCTGTAGTATAACAGGTTTATTCACAAGAGCTTGCTCACAACAGGTTAGAAGTCTGTTCAATCTGTGTGCCTTGACTGCAGGGGATAGCAATCTTTTCTCCTGCAGGCCACATGGGTGCCTTTCCCACACCAGATTTGGTGTACAACGATTCTCTGGAGGGACTTGTAGTCAATGGCTCAGGCCTCCCATGACAACCAAGCTCATAAATATACCAGCACTACCAACCTATTTGTTGAATAATTGTTGGTGGCTTCACCTTTTTCATATACTTTACTACCAAAGTGTTGTTACTCAGATCTTTCATTTAATCGCTTTCCCACTTACAGAGAGGCAGAATTCTTTTCTTCTGTCTCCTCATCAGTGAGATGGATTTCCTTGTCTGTGCTACATCTGCCTGATGTTTCTATGGTACTGTTTCATAACAGAAGCAAACGACACCCATCCATACCTTTCACTGTTAACAGTAGATGAGTGAGGACTTGGTACCTCCAGTTTTGTGTGTGTGTGTGTGTGTGTGTGTGTGTGTGTGTGTGTGTGTGTGTGGCCTATGTAGGTGTTTGTAGTGTGTATGCACATGTGTGAGTACAACCTTTGCATGCGTGTTCAGAGGACAGATGATCACTCTGGAAGTACTGCTTTGCTGCTTTGTATCTTACTCCTTTGAGACAGGATCTTTCACTGAACCTGGTGCTGACCGGTATCTAACAAGCCCTAGAACTCTTCCTGTCTCTGTGTCTGTGAACTGAAATTGTGGGCATGGTGGCTGCTAGAATCTTAACCCAGGTCCTCTTGTTTGCACAGCAAACTCTCTTACTCACTGAACTGTTTCTTCAGACAGTTAATTTCAGTTTTGTTCCTTGTCCCCATCAACCATTTTGTCACCTGACTGTGTGATGGAATATTGCTGTAGGGAGTCAGTGATGATTGGAATACAGGTACTCCAGTGGATTAGCAACAAGTATGAACATCGCATGGGTCCTAGTCATAGCAGTGGGCCTTGAGAGTGTGTTTTAAGATTGCTCATAGAACGTGATTTTTGAGGAAAACTCATTGATAACCAGACACTAGGTTTATTTAACTCAGTGGTATCTTGGGGTATGTCACTATTAGCTACCTTTTCACACTGCTCTAATAATAGTAACTCTGCCTGAGGAGAGTTTCACTTCTATGTGGTTGCTTACCTGAAAGACTCTTCCCCTGGGGAATGGTAATGATAGGGTACCTTGCTTGCTGGCTAAATGAGAAAACTAAAATGTGTTTTGTAATGCAGATGTTGCCACTCAGATCCATAAATTTCAGACATGATCTCAGACTGAGCAGGGAATTCCATTGTGAAAAAGCATCAAAACAGTATGGAAAAAAAAGTCTCATTTTTTTTTCTTATCCCAGTGAAGGCTAAAGATACCTTACAGGGAGATTGCTGAAGCCCAAAGTCCTGCCATTTTCACCAGATGCCTGTAGGGCCCTGTGTGTTGTCTGTACTATTCCTCTGGCCCTGGCTGCCAGTGATGTGACACTGAGTTTGCTTAGTCATCCCCATGCTTTGTGCTGACTTGACCCATTCTGTCTTTGTCATTCATGGCATATTTGCTTCCTGTTGAGGTTATCTAAGAGCATTACATCTGATGGAGGCCCTGGAGTTTTGAATTAGCCTGTGCTCAGTGGGCTCCTTCAGGGGTATACAATTAATATTGTGCTGTGTCACACTGCTCCACAGGACGGGGTGTGTTAAGATGCAGAGTTAAAGGAGAAGCGTAGCTAGCTGATGCCATTTTAAAGGTTGATTATAGGCTGGAATATGAATCTCAGACCTTTGATCCCATTGTAGCAACTCTGTATTTGTTTCTTTTCATAAAAATTTTCAGGACTGCAAGTTCTTCACCAGGAAGTGATGGGACTCCTCCTAAAACCCATGCTCTTAATACAAACAAGGGGCCAATCTTGTAAGCAGAGTTTTCCAATAATAACCTTAGGTCACAGATTTAAAATGGAGTACAGGAGAGAAGAGCTTGGGAAATACACCATTGTTCCTCAGAACTCATGGAGATTAGTCCCAGGGTTTTCTGTAGCTAACCATTATATATATATATATATATATATATATATATATATATATATATATATATATATATATGATAACTTATTTACATGTGTCTTTACACATCTTCCTGTGTATTTTAACTCATCCCTAGGTTTTTTTTTTGGTAGCACCTAACAAAACATAATGTAAGTATGCTTTAACTGCATTGTTAATGTAAAATACAAGAGAAGTGAAAACCAATACTTGTTCAAAATAGAGAAGCCCCGTGCTCTAAGTGGAATACCAAATAAAGGAAGCATACTACATTTGTGGTTTCCCCCAAATAGTCTTCTTTCTTTTGCTGGACTTCTTAAATTCTTTGGACGGTTTTCAATTTTAATTCTCAAAGTGTTTAGGAAAAGGAATAGGAAAAGATTTAATAGTTACTGAGTAAAATTTTTATATAAAACTTTTATTCAGAGAATTTGTTCTGTGTTCTTGTATTGATCAGTTCAGTATTCTTAAGTTGCACATTTGCAAATTTTACTAGTTATGGTAATATACTGTTGTTTAGGATATTGTTTGTGAACATAGATATAAAAACATGTTTATTTTTCCTTTTGTTTTTAGATTTAAAGATAATCGAAAGGATGACATTTGGCTTGTTGATGTGAGTATGTAAATTTAAGTATCATTTTTAGTCACGTCTACGCAGAGAGACCGATTTGTTTTCTCAGATATAGCTACTTTTATTTCCATTGCATGTGTGTGCATGTGGTGTGTGTGCATGTATGCATGCATGTTTCCAAGTGTGCATTCACTTACATGTGCGAGTGTACATGGTGTTTATCTGGGCCCGTGAAGGCTGGAGGTTGACATTGTGTCTTCTTCAATTACTCAACACCTTATATAATCTGAGGCAGCTCTCTCACAGATCCCAGTTGGGACTCAAAATTTTCTCTCTTTTGGTTAAGTGTCTTACTCTGGGGATTCCCTGTCTCTTCCTCCTCTGAACTAAGATGTATGATCTTAGTTGCATATACCCACCTGGGCTGTACTTATGTTTTGGTGATCCAAATTCTGGTCCTTAGCAATGCATGGCAAGCTTGTTACCCTCTCGGCTATCTTCCTGTCCCTATTTAGACTTTTAGATTTAAATGACCCTGAGAACTTTCAAGCTTCTGGAAAAGGAATTTATTTTTGATGAAATTCTAGAAATAGGGTCACTCTGGGAAGAAGCTTGGACTATTTCTTATAATGAAGTTGTAGATTATATCTTAAGGAGATTGTTAAGATTTCAGTATAGACTTCACCCTTGTTTCTTTTTTTCTTTTTAAGAGATTGAGTTATATTAATATACAATAAAATAAAATATACTTTCATCTCAATACTGAGCAAAATTAAATTGGGGATGTTCTTTAACATGTATCAGAAAAAAAAAGTTTAACTCACAAAATGGAACAAGAGAGCAGAGTTGGTGACTGTTGAGAGTAGAAAATAGAGTCTGAGAATCTTCTGCTTAAGTCTTTCTCCTTCTATTTATGTTTTAACATTTCCATGGAATTACATTTAAAAATAAGTCTCATTTCATGAAAACATATAAATAATGTGTTAATACTATTAGAGTGCCTAATCAAACTCTGTTTGATGATTCAGAAATGTGAAGGGTTGTGGTTGTAATCAACCTGACTTGTTTCTATGTCAAATCTTTCAATGATCACCCAAAATCCTGCCAGTGAAAACAGTAGAACTCAGCAAATGTGCCTACCTCTGTGTTAAATTTTTGTGCTAGAATCAAATGTTTTCCATGAACACCATGGACACAGGTTGCATGTAGTATGGTGCATGCATTTATTTAGTGTTTTTTTTTTTCTTATTTAGAACATGAACACATTTGCACAAAATTAAAGACTTTGAATCCATCATGTTTCTATTCTAAATAGATATCAATAGTCATTTAAAATGAAATTAAAATACTAGTTTTGAGGTATGCCCTAAGAGGTAAACCATCTAGACATCTGTTTTATTTTGTTATATTGCCACTTAAAAACTATCGTGTCTGAAGTAGATCAACATTAGATTGCTTAAATAAATTTTTTGAATATTATGGTTGAGCTTCATAATAGTACAACATTTCTTTTCTTTTTGTGTAGTTTTATGCACCGTGGTGTGGCCATTGTAAAAAATTGGAACCGATTTGGAATGAAGTTGGACTTGAAATGAAAAGCATTGGCTCTCCAGTTAAAGTAGGAAAGATGGATGCTACTTCCTACTCTAGTAAGCTCATAGTTAATTATTTTGCTGTTCTAATAATGGAAATATTTATAACATTCAGGGTGAGTAGTAGAAGAGATGTCTATCATGTAAAGTTATCTTAAGTTACTTAATTCTAATAAGTATATTAAATTTTAACATACAGTGTGTGCTAATATTTTAAGCATGACATAGACATGCAAGCCATTGTTTGCTTCTAGGTGAGTTGAGTTGCTCCTTGTTGTACAGTCAGCATCCTCTGCATCATTGCATGAATAAACTTGGACTGGTTTGGCCAGTATCATTCCCATTCTTTGTTCTTGTTAAAGTATTAGTTTTGAAAATTTCCTTTCTAGATTACAAACTCTTTTTAATCTGTGACTATAATTCATGGTTTTTCAAACGTGTATTCTTGACATTTTGGACCAGCTATTTCTTTCTGACCTTATTTTCCCTTAGTGTGTGTGTGTGTGTGTGTGTGTGTGTGTGTGTGTTGCACGCGCGTGCGTGTGTGCTGTGCAGGTTATTTTCCATGTGTTCTTATCTCTAGATTGAAGAAAACCCCCTTGACAACTCAGTTCTTCCTCTGCCATGTGTAAATTAAAAGCATCTTTATCTACTCAAAAGTCATTATTTGTGCCATTTTCATGTTGGTCATATAGAGACAAAAAAATAGCAAGAAAAAAATACACACACACACACACACACACACATTTAGTTTCTAACTCTAACTCCCTTTTCAGTTCATAGATAGTTAGCAGAAAAGATAAATAAGATGAAAAGACTGATCTCACATGCTAAAATTGGAAGGCAAGTTAGGCCCAGAATCCAGGGTGATCACAAATGGCTTCTATGAAAGGATTGATACCAAGTTTGTATGTGAACCATTTTTCTTTAGTGTTAAAAGAAAAACAGGTCTATCAGACTGAGTTTCTATTTCACTCTTGCCTCCTAATTGATATTTTCACTCAAAGAAGATTCCAAGTGTTCCAAAGTTCTGTTTTATCTGAGATTGAGCCATTTTTTTTCTTCACACAGTATTATTTCGAACTCCATTTAAAGAGTATTAAAGCCGCCGGGTGTTGGTGGCGCACGCCTTTAATCCCATCACTCAGAAGGCAGAGGCAGGTGGATCTCTGTGAGTTCGAGGCCAGCCCAGTCTACAGAGTGAGTTCCAGAACAGCCTCCAAAACAATACAGAGAAGCCCTGTCTCGAAAAACAAAACAAAACAAAAAAGAATATTAAAGCCAGTTAAACTACTCCACCTCAGTACATATTAGCATCTGTACTGTGATGTGCAGTCAGATACCACTTAGCAGTGAGGTCAAAATCAGGGGTCAGGATTTGGATCTTCAGTTATGGAATTCTGTATGCTGAACTGTGATAGGTATTTTCCTATGTATGTATTCATTTAAAAATCCTTTTGCACACTTTCATGAGTCTTTAGAATTTTAATTTATATGTATGTATGTATGGGGATGTAGATCATAAAACTAGAAGACCATGAGAAGGAAAGAAGATAATAGAAGAGGGAGAACAACCAAGTATAGTCATTATTTTGACATTCACTTTTTGTCTTTTCAAAGTATTATCTCAGGTTCATATGTGAGATTATTAACTAATTATAGTAAAATTTCATGTTTTGTCTTCCTGAAATCTTAATACTTCACTCAGTTTTATATGAATACATTTTTCTCCTAAGTAAAAGGCTCATGTTAGCTAGTTTTCTCAGTTTAAAAAAAAACTTACCAATATTTATTCTTTTTCTTATCGAGGCATTGCTTCAGAGTTTGGAGTTCGAGGTTATCCAACAATTAAGCTGTAAGTTGTGTTGCATGTTTATGTGTGTGTTTTTAATCGCTCATTGTTCTAACGTTTATTTATGCTAGTACTTTCTTTGTAGGGTGATTGTGTAGTTTCAGCCATTGTTTTTTGTTTGTTTGTTTGTTTTTCAAGACAGGGTTTCTCTGTGGCTGTGGGGCCTGTCCTGGAACTCGCTTTGTAGACCAGGCTGGCCTCTAACTCAACAGTGATTCACCTGCCTCTGCCTTCCGAGTGCTGGAATTAAAGGTGTGCGCCACCAACACCTGGCTCAACCATTGTTTTTTTTTTTTTTTTTTTTTTTGGTTTTTTCGAGACAGGGTTTCTCTGTGGCTTTGGAGACTGTCCTGGAACTCGCTCTGTAGACCAGGCTGGCCTCGAACTCACAGTGATTCACCTGCCTCTGCCTCCCGAGTGCTGGGATTAAAGGCGTGTGCCACCAACGCCCGGCTTCAACCATTGTTTTTAATCCAAGTACGTGATCAAAGGTGAGATACTACACCTCTATGTCTTAATATTTTAGTGTGTAGTGTACAGGTAATTCAGTAAATGTGTTCTGAGTGCTTACAGTGAAGCATGCACTTACAGGACAAGGTATACATTCAAAAATTACAAAAGGTCTTCTCTGAAGGAGTCCCATTTTGTGTCCTACTTTGCAACTGCAAATCACATCTAACAGATTTCATTCTTGTATAATTAAAGAGACTTAACTTCATTAGCAAAAAAAGAAATCAAGAGAAGGAAAATTGATAGCTTAATTTTAATCAATGAGTATTGATCAAGTCTAGTAGAGCATTTACGTTGGAAAAATGGTATGGTGATTCTAAAGGGAATTGTTTTATAATGATTTTGCTGCATTTTCATTAACCTTACTTTGGCACTATTAGGAGCTATGCAGATTTTCTTTCTTTCTTTCTTTTTTTTTTTTTTTTTGAGACAGGGTTTCTCTGTATTGTTTTGGAGGTTGTCCTGGAACTCACTCTGTAGACCAGGCTGGCCTCAAACTCACAGAGATCCACCTGCCTCTGCGTTCCGAGTGCTGGGATTAAAGGCGTGCACCACCAATGTCCAGCGCATATTTTTTCAAATATTATTTTTAAATACGCTAGCCCCCACCCCAAGCTCCCCAAATTTTAAAATCCCAGATTTTACAGTGTTGAGTAAATAAATATATTATTCTGAGGTTTTGTATTGACATTTTTCCTTTGATTTTGAAAATGTTATACTTCTATTACAGTGTGGGTTAATGATCCTTTCTCTTTATTTTTAGGAGTTCTGTTTTTGCTTATTAATTATTTTTAAGTGTACAGTTGATGAGATAAATTTATTCATTAACAGATTTCTTAGATTATCTGTGTTTTAGGAAAGCTATGTTTATGTCTGATTCATGATGCATATTGGAGGTTTTATCAAGTAACTTGCATTATATTGCTGAAAATGAGCTTTGGCATCACCAAAATACTCTAGTTCCTAGTCCTTTTATTTACCACTTGATGGAGAGTCTAATTAAAACTACTCTGATTTAAGCCCTTGAATGTGAATATGTTCAGAGTAAAACTACACCACAGTGTAAAGCACATTCCTGTTGTGAGTGGAGTATAGCTTTTCTTACTCATCTGAAGGTGCTGTTCCTCTGAAGACAGTTGCCTACTGTTTTATAGTAAAGTTTCTCCTTATTTATTATATTATGCATTTTAAGCTTATATTTCATTAAAGGAAGATTGAGATTAAATATGAAGACAGTTAATTTCCAATTCTTATCTTTTATTTTTAAGATTAAAGGGGGACTTGGCATATAATTACAGAGGCCCTCGGACTAAAGATGATATAATTGAATTTGCTCACAGAGTGTCTGGGTAAGTTGAAAGAGCCTTTAATATATGATTTTAATATTTGAAAGAAAATATATTTTAACAGACACCATTGGACATACATATTTTAGTTATTAAATATGTTATATGCATTTATAAAAAATACAAGGTTATGTAGCATATGCAGTGAAATTCTGTAAAAACATACGTTGTAATATATGTTAATTTTGTGTTTAAGGACATTTTATGTGTTTTCATCCAATGAATTTTAAAACATTTTCAAAATTTTCATTATATAACAGCCTCTCCTGTTTATAAAGGACATCCTAAGCTTCCCACCTCCCACCTCACCCTCCACCCCAGCGATGCTTGAAACTATGCCTAGTGCCAGATCATATGAATGCGCTCTATTTCTTTCTCTCAGAATGTCTTGTACTTTTAACTTTTCACTTAAAAGAAGCACTTGATTTCCTTTCTTTGGTTTCTGGTATCACTAATTTCTGTACTTTGGGTCCATTGTTAAAGTAAGGATTGCTTTCACTTATATCCTGCAGTTCCTTCGTCAGTCAGTCTGGTAACTCGAAGGGCTATAATTGCTAATGGGCAGGTTGTGTGTACAACATTCATACACTGATCAAAGGTATGATTCACTGGCTTTCTAAGCACGCTTGAGGGATAATACTATACAGTAGGGTTTCATATTACTCAGAACAGTGTACAGTTTAACTAATGAACTGTTTCCTGTGAAAGTTCTATTTTTTTATTATCAGACAATAATTGTTATGGGTAATGGAAACATGGGGAATGAAATTAGGAGGATTTCTCTAGCAATTTTGTGAATCTTTTAAAAATATTTTCCTTATATTTCTTGCTCTCTAATTTTAGAGTCTTAAGAAAAGCCCAGAATATTCTTGTTCTGATAGACTTGGAATTCCATTCCTAGTTTGTGATTCTGAAAGTATTTTTATTTATTTATTTAATTTAATTTAATTTAGAAACAATCTTATTTTACATATCAATCTCAGTTCCCTCTCCCTTCCATCCTCCAATACCCCTCCCTTACCCCTCATCCCATCCCCCACCTACTCCCCAGGGAAGGTGAAGCTTTCCATGGAGGATCACCAAAGTCTGTCACATCATTTGATGGAGGGCCTAGGTCCTCCTCCATGTATCCAGTTTGAGAGAGTATCCCCCATGGGGAATGGGCTCCCAAAGTTCATTTGTGCACTAGGGATAAATGCTGGTTCCACTGTTAGAGGTGCCATAGACTGCCCAGACCTCCTAACTGGTACCCACATTCAGAGGGCTTGGTTTGGCCCAATGCTGGTTCCCCAGCTTTACGACTGGGGTCTGTGTGCTCTCACTAGGTCAGGTCAACTGTTTCTGTAGGTTTCTCAAGCACAGTCTTGACTGCTTTGCTCATCCCTCCTCCCACTCTACAACTGGATTCCAGGAGCGATACCCACAGCTGAAAATATTTCTTAGATACTCCTAGATTAATTTTTTTTACCATCACTTTTTTTTTAATGCCATCTGCAAAGTAATCTGTCAGTGTTTGGTTAGCAGATGACAGAGTTAGAGCCCAGTGAGCCATTTGCATTGGATGACATATCTTTGACTTATTGATGGTTGTGAAGTAGATCCTTCCACAAGCAGTTCATACTTATTTAAAAAAAAAAAAGCCTATGTCTTGCTAAGGGGTAGAGAATGTCAGTGTTTATAATTATATTTGTAATATGTTTGTGTGTATCTCTTTTGAAGGTTGTCAAGTTCAATTAATCTATAATGGCTTTAAAGTTCTAGGCACATCTTACTAGCTTGACAAGATATATTGGTAATTATGAATAGCTGTAAGTTAAACCAAGATAGTTTGTTGTGTAAAATGATGCCTCAAAATATTTGTGTAAATGCACAGAATTAGGGATAATCTTGGTTGAAATTTCTGATGCTTATATGTGTAATTTCCATTGGATTTTCTTGTTGTGTTTGGCAGTTCTAAGTTCATTTTTCTTTAACCCTAATAAGGAATTCTCTTGATGTGAGGTGCCTTTGGAGTAGGGGAGATTTCATGACTCAGTTCTAGAGTTGCATCACTTGTTGGTTAATTATGAAGGATTGAAGCGGAGGCTAGGGAGAGTGATGCAATGACCTAAGGAACTGTGTTGAAAGTGTTTGCCTTTGCTCAGTTTGTAGGGCTTGAGTGCTGGAAGTGTGATAATCTATAGCATATTTAAAAGAAGAAAGCATTTATTTTATTTCTTAACTGTATTTTATAAGTGATATGTTTTATAGTAACCTTTAGTATAATTGATTTATTTATTTTTGAAAAAAATGACTACAATAAATTTCATAGAATTGTTTTCTGTTTGTTCTAGTTTAAAAATTGCTTTGTTTTATGTTTCTGAAAATAAATAATAATATAAATTGGAAGTTTGGGGTTTTGATCTCCATAGGGTATTTAAGAAGAATGTGACATTTAAATTGACACATATTATATAAATACTAACTCTTGTTAACTCCTGGGATTCTGTTTCATGATCTGTTTCTGTAAATATGCTTTTGAAAAGAAAGTATCAGGTGAATTGTCTTTCTTTTAGCCAAGGACTGTGAATGAGTAGTCATTCTGTGTCTCACTAATTAAAAATATTATTGATGTTTTCTAAAGAGATGTATTTGAAACAGGCAGATTTAGTTCTGGGTACTACATAAAGTATTACTATGTACTACACAAGCACTATAGGCTGAAATTTTATTTGGGCAGATTATACATTGCTCACAGGTTAAACATCATCAGCTGTCATATAAATTGCAATGAATTGTGCACTGTCTTGTTCAGACCCATTTTTTTTCTTTTCAAATAGGGCTCTGATTCGGCCACTTCCAAGTCAACAAATGTTCGACCATGTACGGAAGAGGCATCGTGTATTTTTTGTTTATATTGGCGGAGAATCACCCTTGAAAGTATGAAATTATTTTTTTCTTCCACATAAATAGACATATTGTGATTTTATTTGCTGTACCACTATGATTTTACCAAAACTTTAAAGAAAATATTTTAGCTTATTTAAGTATTTTTGACAATGATGATACTTCCTTTAGTCTCCTTTTCTAAATTTGCCATTGTGAAATGGAAGTAAAATATTTGGGTAAATATTGCCTGCCATAGTAAATTTTATGTTACAGTTTAACACTTTTAAACACTTTAAGTGA
This sequence comes from Mesocricetus auratus, assembly GCF_017639785.1. Lineage (NCBI taxonomy): Eukaryota > Metazoa > Chordata > Mammalia > Rodentia > Cricetidae > Mesocricetus > Mesocricetus auratus. The sequence goes on from NW_024429198.1 coordinate 32,112,078, forward strand.
AAGACTGGGAACTACAGTGATATGTTATCTTTTTAAAAGCAAAACACTGTGCCTAAGTTTACTTGATGTATATGGGTTTGTGCATACCTTCCCTACTATCATCACCATCTTCATCATTCATCATTGTTAATCCTCTGATAACTGGAATCGACTTTGAGTTATAACTCATCAATTCTCTTTGAAGGGGAAGATAGGAGCACTTGGTTGATGTGATTGTTTGCCTTCATAACAGTATATTTTGTTTGGTTATATTTTCTCCTTTCCCTAAAAGATAACAAGGTAGGAAATTCTTATACTGCTTATAAATGAGAACCAAATTTTGATCTTTGATATTCAAGATATCTTTTTTCTGTTTGTATTGCCATAGGAGAAATACATAGATGCTGCTTCAGAATTAATTGTGTATACATACTTCTTTTCGGCCTCAGAAGATGTGGTTCCTGAGGTAATATTTAGTATTTGCTTTAGGGACAAAAATTTACTTGTAAGAATTATTATTTGATTTTATGTATCTGGTTTATTTATAATGTTGTATAAGAAGAGAAATTTTTACTATTGTTATCATACTGTTTATAATTCATGAGGCAGTACATCCATGATCATGGTACATAGAGACTGCAGTTATTACATTAGTGACTTTTTTCTCTATCTGTGAGAACACTGGTGAGCAGTGTTACACATCAAACTCCGAAGATGCTTGTATGCTGCAAATGCAGCCTTCTCCTGGCCTGCCAAACCCAATAGTAAGTAAATATTACAGAAACACGTTTCCATCAATGCTAACAAAATAAATGGGCAGTTTGAGAGTTGGGATATGTAGGGATGGACAGCTGTTCTTCATTTTTGATTCAAAAAATAAAGGCAGGGAGGAAAGAAGAAGGGAGGTCAGTCTGAGTAGAAAATAATTGAACTGAAACCTGCCTGATGTGGAACAGCCTCACACAGGTCTGTGAACAGAATGTATCAGAAACAAGAAAGACATCGTACAGATACCCAAGGCAAGAGCATACCTTGCCTATTTGAGAAACAGCACAGCAGCCAGCGCACCTATAGTACTGTGAGAAGGGGATAGAAGCAATCAGAAAACAGTTCCTGCCTTGTACATCATAGTGTCTATAATGAGGTTGAAGCTTATTTGAAAATACTAAGAGCACAATGAATTGATCAAGTGTGGAAGTCGGTCCAGAGATAGGTTGACCTCTGAGCTTGAGAGTCAATAAGAAAGCAGGAGAATATGAAATAACTTAGGAGTCTTCACCTAATGCATTGCTTCTCAATTCCCTAATGCTGCAACCCTTTAATACAGTTCCTCATGTTGTAGTGACTCCCCACCATAAACCTATTTTCATTGCTACTTCATAACTGTAATTTTTCTACTGTTATGAATAGTAAATATCTGAAATGCAGGATATCTGATATGCTACCCCTGTGAAAGGGTACTTCAACCCCAAAGGGCCACAACCTATAGGTTGAGAACAACTGCTCTAGTAATATCTAGGTTCTTCTATTATAATGGGAACTCTGAAATGATTTGAGTTTGCAAACTGAAATCTACTCTAGTTTGCCTACTTTGTTGTATTTTTCAGAGCAGATAATGTTCATATCCTTAATTTGCAACCTCTCCTTTTTATATCCAAGTATTACTGTTTGTATTTTATAGTCAGATCCATTTTGGTGTTCAGTTGTATGAGAATGCAAATAGTTATATAACCACTACATCTTTGAAGCTGTTTAATTAGCTGGGCAGGATATTATATACCTGAAGATACAAGCAGGAGTTCAAGGCCAGCCTGGACTACATGAAACTTTGTAATTAAAAAACTAGCAAAAAATTAAAAGCTAGAGAACAGACCCAGTACCCCCAGCAATGTGATAGTGAACATCAGGGAATGTAGGAGACAGATGAACATGGGACTGGATTATCTGCTGCAGGTTCTTTCAGGAAGGGCAACTCTGTTGTTTGTAAGGAGGCAATGCCTTGTGCTGAAAATAGAACCTTTATGTCACTTTTGTGGAGGAGTTGCCAAGAACAGGTGGATCTACTCATGCTTGAAAGTTACTTTCATGTTTCATGGGTAATTGCTTAGCCAATTTTTGTCCTCTGATAGTCGTAATTTTATTCTTGAAATAAATAGAAGGAGGTACTTTTAGGTGGTTACTTATGAATGACAATTGTGTTTAAAAAGCAGTTTTGAGAGTTCTTCTTTCCTAATGTCATTCATAATTATCCTGTGAGGTAGATGTTGTCATAGGCTTTGTGTTTCTAGAATGAGGCAGTCGACCCCCTAGATAAAGTGGTTGCATATCATGTAACTGGTGAGTGGTGGGGAATGACATCCTTAGGTAGACTGTTGAAGTGTTGGTCCTGTTGTTTTCCTACCCAGAATGCTGTCTGTGGTCTTTTAGAAAGTCTTTAAGAGTAGTCTTTGGTTTTTCTTATGTTTTTGGTCAAACAGGGTGCTTCCAGGGAGGTATCTGAAAACATTCAGATAGAAAGTTGTACACATTTTAGTCTGTTGTTGTTGTTGTTGTGTGTTTCCTGATTTCTTTCAGTAGAAACTAATTTAATAGTTAGTGTTGAAACTTATACTTTTGATTTTTTTCTGCAGTATGTGACACTGAAAGAGATGCCCGCTGTGCTTGTTTTCAAAGATGATACTTACTTTGTTTATGATGGTAAGTTCCAAAGTTTTAATTCATATAAAGCCTTTCATGATTACAGCATTGTTACAATGAGGTATTTATAAAAGATTGTATAAATGCTGCCAGTGTCATAGTTCCTGGTGGTAAACTGTTTTTTTTTAACCATCAGTAGTTTTTCTATCAGTGTCCATTCATCCTTAGTTGCTTTCAGTGATTTTGTGTGTGTGTGTGTGTGTGTGTGTGTGTGTGTGTCTGTGTGAATTTATTTGCCAGTTTAAGAAATAAGATGTATGTGATTTCTATGCATTAAAATGTGCAGACTTAATTTTAAGAGGATAGTTAACATTTCACCACATACAGATAAAATAAAACATCTTCAGCAGAATGGCATCTGATACCCTCTCTAAGTCTTTCTCCCCCCTCTGTTTGAAAACACTTCCTTGAAGTGCATACTTAAGTTCAAATAAATTTTATCTTGCTATCACCCATATATCATAAAAAGAATGACATAAAACACCAGTACTCACAGTAATATTAGATGAGCAATTGTACCTTATGGTAGTTGCTTTGGTTTTATTGTTTCTCTTTTGAAGCATTTCAAAGCAAACTCTAAAGGCATTTTGTCACGATGTTTCATTATTCTTCTTCTTAAAACTGTTGAACTTTTTTTTTTTAAAAAACAGCCACTTGGTTGTGAATCACTAAAGACAAAGTTTTTTTTCATTGTTTCAATAAAAGAACATATTATTTTGATAATTGTGTTGATAAAGCTAAGCATCTCTATTTTTTTACTGTGTTTAATTGAATTAACTTTTAATTTCTTGATACATAGTTATCACTACTGTGCTTGCAGTTACTATACAGTAGGTGTACTGTGTTAATCCACTTAATGTTGCATTATTATTTTATCCTTTAAGGAATTTATGCAGTGGATTGTATAACAGATACATGAATGTCCTACATCATTAGAACATTAGATACCATGAAATACCAAGTCAGTTCATAGGCTCATTCATTCAAGGTTGGTTATTTAAAGTTTGCAGTTATCACCAAAAACCAGTCAAGTGTTTGCTGTCAAAGGAGCTTGAAAGGACCTTGCACACATAGAAGTGTGCAGTGTATACGCCACCATTGTTACTGTTTTATGTGCTTTTAAGTAGAGTATTTCTTTTTTTCTCCCAAGGTAGAATGCTTATTAGCAATATTTAAATTCAGCCTTCACATCTCTTAACTGTAGTTCTGCTAAGAGGTCCTTAATTCAGATAGCTTCCTTTTTTACTTTCTGGGGAAAAAAGTCATATATTTGTTTAGATTTTATATATTCTTTGCACCTACCTGAGAAAGTTCTTTTCCTTTTGTCTTGCTTCCTGCTTTGGATGTCTTTTGTGCTTGAGACTGAAGTAGTTGGTGCAGTTTCTGCAGGTGTTGTATTTTGAACCTGCCTGAAGTCTTCAGGTTGACAATAGGTTCCATAATGCCTCAGATATATACTCTGCTATGATTATTTGTGAATATGGAAGCATTAGTTTATCACTTGTAGTCTTTAGAAAATTTGCTCTGGGCGTGGAATTAAGATCCTTGCCCAGTAATCGACTGTAGTTCAGCAGCCTTTCCGTTCCAAATAAACACACAGAGACTTACATTAATTATAAACTGTTTGACCGGTGGCTAGTTCTCTCTTAATTATTAACCCATTTCTAATAATCTATGTATCTCTATGTGGTCTTGGCTTACCGGAGACTGCCTGGGCATCCTGTCTTCCTGGTAGTAGCTACGTGGCATCTTGCTGGCTACTCATTCTCTCCATTCTTCTTCCCAGAATTCTCCTAGTCTGGTAGCCCCTCCTATATTTCCTGCCTGGCTATGTCCTGTCTTTACATTGGCCAAAACGGCTTTATTCTTCAACCAATAAGAGAAACATACTCACAGCATACAGAACAACATTCCTCCATCAATTGACTTGTATTTTTAGGTTCAATTTTCTAATTTCTAAATTCAGCTCCATAAATATTTTCAAATTGAAATTTATTCTATCAGTTTGATTGCTAAAATAGTTTGTTTAGCTATGTAAGTGACAGGAAAAGCACACCTTTCAGTCAAGGGGTACATTTTGTCAAAACACTCTGATAGGCCTTTAAAGACCTATACTTTTTATGATTTCTTCATGCCATTATCATGTTCCCAAAAGTATTTCAAAACTCTACTTTTAAGGATGTAATAGTTCCCTTAAACACTGTAGTTCCTGTCAGTCTATAAAAGGAAGTATTTGATGTTGAAATAAAGCTCATGACCTATGTTTTATGTTTGTGTTTAAGTTGTTCATATGAGAAAGAATTGTAAACTAAGGTAAAATTTAATAAACAGAAGCAAAGAAATTACAATACAAATGATATGCAATGATAGGAACCAGGTTAATACCTTTGCCAGACTGTTATTGTATGAGTATATGTTTTCATTTGATCAGTCTGTAACTATCTTTTCCAAGTACATTTTTAAAATGAATATTCAAGGAGTAATTTCTGATTGCATCATAGTTTATGTATTATAAGTTATTTTTAAATTTATAAATGAAGTTTTTCAACACATTACAAAATGTATTCAGTTTTGACTTAGGGAATTTAAAATATTTCTTTTATTTGAATTATTCTTTGATAATTTTAGTGGTGCTATAGTAAATAATTGCATTGTTCATTAATTCTTTTCTTCATCTGATTGAATAGAATAAACAAAATAAGAACCAGCTTAACATTTTAAAATTATAAAAGTGTGTTAGTTACTTTATTCGCATTGCTGGATTCAGACAGTATAGTACTCTGGTGTATTTCATTTGCTTTGTTTTCAAGAGTATGAAGATGGTGATCTGTCTTCATGGATCAGTAGGGAGAGGTTTCAGAACTACCTTACTTTGGATGGCTTCCTTTTGTATGAACTTGGAGACACAGGTAACAAGCATATGGACATTCCTGTTTCATTACAGAATTTTTCTTTGATTGAATACTTAATTACTGGTTCTTTTAAAGCTGCATTTCCTAATTAAAGTATACTTGTGTTTACTAGGTCTGCTTTTAAGAATTTAGACTTATATATCCATGCCGCGTATATAAGTAAATATACTTACATATACATACTGTGGATATATACTTTCATATGAGGATCAGTGTAGCTAAAGAGAGGGTTTTTCTAACAGCTAATGGTGATGAGGAAGACAAGGAGCCTGGATGATTCAGGAATGAGGGGGGAAAAAACCAAAAACCATGAAGCTGCGAGTTAAAATGAAGATTTCTTACAGTCTTCTAAGGTCTGTTTTTACTTGTGAGTGGAATCAGTCATTTATTTCTTAAGACCATATAGAAAATGACAAATAAAGCAAGACAATAAATAGATATCAACTACACATAAATTGAAAGTTCAAAACTTGCAAGACACTTTTTTAGGAGAAAGTGTATATACTTAGACAATATTAAGGGGAACATCTATTTATTGTTACCACAATTTCATGGTCTTGTGTTGAAGTGCAGCTATAGAAAAGAGGCATTTGAAAATTAAATTAACACAGAATGAAAACTAAACATGCAATGTTTCAAGAAAAGAAATAATCATTATCGATTGATGTTTTCAACAAAAAGATAACATTGAGTTGAGAGTGTATCGATGTATTCTTCAGAGATGTGTTATGCAGGGCAAGATTAGGAAAAGTAGCAAAATAATATAGAATGATATACTTTGTTTTGTTTTATACTTAATCCTGCCCTTGTGAAATAATGCTCCAGTATGCTTAGGTATATAAGTTCGTTTAACTTCCCTCATAACTCTGAAAAAATGTTGCTTTCTTTCTTTCTTTTTTTTTTTTTTTGTTTGTTTTTTGAAACAGGGTTTCTTTGTGACTTTGACTTTGGATGCTGTCCTGGAACTAGCTATTATAGACCAGGCTAGTCTCGAACTCACAGATCCGTCTGCCTCTGCCTCCCCGAGTGCTGGGATTAAAGGTGTGCGCCACCACCGCCCCGGCTAAAACTGTTGCTCTCTTGAAGTTACGGTACTTAGTTAGTAAAAAGGTCCCTCATCTTTGTTTTCCCAAGGCTTGGTATAGTGCTGAGAATATGACCCCTTCAGCCCACATCAGCACCCCAGAGCACCACTGTCCTCTTATTCCTCATTTCACCTTCCCCAGCTCTGTCAGCATGCTTATCAGTACTGTTTTACTTCAGGAACAGTGTGGCGCTCAGTTTGATACTATGTGTCATTACTGGTGAATGGTGATCCATTGTAATTGAGAAAATTGCCATGCAAAAGCATCTTCTTCATGTTATAAACTATTGCTTTTTTTGCACCAACAATTTTTATTAATTTTTTTAAAATAAATGTTTTCTTTATGGTATAGTTTTTGACAAACTACTGTGCCAGTCTGTGGGTCACATAAAACATTTTAATAGAGAAATTACTACAAACTTATTATGATTTATCTCCTAGTGGAAGTTTACCATTTGCAGTTGATTATGTACCATAATATGTTGGCTTAATTTTGTGTAACATGTAAAGGATTGTTGGAATTAAAGTCTAGAACCATATTCTTATAGTCCCTAGTCACAGCAGAAGTAATATGTGATGAAGCATATGCAATGTGAGTGATGCCATTCTTAATCCCAGGAAATGAAAGCTGTCATTCTTAATTTCAGGCAAGCTTGTGGCCATTGCAGTTGTTGATGAGAAGAACACATCAGTTGAGCACACCAGGTACAGTTGCTGTGAAAAGATTTAAGCCTCAAATGTTATCCAGTTCTTGCTTTGTCTGTAGCCTTAGATAAGGTGACAAGTGTTAGAATGGGATAATTAAACTTTTTAACTGAAAGGTGAAATATTTACTTGTTCTTTTGCAGATTAAAGTCAGTTATTCAGGAAGTTGCTAGAGATTTCAGAGACCACTTCCATAGGTATGTGTCTGTTCTGAAAGGTTGTCTTTGTTTGAAAGGTTGTCTTTGTGTAACTTGGTGTTACAGTGAAGTAAATTTAAAACAGTAAGACAAGTTGAGTATCCCTAATCTCTAAATTTTAAATCTGGAATCCGAGATTCTCTAAAGTCTGAATGCATGGACTCTGATATCACACTCAGTGGAAAATTCCACAGCTACTTCACACGATAGTGGTCAGAGCACAAAGTCGCTTTTAAAGAATTGTATGAAATTCCTTCACGATCTGTGCATAAGGTATATGGGAAAAATGAATTTTGTACTTAACATTTGGGTTCTTGACCTAGGAAGCTTATTGTTTATGTGCAAATGTTCCAAATCATGAAAACTTTCAGAAATGTGAAGTACTTCTGGCTCCAGGCTTTTCAGAAAAGAGAATCCATCTCACATTTAGAAAGGTGAATCAGGAATTGCAGTAAATGACCTGGAGCTTCAGATTAGCATGAGGATAAATCTGTGTCACATCTGACAAGTTAGAGAAGCTGTATCCAGTCATTTTTAATTTATTCCATTCCTGCTTCCTGGGAGTGTTTGACATGTGTTTTATGATAGGCTAACTTGCCCATAGGCTTGCAAATTTGAAGTAGTTCAAAAGAACAGTCATGTGTCAGGTAGATGAGTATAACAAAAATTTAAATTAGCAGAATGTAAAAATTTACTTAGGAATGAGATTTTTTTTTTTTGCTGTATTCCAGATTTTTATGTTTGTTGCTTCCATTAGACACAGAAGTATAAACTTGCAGGATTCATTATTTTTTTCATATTTCAAATCTACTCTGAGTTCATTGTTCAGTTCTCATGTTATATGAGACCTTTACTGAGTGATCCTATCTCATGGTAAATTGGCTTTCCTTAAATGTATCATTTATTTTACTGGGAGCACATTTTAAACAAGATCATGAGGTGAAATGTCTTAAAATTTGTTGCCTCTGCTCATGTATTTGTTTATCAAAACACAGTAACACACATGCTTATGTATATATCATAGGGATTTCCATGTTAAGTATTGAAAGTTTATGTTCTTACCAAGTTCTCATTTGTGTTGGGTACCTTTTTTTTTTTTTAATCTAATATTGTGTTCTTTCTTTTCTCTCTGTTGCTGCTGGTGTCTGATAGAGATTTTCAGTTTGGTCATATGAATGGAAATGACTATATAAACACCTTGCTGATGGAGTAAGTAAAGTGTTAATGGTTTTACTAGCAGTTTTCCACTTTGGAATTTCGGATTTTGAGAGAAAGTAAAAGACTTAATTATCTGGGGAAAACATACCAAAAACAAACAAACAAACAAAAAAACCCCACATCATTTTCTGATGCTGACATTCTCTCACTAAATGTCTTAGTTTATAAATCCTTCATTTTTAATTTATTGAGATTCAGTTTTATTCTTCACTGTAGAAGATTATCTCCCACTTCTGCATTATAACATTCTCAAATCATTGTACAATATGTATACTTGTGGGATTTTATAATACATAATTTAATAATTATAACAGGTAATTATGGACTGGTAAGGTTGTTCACTGGGTAGAGGCAGTTGCACAAAGGCCTGACAACTTGAGTTTGACTCCAGTGTACCACAGAGTGGCTGGAGAGATTCCGTTCCTGAGTTGTTGGCTGGTTTACATATGTAGTTATGGAAGGCACATGAAGTATTTGACATTAGTATTTTAAAAATTCATTGACAGATTCATACTTGTGTAAAACACATTTTAATTATTTTCACCCCATTTCTTCCCTCTCTTCTCCACATTTCTTTCTGAAACCTTTCTTCCCAGCAGGTACCCCTTCTTTTTTATTACTAGCACCTGTCTAGTAGCTATAATCATCTATAACTCCAGGTCTAGGAGATCTGACACCATCCTCTGGCTTTCGTAGACACCAGGCATGCACATGGTGCGCAGACACATATGTAGGCCAATCACAAACAAAACATAAAGTAAAAACCTTTTTTTTTTTTTTTTTTTTTTTTAAGACTAGGCTGGCCTCAAACTCACAGAGATCTGCCTCTGCCACCCTGGTGTTGGGACTAAAGACATATGCTACCATGCCCAGCCCTTTTTTAAAATTTTATTTTACTTTTTTATTTTACCATTGTGGCTGTTTGTCTGTACATATGTCTGTGCAGTATGTGCATGCCTGATGCCCCTGGAGGTCAGAAGAGGGTGTCAAGATCCCCTGGAACTGGAGTGACAGATGGTGTGATCATCCATGTGGGTGTTGGGAATTGAACCCAGGTCCTTTGAGGAGAGCCAGTGCTTCTAACCACTGAACTATCTCTCAACCCTGAGCTTTCTTTTTCTTTTTCTTTTCAACTTAAATTAGAAACAAGCTTGCTTCACATGTCAATTCCAGCTCCCTCTCCCTCCCTTCCTCCCCCACCCATACCCCTCCTTTTATATCTTCTTTTAATGTGTGACCCAACTGAATTTAATGAGAGTTGTTTGCCTGAGTGTGTGGTAGATTGTTGACTGGAGCATTGGCAGCGTCGCTGAAGAAAATGATAACCTCCTGATCTGAAGGCTATTAACTGCCAGTAATCTCACAAGAAGGGATAGGACCTCATAGGCTCCTCCCCATTTGTGATGAAATGCTGACAAGCCCATGTTGTTCCCCAAGTGGCACTAAAGTTTTAATACCAAAAATAAAATATAGGGATGGAGAGATGGCTCAGCAGCTCTTCCAGAGGTCCTGAGTTCAATTCCCAGCACCCACATAGGGCTCACAACCATCTTTAGTGGGATCTGATGCCCTTTTGTGGCATAAAGTTGTACATATAGGTAGAGCACTCATTTACATAAAATAAATTTTAAAAATTTTACAAAAAATAGAAAAACAATTGTTTATATATTTCCTATTGCCCATAGAACAATTATTGTTTATAAAAATTGTAAGGGTGATCTTGTATAAAATAAAGAAGAAAAATATTCTGTATAATCTTTTAAAGAAGATACCCTATAATTGAAATATATATATATATATATCAAATGGACTTTGATAAGACCATTTCTTAAGTCTTTATCAGTGAATAGATAATGATTCATTAAGGAAAAAAATTGCCACATTACACAGCAATATTGTTCCAATAACTGGCATCATAATTCAAGATGATAGTATCAACAGTAGATAAACATTTCTAATACATAGTTTAATCGGTTGTGAGGTAGTAGAAAATCTGAGCTCAAACTAGACTCAGGAGAATATAATTAGCTTAAGTTGCTAGGTTTGAAGAGTATATTAGTTTCTTGTCTCTGACAATACCTGAGGGAATGATATTAAAGAAGGTAAGATTTATTTTGACTCTAGTTTATAGGTCTTAGTGTTGGTGGGCTCCATTGTTTTCAGTTTAAATTAGGCAGAGCATCATGGCAGTAAGTGTGTGTGGCTGATACTCCTTACCTTAGATGACTAAGATGCAAAAGAAAAGGGGACCAAAAAAAAAAAAACCCAAAAAACCAAAAGCAAAAACATTGAGAGCATGTTTCCAGTGACTGGTAAACATCTAGGTTTAGCTGTTGAAGAATCCCCTATATACCTAGATAATATCACCAGTTGCGGATTAAGCCTTCCACACATGAACCTGCCCAAGCCATTTCATATTCAAGCTATAATAACAGGACTTATGTGTTAAGATATGATCTGCTTTGATGAATGTTTAAGTATACTGGCAAAGATATATATCCTCTTGTTGGGTAGAATGACGAGACCACAGAGAATTCACAATACTGTTTATTCAACATGTTTAGTATGTATTTACTCAACTCTACAAGGTACCATGCTGAATGTTTAGCTTGAATTTTCTCATGTAATTGTTTAGAAAGTTAGGTACTATTGGTTTCCTTATTTTATAAGAAAAAAACTTCACATGTAAGAAGTTAACTTACTTGACTGACATCCTGTAATGTTGATAGAAAGCTCCAGATTCAAACACAGTGTGACTCCAGAGACTGTCCTCTTGCATGTGTGGGTGTTTGAGTGGCATATGAGGTAGAATTAGATGTTATTAGTACTTTATATAATACTGTGCAAGAAAAAATTGGAAAGGTTCTTGTAGACCACAGGGGTAAAGGTATTAAAAATCTCTTTTCTTCCCTAACTATAGTTACTAAGATCTAAATGAGCATTAGGGTATTTATTATTGCTGTGCTTAATATAAATTTTGATTCTAATTTTTTTTTAGTGAATTGACAGTCCCCACCATAGTTGTACTGAATACTTCAAATCAACAGTACTTTTTGCTGGATAGACACATCGAGGATGTCAGTGATATGGTCCAGTTCATTAACAGCATTTTGGATGGTTCAGTACCAGTAAGTACTTCAGATCCATTTTAGAGGGATGAAAGGGAGGAGGCAGAAGAGAAATTAGCAGATCTTTACCTCTGATCCTGAGAAAAATAGGTAGTCATTGCCTGGAAGGAAGAGGGAATCAGTTTCCACCCACTGCATTCTCTTGTCTCGTTCACTCAGTCTGTTATTAGAATGTTCTTCTAATAGAGGCTCATAGGTGCAAATGTCCTCCAAAGAGTTACCTGGAATACCTTTGTTTGTCACTGTGACAGGAAAAGTGCTCTTGACCTCTATTGTTGGATTAGAGATAGTAAGAGGTTTGTGATGTGGAATAATGCTCTTTAGAGAATTTTCATGGCACATAACACCCTTTTTGTTCAATTGAATTAAGGATAACTGGATTAAGTTAGCAGAAATAACTATTTCTTAAAAAGCTGTGAAAAACACTAGTTTACTAAGCAGTTCACAAATATTTTGAGAATCATAGCTCCAACAGGGAGTTCTAAAAATAATGTGAAGGAATAGTCATAAAAACTACATGATTAATTTTTCTAATTTTCTTTTTTGTTCTCTTTAATGTAAATCTTATTGAAGTATTTCTCAAACTAGATTGCAACTCATTAGCAGCTATGAAATCCTCAAGTGGAGTTCAGCTGTGATTAGCACACATCTTCATTTAGTGAAAATATCAGGAAGGATCTTGAAAATATCAGGAAGGATCTTTGTTGCTTCAGTGATATTTACTGTTTTCTTATATTTTTGTTTCAGTTTTACACAAACCTTGAAAAGTCAACATGCATACCCATCTTGGTTTAAAGCCAATAAGTTGGGGAAACTTTCTTAGTCACATAGTAGCAATATGATGTATGTAGAAATGATATTTATATTTGAACGAACTTATTTGTGGTAGTGAGAGCCCTTCTGTTTGTGATTTAGTGAGATCTGATCATACTTTTATAACTGAGATTGTGTTGGTCCTGTAGCTTAGGAATTTAAAGAGTGGGCCAGACTTCTGGGATGGCTAGATGCCCAGGTTTGATTTCCTCAAGTCTTTTCTGTTTCTCAACACTCCCTGTTGAGCTCCATCTGCGGGAGGGTGTCCCTACTTAGTGGGAAAGTGTTTTGCCACAGTGTGGCTAAGCCCAGAGAAATTCAAAGGTTGTACAAGTCTAGGGAGGGTTAGTCATCTTCCACTAAGATACAAGGATCATGAGTAAGGGAACAATGAGTTTTTAGGGTGTGTTAGCATAAGTAGGAATATAAGACATGAGGGGATGTAAATTTTTAACATAAATTTTGGGGTAATGTGGGTAATATTTTGTAAGTCAACTTTATGATCTCCAGGTACATGAGTATGTATCATAAAATTGATTACTAGTATGTGCATAACATATTTTATTCTTATTAAATTGAAGGCCCAAGGAGGTGATAGCATGTTGCAGAGATTGAAAAGAATAGTATTTGATGCCAAATCTACAATTGTGGTAAGTTCTGGCAGTTAATTTAGTATCCTGGGTAGCTGAAAAACTTGGGGTTCTCAGTCACCTCTCTTTCTTTGCACTTGCCTACCTTTCTTTTGTACTTTATTTCTTAGATGGCAGACTTAAATTAGAATTAAGTGTGACAGTGATTCTAACAATGTCTTCCTTCATGTATTCATCCCAGCTATCTTGCTAGCTGTTCCATGTGACTTTTCATTTGTTGAGCCCTAGGCCTCCATGAAAATGTAACTATCCTTCTTTATTGGTAAGGAGTTCAGATATAGACAATAATTATCTAAGAGATCTTCTTCATGGGAATGTGAGAAAAAGAAGGGTCTTTATTAAATACTCAGGCTGTTTGGTCCTTTTTCCTGTTGCCCCTAGCCAGTTCTGCATACATGTACATTCACATGTGCATGTAGGAGCATAGTTTTTATCTTAGAGTCTCTAACATGGTATGTATTGCTCAGGTATTGACATGTGTTTGTTGAAACTCCAAGTTCAGTAGCAGTGAGTGAAAATCTGTTGTGGCATAAATTTAAATCCTGCTTTGTATGTCAGAATTCTGTTCAAGTGCAACTGAATCTCTCCCCACAGTCTATATTCAAGAGCTCTCCACTTATGGGTTGCTTTCTCTTCGGCCTGCCACTTGGTGTCATCAGCATCATGTGCTATGGAATCTACACAGCTGACACAGATGGAGGCTATATAGAAGAGCGATATGAAATCTCCAAAAGCGAAATGGAAAATCAGGAGCAGATAGGAGAGAGCAAAGAGCAGGAGTCCATCAGTGGAGGATCTCAAGAGCCTACTGTGCAAGAGCCCAAGGATGTATTAGAAAAGAAGAAAGATTGAAACTTCACAGACAAAAACATATTTGATAGGATTTCAGATTATTAAAGAGTATTTATTGAATTTAGAGATTTAATCATGATCTATTTACAGAAGAGAACATGTTACTTGTATTTTGCTAATAACAACTGCATGAAATAAAGTAATCCTTCCGTAAGTGGGAAGATATTTGGAGCAGAGAGATGAAGAGTTTGTCCGAAACAAAGCCAGATCATTTTATCATTTACCTTGCCCATTGTGTGCACACTCCTGTGTGCATGTTTTTGTGACAAAGTTAAAAACTTGACAGAATGTTAACTTGACCATTGCGGTGGAAGATACGAGGATTAGCAAAGAGAAATAGTACTTTCACCTACTATATCAATTATCGTATTTTGGATAAAATTTATATAAACAAATTAAGTCTTTAAACTTTAGATGTTTTAAGAGAAACTAGTAGCTTTTCCATGTATAAAGTTTAAGATTCTGAGTTTAAAAATAGTGTGGTTTTTATATAGCATAGTGATTTTATTTTACTATCTGTTTTTAAAGGAGAAATGTTACTTTTTTACTTATATTCAGTTGCATTATTATGAGATTGGCTATGGTCCCATGAATTGGGACAAGAATCTTGTAATTGACCTTTGCAAAATGACCAGGGTATGCAGAGAGTGGTGACCTTAGTCCCTGCCTTATGCTGCTTAGCAGGGCACACTGTCCATCACTGCAGGAAGGAGAGGCCCTCTTAGTACACCTCACTTTTAGCCAAAGCAGCCTAGTATTTTGTTCTGCTTTATTTTTAGTTTATAGTTTGACATTACTTCTAAAATTTCTATTAGTTAAGAATGTTTTCAGAAGTAACATAAATCATGTTTTTATGATATGTAAACTAATAATTTAAAATTTACTGCCACACCTCTAGAGTGGGAGGCCATGTCATGTCAGTGATAGAATCAGCTCATTAAACTCAGATGTCATGAACAAAGGGAGAGATCCATGTTCCCTTCTCTAGCCTCTCAGCTTTGCCTCCATGACAGTCATGACCTCTCATCTTTCATCATAATGCAGTTGTGTCTATGAGTGGGTATTTTGTGATAACATGTTTCCTACACAGTAGTTAATTCTGAGGCCTTCATTTTAGCTAATTTCAGAATTTTTATTAGATAATGTTTAGGTGGCTATTTGCTGAGTAGTTTATGGGTTTATTGTAAGGATTTGATGAGCATTTGCAAATGTGACTGGCAGTTCTAACACTGATGTTACTTAGGGCTTCTGCTTTGGTTACCAGGGGAAGCTTCTGGTTTCTGACACAATACTAATCAGCACTGAATTGAAACTGTGTTTGTAGAGCCAGGGAATTGTTATTCATAGTTTGTGTCCAGGTGTTCTTTTCATAATTAAAAACATACTTAAAACATCCGTTTTTAATACTTAATCACCCATCATTACCTTTTTTGATAATGGTATAAATATACAGTCACGGGGAATTTCAGAAGATAAAAGAATACTTTCAAATGGAAATTGGAGACACACTGTTAATAGTTGCTGTGACAAGCAAACTCCTCCAAAGAATAAAGAAGACTCTTTGGGAAGGTTCATGATAGTTGTCCCAATGGTCAAGTTTTTTTGGCAGGAGGAAAGACTTGAAGTGCATATAGATGACTCATTCATGATACTGTATGGTAAGGAGAGAGACATGATGAAATAGGAAGTACCACTGATAATATTTTATTCATGTCACCACTATCAAATGTTATGTGTATTTTGTCTTATCAATCATAACTTGTAAATAGGTTCTCAGTAGGAAAAAAGAAAAAGCACAGCTTTCTATCAGTAAACAGAAACACAGAGGTAGTTTTTTGTATTTTGTTTTCTGGTTTTGTTTATTTGTTTGCAATACATTATGAACCAGTGCTTTGGTTCTCTGTTGTGAGACAACTTTATACTGATCCTCATTCTGTTTGTACTTGTAAAATGTGTTCATTGAGGGAAAAAAAAGCCCAAAGTGTGTAAGTGCTTTGTAAGTAAATACTTTTATTTCTTTTTGTACTAAACTTCTACTTTTTGCTTATTCTTGAGGATATTTTCATCTGCATTGTCAGGTTGCTCATATAACAAAATTTAAAGTTTGTTTACTCATATGCTTTTTAATGTGTTACCATTCTAAATGCTGTTTGCTTATTAGGAGAGCTTTAGAATCGAGGCAGCTCTCTTCATAATCTAGGAAAAGACTGAGCCTCTAATTCAATGGGAAGCCCCATGGTTAAATACCCACAACAATCCTTTCAGGAAATTGAAGTCCTCCTTTTCTTTGATGTGTAAAGTTCTGATTTCTGAAATTCAAAAATTTATCTGTTTGGTGCTCAAACAACATTTTAAGAGTATTCTAGAGAATGTTCATACTTAGTCCAGCATCCTTACCATCTCTGTCTGAAATCCTTCTTTGTTGTGTACATCAATATTTTTGTATCTTGTATTGTTTGAAATTTATTAGATGTATAAGTTTTGTTTTCTTCCTCACTTTAAAGGACTTCTGGGACCTGGTTTATAAATGCCAATTGAATCAAGGTGATGGAAAATGACTTTTGAAGAGCTTGAGCAATTGTGTCTGTTGTGTATGTTTAGTCAGTTTTATTGTCCATGATGTTTCTAATATTTTGAGTTGGTAGCTCTTGCTTTTAAAATGTTTTCATCAGTGTTTCCTGATGAAATGGACGGGAAAATGACTCAGCTATTCTTATGCAGAAATTGTTAAGCCAGTGTGAGATATAATATTTAAGTGGAGGGACTGAGTTTGCCATTTATTTTTACAAATTTATATTTTTTCTGAATGTTCCCAAGAATGAGCAAAATATTTTCTAGTTTGGAATTAGCTATAAAGGTTTTGAAAGTCTCTATTGCTACTAACTTGTTGAATTGTGATAATCTGCCCTGTGGCATCAATTGCACACCTTTGTTTTTCTAAAATAAAGTAATAAAAATATGATTGCTTAATTGTTACCTTTAATATGTATTTTTCAGAAGTTTGCCACATGACTAATTCTCTAAACAAAATCAGAAGCTACAACTAATATTTCATATATTTTCTTTTTCTTAAAACATTTTATTAATAATTATAGAAACACAATTTTAGATTTCAGCAGGCTTGGAAGTGAATGTAGCTTAATTCTTTATAGACTAAATCCCTAACACCCCATTTGTCTAATGTATTTTGATTTTCATAAAGCCTGTTTTTTTAATATTTTTTCCAAAAGAATACCTCAATTTTTCTACAAAAAGTTAGAACTGGGTTTGAATTTTGAATTATTAAGTTATAGTCCTGGACACAATACTCTCCTTACCTCTCATTTTCATTATCAGTGGACACAGAATGTAAAGTCTTTGGGGTGGGGGTGGTGTACTTTTTGTATTTGATTTTTAAGTATTTTGACATTGAGTAGAAAGCATATATTATAAAAACACAAATTTTATACAAAGTTATTTTTTAAATTTCTTACATCAAAGAGATGTGTTTTCATGGGGTAATAGGGACAAGAATAACAAGCGAGCCCAAAATGTGAGCTCACACTGATTCGCCAGTTATGAGCATAGACAGCCTACTGAGCTATGTGTGAGGGAGACATTCTCTGTTGGGGTTGGGGGGCATCATCTGTATGGGAGTCTAGTCTCACTTCATGCTTCTTTTTCTTGCTCCACCATTGTGAAGTTAGGAAAGCCAGTTAACCTCTCCCACTTCCGAATTACCTGTGATTTGATTGTAATGTTACCTATGTCTGAATTAGGAAGGTTAAATGGACCTGTGTCTGGTACAAGGTTATGAAAAGCCTGGCAGTTTCTTTCATATTAAGAGATGGCTGTGTGAATTAAATCACTAGTCTCTACTAAGAGCATCTTTCAGCTTGAGTTTAATGACTGAAGAGGAGCTGTGCAAATTAGATCTCATAGAAGTGTTTTCACTCTTATTATCACTCTGTTGCATTCCATAGGCTGGGTCCTGGATGGGGGTAAAACATATACATTTCATTCCAGAATACAAATCAGGTATTACTAAATGCATTGTCCTTGTCTTGACCAAGTCTTAAATCCAAGAAAGCTTAAAGAAGTTGAGAAATAATACAGCTTGATTATTCCCTTCAGGAATAAATAAATGAATATGCCACTGTGTTGCTGAGAATAAAAAATAAGCTAATAGTTATTGTACCAAGAGATGTGAAGTAACAGTCCAGTAAGTTTTTGTCATTTCCAGCTTAATTTTACTTGTCTTCTGGAACACTTAATATAGTTGATCTTGTTTTATATGTCTGTGTAAACATTTTGGTTGGTAACAAGTACACTAATATAAAACAAAGAAACATATTTTACACTTCTGTAATCCATTTAAAATATATTTGCAAATGGTCAAGTATTGAGTAGAGAGAATAGAAAGGATCAAGATAAATGGACAAAATTTTATTTGTTAGATGATATTTTTAGTGTGGGGTTTTTTGTTTCTTTTTTAAAATAATTTTTTTGTTTAAATTAAAAACAACCTTATTTTACATACCAGTCCCAATTCCCTCTCCCTCCAGCCCTCCCACTTTCCCCACCATTTTTCCCCCATCCACTTCTTAGAGAGGGTGAAGCCTCTCATAGGGGAATCATAAATGTCTGTCAGTCATTTGGAACAGGACTGAGGCCCTCCTCCCTGTATTCCTCTATAGGGAATGGGCTCCAAAAAGCCAGTTCATGCACTAGGGATAAATGCTGGTTCCCTGGCCAGTAGCCCCAGAGACAGCTGCCAATCTATAGTCTATGAGCTCCCCCTTGTTCAGGTCAACTGTTTCTGTGGGTTTCCCCAACATGGTCTTGACCCCTTTGCTCATCACTCCTCCCTCTCTACAACTGGATTCCAGGACTGTGTCTCAGGGAAGAGGGGAGAAGGGAGAGGAGAGGAGAACATGAGGGGTCAGGAAGGATAGAAAAGGAGAGCAAGGGAAGAGATATCTTGATAGCCATTGTCTGAGCTGGACCATAGCCGGTGAGACATTTTAGCAGATTCACTTTCTATATACGTAGATTTATTCTATAGTTGTGTTCCAGTAGAGGACCTTGACTAATACAGCTGGATTTTGTTTTTCTTTTGGTTTTTCATGTATTTGCCATGAAGACTATACTTTTCACTATTATTCATTAGTCAAGAATTTGACCTGAATTTAATGAATAAAAAGCCTAAAGCAATGGACCCCATCGGTCAGCCTTTTGGGGGGGGTGTCTAGAAAGCCCGGTTATCTTGCTAGTGATCTGATTTCTGCTTTTCTCTCATGGTTGTCTGAAGTCCGTGTGACAGCTGGGTTAAAATCGCATGCAGTGACCTCACCATGCAGTCACAGAACAAATATCTTTTGTGTCCTAAAAGTTGTCTAGTTTTTAATAATCTGGTCATCTGTCCACCCGGGAGAGGGGAATCACTCCACTCCACATTGAGTAAGCTGACTGGCCACGTAGTGTCCAGGAGGAAGAAGTGCCTATGAGGAGCAGGAACATAATAGGGTCTGCTATTAGATCCAGGGGCAAGTGCTGTTGAAAAGTGTATCTCTGCAGACCTGGAAAAAGTCTCTGTGTGGGTTATGCATGGCCAGAAAGTACAGCTTGTGCTGTAGTTGATGCACAGTGTAACCCTAAGGGAAGTGCTCTTGTCACTCAGGCCTCACTAGCTAGTCAGGCCCTCCAGGCCAGCTGCCTCCAGAGTGGTGCAGGGTCCTTCCAGTACTGCCTTTGAAGATGAGCTGGCACAGGCTTTTTTTTTTTTTTTTTTTTTTTTTTGGCTGTTGTTTTGCTGTGCTGCCATTGCTGCTACAGGGAGCTGAGTGGAGAGCTTGGGTGAGCTGGGAAACCACAACATGGTAAGTGGGGGGGGGGCGCGCTTCTGTTCCTGGATGGGAAGGAGGTGAGGTACTGGATCCAGTGTGGTGGGTCTTCCCAGGATCTGGGTTGGAACCTGCAGCCAGATTCCCTGTTCAGTGGGGTCCCTCGTGGTCCTTACAACTCCCTGGACTCAAGCGCAGGCCTGAATAACTTTGCTCTGTGGGCTAAATCTGCTCAGAGCATAGGGAGCAGGGAGCTGTGTGTAGAAACATCTTTCTAGTCAGCTTCAACATGCTTTTAATGCATCCTTGGAAATCGGGTTGCTAAACTCGGAGAGGCCTAGATTTTTCCAGTATCTTCTAGATGGTCTGCACTTTGCATGTAACCTGTAAGTTCCATTTGTAATCAATTTTGTGGAGGTTGTAAAAGGCATCTCCACTACAAAGCAGTGATGTAGAAGAGTAGAATTGGTGATATAAAGGATTTACCCTATGTTTAGTAGATAGTAAAGTCTTACAAAGTAGAATTTAGCAGAGGGAGGACTACCTCTAAAACAACCCAAAGATAAGTAAGTATATGCTAACCAGGCTGGTTAGAGATTAGGATGCTAGGACACACATTTTCTCACTGGGATTGTTCAGATGTTTGGCTACAAGCTATTACAAAGGAGCCACCCCTGATTTATAACCAGCCTCTAGGCCCAAAACTAAATCAACGAAAAGGCCTCTAGCAAGCTGCTCAAGGAATCATTGCAGGGTCACACCTAACCTTAAGTCCTGGTGTGTCATAAAGTTCCAGTTTTCTTCTGGAGAAAAGCATAGCTTTGGCAGATGGGCAATATGACACCAAGTGACAACTGTTTGAAAAATAAAACACTGTTGGGTTAAGGACTGGCCTGATCAAGCAAAGCTTTTGTTTAGGCCCTCAAGCAGGGAAGAGGAACATTCTTGGGAGAACTCATAATAGCCTAGGGCCTAGACATTGGGAAATTTCTCTAAGGGTTTTATGTATTGACAATAAAACAGCTCCTTCTCTAAAACCAGGAATATGCTTGGGAGTTCTGGTAATGGTCTGGGGTCAAGGCTTCTTCAGATCCTGAGAACCCAACTCTTCCCACCACCTGGAGCTATGGTTGTTGGTCCCAAGGCCACTATGGAGTTATTCAGTAATGATCTTGAGATAACCTGTGTTCTCCTTGTGCAGCATTGTTTGATTAGCCTCCTCCCTGAGTTTGTCCCACTGACTTTCTAGTGATTTCATAGAAGGTCCCCATTCCCTTCCATTTATCCCTGAAAGTAGTATACAAGATAGTCTTAGATAGTATTTTTCTTTCTTTCTTTTTTTTTTTTTTTTTTGGTTTCTTGAGACAAGGTTTCTCTGTGTTTTTGTAGCCTGCCCTGTAACTCTCTGTGTATACTATGCTGGCCTTGAAGTCACAGAGATCCATCCATCTGCCTCTGCCTTCTGAGCTGAGTGATGGGATCAAAGGTGTTCACTACCACAGCCCAGCTAAGATGCTATTTTTCCCAAGAAGCTAACTTGGCATAGGAAATAGCTTGTGCAAGATATCCCCAACCCAGCATTTATCTTTTATACCTTCTGCTTTTCCTGTCTTTCTCATCCCTGGCAGTTTCACCTCCTCATCCTGTCATTGAAGAATGTCCTGCTGTTTCTGGTCACTGGTGTACTTAAAGAGATAATTCTGGGAATATCTTTGCTGTGTAAGTCTCCCATCTGCCCAAATGGCTAGACATGCAGTTTCTAGTCTTTATTTAAATTGTTCAAAGTGTAACCTGGAGCATAATCCTAAAAGACACTTAAGGAATGGAAATCTGTGTAGGCTCTCTGTTTGAGCACTAGCTGGAGATGGATGCATTCTATCATTTAAAAGATTATTCTGTATTAATCTCCTAAGTGTGTGATTTCTCCCAGGCAAGGCATATTAATTCTAGAACAGTGGCATTTACAGCTTTTTAGATAAATGTTTCTGAGACAAGATCTCCTATGATGACTCAGGTAGCTTTGATTCCAATCTGTTGTTCTCCAGGGCAATGACCTTGTTGTTCTCTATACTGTACCTTCAAAATTCTTAAATTAATGACTGTACTAGCTCAGAATTTTAAAATTGTCCATTTGAGTCATGTAGTCAACTATCCATTGCAGTCACAGGGAAAGGACTCGAATGTGTACCATAGCTTCCGCCTTCAGACCAAAATAGGAGAACTATTTTATTGAGTACATTGCAAGGGGAAACAGGGTAGGCAATTAAATGTTGGAGTCACCATTAGGAAAAAAAGGACCTGATTTTGGTAGCAGGAGTAATTTTGTAATTTTCCAGCATGTTTTAACTCATGTCATATGAATGTTAACAGAGCAGATTGTGTGTGTGTGTGTGTGTGTGTGTGTGTGTGTGTGTGTGTGTGTGTGTACAGTTTGGGAAGATTAAATTGAGCCAGTGAATATTTAATTTTCAATTATGGAATTCTCCTATGCTGATATGTTCCATCCTGCTTGACACAGTTATGTCAGCTCAGAGATTTGAGAAAGAGGCCATTAACTGTAATTCTATGTGTCAGGTTACAGATCTCAGTAGCCAACATATGCATATGGGCAAATCAATCTATCTCTTATTAATGACATTCCTGCTACTAGGGAAGGGCCTACACTTTTTAAAAGCCTATATACCTAGGTTTGTTTTTATTTTAAAAATAATTATTTTATCTTTTAAAAGGTCACTAATTGATATCATTTTAAAATATTTTCTTTAATTGCATTCTTGCTCTTATCTATATTTCTGTTCTCCAGTGTTTCTAGGCCACTAATAGTTTGATTCTTTTTGAACTCCCAAGTGATGTTGATTATTGATTTCTGTGTAGATGAGTGTTTTCTGCTATGTAATTGAGAATTTTTGAAAACCTATCTTGCCTCTGCAACTCCTTCCATTCTAGGCCTTGACTAGTCAGTGAGAAGGAAAAATGGACCAGTTAATGAGTTCCTTCTCATCTCTTTGACTTTTAGTGGGAAATTATAAATGAAGAGGGACCTGTGCAAGAATTGAGTTCATTGGCCAACTTTGAAGTTGGTAGGGTCACAGTGCAGAAGGGGAGAGAAAGGACAGAGGGTGAGAGCTTTCCTGCTTCAACAGTAGTTGAGATTAGCATTGTAGAATTAGTCAATTTTAGATGCTTCATAAATGTCCTGATTACCATTCCTTGTGGTCCACAGACCAGGGCAATCAAGAATCTGGTTAAATCACTGACCTTATCATGAAACCAAATTGCTATAGTTACAGTAGTTCAACCAAAATAGATCTGAGTATAATGTTGTGGCCCTGCCTAACAGGATTGTTATTTCCTGGTTTAAGCTGTTAATCTTAAGAGAAAGGGTATGACAAATCTTTGATGTGCTCTAATACAAATCCCTAGACTCTGGAGCATATGGCCATAAAGCATGTTTCATCTTTTCAAAATAATTTTTGAGATTATAACTACATCAAAATGAACTCACACACAGGCACAGTGTCACAGCACTCACAGTGTTACAGCTTCCTCCCCCCCCCCCCAGGCCTGGCTCCAGTCATGGCTGGCCAGCTACACAGCAGCGCTCCCCTCCAGCCTAGGAAACCCCAGATCCTGCTGGCCCTGACATAGCTGGGCTCTTCCTGTAAGCCCTAAGAATCCCCAGAAGGGGCCACAGCCCTGCCCCTTTAATTATTTAGTTATTTAAATCGATGATGACATTATCCCTCATGAGTCAGGTTTGGGCGGGGTTGGAGTAAGGGGCGGGGTTAGTATTAGGGGCAGAGCTGGGATTAGGGGTGGGGTCAGTGTGGGAGTCAGTGATGATGAGGCAACATCAGGGAATGATTGACGTGGGAACCTCCGGCTGGGCCAAGCTCCCTCAGGTGTCCCACCGGGACATAGCAGGGCTCCCGCCAGGCCTACCAAACCCGGAAGAAACTACAGGCCTGCCTCTAGCCTGGCTCGGGACATAGCAGGGCACCTACCAGGCCTCGGAATGCCCAGAGGGAGCCTCAAGCCTGTCTCCAGCTATGTCCAGCTCAAGACAGCAGTGCTCCAGCTGACCTTAGCAAAGCCCAGATCAGCCACAGGCCCGCTCCAGCAGGAATAGTCTAGTCTGGTTCCCCCTTGTGGGAGTTAAGTATGTGACGACACCTCATTATTTAATTAGTTAGTTATTTAATTATTAGACTACATGGTTACATAATAGACAATGTCTTGAGTTTGGCGCCACCTTGTGGGAGTTAAGCATCCAAGATCATCTAATTGTTTAATTATTTAAATCTACCACTAAATAATTGATGATCGCTGGAGTTTGGCACCTCCTTGTGGGAGTCAAATATGACAGACCATCTAATTACTTAATGATTTAATTATTTAGCGAGGTGATGACCTCATCATATCCGGAGTTAATTATTTGACATCTCATTAATTATTCAAATAGATCATTACTTAATCGATGATCTCTGGAGTTTGGAGCCACCTACCTAATCAATTAAAATATTTATTTAAATCGATGATGACATCCTCCCTTGTGAATCAGGTTTGGGCCCAGCTCAAACACAGCAGGGTTCCCACAAGGCCTAGGAAACCCCAGAAGGAGCCAGCTACAGGCCTGGCTTCAGCCAGCAGGACCATGACATAGCAGGGCTCCCTCCCACAAGGCCTAATAAACCCCAGATCAGCCATAATGTGAGCTACCGCCCTTGGCCAGCCCAGGACACAGCAGTGTTATGCCAAGTTCACAAGACCCCCCCAAAAAATACTACCAAGGAGCCATCTTACTCACTGATGCAAACACATAAGGTTTAATGTTAAGTTACAACCCTCAGCAGGGACCCTGTCCAGAAAACTGGTGCAGCAGCTGCAGGGAAAGGGTGCCTGGCCTCATTGTAAGGGTTTTTTAAAGGAAAAAACTGCAGCAGGGTGGTATGCGCCTTGGCTGTTGGAGATTGGGTAAGAGTAGGAGTCATTGTCCTAGGGGCTAGGAAAATTTCAAAATTGTAACTAATGGTTGCCCAAGTAGACAGTTGTGATGAGAAGATGTCATTTACCAAAATTAGTCATTGCCTGACCACCTGGATGGGGTCACTTTGTCCAGGGTGGGCACAGTTTGGGTGCTCCTTGGAACTGTTTATGGTTCCTTGGCTGGCGCTGAATCAGCCTTGTGCCTGTTGTGCCCAAGTCGCAAAGAACCCCAGAGACCACCAGGGAGACAGACCCACCAAACTGCAAAAGCAAGGTTTTATTGTTCATCCAACCATGACAGGGACCCTGTCTAGCAAGCTGATGCAGCAGCCTTCAGAGGGAGTGAAGTTCCCTGTCTCCTGTTAGGTTTTAAAGACAAAAGTTACAGGATTTCATCAGTAGGTATGGGTTGTTTTCTGATTGGTTGACATTTGGGAACAATTAGGAGAATTTCTCAAAGTCATATTTTGGCATGAAAAACTTGTGTACCAATTATTCTTATTGGTCAATGCTGAGAGGGACCATTCTGGGGTTTTTATGGCTTTGTCTTGTTACATGAAGGTGGACTGTTGTTCATAGATACCAGTAGTTTTCAGAACTGTATCCTGGGGACTATAGGGAAGGTTTTGGTCTTTTGTAGCCAAACAGTTCCCAGGAACCAGTATCTAGGAGGCTGGGGGTGGTCCTGGAGTTTCTTTGTGTTCAGTTTTGGCCCTAGGCTCCAGGAGGCTAGGGGATCTGGAGTTTCTTAGTGTCATGTGCTGAGTCAGAGGTCTACATGTCTTTTCTGTAGCCTGTCATGGTTGCTAAAGCAGGGGACTGAGTGAGGGTCTGGTCCCTTCAGTGCCATGCAGGGAATTTCTCAAGATGGCTTTTTCTGAGGATGGAGTTAACTCTATCCTCTCCAGTTACCTTGCTCTTACAAACAGGGCTCAGGCCAGGCCTAGGAAATCACAGGGGGAGCAGCAAGCCCAGCTCTAGCCAGGGCCACTGTGGTTCTTTTGCTTCAGTTATAGGAGATGAAACATGAACCACAAGACTCAACAAACCTATGTGGAGTTTATTGGAGGGATAGGTGTTGGCTAACCAGGGAACAGAGATAAAAGGGGGGAAAGGTTGGGGGACCATGGTGGATTCCATGGAAGGCGAGGGTGACTGACGTGGAGGGACAAACACACCAGGCAAACAGAGTTTAAATGAGAAGTTTTATTAGAAAGGGGGAAGGAAAGAAAAGTAAAGAGACACAGAGAGAGGACAGAAGAGAAGAGGGAGACAGGAAAAGTCCTGTCTGTCCCAGGGGAACAGCGGGAAGTGATGGGGGAAATCTTCTGTACATATGGTTCTCTTATTGGTTGATGAATAAAACACTGTTGGCCAATAGGGAAGTAAGGTAGGCAGACTAGGAGACAAGTGGGATTCCGGGAAGTGTAGTAAATTTGCCGTGTGATCCTAGGAAGGGAGGACACATGAGTCTGGCATTCTTGGTAAGATAAGACTCTGTAGAAATACATATATTAGTAGTTATGGGTTACTACTTAAGACAGAGCTAGCCAATAGGAAATCCTAGCCAATGGCAAACAGCTTATAATTAGTATAGTGTCTTGTGTGTTATTTGGGGGCTCTGAGGCAGTTGCAGAATGGACGGGAATCTTGTCACAGAGAAGAAACAGTGGGAAGAGAGCTGGAAAAGAGCAGAAGGAGAGGGGAGTGGAGGGAGAGAAGAGCTGGAGAGAGAACAGAGCTGGAAAGAGAGCAGAAAGAGAAGAGAAGAGAAGAGGAGAGAGCAGAAAGAGAGCAGCTGGGAAGAGCAGAAAGAGAGCATGAGTGGGTGGAGGTCTTTCTTTTAAAGGGGTCCTTTGAAACTGCAGATGGACTAGTACTCATGGAACCCTGGGCTGACCAGGGTACTGCCTGAATGCATTCTGCCAGATGACGGGGCCAGATCAGCATAATGCCTGAATTGTTATATTCTCACCTTTGTTTATTATTAAAAAAGGTGAAAGCCGTGCGTTGGTGGCGTACGCTTTTAATCCCAGCATTTGGGAGGCAGAGGCAGGTGGGTACTATGAGTTAGAAACAGAGCGAGTTCCAGGATGGCCTCCACAACAGTACAGAGAAACCCTGTCTCGAAACTTCATAATTAATACAGTGTCTCGTGTGTTATTTGGGTGTTAAAGTGGCAGCAGGACCTAGGCGACTGTCGAGAAGAACACGTTACAAGAAAGTTTTAAGATTTTTTTTTGTTGGCTTTTTCTCCATGAGTGAGGCAGAAAGATGTGTGAAACCAACAGGACACCAGAGTCTAAGGGGCACAACATCCAGAAAGATCGCTGTAGGTCTGAGAAACTAATGCATCTGTTTATGGAAAGTGCTAGGGTACAAAACCCGAGAGACCCTTCATGGGTCTGAGAAATGAATGCCCTAGTCTGTATGAGCGGTGCTAGGGTACAAAACCTGAAAACCTCATTTGTGGGGAAAAACTGAAAAATAGAATCTCCAGAGCATCCTGAGCAGATGCTGCCTCAGGCCAGCCCACTGTGAGCCGCTGGCATCTGCACATAGAAGAAACAGGGAAGTAGCACAGCTGGATGGAAAAGAGGAACTCATCATCCCAGGCTGAATGGGTTGGCAGAGATAGGACAAAGAGGAGAGACAGAGAGAGAGAGAGAGAGAGAGAGAGAGAGAGAGAGAGAGAGAGAGAGAGAGAGGGAGAGAGGGAGAGAGGGAGGGAGGGAGGGAGGGAGAGAGAGAGAGAGAGAGAGAGAGAGAGAGAGAGAGAGAGAGAGAGAGAGAGAGAGAGAGAGAGAGAGAGACTTTGAACAGGAGTATAAGATGTCTAGCAGAACAGGACATTCTCAGGTGGAAGGAGGATCACGCCCTGAGAAAGGCCCGTGGGAGGCCGCAGGATGCCACTGTGGCAGATGGGAGAGTTTTAGCTTGCTGGGAAGAGGAGGGAAACAGAGCAGAGGTCACACTTGCAACTTTGGATCACTGGTAGAATGTAGGGTGCCAATAAGTAGGCACATGGTTTGATATGGGGGTCTCAGTTTTCATGAGTGAGGTAGAGAAGATCCAAAGCCTATAATCAAAACCAGAGACTAAGGGAGGATCAGATACGATTGGCACAGGCTGATTTTGTGGTCCATTGAGCACAAATCAGGGTCCAGGGCTCCTGGATCCCGAGAGATGTGTGGTCACCAAGTACTGGGACTTTCACCTGGCCAAAAAGGCGAGAGACCACAGTCTCCATACAAGCATGGGCAGAGGTAGAGAGGAAGGGGCGGCCTTTCCAGAGATGGTGGTGATGGATGAACGAATCCAGAGATCTTTAGCTGGAAAAGTGACCGAGTTGAAGGTTACAGGGTCCCGGCATATCTCAGACTGCCATGGGCAGGAGCAAATGCCAGGAAAACCTGTTGAGCCACTTTCACCAATGTTAGCAACTTTCTCAGGTTCCCCAAAAGATGGTCAACGCTCCCAGGTCAGATGGAAGCAGTCTTGATGATTTGAAGCCCATATTCCTGCCCTACCTGACACCCCCTGATTAATTTCTTAATAATTAAGAAATATTATTAAGAAAGGTGGGATTGCTGGTATCCTTGCATTATGCTGACCCTGTTCCCTGACAAAAGGCAGGGTATGCACACAGGCATTCAGGCAGAAACGTAGGCAGCTCAAAGGGCCCTGTGTTTTACTACGTCATTCATTACATGGCCTCATAAGGAGTCTGTACACGTGTGCAAGCTTCCCCTTTTAAGAGAGCATCTCCACCTATTTGCCCCCTCTTCTTCCTTCTTCTCCCTCCTTTCCTTCATCCCCCACCCCATACCCCTTCCATCTCTGTTCCCTGTTCCCCAACACTTATCACTCCAGTAAACTCCACATGGGTTTATTGGGTCATGTGGTTCATGTTTCATTGCTTATCACTGAAGCAATGGAACAACAGCCGCCCTGGTACACAGCAGGGCTCACCTCAGACACAAACCACAGACTTAGCAAACCTCAGACACAGCCACAGGCCCAGCTCTAGTCAGCAGGCTGGGCTCCCTCCCACCAGGCCTTGTTAGTGGCAAGATGCCTAGGGAGGCCATGAGCAGAGCTGCTGCTTCTGGTCTGGTCCTTCCATGCTGGCCCAGCCCAGATGACCCAGAGTTCCCTAGGCCAGATCAGCAGGGTTTGCTTGTGGGGAGATGGGAAGAGGCCTAGGCTGCCCCTCCCACACAGAGCCACAGGCCTGGCTGCCTCCTGCTGGGCCAAGGATATTGCAGGCAGTGCTAGTGCTGCCTCCTGGTGTGGAGATGAAGAGAGGCAGGGAGAGCCCAGGCAGTGCTGCAGGCCTGCTGCGGAGATGGGAAGGGACCCTTGGAGACCCAAGGCAGTGATGCTGGCCTTCTGGGGGGATGGTAAGAGACTCCTGGAGACCCAGCTCCAGGCCCTCCTGCCTCTCTCATTGCTTCCCCAGCATTGACACACAGTCCCAGGGGAGATCCCAGGCAGTGCTGCTGGCTGGGCGGGCAGATGGGAGACCCCAGGCCCAGCTCCAGTACCTCCTGCCCCTCTGCCTGCTGCTCCAGCACTGACGCATGAGCACAGATGTGGTAAATGCTGGTTGTGGTGGTGTTTTCAAGTGCTTTACCTTGTATGAATATTTCACATGGTGGTCATTTCTGATGGTTGTGGTAAAAGCGCTAGAGTGTTCTTGGGTTGTGGTACCCATCATTAGTGTTTTTCGTTGTAGGAGTATTCAACATGGTGGCCATCTTCTGATGGTTGTGTCATTAGTGCTAGTTGTGATGGGTGTGGTGGTGTTAGTGTTTAGGGTGGCCTTGCTGGTGTTATTTTCTTATTTTGGTAGTGATTTCTAGTACTTTGAATAGGACAGATATAAAAGTGGATATGGTTGTAAGATGATGGTGGTAGAAATTTATTTAATTATTTAATAAATCATTGTCTATTCCAGGAAGAGTCGAGTCTGGATTCACATTGTGAGAGTTAAGTATGCAGTATCATTTCATTATTTAATTATTTAATCGAACCTTCTTGTAGGAGTCAAGTATGCCAGACCATCCAACCAATTAATTATTTAATTATTTAAATAGATAATTATCTAATCGAGGAAGAGTCGAGTATAGAGAATCCTCTGAGGATTTAATAATTTAATTATATAACTATTTATATCGATCATTGCATCATCAACAATGTCTTGAGTTTGGCGCCTCCTCTGGGGAGTAAATTATGCGATATAATCTCTTTATTTAAGTATGTGATTATTCAAATCGATCATCAAGTAATTGATGATGATGACTAGAGTTTGGCACTACCTTGTGGGAGTTAATACGGAAGACTGTCTGATCATTTAATTATATGATAATTTAATTATTTAAATAGACCATTTTCTATTCCAGGAAAAGTCACGTTGTGCGAGTTAAGTATGTAATATCATCTCATTATTTAATTATTTAATTATTAGGATAGATGTATGCATAATCAACAATGAATTGAGTTTGGTGCCACCTTGTGGGAGTTGAGCATGCAAGAATATCTAATTAATTAATTTCTCAAATCTATCACTAAGTCACTAGAGTTTGGTGCCACTTTGTGGGAGTCAAGCATGCCAGACCATCTAATTACTTAACTGTTCGATGATGACGTCATCATCTCAGGAGTTAATCAGGCAACATTGCTGACCAGCCCAGACACAGCAGGGAGCTTGATGCCATGTACTTCTGAGCCAATTTTTCATCAAGAGTTCACAAGAAATCTTGATCACCTCCCAGACTCAACCCCTGGCTCTTCCCACACCTGAATGCCCGGCTTCAGGTGATCTTGGGTCCTTCTGGGGACCCATTCCCTACCCATCACCTGCTCCATTCCTCCTCCCACTCCTGGCATCGAGAGGACCTGCCCACACAAATAGGACTTGAGTTCTCCCAGACCCCACCCTCGGCTCTCCCCACACCTAAGTACCCAGCTTCAGGCCAGTTTGGGTCCTCCTGGGGACCCAATCCCCGTCCATCACCCACTCCCTTGATCTTCCAGGGCCTGCTCCTGGCATCGAGTGGACCTGTCCAGAGAGGAAGGAAATGAGTGTTGCCAAACCCCACCCTCAGCTCTCCACATATCCATACATCCAGCTTCAGGGAGACCAGTGGAGACAGAGAGACCCCACCTGCACCCACTCAAAGAAGGGATGGGAAGACGACAGTATATGACCACATTCGGCAATAGAAAGACCAATATGACTCCATCAGAATCTAGAGACTCCACACCAGCAAGACCTGAAAAGCACAACATAGATGAAGCAGAAGAGACAGACCTTAAAATTATTTTATGAAGATGATAGAGACCCTAAAGAAGAAATGAGGAAATCCCTTAAAGAAATACAAGAAAAAAACCAAAAAAATTGAAGAAATAAACAAATCTCTTAAAGAATCTAAGAAGAGTCAAGAAAAAACAAACAAGTGAAAGAAACAGCTCAAGCAGTCCAAGCCTTGAAAACCAAAATAGAAACAATAAAGAAGACACAGAATGAGGGGATGCTGGAAATAGAAAATCTGGGTAAATGATCAGGAACTACAGATGTAAGTATAACCAATAGAATACAAGAGATGGAAGAGAGACTCTC
The DNA here is from genome assembly GCF_017639785.1 of Mesocricetus auratus. Taxonomy (NCBI): domain Eukaryota; kingdom Metazoa; phylum Chordata; class Mammalia; order Rodentia; family Cricetidae; genus Mesocricetus; species Mesocricetus auratus. The sequence goes on from NW_024429198.1 coordinate 32,143,746, forward strand.
AAGTCCAACAAATCCCTAACACAAAATATCTGGGAAATATGGAACACTGTGAAGAGGCCAAACCTGAGAATAATAGGTGTAGAAGAAGGTGAAGAAATACAGCTCAAAGGTACAGAAAATATATTCAACAAAATCATAGAAGAAAACTTCCCTAACCTAAAGAAGATATGCCTATGAAAATACAAGAATCTTACAGAACACCAAATAGACTGGACTAGAAAAAGAAGTCCCCTTGCCACATAATAACCAAAACATCAAACCTACAGAATAAAGAGAAAATATTAAGAGCAGCTAAAGAAAAAGGCCAAGTAACATATAAAGGCAGACCTATCTGAATTACACCTGACTTCTTAATGGAAACTATGAAAGCCAGAAGATCCTGGACAGATGTCCTACAAACGCTAAGGGAACAAGGATGCCAGCCCAGACTACTGTACCCAGCAAAGCTTTCAATTACCATAGATGGAGAAAACAAGATATTCCACGACAAAACCAGATTTAAATAATACATATCCACAAATCCAGCCCTACAGAAAGTACTGGAAGGAAAACTTCAACCCAACAAAGATAACTACACTCACGAAGACAGAGGCAATAAATGATCCCACTTTACCAAACACACAAAAAAAGGGAGGGAAACCCACACACAATAACATCATCACCAATAAATCCAAAACAAACAAGAATCAACAATCAATCGTCATTAATATCCCTCAATGTCCATGGTCTCAACTTGCCTATAAAAAGACACAGACTAATAGAATGGATACGAAGACTGAACCCATCCTTCTGCTGCATACAAAAAACACATCTTAACATCAAAGACAGATGTTACCTCAGAGTAAAGGGTTGGGAAAAGTTTTTCCAATCAAATGGATCCAAGAAACAAGCTGGTTTAACAACCCTAGTATCTAACAAATTAGACTTTAAATTAAAATCAGTCAAAAGAGATGAAGAAAGACATTTCATATTAATCACAAGAAAAGCCAATCAAGATGAAGTCTCAATTCTGAACATTTATGCCCCAAATATAAAGGCACTCACATTCATGAAAGAAACATTACTAAAGCTCAAATTGCACATAAAATCTCACACACTAGTAGTAGGAGACTCTTCAAGGGAACTCTTACAGCTAACAAACACCTTCAGCAAAGTGGTAGGATACAAGGTTAATTAAAAAAATCAGTAGTCCTATTATATACAGATGATAAATGGGCTGAGAAAGAAATCAGAGAAACATCACCCTTTACAATAGCCACAAACAACATTAAATATCTGGGGATAATCCTAACCAAACAAGTGAAAGACCTGTATAGCAAGAACTTTGAGTCTCTAAAGAATGTAATTAAAGAAGATATCAGAAAATAGAAAGATCTCCCTTGGTCTTGGATGGGTAAGATCAACATAGTAAAAATGGCAGTCTTGTCAAAACCAATCTACAGATTCAATGCAATCTCCATCAAAACCTGTACAATTCTTCACAGACCCTGAAAGAACAATAATCAATTTTATATGGAAAACCAAAAGACCCAAGATAGCAAAATCAACTCTGTACAGTAAAGGAACTTTTGGAGGCATCACCATCCCTGGCCTCAAGCTCTTTTATAGAGCTATAGTCCTGAAAGTAGCTTGATATTGGCACAAAAATAGACAGGTAGAACAATGGAATTGAATTGAAAACCCTGATTTTAACACCCACACCTATGAACAATCGATTTTTGACAAAGAAGCTAAAATTACACAATGGACAAAAGAAATCATCTTCAACAAATAGTGCTGGCATAATTGAATGTTGGCATGTAAAAGACTGCAGATAGATCCATGTCTATCACCATGCAGAAAACTTAAGTCCAAATGGATCAAAGACCTCAACATACATCCAGCCACACTGAACCTCTTAGAAGAGAAAGTGGGAAGTACTCTTGAATAAATTGGTAAAGGAGACCACTTCCTGAACATAACAACAGTAGCAGAGACACTGTAGTAGAGATCAACAATTAATAAATGGGACCTCCTGAAGCTGAGAAGCTTCTGTAAGGCAAAGGACACAGTCAACAAGACAAAAAGGCAGCTCACAGAATGAGAAATGATATTCACTAAGCCCATATCTGACAGAGGGCTGATCTCCAAAATTTACAAAGAACTCAAGAAACAGGTGTCCAAAACACCAAAGGATCCAATTAAAAAGTGGGGTACAGAACTAAATAAAGAATTCTCAGTAGAGGAGTCTAAAATGGCTGAGAGACACTTGAGAAAGTGCTCAACATCCTTAGCCATCAAGGAAATGCAAATCAAAACAACTCTGAGATACCATCTCACTCCTGTCAGAATGGCTAAAATAAAAAACACCAATGACAATTTATGCTGGAGAGGATGTAGAGAGAGGGGAATCAGTCTATCACAAGACCCAGCAATTCTACCCTTAGGCATATACCCAAAAGATGCACATTCATACAATAAGGATGTCTGTTCCACTATGTTCATAGCAGCATTATTTGTACATACCAGAACCTGGAAGCAACCTAGATGCCCCTCAACTGAAGAGTGGATAGAGAAAATGTGGTACATTTACACAATGGAGTACTATTCAGCAGAAAAAAAACAATGGAATCTTGAAATTTGCATGCAAATGGATGGCACTAGAAGAAACCATATTGAGTGAGGTTACCCAGTCACAAAAAGACAAACATGGTATGTACTCACTCATATATGGATATTAGACATGGATCACCGGATTGCCAGACTCCAATCCCACTGCCAGAGAGTCTGGGAAACAGGAAAGAGCCTGAGAGAGACATGCATGGTACCCTAGAGAAGGGGAATGAGGCCAGATCTCCTGAGCAGATTGGGAGCATGGGGGGAGGGGAGTGGGAGCTGGGAAAAAGAGAGGGGGAGAAGAGGAGAGAGGAGATCATGGGGGAGCAAGAAGATTAAGTTGGGGAAGAATAGGGGAGAACAGAATGAGAAATAACATACTAGAGTGAGTCATTATAGGTTTGAGGAGATATCTGGCACCAGTGAGTTCTCTAGCGATCTACAAAGGTGACACCAACTGGTAATCTAAGCAATAGTGGAGAGACTACCTTAAACGCTTATCCCTGATAATGAGTTTAATGGCTACCTCATATGCCATCCTAGAACCTTCATCCAGTGACTGATGGAAGCAGAGGCAAACACCCACAGCTAAACACTGAACTGAATCCCTGGAACCCAGTGTTAGAGAGGGAGGAGTGATGAGCAAAGGGGTAAAGATATGGGCTGGTGAAACCAACAGAAACAGCTGACCTGAACAGGGGGAGCTCTTGTACCTTAGACCAACAGCTGGGAGGCCATCATGGGACTGATCCAGACCCCCTGAATGTGGGTGTCAGTGAAGATACCTTGACAATCCATGGGGCCCTGGGCAGTAGATCAGTATTTATCCCTGGCATACCAATGGACTTTGTGTGTCCATACCACAAAGAGGGATGCTCTCTCAGTCTGGACTCTTGGGGAAGGGCCTGGACCCTGCCCTTAGCGAAATGACAGACTCTGGATATCCCCTATTGGGAAGGGAGTGGTGATAGGGGTGGGAGGCTGGGGGGTCTATTGGGGGGCTGAGAAAGGAGGAGAGGGAGAGGGAGCTGGGATTGACATGTGAAGCAAGCTTGTTTCTAATAAAAATGTAATAAATAATAAAAAAGAAATCTTGATCATGCTAAGCAATGCTTTTGTGACTGCAACATCTCATACTAAAGGAATAAAGGATGACCAAGATAAAATGCCCTTTTAAAATTGGTCTAGGATGTCTCTCATAGTTTTAGATATATCAAAAACTAAATCTGTCTTCTTAATTACATTGTATCTAACCACTCATTAGCATCATGTCAAATTCCTATCAGAATAAGCTGATTTTTTCTCTCCATTAGCACTTAAATAGCATAGCAAAAGTTGCAAATAATAATCCTAGTATGATTATTAACAATAGACATATAATTGGCTAGATTAAAATTTCATTTCAATCAAAGGACAATAAAATGTTGTCGTGGTGGGTGAAATATGAGTAACTCCACAATTCTGAACCTTTTCTTTTTCCCTCTATTAAAGTCCAATGCATTGATGCTTCTGATTTCCACAGATAAGTTTGAGATAGTACAGTCCTTGAGTACTGAATACTAGCTGCAAAACTTTTGCCCATCTCCTCCTCACATACTGCACAGGTGCTTTAGCTACACATCACCTTCATAATATTGTTCCATTGTCCTAATGAGTTCTTTTCCCCCAAAGGGGAAGTCTCTGAGGCAACAGCAGAAATGAGTTTCGACTGGCAGCAATGAGTTCTATGTCCCAAGATGCAGTGTGGATAAAGTGATAGACACTCAGTCCTTGGCCGGACCCAGGATAAAATCTCACAGCGGTCTGGGAAGTTGACACAGGAGGTTTTTTGAGAAACTGGGAATCTCCAACCCTTCTCAGACTGTAGAATGATAACATCAGAGGGTCAGGAACCCGGCTATCACTTGATTCATTTGGGGGAGGGGCTCCAGCAGTCAGTATCATCAGGTCTGGCGTTCCTCTGCTCCACACATCTCACCAGTTGTTCTGGCAGCCATTGATCCTCATTTTCTTCCTTTGAGAAGACACAAACATGCCCTCGAACCGATATTAAAACAGGATCAGATCCTTTCTATAGTCCAGTGCAAAGATCTTTCCATTTGGCTTGAGCAAAAGTTGCTGGAGTACCATCATGTCAGAGTCTATCCATGGCAGTTGCTCATGGGCATCCACATTCTGAAAATTTAAAATGAAGAGCACATGATTTAATGCATTCTGTGGAGACAGGGGGTACAACTCCCTTTTACTTATTGTTTGAAGTTGTGTTTTCAAGGAGCTATGAGCACACTCCACAACTGCTTGTTCTTGAGGATTACAAGGAATTCCTGTTTTGTGTTCAATTTTTCATTGGGAATGAAATTGCTGAAATGCTTTATTAATGTATCCAGATCCATTGTCTGTTTTTATAATTTTAGGAATTCCCATGTAAGCAAAACGTTTTAAGTAGTGAGTTATCATATGCTAGTGACTTCTCCAATTTGTGCAATGGCAATTATGAAACCTGAATACGTTTCAACTGCCATAAGCACATATTTTAATTTGCCAAATTCTGCATTATGAGTAATATCCATTTGCCATAATGATTAGGAAGCAGGCCTCGAGGATTTATTTCTAAATTAGCCACAGGTAAATATTGTGGACACATAGCACATTGTGTGATAATTTCACAAGCAGTTTCTCTTGTTAAACCAAATTGTTTTCTTAGACTTCTATTATTTTGGTGATGAAAAGTATGTGACTGCTGAGCCAGTTCTACCTGGGATAAAGCGACCATCTTTGTTAATCTATCCGCTGATTCATTACCTTCAGCCAGTGGGCCAGGAAGGTTTGGATAAGCCCTTATATGACCCACAAAACATGGTGATTTTCTTTGATGAATGACATTTTGAATTTGCTGAAACAGTATTCTAACTTGACCAGGAGTAGAGGAGGATTCTGGGAAACAGAGGCACAGTCAGTCACAATGTAGGACACGGGAGAAGTAAGAGGTCCAGACCCTTTCTCCGGTAAGAGGAGATCACGTGGAAATACTTAGATTAGCAGTTATGGGTTAATAATTAAGCCAGAGCTAGCTGACAGGAAATCAAAGCAAATGGGCAACAGCTTCATAATGAATATAGTGTCTCATGTGTTATTTGGGGGCTGAGACAGCAGTGGGATCCAAGTGGCTGGTGGGAAGACTACACATTACACATTACACTTTTAAATAAGGCCATAACCATTGCATATTTTCCAAACCTCTGGACTTAATGCCCTATTTAAAGACTTCCAATCTTATCCACCTTTGCACTAAGAAATTTTCCCAATATACCTTAGGTAACCATTTAACATTGCCACCTGATGGTTAATTGGATCCTGACATTTTACAGGAACTTTCAAATTTCTGTCAGTGAATAGGCAAATAAGTTCCCCTACATTCAAACCTTTTCCTATCTTAGTTCTAAACCCGTTTGTCTGCCCACTCACATGCTCCTAGCTATCACCTGAAGTAGAGGAACCTCCTACAAGTACTCTGGATCCTTCTGATGAACCTCCACCTTTCCAATAACAGTAGACAACTGTCTTTGGCTCCTCTAGTCCATCCTGTCTCTCCAGCAACTGTTACTTTGGCTCCCCTGGCTCCTTCCTCCTCTCCAATATTGGTCCACTCCACCCAACTCTAGCACCCACTTTCACTCTTCCTGTCATGCGTTTAAATGTAGTCAGGGAAGTCACTGGTCCTGCGCTTGTCCTAATCCTCACCTCAGCCAATATCTGTCTGGCCAGGCTCTAGCTTCCAGCTTACTGTCTTTGTCTCTCCCTAAATCTAAACTCGTACAGCATGTAGATGATATTTTACTTTGTAGCACATCCTTTAAAATTAGCCAAATCAATACCTCTGCTCTTTTAAATTTCTTGTCCAGCCTGGGCTATTGGTTCTCACCCTTCCAAGGTTCAACAGTCTATTCCTCTGGTCACTTACTTGGGACTAACCATTACCCCAGCTCACAAGGCCATAACCTAATTCAGTCTCTTGCAGTCCCCTCTAGTAAAGAGGAGGTTTTATCATTTCTAGCAATAGCTGGCTTCTTATTCTCCTGTGTCTCCTATTTTTCTCTCCTTTCTTTCTTTCTTTTTTTTTTTTGGTTTTTACGAGACAGGGTCTCTCTGTATTCTTTCGGAGGCTATCGGTCCAGCCCGGCCTCGAACTCACAAAGATTCGCCTGCCTCTGCCTCCCGAGTGCTGGGATTAAAGGCGTGCGCCACCACCGCACGGCATTTTCTCTCCTTTTTTATCCCTTAGATGAGGCAGCTCTTGGCTCTCACCAATCTCTCCTTACTCCTGTTATTAAGCCCTTTCAGAGACTCCAACAGGCTCTTCTTCAGGCTCCAGCCCTTCATCTCCCAGACCTAACCCTCCCCCTCTCCCTCTATGTAGCAGAAAAAGAGAGATATGCTCTTGGAGTTCTAGGCCATCAGTTGGACTTTTTTTTGCTCCTATAGCATACCTGTCAAAAAAAGAACCTAGATTATACCACTCAACGATGAGCATACCACATATGTGCTTCAGCAGCTGCTGAGATCCTTATTTGTGAATCAAGGAAACTGACCTTTGGGTTACCCATCGCTATTTTCCTCTCACCCTAACCTGTCCCATCTCTTCACCTACACAGGCTTACAAACTCTACGTCCTTCCCAAGATCCTTCTCTGCATGTGACACTACTGGAAGAGGCCACACTTAGCTTCCAATTTTTTCCACACCTCCATAAATTCTGGCCTATTCACACCAGGCCTTTCATTCTAATAGTCAGAATCTGTCTCATTTTGTTAGTGCTCAACTCTAGCCCACCCCTGAGGACTTCAGTTCTGAAAAAATATCACTCTCTCTTGTAAACTTTGTCAAAGGTCAGACCCCAATTCCAAATATCATAGCTTCTCTTTTCCTAACCACAGGCCAGAGGATCCCTCCTGGAGTCTGACTGGCAAGTTTATTTTTTATTTTTTTAATATCATTTTTTATTTTAATTTTAAATAGCTTGTTTTACATGTCAATCCCAGTTCCCTCTCCCTCCCCTCCTGGCAAGTTTATTTTATTCATATGCCCACAGCTAAATATCTCCTGGTTCTAGTAGACATGCTCTTGTGCTGGATTGAGGGTCCACAACTATTCACAAAAGGGCTCAGTTTCTGACATCCTTCTCTGGGAAAATTTTCCCTGTTTTAGAATTCTGGCTTCTCATCAGTTAGACAATGGTCATGAATTCACCTGCCAGATTTCTCAAACCCTATCTAAAGTTCTCAACATCCTTTGGCATTTTCATATCCCATACTAGTCCTCAGGGAAGGTAGAATGAACTTACCTCTCCTTAAAAATCATTCTTGTTAAAATGTCACAGAAACTTCCCCTTGACTGTGTAAAGCTCTGCCTGTGTCTCTTTTCAGGTTCTGTGCTCTCTCCAAATGACCCTTTTCCATTTTTCTCTTTGAACTTATATATAGGCTACTGGTTCTAATGCTGTGTCTCTCGTCTGAACCCTCATCTCTCCCTGATTGTCTGCTTACATCCTTACTTTACACCTCTGTTCTCTCCTATGGAACTTTACTGATTACACGAGTTTGACCATGTGCCAATCCCTATCCATCTCCAATCAACATTGGGGGTCAGATCCTCCTCTTTCCTCCAGACCAATAAATCTCACTCTGTCCCCCTAAATGGAAAAGCCCCTGTTTCCCCCCTCAATATATGTTTTTACTTAAATTAGAAGCATGAATGCTTCACATGTCAATCCCAGCTCCCTCTCCCACCCCTCCTCCTGTGTCTCTCCACCAATCTCCCCAACCCCCCACCCAATCCCCACATCTTTCCCCAGGGAGGGTGAGGCTCTCCTTGGGGGGATCTCCAAAGTTTGTCATTTCATCCAGGGCAGGACCTAGGCCCTTTCCCATGTGTCCAGGCCGAGAGAGCATCCCTCCACGTGGAATGGGCTCCCAAAGTTCATTTGTACGCCATGGTAAACACTGATCTGCTACCTAAGGCCCCAGAGATTTCTGAGGCCTCCTCATTGGCACTACATTCATAGAGTCTGGATCAGTCCCTTGTTGGCCTCTCAGCCATCAGTCTGGGGTTCAAGAGCTCCCCCTTGTCCAGTCAGGTGTCTTTGTGGGTTTCACCAGCATGGTCTTGACCCCTTTGTTCATCACTCCTCCATCTCTATCACTGGGTTCCAGGAGTTCAGTTCAGTGTTTAACTGTGGGTATCTGTCTCTGCTTCCATCAGTCGTTGGATGAAGGTTCAAGGATGGCATATAAGGTAGTCATCAACCTTATCATCAGAGAAGGGCTATTAATGTAGTCTCTCTGCTATTGCTTAGTTTGCCAGTTGGTGTTATCCTTGTAGATCTCTGGAAATCTCACTAGTGTCAGCTCTCTCCTCAATCCTATAATGACTCGATCTATTATGGTATCTCTCATCCTGCTCTCCTCTATTCTCACCTCAACTCAACCTTCCTGCTCCCCCATGCCTTCTTCTTCCCTCCTCCTCTCCCCTTCTTTTTTTCCTGGTTCCCTCTTCCCTCCCCTGATGTTTCCAATGTGCTCAGGAGATCTTGCCTCATTCCACTTCTCTGGGGTATCATGCATATGGAAGAGCCCCTTTACAGCAATGTTTGTAACCCCCACAGCTGGTAAGCTTGAGGGTCATCCTCATTGCATTCAACTATCTCACCACAAATCCTGTACTTCCCCACCTCAGGATAATCTCCCCTCATTCACAGTGACTCAAATAGAATCCTGTTCTCTTAAGTTCCAGAGGACAACAAAATCAACTGCTCTGTCTCCAATTCCAGGAAAATGAGGTCTCACCCCACAATTGTAATTTAAAAAAAGTGGCTGACGAAAGAAAGACCCCATGTGACAGAGTTCAAGTGGAGTAGTCTTTAATTAGGGTAAAAGGGGAGTGGGGGACTGGTCTCTGGGGACAATAAGAGCAGGAGACAGGAGAGGCAGAAGAAGAAGAAGAAGAAGAAGAAAGAGAGAGAGAGAGAGAGAGAGAGAGAGAGAGAGAGAGAGAGAGAGAGAGAGAGAGAGAGAGAGAGAGAGAAAGGGACAGGAAGAAACATAGAGTGATGGAAGGTGGGCAGGCCCTTTTAAAAGGGAACAGCTGAGGGTGTACCTTGTCAGATCTCCAAAAGTAGGCCAATAAAAATGCCTAAATACTAACAACTGTACTCGATTCTACTGGGTTAAGAATTCCATATGTATTCTGATGTGGGATAATGCTCTTGTTCACTGTAAAGATTTGTCACCTATATTGGTTTAATAAAATGCTGATTGGCCAGTAGCCAGGCAGGAAGTAGATATGGGGCTTCCAGAGTAGGAGAATTCTGGGAAGAGGAAAGGCAGAGATGCAGTCAGTAGCCAGATGTAAATAAAGGCAGATGAGAATGCCTTACTGAAAAAGAGTACCAAGCCACATAGCTAAACATTGATAAGAATTGTGGGTTAAGGCTCTAGGATGACATATAAGGTAGTCATCAATCTCATTATAGCCTTCATCCAGTATCTGATGGAAGGAGAAGCAGAGACCCATAGCTAAGCACTGAGCCAAACTCCTGGAATACAGTTGTAGAGAGGGAGGAGTGATGAACAAAGGGGCCAAGACCATGCTGGGGAAACCCACAGAAACAGCTGACCTGAGCAAGTGGGAGCTCATGGACCATAGTCTGACAGCTGGGTAACCAAACCAGAACCCCTGAACATGGGTGTCACCTGGGAGGCCTGGATAGTCTATGGGGCCTCTGGCAGTGGAACCAGTATTTATCCATAGTGCATGAATGGACTTCAGGGGCCCATTTCCCATGGAGGGATACTGTCTTAGCCTAGATACATGAGTGAGGGCCTATGACCTGCCCCAAATGACTTGATAGACTTTGATGATCCTCATGGGAAACTCACCCTCCCTAGGGAGTGGATGGGGGATGAGATGGGGGTTGTCGGGGGACATAGGAGGTTGGGAGGGAGAGGGAACTGGGATAAGATTGTTTCTAATTTAAATAAAAAGAAAAAAAATTGTGGGTAAATTTAAGTTGGAAGAACTAGTTAGTAATGAGCCTGAACAATAGGCCAAACAGTTTATAATTAATATAAACTTCTGTGTGTATATTTGGAACTGAACAGCTACAGAATGGGGTGGGACAGAAACTTCCATCTACAATTTCCTTCCTGACTCCCCCTTCTGTTATCCTGCCTTTGCTGAACACACTCTGTTTCATCCATTTCTCCTCTGTGTCTCTAATAACACATTCAAATTTCTAACTACTCAGCTGTTGTTACAGGGACCAACATTAGCCACAGAACTGGGGGTGCAGAGACTATCATACATATGCAGAGATTCTTGTAAGCTCCAGGGAGCAGAATTGCACCTGCCCAAACAACATCTTATTGGGTCTAAGCTGTCAGGTCCAAGTAGCACTGGATGATTCTGCAGGGCTTAAACATCAGGAAAGACAACCAGGCACTTCAGAATAAGCCTGTTAGGGATGAAAAACACCCACCAAGTCAGCCTGAAGCCCTCCTACCTGCTATCCTTAACCCCTGGCTTTTATAATATAATAAAATCCTGGAGTTAGATATAGAGGAAAATGCTGATAGATCAGAGAGAAGGAGCAAGCCACCATCAGACCTTACCTCGTTAGTGTCTCGGCAGACAAAAAAGTGAGTTCCCTTTTCTCCCTGCTTATTGTTTCTCCCCAGGTAGCTCCATTCCTGTCTGTCTGTACAGACCTCCAGAAATCTATGGTTAGCTAGTAGCAAGCTCCATTCTCTGGCCCATTGGACAGGCTTTATTTGTACAAGCAAGATATCACTGTATATCCCACTTTTTTGTCTAAAATTATAAAAGGTTATAATTAATATAAGAAAAGCTATATACAAAATATACAGACAATAAGTACATCCAGAATGTCTGGTTCATTTGCATTTGACCAACTCAGACAAAATATTTCATTATCTATTCTTTCTTGATTAGTCCAAGGTCTTGTACCTAATTTACTTTCTATTCTAATTTGCATTATCAAATTATCTTTTAATGCCTTTCAAACCTTTTACGCTTAACACATCTTTATTGGGTTTCTTTACTGAGTCTTGCAAACAAAGAAAACTATAACTATACTATCTAGTCTTCAACTCCTTTAAAGACCCAAGAAGGAAATTATATTAACGGAGTAAATAAAAAGTGTGAGCAAGCCACTTTGAAAAAATGTGAGAAGTAATAGAAACAGCTGACTGCCTGCAAAGTCACACAAGATTTCTCTGCAACATTGGGGCATCCATCTTTGGCCTATAGCCCGCCATAGCTGATAGTTCAATTTCTGTGAACCAGTATATTATGAAGGACTGGCCCACCCCACCTTGTCTTGGCAAGGTTTGCAGTTACTCTTTCTGGTGTCCTGTTTGTCGAATTTGGACAGCATACAGTCAGCAGTTGAGGCAAGGGCACTTTCTTACACAGTGACTTACCTTTGCCACAAAGACAGTAAAGTACATATGGAGTTTCTTCAATCCCATAAGCTATCCCGATGTAGATTGGTGCTGCCAGGAGCAGACATGTCTCATTGTCATAAAAAAGAACCCATGTTATTAAAATATGTTAAGTGCCATATTCTTTAGATCTCTGAAGTGTTTGAAGATGACCTGTCTTTCAAAAATATCTGTTTGACCTTGTAAACATACCTAATGTGATTACAATTTGATTGTAATCATTGACTAATTATTGAACTACATTTTCTTTTCTTTTCTTTTTTTTTGGTTTTTTGAGACAGGGTGTCTCTGTGGCTTTGGAGGCTGTCCTGGAACTCGCTCTGTAGACCAGGCTGGTCTGGAACTCACAGAGATCCGCCTGCCTCTGCCTCCCGAGTGCTGGGATTAAAGGTGTGCGCCACCACCGCCCGGCTGAACTACATTTTCTTATTATCCCATATAGTTGATAATAAAAACTTTCAAGGACTAGAAATTTGTATTACATTATTAAATGAGCTGCATAGGTACAATACCTTGAACAATATTAGATAAATATGTATAGTATGCTTTAGCAAAATTAATCTCAAATTTGTATCAATATATAACATTTATAAATAGTATACAGAAGTCCAATCCAATGTAATATTTTTAAAACTAGTAGTTGATTTTCAAGAGTAGATTCAATGATCTACCTTTTCATCATATCATATCTATATCCTCCCTTTATTGTTTTCAGAGTAGACCCAATAATCTACCCTTTTTAATCCTATCATATCTGGATTTGCCTTTTTTCTTTCTTTTTTTTCAAAACAAAAAATCTTGATTATAATCCTTTTTGTTCAACTTTCTTCCTGATTGTAAGCAACAGCATTTTGTAATCAATCCTCTTAAACAATGAGAAATAACCATACTCAATGAGTGACCAAAAAACATCCATCCCACGTCTTGGGAATGTAGGTGAAGTATTCTTAAAGTTACTTCCTGCTGTTTGGGGGCAACCCCATCTATAGGGGATCCTGAAAAGAAAATTGGGGTTAATTGTCAAGCTGTATCATGTGTTGTCCAGTCTCTGAATAATGGGAAAGTATAGGACTTGTTTCAAAACCTGGCTAATGTAATATGTATGGCTGGATCACTTGTTAGCCACCTCAAACTAAGCAGTGTCTGTAAGGCTGTATCAGTTCAGCAAGTTGCCTTGAAATTGTTCTGAGCAATGTCTGTGAACATGTCATCATGATGTTGTGAGCAGTTTGTAGTCCAAAGTTTATCTTTAGTTGGTATTGTTCAGCATATTGGTGTTGTGATAGTCCTGGTGAAATGTCATTGTGAGGCCACATTCTCCTCTTGGAGACTTCAAAGGTCACTGTTAGGGATGGTCTTGTTTCCAATGTAGAAAAGGTGATACAGACTCAAATCAGAAATCAAGTACATGAAGGCATACAAAACATTTTTCTATAATTGGTAAGTACTGTATATGACCATTAGTATCATGAAAAAATTATGAAATTTGTAGTAATACAATAATCTGAAATACTAGTTTTTCTTCTGTTTCATATCAGATGACTCTTCTTACATGGGACAGAGAAATTGGATTTTACTTTAACAAGCATGCTTGGCTTTATAGAAGGAAAGAGCCGCAATCCAACTCCAAAGTCAGCTTTAATTTTTGATTGTACTAGAACTACAAAAAGACTATTTGTGTTATATTTCTGTATAGAAATAAGAAACATTTGGGAATATTTATGACAGTTTTCTTTGTTGTAAATGTGATAAACCAAAAGGCCAATTTATTCTTTCACTTGGGACTATTTTTCTAGATAATGTATCTATTTTCTTCAGATATCTCATTTGTCCAGTGGTCTCCAGATACCTTAGCTGGATACCTTTATCTTCCTGAAAATACAAAGAACACAAACCTTCCCCAATCCTAAATTTTGGGGAAGTTCTCCTTGGCAAGATATATCTGATCAAATCAAAAAAAATTTGTTAGTTTTATAGGTTAGTTAAGATTAAATGAGCATTCTGGTTGATGAACAATCTCTCTTCTAATTAATTGGTTCAAATCAATTCTTTATGAATTTTGATGGTATCCATATTTTTTCTTCATCTGTGGAAACAAAAGCAAAACATCTTCCCCAATGTAACACATGTCCTGGTTTTTATTTGGAGGTTAAGACTTCTTTGAAACATACTGATAAGTTTAATTCCATAGTGTTTTCTATTATCCAATTTCTCTCTGCAGCTATTGGTCCTTTCTCATTAGCATTCAGAAAATTCAAAGATAGTAAAGCACTAAGCAATTTATTGGGGTTTCTTTAAAAACCATTTTTCTATTTACTTAGCGTATCCTTTAGAGTTCAATTTGATATTTTTGTAACTGCCTGCCCTGTAGGATTGTGGGGTATACCTGTAATATTCTTTACATTATAATAGGCAAAAAACTGTTCCACTTTCTTAGAGAAATATGCCAGAACATTGCCTGTTTTTATTTGTGCAGGTATATCCATGATGCCTATAACATCTATTAAATGTGTACTCAATCAGCCTTTTCTGAATTCAAAGCAGGTGTCCACTGAAAACCTGAATAGGTACCACTTGTGTGGTGTACATATTTTATTTTGCCAAATTCTATAAAATGGGACACATTCATCTGCCAGATTTCATTCCTTTGGATTACTTCCTGCTGTAGTGGAGTTTGGTTGTATAAAGAACAAGTAGGATGTTTCCTTATAATTTCCTTGGCTTTTTGTCAAGTGATGGAAAGTCTTTTCTTGAAAAATTATGGTTTTTTAAATGAAATTCCGAAGCCTTTGGAACATTTCCTGCAAATAGTTGATCAATTTTTTAATTTAAATTAGAAACAAAGTTGCTTCACATGTCAATTCCAGCTCCCTCTCCCTCCCTTCCTCCTCTGCCCTCCTAATCCCCCTAACTTCCCACCCAATACCAGTTTCACTCTCCAGGGAGGGTGATCTCCAAAGTCTGTCATATTATCCCCGGGCAGAGCCTAGGCCCTCCCCTATGTGTCCAGGCTGAGAGAGCATCCCTCCATGTAGTATGGGCTCCCAAAGTTCATTTGTATGCCAGGGATAAATACTGATCTATTGCCCAAGGCCCCAAAGAATGCTGAGGCCTCCTCAGTGACACTCATGTTCAGGGGGTCTAGATCAGTCCCATGCTGGCCTCTCAGCTTTCAGTCTGGAGTTCCTGAGCTCCCCTTTGTTCAGATCAGCTGCTTCTGTGGGTTTTGCCAGCCCAGTCTTGACCCCTTTGCTCATCACTCCTCCCTCTCTGCAACTGGTTTCCAGGAATTCAGTTCAGTGTTTAGCTGCTTCTGTTTCCATCAGTCACTGGATGGAGGCTCTAGGATGGCATACAAGGTAGTCATCAATTACATTATTGGGGAAGGGTATTCAAGGTAGCCTCTTCACTATTGGTTAGATTGCCAGTTGGTGTCAACCTTGTAGATCTCTGTAAATCTCACTAGTGCCAGATCTCTCCTCAAACTTATAATGGCTCCCTCTATTATGGTATCTCTCACCCTGCTCTCCTCTATTTTTAACATTACCTTGTGCTAGAGGGCATGGCAAATCCATATGGGATTGGATGTGATATATATTATGTAAAACAACTCTTTCTGTATATTATGAGTCAGTGTCTATGTTGAGAGGTTCTTTGTGATCCATTAACACCATGAGAATGACATGTAATTGTGACCTTTGGAACCATAACTTGTCAATTTTATCATTAGTAAAAGGTACTAGAATTTCTGCCTTGTTGGAGAGTACAATTTGCTCCTGAAAAAATGCAGTCTCAATTTTCCTTTTAGAATCAACTCAGAGATCGTTTCCACATATGTTTTAAATTTTTTACTTGGTTTATGTGATAAAACATCCATTCAAAGATAATATCTTCCCTCTACATTAGAATTCCTGTAAGGGAATGCTTAGAGTGTAATATGACTGAAATGCTCTTAAGATTTGGATTCCCCATGACCCACATGTGAAATTTGTAATTGTCTTCCAATAATGCCAGTTCCTTCTTAGCTTCAGCTATTAGTTTCCTGGTATTATTTAAGTCCTTGTCTCCATCTAAGGTTTTGTTTAAATGAATCATTTGATCAATTTTTAATCCCAAAAAGTTTTGCCATAGATGGGAAACGTTTCCTAGAAATTTCTGTAGGTCATTAAGAATCTGCAATCAATCTCTCCTAATTTGCACCTTATGGAGTCTTTTTTTGTAAACCTATTTTATAGTCTAATTAGTTAATAGAAACCCCAGTTTGCATTTTTTCAGGAGCAGATTGTACTCTCCAACAAGGCAAAATTTTCTTTCCTTCTTCAAACATTCTTTCAAAATTATCTGTGGTGACATACTATTTATGATTTATTAAAGCTTGCCTGAGGATTCAGAAAGCAAAGACAGCCACAAGCTGTAGAAGTCAAGCACACACCTTTAAACCCAGCAGCCAGAATCTAGGAGGTGGTGGTACACACCTTTAATCCTAGGACTCAGGATCAAGAGATAGATGGATCTCTATGAGTCCAATGCCACCCAAATCTACACAAGATTGAATCAGTCTAAAAGAGAATTATAGCTCAACACCTTTAATCTCAACATTAGGGAAGTATCTAAGACAGAAGCAAGGTCTCAGAGAAGCATTCAGTTTTCAGCTACACTGAGGAAATGTTACAGTCTGAGGTTTAGTGAGAGCTCATGGAGACAGGATCAGCCCATTCAGCCTGAGGTAGAGTTAAGAAACTAGTGGCCAGCTCCTTTGCTTTTCTGATATTCAGATTGAAGCTTAAACCCCAATATCAGTCTCTGGGTCATTTATTCATTTGTGTTACAATTATCTACATTTGAATCAGATAATGAAATGTCATCCATGTAATGGTATATTATAGTTTGAGGAAATTACTTATGGATTCTTTCCAACAACTGCCTTATAAATATTGGCACTAGGTGGGGTTATTTAACATTCCCTGTGGGAGAATCTTCCACTGATATCTTTTTAGTACGTTGAGAATTATTGTAATTAGGCACCATGAAGTCAGTTTTTCCCCTATCATTTCCTTGTAAAGGCTTTTAAGTCAATAACTATAATAGGCCAATCTTTAGGTAATACAGAATGCAAGGGCATTTCAGGCTGTAAAGAACCCATTGGCTGAAGTACTTTATTAATAGCTCTCAGGTATGCAAGCATTCTTCATTTTCATCATTTCTTTTTGATAACAAATACAGGAGAATTCCAAGGGCTGATAGATTCTTCAGTATGTCCAGCATTTATCTGTTCCTGAACCAGCTGTTCTAGAGCCTCTGGATTCCATCCAGATAGAATTGTCAGTTAGCCATTATAAAGGTAGAACTTCTGGTCCCTCTATGAGGTCAACACTTGTTTCTTTCTGTTTTTGTACATCCTAGATAGTCAGTGTCTGTTTTATATATTGCCTTATATCATTTTTCCCCATAAACATGAGTTGGTTTATGAGTCATTTTTCATACTGGAGGAACGTTAACCTGGGTATTCCATCCTGCAACAGATCACAACTCCACAGATTTACTGCTATATTAGCCACATATGGCCTCAACCCTCTTTTCTGTCCTTCTGTCCCTATACATTCAACCCAACTTGTGCTTTGTTTTATCTGAGATATAGATCCAATTTCTAAAAATTGAACACCTACCTCCTGAAGAGGCCAACTTGGCTGCCTGGATTCTGGAGTGATAATGGTAACACCTGTACCTGTGCCTAGTAATCCTTTGAGTATAACATTATTTTTTTGTACTCTTAGTTTAGGTCTTTGGTTATTTATAGAAGTCTGCCAGAACATACATTTTGTTTGTTTCCTCACTGAATTTTTGATGCATCCTCCAAAGCTATTCTACCATCCAGACAAGTATGATTCCGTACAATAGGCACTGGATTTTCTAATTGTTCTGGGGAAGATTGTCTTCCACAGTGACTGGGAACAACTGAACCAATTTCAGCATGGGGGCCTTCAAGATGCCCCTGAAGGAGTTCCCAAGTGGTAAATTATTGCCTTGTTTGTCTCTTGTTGATCTACATTCATTGGTCCAATGTAAGCCTTTGCCACATCTTCTATATAATTCAGAAGTTTGGGGCCTTCTTTTTGGGTTATTCCCAGAAGAAGCATTATTTCTAGGAGTGCCTTGTCTACAGTTTCTTCTCAGATGGCCTATTCTACCACAATTAAAACATTTAGAATTTTGATGTCTCCTCATACCTTTGGAAATTGTTTCTCCTACCCAAGCCTCAGTGTTATAGTAAAAAGGTTCAACACAGGCTGTGTGCAGGATCCATTCATCCGTTGGTGCTGATCTGATCTTTAAGAGCTCAAGCACTTCTTTTGCATTCTAAGTTAGCATTTTCAAAAGGTGGAGATTCAATGAGTACTCATTCAGCTTTTGGATTTGCTACCACTATTTGTATAGCCTTATCAATCTTTGCAAAAAGTCACCACAGGGTTCTTTTTTGGACTTTATAGCCTTAGCATATGCCTCGAATCTTTTCCCTGCTTCTTGAATCTTTTCTTTTTTTTGGGGGGGGACAGGGTTTTTCTGTATTGTTTTGGAGGCTGTCCTGGAGCTCCCTCTGTAGACCAGGCTGGCCTCGAACTCAGAAATCCGCCTGCCTCTGCCTCCCGAGTGCTGGGATTAAAGGCTTGTGCCACCAATGCCCAGCTTGGTTCTTGAATCTTGTCCCAATCACTCAGGGCTACTGTACAGCATAGGGACAATTTGTGGTCATTGTATGTAGCTTGAGTATTTGCATTATCATAATGGCTCTCACCAAGATTTGGATCTTGGGAAGTTTCATAACCTTTGATTCTGCATGCATGTTCAAGGTCCTTGGCCTCTTCTCTCCAATATCGCCTTCACTGCAGCTGTGGACCAAGTTCTAGAACAGCTGAGAATAATCGAAGCCAGTTATTTGGAGTTATTCTATTTCTAGTAGCCCATGCATTTACTAACTTCTTTACAAATAGTGAACGCATGCTATAAGAAACTACTGCTTCCTTAATATCTTTTACATCTTTTATATGTATAGGCTCCCATATGAATTCTGTATATACTTCAGGGTGTTCATTATTTGCTGGCTTTTGAATAATAGTAACAGGATAGAACATAGCAGGTGATGGTGATGGTTAGTCATCTCTGACTCTGAAAGGTACTGGAGATGTTAAATATTTTTTATTCTGTTTAGTTTGTACCTTAATTCCTGGTGTATCAGTTTTAAGAGAGTCTTCTATGACCTGTAATCCACTCACAAGCTGAACTGTATAAACTTCCATTGATTTAATTAAATCAGCCAGTTTCTTGTTCTCATATTTCCATATGATTCCAGAGATTTAATATACTCAACCTTAGAGATTATTTGGATGGCATGCAGAGTGCCTTCCAAAAGCACTGTTCTATCTTCAAGCTCGTCATTACTATTAGACATGGAATGATTTTTTTTCTGTTAGGAGTTCACTACCATGTTTCATTTTGTGAATTCTGTTTGTCAAATTATGATTGTCATTTTCATTTGTATGAATTCTTTTTGCTAAGCTCTCATTATCAGTCTGTAAAGTCTGCAGCATTTCTACAAGTTCCTCATTCTTAGCTCTATTATTAATCCATTTCTCTAAGGATATGATATGGATTACCAAACTAAGAGTGTATACACTCCAGGTAGGTCATATACCTCTTTTACAATTCCATCCATAGAAGAAGCAAAAAGATTTTTAAATTTCTGGATGGTAATATTATCTACCATTGTAGTAGCAGTAGTTAATAATTTATAATACAATTTTTATTAATTAATTTATTTACTAGTCTAAAATGCAAAAATTTCCAGTAACTTACCTCAAATCAAGTCATCAGAAGTGGTCTTTGGGCTTACCTTTAAGTTTCAATGATGATGTTTGGCCAGCAGGTGTCATATGTGTATCACCAAAGCAAGTCCAAGGACACTGAAGCTCTGGTTTAACTTCTCCAATCTTTGGATTCTAAGCAAAATTCAAACAAGCTAAACCTAACGGATTTTTGTTAAAGAGAAAGGGAAAAAAGAAACATCCTGTGCGTGCTGATTGCCAATCACCAATCAGAATGCAGCGGGCTGGAACTGTGCAGCAGGCTGAAGCCGTGAGCTGGATGGATGTGCTGGTTCTGGGAAGTCTCAAGGTCTGGAGTGTGCCTTTTAAAGTCTGAATCAAAGCTGGGTCAAACCACCGAATTCAAAGAAAAGGTTATAGAGATTGCATCAGCAGCTGGCACGGGAGGAGGGGCGTGGCACAACCCACCTGACTGAGTGAGCCCATGGCAGCTGGCAGCTTTCTCAGGGCTGGACTGCGACCCTCGTGGGGGTGATTTACCCCTGTCTTGCAGCCAATGTTGTGGCCATGTGGGTGCCAAAATGTAAACGGAGTTTTTTAGCAGGTCTAGATAATAAACCCAGAGTCACACATAGAGGGAAATGCTGAGATATCAGAGAGAAGGAGTAAGCCACCCCCCACACCTTATTTCCTTAGTGTCTCTGCAGACAAGAGAGAGATTTCCTGTGTCTCCCTGCTTATATTCTGTCTCTGCTCAGCTATCTCTCTTCCTGTCTGTCTGCACAACCCTCCAGACCTCTATGGCAAGCTCCATTCTCTGTCCCTCACACAGGATTTATTTGTACAAGCAAGATATCAGTACACTTGGTAGTCCTTATCCTTTCCTTAAGGTTTAATCAAGTGAACACAGGGTGAGCAATATCTCAAAGTCATGTTGGTTTGTCACTTGAAAGCTACCCTAGAATGTGTGAGGTTCCACTTTAGAAAACAAACCAATACAAAAGCAATGGAATGGGAACAGATGAGATTTCTTTAGACAAAAAAATGTAGACTAGTAAAAGTAGAGGGTAAGGAGAAATTCTGGAGAAACCCAATGTTGAGAGGCTTTGACAATAAATTTTCAGCATGGTAGACAGAGGGAAACACGCTTGTGTATGAAAAGAATTATCTCAAAGAAGAGATGACTGATTCAGAGAGGAGGGAGTGACTGATAGACAACTCAAAAATAGATTAAAATCAGGAAGAATGCAGTGAACAGGTAAGACATAATAAGAGATAAAGTTTTTGAGCAACTGAAAACTGTTAGGGTCTATAACAGAGAGGTCAGATTAGAAAAGTATAAATAGGAAATGGAGTTCTAAGAGGCAAGGAAAAATAAAAGAATACAAGGCACCCTGTAGAAACCCTTTACCAAATTGTTTTTTCCCCTTTGAAATAAATCACTGTGACCTACCTGGAAATGTATCCCTAAATATTCACATGGCATTCACTTATTTTTGTTTATATGTATCTTCACAAACATTAGCATACATCCATGTATAGAAACACACATTTATGCATATACATGCTCACATACAGAAACACAAGAACCTTTTTTAAAAAGAAAGGATCTTTGGATAACAAATGATTACTTATTAGAATATAAACTGCTATTTATTCAAATAATTTAATAAGCATTTAATATAGCTTGGTAAAATTGGTAGTGTATGCTTTGACTAGAGATTTTTTATCAATTATTAGTAACTCATTGTTTATAATCTTTAAAGGCACTTCCATATTTCTTAAATCAATTCTATGTATGACATTTCTATCCATTTGTGCTTGGTGCTAAGGAATCCAAGATGTGCACGGAGGCATAGTTCCTGAAAAAGATTTGTGGAGAAATGCTTCTCTGCAGCAGTTTCCTCCACAATAAAGCCTTACATCTTGGAGGGAAACTTCGCAAGATATAGTACTTTCTAGAGTGGGAAACACATTCTACCTTGCATGATACATGATATATCTTTATGATTCAAGGTGCTCTAGTAGGAGGTGACATCCCTTCATTTGGGAAGGCTCAAGTATTACATAACTCAATGTCTGTAAGAATCCCTGGAACTGACAAAAATCATTCTCAAAGTTTATATAAGCAAGAGGACTATTGAGAGACACTTTCAGATAAATTTATCAGTCTACGAAACTCTCAGACAAGACAAACTGCCTGGAAGAGGCAGATCACCTGAGTTGCCTAGGAACTGCAGGGGATCAGCCGAGTTGCTTGGAAGAGGCTCAAACTAACAGATGTGCCTGTGAAAACTACTCTTCAAACTTTGAGATGCATACATGCTGAGCAGTGCATTCTGCTTCCAGCTTTTATGAAATGTTAGTCATGGTGGTTTGGGATTTTGGGGATACAACTTTTTTTCATCATTTCTGCTACTGTAACTCCTTATCCATGTTCCTGTAATTAAACCAAATAAAACTATTTGTTCATCAGTCAGGACTTGGATGTTATTCATACTTTGGTCTGTCCTCAGTTCCTTGCCTGGAGTGAGTAAACATTTGCTCATGTCTGCCCAGAAAGAGGCCAACATGCTAAAAGATACAGAATGTCCTACTGGCAGGTAGTTCATGGCATGGGCCCATGTGATATGTGATAACTGTATGAAGTAGGTTGCATTATTTCTATCTTAGGATAAAAATCACAGCTGACAAAACTGCTCTATGAGCAGTAAAGTGGCCATCACACAAGCCTAAGAACATGAAACCTCTACATTTGAAAAGATAGGCATTGCACTAGGCACCTTTAATCTTACCACTGGGGGTGCAGAGAATGGAGAACCAGGGAACACACTATCCAGCCAACTTATCTGACTAGGTCAGGACAAGGTTCAGTGAGAGAGTTTAAAACATTGGAGATGGATAAAAAAGGTCTGCTTGTCTACTTCTGGCTTCGTACACACACACACACGGTATTATGTACCTATAAACACATGCATATACATATGAAATACATCACATTAGAACAGGATTGATAGAGGTAACATGGAAATAAAAGAAGGCAGACAGTCTTCTACAGAAGCAGAATTGTTCTTTTAATCAAGACAACCGAAAGGACCAAGGGTTTCCTTGGAAGTGGAGACTGTGAGTGTGTGACATGCGCAGTCTTTGGGAACTTTGTAGATGGAAAAGTACATTTCAGGTCTGTTCCCCTGCAGTATATAAGTGGTGGGAACCAGTGAGTTTGGTATGTGGGTCTCCTTATCAGAAGCTACAAGAAGTGACATCAGTTAGGTCAATTTTCTTGTCTGAATCTTCTTACTCCACGTGAGGCTTTTAGGATATTAACTTATCACACACCAACGATAATAAAAAAAATGAAGAAAGAGACTAAAACATTTAAGCAACTTACTCAAGTGGTAGAAAATAGAATTATCTTTCAAGTGAATCAGCTCTCAAGTCAGAATTGTTTAAGAGAAAACATAAAAATAAGGTCATATGGAACGGGATCACATAGAGTTTGTTGGCAGCTGTAGTTTCATGCCTAATTTTCTCAGACTCACTGACTTTTACTTGTCACTTGCTCCCTTTCACACACAAACAACATTAAGCAAATTGGACTGAGTTTCATATCTCAGTCAAGGAGATGCTTTTGCCTTTATCTAAGACCAACTGTTATCACTGCTTCAAGCATAAGACTTCTTTTAGGCATACCTGATGATTGCTCAACAAAGAACATTTGATCTGATAAAAGGCAAAATCCCATGACCAGTCCTCACACAGAGAAGAAGCAAAGAATGCATCACACAACAACACTTTGTTAGAAAAACTTTGGGAGGACACTTTAAAATAATTGTTTCATTTGAGAAATAATTACCTATAGGTATTTTTAGTTGTATTTGATACAAGAGAAACAGACTATAATTAAAATGAAGACAATGAAACTGTAAGTTGAACATGTCGCCAAAGTAGACATTGTTCATTCGGCATCTACTCTAAATATGAAGTGAACACAGATACGTTTGCAAACATTTGTTGATGCAAATAAAGTCTCTAGTTTACCAATACTTGTGATCAAGTGTAGAAAAAACATGTAAAGGACGTGCCAAAGATAATATGTCTTTGCAAAAGTATGCAAAGTCTGAGAAGTTTTTACTTTTTACAAAATCAGTGGCTCTATATGGCCATGAAATCAAAATAGTGGAAAATATCACCCTTTCATCCTTGAAGCCAAGAAGACCAAAGGGTTAACACAGTTAGAAAACCTGTGCAGACACTAGCAAAGTCTATGGTATCATGTTCCATTTAACACTCACTTTGTACTGCCCATAAACTCCCTGATACAGATTCACATTGTTTCCAAAATGTGCGGAACTCTTCTGTTTCTAAGATCCTGGCTATGCAAAATGCAAAATGTGTGCTGGGTGAGGCTCTGTCTTAGTTTTGTAAATTGAGGATTGACTAGTTGAGGACTCTACTCAATGTGTGTGTGTGTGTATTCATACGTGTGTGTATTTATATGTATTATAGAAAGTTACTTTTAAATATATGTGTATATATACTTCTATGTAAGAACATTAAGAAAACAAAAGTAACTCTTAAGAATAAAAGTGATTGAAATTTTCTTCTTACAACTCTTATCCGATAGCAATTGTTTTAAAACTGATTTTCCCATCTGCCTCGGCCTCTCTATCCTTGTTTTATTTTCCTTACCCTGCATCTGCTCTTCGCCATCTTCAGGTCTACAATGCTTTGCACAGGTTAATAAGGAGAAACTTTCGACAGATTTGCTTCTTCAAGAAAAGACATCAAGCTGCCAAAATCTGTTAGTTCTGGCAGCTCCAGTTAATCCACCATTTCTTTTTACTTGGTGGTAACAGAGAGGGAGGAGGGAGGGTTTGAGAGGGAGGCTTTGTATTAGCCTCTGTGCTCTACAAGGAGCAAAGTGTCTCTGTGGTTGGATAATGAAATGCATACGCTTTCAATTAGTGGCATCTCTGTGCTTTATTTATAGGCTTTCATTTGCTGAGTTGATTCCCTGTGGTGATTCAAGTCTTTGCATGTACAAAAAAATTAAACAATTACTTGAATCAACTGAAATGAGCTTGTGACAGAGCAAAGAAAACAAACACAGACTGTAAATAAGTTGTTATCATCCTCTGACGAAAATAGGCTACCTTCTGAAATGTATTTGGGCAAACACGTGGTAGGAAGTGGAGAAAGAAATTTACCATAAGCTTTCCCCCCCAGGAACCGGAAAACAAAGGAATTCTTTAAATTAGCTCCCAAACTGCATTTTATCTATCCTGTGCTCAGGCACATCACCAGCTGCGCGACCTTGGGACTCCCAAATTGTAACGTGCCCCGGAGTCAGGTTACTTAAACTACCTGTAGTAAGCGAGCGCTGTCCTGGTCTTTTGTGCTTTTCCTCTGAGTGTACCCCGTGCAAGAATGAGGGCGGAGGTTGCCTGGTCCTTTCACATCTGGAACCAAGAGGAGCAGCGTGCAGGAGATGGGGCCCCAAGCCAGGAAAGCAGGCTTTGCGCTTAAGGAAGGACGCTCCGGTGCCTTTCTGCCGGACGCCATTTCCTCTCAGGGCAGCAGCCTAGTCCTTCGCGGTGCAGCCGCTTCCCGCCCTCATACAGCAGCCCAGAAAAGCCCGCAGAACGCCACCACCTGGTGACTCGGGACGACCCCTGGTCACCGAGCATCCAGCAATGGGGACTCGGAACCACACTGGGGGCGCGGGTGGAATCATCCCACGATTTCCCCGGTTTAGTCGGAGGTGGGGAGAAGCAAGAACCTGTGCGGGCCGGGAGCGGGCACCCAGCCACACCGGGTGAGTCCTAGTGCTTTCGCAGTGTTCCTGCCCTCGACCCGCCCAGCCCCCAGGATGGAACAAACTCCGGGTGCAGAAATGTGCGCTGCGCAGATCTTTGGCTGGAGCTAAGCACTTCCCTGGCTTGGGTCAGCGGACGCTTTGCAGCTTCACCATACCCCGAGCTCCGAGGGGTGCGGTTTTAAGCAGCTGACCCCATTTTCCATGCTGTAGATCCAGTTCCCCCGTCTCGCTCCATTGGTGGCAGCACCACTTGCCATGTGTGGGTGGCGAAGCCCTCAACCGCCTCCCATGAGGCCACGAACGCGAACCCGTGTCCAGTTCCACAGGAAGCTTCTCTGGTGGAGTAGAGTCTGCTCTGCACCTCCACGAGTCGGACTGCCGAGCTTAGAGGCCCGGGCATCTCGGGTCTGTGCCTAGGCCTTGCCTGTGTCTTTTAGGAATGGCTTAGCATCCGCTCTTACCAGATCAACTACCCTCATCCAGTCTTTTGTTCAGCGAGACTCCCCAGCTCCTGCGGGAGCCCAGGGAGTAGGCAATGTTGGACCGCAATCCCCTTGGGCTGTCCGCCGACGGGGCTTAGGCAGCCATAGTTAGAGCCCTGCTATAGCCCATAGGAAACACAGGTATCCCAAGCCTTTCCCTGTTCATTCCTCCTGTTTCCGCATTCTCTGGCAAGATTCTGTCTATGTGTGTGGGAACTGGGCATTCTTACTTTGTCATCTCGGTATTGCACTCAGGGCTTCAAAATGTGAATGTGTCACAGCCCTGGCTGGGAAGCAAGCTTGCTGGGCTTTCCAAAATAGATAGCCTTTCTCGTTTTACGTAATTAAAGACCCAGGATCTTTCCAAAGCACATCTACAGTTTCCACAGTGCTCAGTCCCCTCCTCCTCTCTCTTCTCCCTCCTCCTCCCCCATCTTTGCCCCATCTCTTTCTCTCTGCCGCCCACCCCGTGCGCGCCTGTGCGCGCGCCCATGTTGGTGCGTTCTTTTTCATTTCTACCATTAGGAAACCCTCTCAGAGCCACTGTGAACTCAGAAGAGGCTCAGGTCTAATTTCCCACGGATTCCTGACTCTCCGGAAACATTTATCTCATATACATAGGAGGGTATTATGCGGGAGAGACCGTTGATCCCTAAGAAATGAGATATGGAGGAAAAGCGGCAAGGCTGGAAGTCCTGGAAGAGGCCTTAGCAGGATCTGGGGTCGGCCACAGGGTCCTAGCAACCACGCGTCAGCACCGGAGGGAATGGACAGCGTCTCCCAGCTGGGCCGCAGCCTCGGGGACCCAGCTGTGCTGCTGCCTCTTCCTCCACGGCTGTCCTAGCTTCCACTGCCATGGACAAGAGGAGATCTTGGGAGCTAAAAGGCGGTGCCTCCAGTCCCCTTTCTTGATGAATGAAACCTCTTCATCCTCCTGTCAGTTATAGAAATCCGGCTCCACAGACTTTAAACTCTGGGTAGCAACTTCAAAACTTAATTTTCTGTACCGGTCTGGAAGGAATGCAAGCAGAAGAGTAGAGGTGAAGTTTTTAGAAGCACAAAGGAACCATGAGGGCTGCAGTACGAGCTGAAATGCTCAAAGGCCCACAGTTCTTTACATAAGAACTTCCCTGACTGGATTGCAGCTGTTGTGAAGACAGCTTTGTGAGAGGTTGGAAATCCTAAACTCCAACATTAGAGAAGCTGAAAAGATTTCAATTCCTCTGCTCATAAGGTATGTGATAATGGTATTATATCCATGTTTCATCCCACCCTAATGACTCTGAAAGATTTAACAGAAAAGGTACAAACATTATATGTTGAGGATTAAGGAAAATGAGTACTTCTGGTTGTTTAAAAATGATTATTCCTACATTAGTGCCTTAGAAAAATCCCTTCCTTGATAAACTCTGGAATTCTACTTTTCTGGAGTCTCTTATGTGATTGTGGTGACAACAATATGTAGGTGACTTACACTAGTATAGCAAACTTTTACTTTTATTTGGTCAATTTCTTACTGCTGTGTATGTCTTACTTAATATTATTTGTAAAACTAATGTGTACTGGTGTTTGGTGATCATATACATTCAGTTAAAAGTGATTCTGGTTGTGCTATATTGCATCTGAAACTCAAAAGTTGGAAAAGGCTCAATCACCTCTTCTAATATTTTTAGATGATGTTAATTTGATTAAATATTTACAGCCACAAAATTTGTACACATTAATATCTGATCCCTTTTATATTCAGAGATAGCTAGACCTGTATACTTATCAATAGATACCTCAATGCTATTCTGTCAGACTTGGCCCTCTAGAAGGCAGGAAGTGGGCAGTTTCTTGTGCCTCTTCAAGAGAGTGAGATTTTCTACATCATTCTGACTGATTATTTCTACAAGACACACTTGTTTCCAAATCAAGTAAGTGATAGAGACTAATCAGCTCACATGATAATTTTTTCTTGATACTTCTACCTAAACTCTTCTTCTAAAGCTTTAAAATTACAGCTTTTATAGTGACCTTGATAAGCATTGTGATTTTTTTGGAAAGGTTTTCAGTGTGAAAACAGTCATACATATGTATAGTCTATGCCTGGAATTTCCGGAAGGGCTCACCCAATTCCAGTGCTCACATTCTGCTCATCAGAGAGCTTTGACTCATAGGAAGAATTCACACAGGCATGATGGTATAAACTTACCCAAGCCTGTGGAATGAGTTTGTCTATTAGAAATACTGCAGGAGTTCAGAAGATTTTTTAAATTTTATAAACCATGGATAGCTGAAAATAAAATATCTTTACATCACAATCACACTACCTCCCACTTTCTCAATTTGAATACCTAATCCTCTGAGACAGGGTGCTGCTTGTTGGTGGACTAATGGCTGCCAGTTTTATATTGACTGAGATTAACAATTCTATTCCAAAGAACTGTCATGTAAGTATCACTGACCTCTCACCAAGAAGCAGCTTGTATCACAGATAGAAAGCAAAAACTCCTTGGGGGCACAGTTGCCCTAGATAGATAAGAAATGATCACTAGAAGACTAGAAGGCTGCATTAATTGATGTGTATTCCTTCATTGTACCCCTAAAGAATTGTTTTTTTCTAGCCCAAGAAAAATGAAATCAGATTGTCACATGGAAGATGTAATCACATTTTAGGAGAATTGCAGCATGTGATTAGACTAATTTTGGTTGTTAATTAATTAATATAAATGGACTCCCCCCATCAGTGGAGCATAAATGAAATGTGAGAATGTGTTCTGGAATGAAGCCTGTGTGTCTTATGACCGCAGTTCCCTTCTCAGTGGTGGAGGGGGCAGGCTTTCTCCATGTGGAGCAGAAACTGAATAAAGGAATAGTTACCTTTGCCTAATCCCTTTGCAGATTTGACCACCAAAGTAAATGACTCTAATTCACTACTACGGTATCAAGAAAATTGAAGCTCTTGCCAGCTTCTGTCTCTGGAGAAATGTAACACTGAATTACTCTGTAAGCCCATTTAATATCTGTCTAAAGGTTAATATCCAGTAACATCTAAATGAATAAATAAGTGTATGAACAAATATGTGAACCAATAAATGTAATTATAAATCAGCCTTCATTTTGATTCCACTCATCTCTGAAAAGAAATCAACACTATAATTGAGAAAGTGTCTCCAATGCATGCAAGCAGTGCCTGCATAGGTGGATATTTTGTTTTATATTGGAAAAAGGATGTCCAGGTTTTACAAGTATCAACACAAATAGTATCTTAATCTTAGAGATGAGTTGAATTTTCCTCTTTTTGTCTAAAGATGGAGTGATAAAAGGCTGTAAAGGAATTCTGACTCAAATCTTTACATTATTATAAAAACAGGACATGGATGCTGGAAATGATAAATAATAATTAAGATTTAAGCATTGAGAAGGATGAAACAGGAGGACAGTGTATAGTTGAGGCCCATATGTTATATGCAGTGAGCTACAAGTTTGCTTGGACAAAAACCTGAAAGCCAAACTCAAATACAAACTAAATCATAAGATCAAAAACTATTTGTCTAAATTTTTGTGTAGACTACCTAAATGTTAATTGACCTGCCAATTAATTATCATTAATTATAAGTCATTTACATTCGAGTATGTGGGGTTTGTCTTTGAAGTTGTTAATTTACTTCAGTTTTAACAAATTAAACATATTTAAAATATGAGATTATTAGTTTTGGAGTTAAGAAGGTCTTTTGATAGATTATTTTACTGCTTATAAACAATGAATCTACTCACTGCATTCTGATACATGAAGCAAAAGTTACTAATGAAGAAAAGAATATTGTTATCAAGAAATAGATCATCAGACCTCTCCCAATACCTATTCACGGAGCAAGAGTAGAACACTCAGATGGAAAGCACATTTACTTAGCACATTTCTTTCTTCATAGCTGAATGTGCTAAACATAGTATACTGAAGTATCAAACATGTTATATATTATGATGAAGAAAACAAGTGCTATTTGACATTAAAATGATCAGTCTTCCTAAAATGCTGATGTAAGATGAAGGATAAATCACTTTAATCATTGACCCTTGTGTTCTTCTCCCAAGTGGGGCAACTTTTCTCAGCCAATAAGAAGCAGATATTTCTTAAATGTTAACTGGTGAAATGATATGTATTTCCATATTTTATGGAAAATTATGAAGTGTAAATTTGATGATCTGAGAATCTCCTGGGAACTTCAGTGATATATCTGTTAATTCTTATGAGGAATTTCTAACACCATTCATTAACTTATGGAAAAGTTCCCTAAAAATTGCTGCACGTCAAGGATGTATATAAAAACTCTCTTGGTGACAATATGGAATTTCCCGATAATGTTTCCATTTTTTGCCTTGTTCTTGGTATAAAAATTCATACTAGGCAGATTTTTGTTTAAAAATATTTATCATTCAATGTTAGAGCCATGTTTTCTACAAGTTGGTCAAATTAAGGTCAACATGATCCCACTTCACTCTAATAACTTTCATTTTGACTGAAAAATTACCATCTTTGTGTCATGATTTTCTTTTCTATGAAGGATTAATATTTATCACTAATAGTATGGACTCTTATAAGACTATATAGAGTTTGAAACTATCTAAAAGCTCCTGAAGAAACCATTTAGTTTAACTTCTGATCAATGCTGATAGAGTGACATGCAGACTTTGTCAGGCTGATTGTTGGAAATAAATATCAGGTGCTGTGAAGGCACAGCATTCATGTACTCTGTATGTCTTTTCAAGAACTATCAATTTTCATCAAATATCACAATTTGTTTTTATCAGATGGAATTTTCTATAATGGCATACATTAATATTTTTACTTGTATAAGACTCTAAGCTACCACTAAGATATAGTGGTAGTAGGTATAAAAAAGAAATTATTTCTTGACATAACAGTCATTTCTAATAGGTTTTGTGTCAAAGTATTTGTTGATTGGTCCAGAACATAAAAAATGTAATTATTTGGGAGTAGAATTTTTAATTGTGACAATTGACTTGTTTCTTAGATAAAAGAGAAGGAATGGATGATAAAGATTTTAGGAAAAGAGTAGAAAGTAAGGATAGTTTCTTGTGCCTGAGAACTTTGTATTTTATCATTGTGAAGCTTGCACACACTTGTAAATATAATTAGAGATCATTCTTGTTTTTAATGACTTGACCTTCAACTTGCCAGCACACCTAGCGTACTGAAATTTATTAGACAGTAAAATCTTGATAATTATTTATCAACTGTAATGTACATACTTTCATACATTTAAAATAAAAATTGTAATGTAATTATAGGTATTTACTATATAATTATTAAGCTTAGTGAGTATATTGTTACCCATTCAGAATTTTAGCTAAGGATTTCCTTTTTTTAATGAATGAAAACTTAGTAATTATTCATAATAGATGAATAGGAGGGCAATCTTTTTGAAATTGTACCTGATCTTAATAGTAATGTGTTAAAAAGCTATAAAACATGTTGTAAAATGATTAAACAAATGAAAGAGGACAATGCATTTAAAAAATTTTATTTTTAAATTTAAATTAGAAACATGGTTGCTTCACATGTCAATCCCAGGTCACTCTCCCTTTCCCTTCCCTCCTCCCATACCCTCCCACCAATCCAATGCCCCCTCATTTCCCCAGGTCGGGTGAGGCCCTCCATGGGAGTGTCCATAGGCTGTCATTTCATCCAGGGCAGGGCCTAGATGCTCCCCCAAGAGTCCAGAGTGAGAGTGCATCTCTCATTGTTGGATGGGCACCCAAAGTCCATTGTATGCCAGGGATAAATACTGATCTACTACCCAAGGTCCCATAGATTGCGTAGGCATCCTCACTGACACCCACATTCAGGGGGTCTTGATCAGTTCCATGCTGGGTTCCCAGCCATCAGTCTGGGATTCAAGAGCTAACACTCGTTCAGGTCAGCTGTTTCTGGGGGTTAAACCAGCCCAGTCTTTAACCCCTTTGCCCATCAGTCCTCTCTTTCTGTCACTGGGTTCCCTGAGTTCAGCTCACTGTTTGGCTGTGGGAGTCTGCCTCTGCTTCCATCAGTCATTGGATGAAGGTTCTGTTTCCCAGACTCTCTGGCCATGGGATTGTAGGCTGGCACTCCCCAGATCTATGTCTAAAATCCATATATGAGAGAGTACATACTATGTCTTTTTGTGACTGGGTTACCTTACTCAGGATGGTTTCTAGTGCCATCCATTTGCCTGCAAATTTCAGGATTCCATTGTTTTTTTTTTCTGTTGAAGAGTACTCCATTGGAGGACAATGCATTTTATCATCAAAAATGTATGATAAGTAGTAAGTACCTAATATGAAGAAAATTTAATTATATAGGTGAGAAAAGAGTTTTTCATGATGGAAACTACATCAGGTACATACAACATCTGGTTCCCAACATGTTTTTATTCCATTCATGGTTATATAGTCTTGGGTGAATTAGTTTATCTGCTAGCTCATATGTCTTCTTGATCCTATAATAAAATCTCTACATGCCCATAAGGAAATTATATTAAAATCCATAGGTTTGTATGAAGTCACAACTCTTCCTCATACTCTAGTACTCCCATGCTGGGCAGATTGCAGGATTAAAACCTATCAGTCTATTCCTTACTATGCTATGCTATAGACAACTGGATTCAGGTGTAGACATCTTACAGTCTGGTCTTCATTTTAAACCAGAGCTTACCTTTACGACAAATTCCCTCACTCTTGTTTCTGCCTTTCTCTACCCCAGATTTGTCTTCTTTGGCTTTTTCTAGGTCACCATCACCTTTGTTTCAAATCCATGTCTCATGTTTTTTTTTTTGTTGTTGTTTTGTTTTGTCTTCTAATTGTCCAAGCCAGGGTACTTGCCTACCAAGACTTGAGTGAGGAAGGCTCCTCCAATACCATGCTGACTAAGAAGACCAGGTAATAATTAACTGACTACCCTGTACATTGGTCAGAAGAAAGCACAATATGAGATCTGGAACGATTGTGCCCTAAAATCCTGTTGATGACTCTAACAAATAGTTCATTTTGTTGCTATGTGAACACTCCACTGAATGCAATAAACTTAACATTGTTTTCTGTTTCTATCTACCAAGTTATTCCACAGTATTTGGCATAATGTTTATGACTACTAGAGTCTTTACAGAAGGACATTCATTACTGTTGTGCCCAAGTTGCAAAGTCCCCAGAGATCACTGAGATCACTAGGAAGACCCACTAAACTGCAAATGCAAGGTTTAATGATTGTTCATCCAACCATGACGGGGACCCTGTCTGGCTAGTTGTCACAGCAGCCTCCAGAGGGAGTGAAGTTCCCTGTCTACTGTTAGATTTTATAGACAAAAGTTACAGGATTACATCAGTAGGTATGGGTTGTTTTCTGATTGGTTGACATTTAGGAACAATCAGGAGAATTTCTCAAAGTCATATTTTGGCATGAAATACCTGTGTACCAATTACTTTCATTGTTCAGTGCTGAGAGGGAACATTCTGTGGTTTCTATGGCATTATCTTGTTACTTGCAGGCAACCTGTTGTATGTAGATACCAATAGTTTTCAGAGCTATATCCTGGAGACTACAGGGGAGGTTTTGGTCCCCCCTGGAGTTTCTTTTGTGGCCAAACAGTTCTCAGTAACCAAGTATCTAGGAAGGAGGGGGTCTGGAGTTTCTTTGTGTTCAGTTTTGGCCTTAGATTTCGGGAGGCCAGAGGATCTGGAGTTTCCTTGTGTCAGAGGCCTACATGTCTTTTCTGTAGCCTGTCATGTCTACTAATGCAGGGGACTAAGTGAGCGTCTGGTACCTTTATATCTAAATTATTATAAGTGAAGCTCTTGAGTTTAGTTTACCCCTTTCAATTACAAGTTTCAAATGGTATGACTGAAATTGAGTACAGGAAAATTATTCTAACACAGCAGTCAATATTGCAATTTAAGGATAAATTTTCATGTTTTTCTATTTTCTATTCGAAGCTTAAGACACACTCTCCCTTCCCTTATCTTGTTTACTACATTAGTCACTTTAAAATTATTTATATTGCTTTAATTGTGTATATATGTTTGTGAGGGATGTTGCGTATCTATGGGAATGCAAGCGCTTATGAAGGTCAAAAGTCTTATATTCTTTGAAACGGGAGTTACAAGAGATTGTGAGCTACACTTTGTGGTTGATGGGAAACCAAACCAGGTCCCTTGTAAGATTATTCTCTTCACTGCTCTGCCATATCTTCAGGTCACATGCTTACCATTTTCTGGTTGCGGTAATACTTTTTGTAATAAGCAAAACCAATGGCCACAAAAACCAATAATATTGTAACTGTATTTTACTGAGTTTACATTTTAGTGGTGAAATTGCTAGAGATATTGAGGTGTGCAAGGATCTTGAAAGAATCATGCACTATCCTGACTTTAACAACATGATCAAGTGTTGAAAGTCATAATTTAAGAACATCATACAGTCATGGTTGGCCAAGCTAAGTTCTTCTGCACAGCCCATGTCTGACAAGAGGACAACTACACACCATGAGGTGAAATTCAGAAGACTATTAATCAAAACCAGATGATTAGATGTCATCAGGTCACAAAAGAGAATCAAGAGTCAGAACCATCTGATACTTTGTATGCTTTGTACCTGCTAGGTCAATGCTAATATTTTAAACTTGCAAATATTTTAATCATTCAGAAGGATTTTAAAAAATTGGCAGGGATAGGAAGTTGCATTTCATCAGAAAGGGAAAATCAATACTTACAATACTGATGTCTGAATGGCAATACTACTGGATAGTGAGATTCTGTAAGCTATTTGATAAAATGTAAGAAAAACATGTGGATATATATCAATTTTTCATTAGATCATATATATAGCATATATATTATGCTGAATATATTTATATTGCATTGTATACTGATATATATATATATAAATACTGAATCACAAATATACACACACATACACAGAAAGGAATTTGTATTGTTTAATCCTAGTTATTAAATTCATTTTTAGATGATCATGTAAAATACACAGGAAAGATCTATAACTACAAATTTGTTTTGTCACTTCAGTGCTCACTTTAATAATAAGATGCAACATGGTATTGATTTGAGAGGTTGAAAGAAATATGAAAAAGTGATGTGTCTCTTTCTTATTACAGCTTCCCATTGTATATGCTATAGTTTTCTTCATTTTTGATGTGAAAAATTTAGAAAAATTCTGAACATACAGAATGAGCTCCAAAGGGGCTACCTATTAATTTTATTTCCTACATTTTTGCTTGTTTGCTTTAGAAATTTTACGGCTTTTATTTTATGTATTATTTGTGTGGGGACATGGGCATGCTCATGAATATATGTGCATGTACTGATGGAAACATGACACATGTTTCATTGGAAGTTAACGAACAACTTCACATGTCGCAACGGATTCTCTCCTGTCATTTGTATACCAATAACTGAAATGTATTGTTAGGTATGGTGCTAAACATATTTTCCCTGTTACCTGAAAGACCAAAAGAGGCTAATTTTATAGGGATAGGAAGGAATCCCCAGGTGGTTCAGGCAAAATGTTAATTTCTGCTTTCCAATGGTCAGGTTCATTCTCTGTGTAACTGCATGGCTTTATCATGTCTCCTGCAGGAGTAAATTATCTTCTTTTCTTAAGGCCAGTTATGTTTAATAAGTCAGCAAAGTACCATTTAGAAATTTACCTTATCAGCACACTAAAAGGCTCCCCAGTAATACACAGGAGTTAATTACCACGGATCAGTGGGCAATTCATTTCTTCTTTGCAGGGGGACAGACAGCTGAATGTAGAAATGGGAGCTGTTACAAAGTATCACTGTGGCGCACTAAGCCATTACCTAAGCCATGTAGACTGGAAAGGTCCTGATCAGTGTGAAATGGGCCAGGGAGGTGGTATGAGGTGCTGTGATCTGTATTTATCAGATCAGCAAGCAGCCAGTTCTCAGAGGCATCCCTATAGGTCATCTGTGCACATCACCTGTGCACATCTGCGTGTAGATAAGTAAAAATATCGGTGGCATCAAAGAATGATCTTTTTGTCGATTTACGTTCAAGTGGTTCTTTGAAATAACAGCACCCTTATTTTTCACATAGTGGCAATTGGCTATTAATGTCTTGACCATATTTGTGAAATGGAATAATTTATTCTTTCTGAATTAAAAATAATTACATGTAGATGATTGTACTAAATGTAATCCCTTTGAGTACAACCTTTTTATAAATTTATTTAAAAATGTAGTGACTTTATTATTTACTAATTTTTCTGATGGTATTGCCATTCTACCAGAAGAAGCTGGAAATCCAACTAGAAAAACGATTTTCAGTTAATTTTCCTTTTAAATATGGCTCTTAGTTAAAAAATGAACATAATATAAAGAATCTGACAATTGTAGGACATTGTCAGAATTATAAAGCAATGCTGAAAACATAATTTTTATGGCACAGGAACTTCTTATACTCAAAAGCTTTTTCTCAACAGTGAAATTTCTTTGGACTATCCTGCTTTCACTTTATTTGAAACTCTTTTGTGAGAGGATATGGGTACATAAGGTATATTCACAAAGAAGAAATTAATTAATTTCTAGAAACAATATACCTTGTACTTTTACAAGCTTATAAAGCTTTGAACCAGGGTATTTTTATGCTATAAACTAACAAAATTGCAAGTCACCTACTTTCCTCCTGTGCTATACTTTCCCAGAGCGTTTGCATAGGAGCTTCAGTTTAGTATGCTCAGATGAGACAATTACAATTCCTCTACCTGTAGAGCAAGATTGGTCCAAATGGGCAAAGTACATATTCAATAGGGAGAAGTATGATACTCTAAGACTTACACTTTTTAAAATCTGAATGCCATGTTGCTCCTAGGACTCAGCCTCTTAAAATGCAAGATGGCATTCAGATTAAAAAAAGTGTAAGTCCTAGAGTATCATACTTCTCCCTGTTGAATATGTACTTTGCCCATTTGGACCATGGAAATTAAACAAAGAAACAAACAAACAAAAAAAAAACGTTGGCACCTGATGAATTACCTAACATTTCTTTTTGTAAATAATAAAAGCTTCCTAGCTGGCAATGAAGCATTTGTGATCTGTATGGCAGTATTCATCTGTATGGCAAGTTTTTATAAATGCTGTTTTTGTATTTACAAAATGATTATGAGGTGCATTAACAGGTTTTAATGGCTTTTCTTAAAATATGGTACAAAATGCATTAGTGATATATGTCTAACAGATGAGAACCAAAGCATCATAAAACATCATTGTAAAGTATATATTAGTTTGTTAAAGTAGCATGTGTTCCTGGAATATTAGTAGTTTTGTAATTTTCTAAGGTATTTTGAAGAAAATTTCAACACAAATTTTATTGATTAAGACTAGTACAGAGATAAATCTGCTAAAAGCAACAGAGTTTTAAAGACATACAACAGATAAAGGGTTGAAGCACTCAAATTTAAATTATAGGTAGAATTATAAAATAATTTTCACATGTAATACACCAAAATATAATATTTTATCAGATTTTGCTTAATTAGTCTTTCATTAAGAAAAATGGATATGCTGCATAGGAGCAAATAACTTACATAAAATATCTGTTCAACACTTGTCTTGCATACATCCCAACAACTCTTGCTTTCAACACCAAGTGGCCAGAATAATAGTGAGATAGCAAGTGAAATTAATCATTGATAGATTTCCGTTTGTTATTTGTAGGTCACTGATCAAAAACTAAGCTTGGTCACCAACTTCAAAAAGACTAGAGTGTAATGAAGCTTAGCAAAGCCCAGATATCATTACCACGCAGAGCTAGAAATGTGCTTATTGATCGCTATTCAGTTGATCATCAGAAATACTCACTATTTGTTATGGTTTTAAAGTTTAGTTCATGCCTGGGTTTAAACAGAGCCATCTACTTAATGGTTATATTTGAAGAATGATGAGCGAATGCTACCTATGGGCACGTGATTTTAATTCTAGCATAGAAAAGGAAAATGAGTAAAGCAACTGGAGTAGAAGCAGGGCTGGGTTCAAGTTTTATTAAATGAGACACAGAAAGGTTGGATTTAGAATTGTGTGTGTCTCCCAAATAGTTTAGTTAGAGTTTATTTCAAGAACATAGGTGGGGCAAAGTATCAGTGGCTATACCACTGATGAAAATGACACCTCTTCCTCAACAACCATTAGGTGCCAATAGTCTCTAGAGAGGAGTGTATCCCCACAGGCTCCTCTTATGCCACGATGAACTATCAGCAGGCCCTGTGTGTTACAGATGTTGTACAGATAATGACTGCTAACAGCACTAGCCATGTCATGTCCAGAGACATTTTGCTGTACATCTCCCCATCATATGGTTCTTATAGTATTTCCACACCCTCTATCTCTAAGTTCCTTATACCTCAGAGGGAGTGATAAACTGCCCTGTTTAGTGAGGAGCACTTCATAATCATTTATACTTGGGTTGCTGCTTTAACTGTCTCCCACTGCAGGGGAAGAAACTTCTCTGGACCCTTAAAACAATGCAGTATATATCTATTGGTCTTGCTTGGTAAACAGAATTTTATAAGACCTTATTACTGAAAAGACTGCACATTTTGGTGATGAGACATTGAGAAATCAAGTTAGCTCTGAGCTGGAAATGTCTTCTTGACATGCATTTCATGACAGTATTCCCAGGAAAGCCAAATTCTATCACTCTATATAGGAAACAGACAACAACACATCAAAGTACAGATGTTATCAAAGTCCAACTTGGAATATTGGAGTTACTTACGTACAAGTACAGCAATTTCTTAAAGGCATCTTCATCACCAAGGCCCACCCCAGCAAGGGTAACAAAGTCTTGACAGCTGGAAAACATGAGAGTATTGCAAAACTTCCAGGCTCTCCATGTGTTTCAGTAGGTATCAGCCTCTTCCAGGCAGCTCAGCTAGTATTTCTTCTAGGTGGTTTGACTAATCTATTTCTTCCAGACTGCTTCACTATTATTTATTTCTTCCAGGTGACAGATTTGGGCCAGGCTTCTTTTAGGCAGTTCAGCTTGTCTGAAGGCATCACTCAGTAGCCCCAATTGTTTATATATACTTGGGGTGGAAGGACCTATTCAATCATCAGTTTCAGTGACTTTCTGAAGTGGTTTTACCTATTTACCTCCTGAGGATAAAAGGTTTCACTTTCCCCTAGGACATTTGGTATTTTACCTCACCAGTAAATATCCAGTCCTAAAATACTGTGTTTTCTCCTCTCTTTTCATACCCTTTGTCTTAAGGTGGGCTACTAAAAGATGTATGCCTTTAACCTTGGAGGGAACTGCTATGCCACCTTTATTGCCAGAGGGAGACATGTCACAGTCTTAACAAGCTGTGAACCCCTTTAAACATATGGCTGAGCATTGTGTGCCTTCTAGTACAATAGTGGCTTGACTATTGTGTCTTTGGTTTGGGGTCATTTATACCGAAATTTTGGTTTTAGTAAGTCAGAGGCTTTTTATTAAAAAGACGCTTGCCAGCACAAAACCAGAGGCAGTTCTCTAGGTAAATCCTCAGCTAATGTTATCCAAAGGATTATAAAAGGGAAGACCACAAGTTTTTTGGAGAGTCAAATTAACTCATCCTGTCTTGATGTTGGCAAGGCTTGATTTTGTAACAGATATCCAGAGAGGCCTCAATATCCAAGAAAGCAATCATTTTATGAAAAGGGAGATCTTAGCAATTAGCACGTTTAATCACCCTGAAGGAATATGGATGAGGCAGTGAAATATCTTGCAACCATCAGCAATTTTTTTAACATTTTTTATTTTAATTTTAAATAGCTTGTTTTACATGTCAATCCCAGTTCCCTCTCCCTCCCCCTCCTCCCGCACTCGCCTTACCCCCCACCCTCCCACCCTATTGCCAAATCCTTCCACATAGGGGATATCTAGAGTCTGTCATTTTACTCTGGGTAGGGTCCAGGCACTCCCCTAAGAGTCCAGGCTGAGAGAGCATCCCTCTTTGTGCTATAGGCACACGAAGACTGTTTGTATACCAGGGATAGACACTGATCCACAGCTCAGGGCCCCATAGGTTGCCCAGGCCTTCTCGCTGACACTCACTTTTGGGGGGTCCAGATCAGTCCCATGCTGGCCTCCCCACTGTCGGTCTGGGGTCCAAGAGCTCTCCCCTGTTCAGATCAGCTGTCTCTGCTGGTTTTGCCAGCCCATTCTTTGCCAATTTGCTCATCACTCCTCTCTCTCTGTCACTGGGTTCCTTGGGTTCAGTTCAGTGATTAATTGTGTGTTTGCCTCTGCTTCCATCAGTCACAGGATGAAGGCTCCCGGATGGTTATAGACATCAAGTTCATTATCAGGGATGGACATTCGAGGTGGTCTCTCCACTATTGCTTAGCTTGCCAATTGGTGTTATCCCTTTATATCACTCGAGGTCGCTCTGGTGCCTGATCTGTATTCGATCCTATGATTCCCTCTTCCCCCTATTCTACCCCCACCCCCTTAACTTCCTTTTCCCCCATGACCAACTCTCTTCCTCTTCACCCCCTCTCTTCTTCCCAGGTCCCACTCCCCCTCACCCCTCACCGTGTTCCCCATCTATTCAGGGGATCTTGTCTCCATCCTCTTCTCTTGGGTACTATGCATATATGCGTATCTTTTAGGTTCTTTCCTGTTTCCCAGACTCTCTATCAGTGGAAGTGCAGACTGGCACTATCCTGATCCATGTCTAAAATCCATATATGAGTGAGTACATACCATGTTTGTCTTTTTGCGACTGGGTTACCTCACTCAGGATGGTTTCTTCCAGTGCTATCCATTTCCCTGCGAATTTCAAGATTCCATTGTTTTTTTCTGCTGAGTAATACTCCATTGTGTAAATGTACCACATTTTCTCTATCCACTCTTCAGTTGAGGGGCATCTAGGTTGCTTCCAGGTTCTGGCTATTACAAACAATGCTGCTATGAACATAGTGGAGCAGATGCTCTTGTTGTATGAACTTGCCTCATTTGGATATATGCCTAAGAGTGGAATTGCTGGGTCTAGTGGTAGATTAATTCCCATTTTCCTGAGGAATCTCCATACTGCTTTCCAAAGTGGCTGTACGAGTTGGCACTCCCACCAGCAGTGGAGGAGTGTTCCTCTCTCTCCACATCCTCTCCAACATAAATTGTCTTCGGTGTTTTTGATTTTAGCCATTCTGACAGGAGTAAGATGGTATCTCAGAGTTGTTTTGATTTGCATTTCCCTGATGGCTAAGGATGTTGAGCACTTTCTTAAGTGTCTCTTGGCCATTTTAGCCTCCTCTACTGAGAATTCTCTATTTAGCTCTGTACCCCACCTTTCAAGTGGATCCTTTGGTGTTTTGGAGACTTGTTTCTTGAGTTCTTTGTAAATTTTGGAGATTAGCCCTCTGTCAGATGTAGGGTTAGTGAATATCTTTTCCCATTCTGTGGCCTGCCTTTTTGTCTTTTTGACTGTGTCCTTTGCCTTACAGAAGCTTTTTAGTTTCAGAAGGTCCCATTTGTTAATTGTCGATCTCAGTGCATGTGCCACTGGTGTTATGTTTAGGAAGTGGTCTCCTGTACCAACTCGTTGAAGAGTATCTCCCACTTTCTCTTCTAAACGTTTCAGTGTGGCTGGATTTATGTTGAGATCTTTGATCCATTTGGACTTAAGTTTTGTACGAGGCGATAAACCTGGATCTATCTGCAGTCTTCTGCATACCAGTACCCAGTTATGCCAGCACCATTTGTTGAAGATGCTTTCTTTTTTTCCATTGTACAGTTTTAGCTTCTTTGTCAAAAATCAAGTGCTCATAGGTGTGTGCGTTAAAATTAGGGCTTTCGATTCGGTTCCATTGGTCTACCTGCCTATTTTTGTGCCAATACCAAGCTGTTTTCAGGACTATAGCTCTATAATAGAGCTTGAAGTCAGGTATGGTGATGCCTCCTGAAGTTCCTTTATTGTATAGGGATGTTTTGGCTATCCTGGGCCTTTTGTTTTTCCATATAAAGTTGATTAATGTTCTTTCCAGGTCCTTGAAGAATTGTGATGGAATTTTGATAGGGATTGCATTGAATCTATAGACTGCTTTTGGCAAGATTGCCATTTTTATTATGTTGATCCTACCAATCCAAGAGCATGGGAGATCTTTCCATTTTCTGTTATCTTCTTTGATTTCTTTCTTTAAAGACACAAAGTTCTTGATATACAGGTCTTTCACTTCCTTGGTTAACATTATCCCCAGATATTTGATGCTGTTTTTGGCTATTGTAAAGGGTGATGTTTCTCTGATTTCTTTCTCAGTTACTTCATCATCTGTATATAATAGGGCCACTGATTTTTTGAGTTTACCTTGTATCCTGCCACATTGCTGAAGGTGTTTATCAGCTCTAGGAGTAACTTTGCGGAGTTTTTTTGGGTCACTTATGTAAACTATCATATCATCTGCAAATAGTGAAAGTTTGACTTCTTCTTTTCCTATTTGTATCCCCTTTATCTCCTTTTGTTGTCTTATTGCTGTAGCTAGAACTTCAAGTACAATATTGAAGAGATATGGAGAGAGTGGACAGCCTTGTCTTGTTCCTGATTTTAGAGGAATTGCTTTGAGTTTCTCTCTATTTAGTTTGATGTTAGCTGTTGGTTTACTGTATATTGCTTTTATTATATTCAGGTACGTTCCTGTTATCCCTGATCTCTCTAGGACCTTTATCATGAAGGGGTGCTGGATTTTGTCAAAGGCTTTTTCAGCATCTAGTGAGATGATCATGTGGTTTTTCTTTCGCAGATTGTTAATATGGTGGATTACATTGATAGATTTTCTAATGTTGAACCATCCCTGCATTCCTGGGATGAAGCCTACTTGATCATGGTGGATGATTTTTCTGATGTGTTCTTGAATCCGGTTTGTATTTTATTGAGTATTTTTGCATCAATGTTCATGAGGGAAATTGGTCTATAGTTCTCTTTCTTAGTTGTGTCTTTGTGTGGCTTGGGTATCAAGGTAATTGTAGCCTCGTAGAAAGAGTTTGGCAGTGAGCCTCCTGTTTCTATTGTGTGGAATACTTTGAGGAGTATTGGAATTCGCTCTTCTTTGAATTTCTGGTAGAATTCTGCACTGAAGCCATCTGGGCCTGGGCTTTTTTTGTTTGGGAGACTTTTGATGACTGCTTCTATTTCATTAGGGGTTATAGGGCTGTTTAGATTGTTTATCTGTTCTTGATTTAATTTTGGCAAGTGATATCTATCCAGGAAATTGTCCATTTCCTTTAAATTTTCAAATTTTGTGGAGTACAGATTTTCAAAGTATGCCCTGCTGATTCTCTTGATTTCCTCAGAGTCCGTTGTTATGTCCCCTTTTTCATCCCTGATTTTGTTAATTAGCATGCTCTCCCTCTGTCTTTTAGTTAGTTTGGACAGAGGTTTGTCTATTTTGTTGATTTTCTCAAAGAACCAACTCTTTGTTTCAT
The DNA here is from genome assembly GCF_017639785.1 of Mesocricetus auratus. NCBI lineage: Eukaryota > Metazoa > Chordata > Mammalia > Rodentia > Cricetidae > Mesocricetus > Mesocricetus auratus. Next base: position 32,187,453 of record NW_024429198.1, read on the forward strand.
TGATTCTTCTCAGTGTTTTCCTGGTTTCTACTTGGTGGATTTCAGCCCTCAATTTGATTATTTCCTGGCGTCTGCTCCTCCTGGGGGAGTTTGATTCTTTTTGTTCTAGAACATTCAGCTGTGCTATTAATTCTCTAGTATGACTGTTCTCCAGTTTTTTCATGTGGGCACTTAGTGCTATAAACTTTCCTCTCAGCACTGCTTTCAAAGTGTCCCATAAGTTTGTGTATGTTGTGTCTTCATTCTCATTGAAATCGAGGAAGTCTTTAATTTCTTTTTTTATTTGTTCCTTTACCCAGGGATGGTGCAATTGTGCATTGTTCAATCTCCATGAGTTTGTAGGGTTTCTGCGATTTGTGTTATTGTTGAATTCTAATGTTAATGCATGGTGGTCTGATAAGATGCAGGGGTTATTCCAATTTTTTTTGTATCTGTGGAGATTTGCTATGTTTCCTATTATGTGGTCAATTTTAGAGAAGGTTCCATGTGGTGCCGAGAAGAAGGTATATCCCTTTGTATTTGGGTGGAATGTTCTATAGATATCTGTTAAACCCAGTTGGGTCATAACTTCTATTAGTTCTTTTGTTTCTTTGTTAAGTTTCTGTCTGGAGGTCCTGCCTAGCGGTGAGAGCGGAGTGTTGAAGTCTCCTACTATTAGTGTGTGAGATTTTATGTGCATTTTGAGCTTTAGTAATGTTTCTTTCACGAATGTAGGTGCCTTTGTATTTGGGGCATAGATGTTTAAAATTGAGACTTCGTCTTGATGTATTTTTTCTTTGATGAATATGAAGTGTCCTTCTTCATCTCTTTTGATTGATTTTAATTTGAAGTCTAATTTGTTAGATATTAGGATTGCTTTGCCCACTTGTTTCTTGGTGCCGTTTGATTGGAAGATCTTTTCCCAGCCCTTTACTCTGAGATAACGTCTGTCTTTGATGTTGAGATGTGTTCCTTGTATGCAGCAGAAGGAAGGGTTCTGTCTTCGCATCCATTCTGCTAGTCTGTGTCTTTTTATAGGCAAGTTGAGGCCATTGACATTGAGGGATATTAATGACCATTGATTGGTGATCCTTGTTTGCGCTTGATTTATTGTTAGTGAAGTTATTTTGTGTAGTTTCTCCTCCCTTTTTCTTTTGGTGTTATAGGTCTATTTAAATTGCTTATCTGTTCTTGATTTAATTTTGGCAAGTGATATCTATTCAGAAAATTGTCCATTTCCTTTAGATTTTCAAATTGTGTGGAGTACAGGTTTTGAAAGTATGACCTGATGATTCTCTGGATTTCTCAGTGTCTGTTGTTATGTCCCCCTTTTCATTACTGATTTTGTTAATTTGCGTGTTCACACTATGTCGTTTGGTAAGTTTGGATAAAAGTTTGTCTATCTTGTTGATTTTCTCAAAGAACCAACTCTTCGTTACATTGATTTTTTTGTATTGTTTTCCTAGTTTCTGCTTTATTGATTTCAGCTCTCAATTTGATTATTTCCTGGCATCTGCTCCTCCTGGGTGAATTTGCCTCTTTTTGTTCTAAAACTTTCAGTTGTGCTGTTAATTCTCTAGTGTAACTATTCTCCAGTTTCTTCATGTGGGCACTTAGTGCTATGAACTTCCCTCTTAACACTGCTTTCAAAGTGTCCCTTAAGTTTGGGTATGTTGTGTCCTCATTCTCATTGAATTCTAGGAAGTCTTTAATTTCTTTTTTTTATTTCTTCCTTAACCCAGGAATGGTGCAATTGTGCATTATTCAACTTCCATGAGTTTGTAGGGTTTCTGCAATTTGTGTCGTTGTTGAATTCTAATTTTAACACATAGTGGTCTGATAAGGTGCATGGAGTTATTCTAATTTTTTGTATCTGTTGAGATTTGATATGTTGTCAAGCATGTGGTCAATTTTTGAGAAGGTTCCATGTTGTGCTGAGAAGAAGGTATATTCTTTTTTATGTGGATGGAATGTTCTATAGACGTCTGTTAATTCCTACTGGTTCATAACTTCTATTAGACCCTTTGCTTCTTTGTTAAGTTTCTGTATGGTATTCCTGTCTAGAAGTGAGAGTGGGGTGTTGAAGTCTCCCACTATAAGTGTGTGGGGCTTTATATGTGATATGAGTTAGTAATGTTTCTTTTATGAATGTGGGTGCCTTTGTATTTGGGGCATAGATATTCAGAATTGAAACTTCATCTTGGTAGATTTCTCCTGTGATGAGAATTAAATAACCTCCTTCATCTCTTTCAATTGATTTCATTTTAAAGTCTATTTTGTTAGATATTAGGATTTCTACCCCCGCTTGTTTCTTGGGTCCATTTGATTGGATAATTTTTTCCCAATCCTTAACTCTGACGTAGTGTCTGTCTTTGAGGTTGAGGTGTGTTTCTTGTACGCAGCAGAAGGATGGGTTCTGTCTTCGAATCCTTTCTGTTAGCCTGTGTCTCTTTATGGTTGAGTTAAGACCATTAATATTTAGGGATATTAATGGCCATTGATTGCTCATTCTTGTTTGTTTTGGAATAGTTGATAGTGGTGGAATTATATGTGGATTTCCACCTCTTTTTTCAGGCTGTTGGTAAGGTGGGATTATCTAATTTCTATATTTTTCTGGTTGTAGTTAACTCCCTTGAGTTGGGGTTTTCCTTCCAGGACTTTCTTTCGGGCTCGGTTAGTGGATATGTATTGTTTAAATCTGGTTCTATCATGGAATATCTTGTTTTCTCCATTTACAGTGATTGAAAGCTTTGCTGGGTATAGCAGTCTGGGCTGGCATCTGTGGTCTCTTAGTGTTGGTAGATTATCTATCCAGGACCTCCTGGCTTTCAGAGTTTCCATAGAGAAGTCAGTTGTGATTCTGATAGGTTTGCCTTTGTATGTTACTTCGCCTTTTTCCTTTGATGCTCTTAATATTCCTTCTTTATTCTGTATGTTCAGGGTTTTTACTATTATATGGCGAGGGGACTTCCTTTTGTGGTCCACTCTATTTGGTGTTCTGTATGCTTCTTGTAGTTTCATTGGCATGTCTTTCTTTAGGTTGGGAAAATTTTATTCTATGATTTTGTTAAATATGTTTTCTGTCCCTTTGAGTTAGATTTCTTCACCTTCTTCTATACCTATTATTCTTAGGTTTGGTGTTTTCATGGTGTCCCATATTTCCTGGATATTTTGTGTTAGGAATTTGTTGGACTTAAGATTTTCTTTGGTCGATAAATCTATTTCCCCTAGTGTATCTTCACTCCCCTGAGATTCTGTCTTCTGTCTCTTGTATTCTGTTGGTTTTGCTCGTATCTGTAGTACCTGACCATTTGCCCAGTTTCTATTTCCAGCATTCCTTCAGACTGTGTTTTTTTATTGTCTCTATTTCAGCTTTCAACACCTGCACTGTTTGAATTGTTTCTTGTAATTTTTTCTTTGTCTTTTCCTCTCTTTCTTGCATTTGTTTAATTTTTTGGTTTGTTGTCTCTTCCATTTCTTGCATTTTTTGGATCATTTTTTCCTACTTTTCTTGCATTTTTTGGATTGTTTTTTCCTTCATTTCTTGCATTTTTGGTGTGTTTTTTCTTCCATGTCTTTATGGTGTTTTCTCATATCTTCTTTGAGGGCCTCTATCATTTTCATGTAGTTGTTTTTAAGATGTTTCTCATCTGCTTCTTCTGCAATGGGCTGTTCAGGTCTTTCAGGTGTAGATTCTCTAGTTTCTGGTGGTGTCATATTGGTTTTTTTTGTTGGTGGTTTGCTTTATATTGTCTCCTTCCCATCTTTCTTCCTGTGGGTGCAGAAGGAGCGTCTTCTTTCTCTGGTGGTTATGCAACCACGGTTCCTTTGCATGGGTGGGAGCAGGTCCAATACCCTGGTGGCTTTCTTCTTGCGTGGATGGAGGCTGTCCTAGTATCGGGACCTTGGCAAACTCTGGGTAGGCTGGACCCTGGCCTTGCCTGCCCCTTGGGTATAGAATGGGACTTGGAAGCTGGCTGTCTCTGGGCTGGCTGAGTCCCATCGTGCTAGGATCTGGATCTGCTGTGTGCAGTACTCAGGTCTCCAGTGTTTCTTCACAGGCCACGAGAAGTTAGGCTTGCCTGTCCCGTGGGTGGAGAATGGGACTTGGAAGCTGGCAGTCTTTGGGCAGGTTAAATCCTTTCGGGCTGGGATCCGGATCCGATGTGCGCAGACCTCAGGTCTCAGTTGTTTCTGCTCATGTCACCGGAAGTTATGCTTCAGTTATTAGCTTTTATAAGATTAAGATTTAATAGCTTTATCTCTGTTGATTTTGAGCAGTAAAAATCACAATTTTTGCATTGAAGCTCCTTTTAGTATTAAAATAAAACTTTAAAGCATAGGGAGATTGGCAACTTTACTTTCTTGGTCCTTACATATTGTACTATTACAGATTATAACAATTTCTTATATGACTCACTTTGTCTAAATAGTTAAAGCTTAATAATGCTAGCAAAGACAAAGAGTTAGGAATTCTTTCTTAAACAAGTCTCTCTGTTAGACTGAATAGACGTTATGTTAGGAGAGACCCTCTGCCAGACTGTTTAGATTATTGTCTTGATGCATTTTAAGTTATGAATACCCCAGTTTCTGCTGTTTGGTTTTCTTTTTTAATTAATTAATTAATTTTTAAGTTAAGTTAGACACAAGCTTGTTTCACATGTCAATCCAAGTTCCCTCTCCCTACCCTCCTGCCCATCCTTCCCCACCAGGCCCCCCAGTCCCTCACCCAATCTCCACTCCAATCCCCAGGGAGGGTGAAGCCCTCCATGGTGGATGTCCAGAGTCTGTCATTTCATCCAGGGTAGGTCCTAGGCCATACCCCAAGATTCCATCCCCCTCATTGTGGGATGTGCACTCAAAGTCTATTTGTACACCAGGGATAAATACTACCCAAGGCTCCATAGATTACCTAGGCCTCCTAACTGACACCCACTTTCAGGTGCTGTTTGGTTTTCATAGCTGTGACCTTAATTTTTAGGCTGTATTTATTCATTTTTAAAGATGATATATCAACAAAAGCATTCTCTTAAGGTTTAAAATCTCTTACCTGTTCCCCGTAATTAAAAAAAGTAAGTATCCTTTTTTACTTAAAGAAGAAGGATACAGTGCACAACCACAACCTGGTAAAAGCAAAACAAGTTCCAAAAGTGGAAACAATTCAATGGTCAATATTTGGGATTCATTCATAAATTTCTGGGCTTTCCCAAGGGACTCAGTTTATTTATTTGGCCACATCCTTGGTTGCATAAATAATCTGTTTTACAGATCCCAGTCAGTTCAACCACATTGCAGCTGATGTTTCTGGTGACTATCTTGTGGCACCAGCATCTCCAAAATAGTTAGGCCATGTAGCACAAATAATACAAACCCAGAGACAGATATTGTGGTTCAAGTTGAAGATCAGAGAAACAAAGCAGCCAAGCTATGGAGTTTATTTTCTTAGTGGCAAAAGCAAACCACTGGATAAGAAGTGTCCTTGCCTCAATTCCTGACAATGTGCTGTCCAAATTGTACAAGCAGGACACAAATGAGAGTGACTGCTCTCTGGGGGCAATGGCATCTTTAGGGAATGCCTTGTTTACAACCCTTTTTAAGGTGACCTTGTTTGCCACAAATGAAATATTTGACATTTAGATTTTTCTGAAAACCTTTTGAAAAAAACCTCTCATATCCATGCAACATCATGAGCATTAGCTTAATATTAATTGTATCTTGGATCCATTCCTCCAAAGATGCTGACCTTGTCTTTAAAGGCCTAATAATGCTTTGACCTTGTGCATTAGCATTTTCAAAACCAGAGTTTCAATTATTTGTCTAGCTTGGGAATCTACTATTGTTGTATTTACTGCTGAATTCAATCTTTGTAAGAAATACTTGAAGGCTTCCTTTGGACCTTGTAAAACTTTAGTAAATGACTCAATTTTATTTCCCACTTCTCCAAGAATTCAAAGTTTCTGCATGGCATAAACTCAGGGCGCGGTCATCATATAGAGACCGCCTTTCTACATTAGCATAACCTCCTTCTCTAAGAATTTGATCTTGGGTGATTTCCATCCCTCTAGCTTTACAAAGTTCAGTGTCTTAGCCTATTCTCTAAACCAGGTACCCCATTGTATTTGTGGCCCGGGCTCTAAGATAACATTAATCAAGTCTATTAAAAATTGACCTCGAGTTTCACATCTGTTTCACAAATGATGAATGCATGCTATATGAGAATACAGCTTACTTGAATATCTTTAAATCTAACATTTCCACAGAAGTCCATTTAACTCTTTCTTTAACATCAGTCATTTGGCAGTTCCTGTAAGGTTATTGGGTATATTAAGGTAAATTGTCTAGAACCTTAGGCTGTTCCTCTCTAACCTTATAATGAAATGATGAAATTGGTTTTCCATTAAATTTCTCTGTCGGGATTAAAATATTTTTGTGATATGCTTTAATAAGTTTTTCTAAGGTCTGTATCTTGGCACTCACATCAACCAATTATTTTAGAGATAAACCAAGAATTATCACACTGACAACAAAGATTATCAAAATGACAATTAACAGTATGTCAACCATGGTTAAGTTATTTATCCCTTTGTTTAAGTGTTCCATTTTTAAATCTTGAATTGTATAATCATACAGAGACCTAAATCTCTTCATGGTAATAGTGTTTCCCATTTTTTATAGTGGGAAAAATTCTCTCTTTTAACTAATTCCTTCCTTTAAGAATTCCAAATTTTCTTAACAAATCTGGCGACAGTTATTAGTGAACTGTGAGGCATAGCATGGCAGCTAAGAGTGGAAGCCTGAGGAGAGGGGCTGTAGGGGAAAGAGAGAGAGAGAGAGAGAGAGAGAGAGAGAGAGAGAGAGAGAGAGAGAGAGAGAGAGAGAGAGAGGGAGAGGTGTCTTAAAAACCACACATGGGATTGTGTGGAAAGAAACCTGTGGTGGGTATGTCCTGAAGACAAATAGTTTAGAGCACAAAACTTCTGTGGCATTGGAGCTCAGGTTCTCCTAGCCGACCAGACAGGAACTCCAGCAGGAGCCCCACATGTAGCCCTGACCTAGGCTGGTGGCTTCAAAGCCATAGGTAAGTGCCTTTTTTTTGTGAATTTTTACCTTTACACTGGTGCTAATATACAGCCTGAATAATAAAAATCCAGTGAACGATATTGGTGTTCAAGCTGGGGAACAGAGAAGAAAAACATCCAAGTCAGCAGAGAGCTCTTATATCTACCAAGGATATAATGGGGATCCTGTCCTCAAGGTGAATGGAGATGAATTGCCAGAATCTGAGACCTTGCTTCTATCTTATACACCTCTCTAGAGCTGGGATTAAAGGAATGAGTTCTGATTCTCTTTTAGACTGATTCACTCTCATGTAGTCCTGGTTGAACTTGAACTCACAGAGATTTGTCCTGGGATTAAAGGTATGTGCCACAAATGCCCAGCTTTTATGGCTAAGTAGTGTAGCTGTCTTTGTATTAAGATCTCCAGGCAAGCTTTATTAGATCAAAAACAATATATCACCACAGGAGTCCTGATTTCAATTGGTCTTTCCTTAAGAACTCTAGCCAGGCTACGCATTGGCAAACCTCAGCTGTTCTTCATGACCCATTTATTTCTTTAAAATCAATACCATCCACATGATTCTAAGGTCCTAATCTTTGTCCACCAGCACAAAGTATGTTCTTGCTGATGAATGAGTGAAAGTACAGCTTAAAAACCTTATTAAGCAAGTATTGTCTTTTTACTCCATCATAATCCAAATTATCTTGAAACTTGTTGCTTATATCCCAAGACAGAGTCACACCTCATTGTTCCTTTTGATTACCTATGCATATATTTTAACCATCAGCCCCATATAACAAGTTTAAGTTAACTTTCCTTTTCACAGAATTTAAAAACTTTTAACCATAGTCAATAAATTTATAAGTCTTGAGGTACAGAAATTCATATAATCAACTAAATGATTAATAAGTTTTCACTTTTTTCTTTGAAAACTACATATTAGTCAACATACAATCAAGGGGATTAATATATACTTGTTGGCTAATTTTGGCCCATTTTGGAAGTGAAAGGACAGAGAATCACACCAAACAGAACATAAACGCCTTATCCTCCATGGGGAGCAGAAAGGGGATGGGATGGGAGTTGGCGGGGGGGGGCAGGGGAGGGAGAGGGAACTGGGATTGACATGTAAAACAAGATTGTTTCTAATTTAATTTAAACAAGAAAAAAATAGAAACAATCTCATTTACATATTAATCCCAGTTCCCTCTCCCTCCCATCCTCTCATGAACCCCTATCAATCCCAGTTCCCTCTCCCTCCTATCCTCCCATGCTTCCCCTCACATTCTCCATCTACTCCTTAGGGAGAGTGAGGCCTCCCATGAGGGATCATCAAAGTCTGTCAAGTCATTTGGAGCAGGGGCTAGGCCCTCCCCCATGTATCTAGGCTAAGAGAGTATCCTTCCATAGGGAATGGGCTCCCAAAGTCCATTTGTGCACTAGGGATAAATACTGTTCTACTGCCAGAGCCCCTATAGACTTCTTAGGCCTCCTAGTTGACACCCATGTCAGGGGGTCTGGTTCAGTTCTATGCTGGGTCCCCAGCTGTCTGGCTGGAGTCCATGAGCTCTTACTTGCTCAGGTCATCTGTTTCTGTAGGTTTCCTCAGCATGGTCTTGACCCCTTTGCTCATCACTCCTCTCTACAACTGGATTCCAGGAGTTTGGCTAAACAATGAAACCTTGAAATTCGAAGGCAAATGGATGGAACTAGAAGAAACCATCGAGAGTGAGGTAACCCAGTCACAAAAAGACAAATATGGTATGTGCTCACTCATATATGGATATAAGACATACAGCAAAGGTTAACAGTCTACAATCCACACTTCCAGAGAAGTTAAGAAATAAGGAGGACCCCAAGAGACATATATAGTTCCCCCAGAGAAGAGGAAAGGGACAAGAACTCCTGAATAAATTGGGAGCACAGGGGAGGGGGAAGGGGGAAGGGGGAAGGGGGAAGGATGGAAGCAGGTAGAAGAAAGAGGAGGGGAGAAGAGGAGAACATGAAGGATCATGAAGATTGAGTCAGATGAATAGAGGAGAACAAGAAAAGAGATACCTTAACAGAGGGAGCCATTATAGGTTTAAAGAGAAATGTAGCACTAGGGAAATGTCCAGAAAGCCACAAGGATGACCCCAACTAAGAATCTAAGCAATAGTGGAGAGGCTACCTTAAATGCCCTTCCCCTGTAATGAGATTGATGACTAACTTAAATGCCATCCTAGAGCCTTCAATCAGTAGTTAATGGAACCAGAAGCAGAGGTCCACAGCTAAGCACTGAGGTACAATACCTTAAACAAGAGTGGGTGCATATGTATAATATAACAAAAATAACATTAAATTTGTATCAATATATAAAAATCCATACAAATGGAAAGTATTTGAGATTATAGTTCAATGTAGAGTCAACAATCCATACTTTTTAAAATAAAGATTTATTTATTGTATACACACTGTTCTGCCTGTATATCAGAAGAGGGTTCCAGGTCTCATTACAGATGGTTGTGAGCCATCATGTGGTTGCCGGGAATTGAACTCAGGTCCTCTGGAAGAGTAGTCAGTGCTCTTAACCTCTGAACCATCTCTCCAGCCCAACAATCCATGCTTTTATCCTTTGATTCCTATACTATATCCCCTCTTTTTCCTTCATAAAGAGATCATTTCTTTTGTTTAGCTTTCTTTATAACTATGACCAATAACACCTTGTAACCAACCCATGTTAATGTGACAAACATCCATAACTCACCCACCCCAACTATTGGCAATATGGATGCCATGTTTTCTAGACTGTTTTCTTTCGTCTGGGGGCAATTGCATCTTTAGAAGACCCTGGGAAAATTGGGACAATGATCAAGTCCTGGGAGAGATAAGTGCATCATTTGTTGCCAGTCTCTGTGTGATGGGAAAGTGCAGGGCTTATCTGAAGTCCTACAGAGAGTAAGTAGTTTGTGAGGCTGGACCATCTCATCAAGCAGCTTTAAAGATGTTCTGCATGCAGAATCTGAAAAAAACGGCAAAAAAGGTATTCTGAGAGACTGGGTAACCTGGGCTACTTGTCATTTTTGGTATCTCATACTTTTTTTGAAAACGTACCTTAAAAAGTAACATATATATATTAACATGATTATGATATAGTATAACATATATATGTATATAGTGTGTACAAGTCAGTTAAAGATGAATCTGTTGTTTTAAAAGCCATCTTATGACCTTAAAAGTTTACTTGGACTTTATAACAAAATTATTATTTTTTTTTATTTTATTATTTTAATTTTAAATAGCTTGCTTCACATGTCAATCCCAGTTCCCTTTCCCTCCCCTCCTCCCGCACCCTCCCCACCATCCCCCCCAGCCTCCCACGCTATTGCCATTTCCTTCCACATAGGGGATATAGAGTCTGCCGTTTCACTCAGGGCAGGGTCCAGGCACTCCCCAAGAGTCCAGGCTGAGAGAACATTCCTCTTTGTGTTATGGACACATGAAGTCCATTTGTATGCCAGGGATAAACACTCATCCACTGCCCAGGGCCTCATAGGTTGCCCAGGCCTCCTCACTGACTCTCACACTCAGGGGGTCTGGATCAGTCCCATGCTGGCCTCCCAGCTGTTGGTCTGGGGTCCAAGAGCTCTCCCTTATTCAGATCAGCTGTCTCTGCTGGTTTTTAATAAAAATCCCTATTCATGCCATATGGGAATATGATATGTAATAGTAAGTCATGAGGACTCTGTAGCCAAGATTTACCATGTCCTGATCAGTCTTGGCACTGTGCTCACATCAAAGGATCAGCTTATATATCACCTGTCTTTAAGTTTATGTTTTGTTCCATTTTTATGTTTGTAGCCAAGATTTTTAGGTGGTCTCCCCCAGTCAAATATAATCACAATGAATTTTTAAGGAATCCATAACTTTTTATTTCCTGTGGAAACAAAAGCACAACCTCTTCCCTAACACAATACATTTTTAGACTTCCATTTTTAAATTAAGGCATTCCTGAAAAATCTCGGCTGGTTAAATTCAGCAGTCCTTCTAACAATTCCATGTCTCTCAGCATCTGCCATTTGTTCATCACCAAAATGTAAAGCCAACAAGACACCATACAGTATCCAGACTCCCTGCATATTTTCTATCTTTACACAGCTTATTATTATTATTATTATTATTATTATTATTATTATTTTTGGTTTTTCGAGACAGGGTTTCTCTGTGGCTTTGGAGGCTGTCCTGGAACTCGCTCTGTAGACCAGGCTAGCCTCGAACTCACAGAGATCCGCCTGCCTCTGCCTCCCGAGTGCTGGGATTAAAGGCGTGCGCCACCAACGCCCTGCACGGCTTATTATTTTATATTATTTCATTTTCTCTTTAAAGACTTGATTAAATTATTTTGAGCTGTTTATTGTAGCACGAGTTATAATTGGTATTATCAATATAACCCTGGAGTCAGAGGGGGGAAACTGAGAGATCAGAGAAACAAAGCAGCCAGCCAGTAAGCTTCTACCTCTACCTCAGACCAAATGGGTGATCCTGTCTCCGCAAGTCCTCAGACTGAATGCTCAGACTCACTGCCTCAGACCGACTGCCTAGACTTCCTAGGCTGCTCTCAGCCTGCTTTAGACCAACTGAGACTCAGACTGATGCCAGCTCTTGTCTCATCTCACCTTATTTCCCCCCTCTGCCCAGCCATTTGCCTTCCTGTCTCCACCTCCCCAGTGCTGGGATTGAAGAATTGTCACTCCAAGTACTGGGGTAACCTTTGTCTGTGATCTGTTTCTCTTTTAGACTGGATCAATTTTGTCTCACCCAAGGTGGCCTTGAAATATCAGAGATCTATCTGCCTCTATCTCCTGAGTGCTGGGATTAAAGGTGTGTACCACCACTGCCTGGCTTCTATGGCTAATTAGTGTGGCTTCTGGGATTAAAGGTGTGGCACCATTGTCTGACCTCTATGGCTAACTAGTGTGGCTAGGTTTGCACTATTATCTTCAGGTAAGCTTTATTTGTTAAATCACAAACTATCATCATAATTTATTTTTATGATTGTTTATACACATTTTCTTTGCTTCCGTTAGCATGTAAGCACATTTTTAAACATACTGTATTTGTTCAGAGGTTTACTCGGTCTAGACCTAAGCACCTGCAGCATTCTCTGGTGCATAAGCAAACCTTAAACTATTAACAGCTACTGTGTGTTAGGTGTCTCCCATTCCTCTGTTTTCTTAAGGTCTAGCTTGATGTTGGCCTTACCATGCCTGAATCACATTTATAACCCTAGCTCTGGGAATCTTCTGGGAACCACTAGCATGTGGTTTTTGCTAGTATACCTGCTGCTCAAGTGCTCTGATGCCTAGCAGGGCCTCTTAAATGATCCAAGCTTCTGTAAGTTTTGAGCATTGGGTATTGGTTTATGTGCTACATGGTGGGTGCCATATAGAGGTATTTTTCTTTGGGCCACAAGCTCACAAAAATGACATGGAGAATTATTATTAATTATGAGACCTTTTGACCTATAGCTTAGGTTTCTCACATGAGCTCTTGTAACTTAAAATAACCAACGTTTATTAATCTGTGTTTTACCTTGTGGCTTTTTACATATCTTCCAACTTGTACTTTCTCTTTCCTCTCCATGTCTTATGGCATTTCTCATACCTAGATCATCTATCCTTCTTCTCTCTCTGCCAAGAAGTACTGCCTAACTTCTTCATGCCTGGTTATTGGTCATTCAGCTATTTAGTAAAGAAGGTGTCTTAGCAAAGACATGTCATCACAGTGTACAAAAAGATTATTCCAGAATAACAAGATGTTGTAATTTTATATAAAAATCCATTTAAAATATCAATAATCTTGTTATCTGCCAATAAGAAACATTGTAGAAAAAGAGATCACAGAAAAATGCCATTCACAATAGCTTCAAATTTGTTTTGAAAATGTGGTAAAAGGTTTTAATTTTAAATTCTAGGAAGGAAGGGATTGAGGAAGACAATACAAGATGGAACAACTTTCATCCCTACTCATGGATTGGAAAAGTTAATAATTTGAAAATAACCATTATACTAAAAACAACTTAAAAATTCAGGATGTTCTCAACCAAAATTCTTGGAATATTCCTCACAGAAATAGAAACATTATAAAATTCTCAGGGAAGCACAAAATACCTTGTATAGCCAATGCAATCCCAAACAAAAGAACAATATTGGAGGAATCACTATATCAGATTTAAAGTTGTGTTAGTATATATCTATATACTAATAAGAACAGTATGGTACAGGCACAAAAACAGACACATAGATCAACTGAAGAAAACAGAAGACCTAAATAAATTTATATTATTTGTGGCTATAGGGAAGGTTGTCTTTCCCTGATGTATATAAAAATATATTGGAGAAATTCTACCCAAGCAAAGCAAAGACTTCTATGACAATAACGTCAAATCTTTGAAGAAGGAAGTTAAAGAAGATATAAAAAATGGTAAGACTTCCCATGCTCATGGGTCAGTAGGACTAATATACTAAAAAATGACTATCTTGCCAAAAACAATGTATAGATTCAGTGTAATCTCCATCTAAATTCCAATGCATTTCTTTACAGACATTGAAAGAACGATACTCAACTTCATATGGAAAAAGTAAAAAACAAGGATACCTAAAACAATCCTGTACAATAATAGAAATTAAGGTGGTAACACCATCCCTGATTTTAAGCTGAACTACAGAGCTATGGTAATAAAAATGCATGCTATTGACATAAAAGCAGACAGGTTGATTAATGGAGTCCAATGATAGACCTAAATTTAAGTCCACATAGCTATTGACACCTGATTTTTAAAAAATTTGTTTATTCCTCATATTTTTTGCATACAAACCAGTTTCCCCCTCATTATTTAATCCTGTTCTCTGCCAACACCTCCCTTCTACCCCCATCCACTCCTCCTCTGTGTCCATTCAGATTGGGTAAGGCCTGTCACGGGAATCAACAAAGCATGGCATATCAATTTGAGGCAGGACCAAGCTCCTTACCCTGCGTCAATGACAAAGAAGGCAACCCACCATAGGAAATAGGTTCCAAAGAGTTAGATCATTCATCAGGGACAGGTCCTAGTCTTAGTGCTAGGGGCTCCATGAAAGAGCACACTATACAACTGTCACTCAGAGGCAGAGGGCCTAAGTCAGGCACATGCCAGCTCACTAGCTGTCCATCCAGAATCTGTGAGCTCCCACAAGCTCAGGTCAACTGTCTCTGTGGGTTTCCCTGTCATGATATTGAGAACCCTTGTTCTCTCCCTCTCTTAAACTGGACTCATAGAGCTCTACCCAGAGTTTGGCTGTGGATTTCTGCATCTGTTTCCATAAGACACTGGATGAAGGCTGCATGATGACAATTAAGGTAGTCACCAGTCTGATTATAGGGGAAGACCAGTTCATTCACCCTCTCACTATTCCTAGGGGTCTTAGTTAGGTTCATCCTAATGTTTTCCTGGGAGCTTTTCTGGTACCAGGTTTCTTCCTAACCCCAAAATGACCCCTCTATCAAGATATCTTTTTCATTGTTCTCCCCTCTGTCCCATGCCCAACTCAAACATCTTGATGCTTAAAGGTCCCTTTCTCTCATCCCCTCCAAACTCATAGTTTACCCAGGGTGTCTCACCTATTTCTTCTTCTCAGGGAGTCCATGTGTCCCTCTTTTTTTTTACGAGACAGGGTTTCTTTGTATTATTTTGGAGGCTGTCGGTCCAGCCTAGCCATAACTCACAGAGATCCGCCTGCCTCTGCCTCCTGAGTGCTGGGATTAAAGGCATGCGCCACCACCGCCCAGCTCATGTGTCCCTCTTAGTGTCCTCCTTGTTACTAACTTATCTGGGACTGAGGACTGTAGTCTGGTTTTCCATTGCTTTACATCTAGTATTCACTTACGAGTGACTCCATACCATGTTTCTTTTTTTTGAATCTGAGTTACCTCACACAGAATGATTTTTTCTCTTTTTTTCATATATTTTTTATTTAACTTTTTTGTGACTTCAAGTTGGCAGTGTATTAAGAAGTATCTTTCCATGTTATTAATATTCTTTTTTCCATATATTTTTTATTTAACTTTTTGTGCATGTCACTTTCAGTTCCCTCTCCTCCTCCCCACCCCCAATCCTCCCAACCCATCACCCCCACTCCAAGGATGATTTTTTTTCTAGTTCCATCCATTTGTTTGCAAATTTCATGATGTTACTGTTTTTTTTTCTGTTGAAAAATATTCCATTGTGTAGATGTACATTTTATTTATCCATTCTTCAGTTAAGGGGCATGTAGGTTGTTTACAGGTTCCGGTATGAGCCTAGTTGAAGCTCCATGCTGGTATGAACATAGTTGATTAAGTGTACATGTGCTATGATTGAGCAACCTTTTATGTCCAAGAATTATGTAACTGGGTCTTGAGGTAAATTGAGTCCCAATTATCTGAGAAACTGCCATACTGATTTCTAAAGTGGCTGTACAATTTTTGCATTCCCACCAGCAGTGGAAGAGTGTTCCCCTTACTCCATATCCTCTCCAACATAGTTTGTCATTAGTATTTTTTAATTTGGCCATTCAGATAGGTATAAATGGCATCATACAGTTGCTTTGATTTGCATTTCCATGATAGCTAAGGTTGTTGAAAACTTTAATTGTATTTTGGCCACTTGAGATTCTTTGTTTAAATCTTTACTCCATTTCTATAGGGATTATTTAGTATTTTGATGCCTAGCTTCTTGAGTTCTTTGTATATTTTGGAGACAAGCCCTCTGTTAGATGTGGGGTTAATGAAGATACTTTCCCATGAGGTAGGCTGCTGTTTTCTCTTATTGGAAATGTCCTTTGCTTTACAGAAGCTTTTCAGTTTCAGGCAGTCCCAATTATTAACTGTCAATCTTAGTGTCTGTGCTATTGGTATTCTATTTAAGAGGTAGCCTCCTGTGCCAAAAGGCTACTCCCCAATTTCTCTTCTATCAGGTTGAGTGTAATTGGCTTTATATTGAGGTCTTTGATCCACTTGAACTTTCATTCTGTGTAGGGTGATACATATGGATCTATTTGTATTCTTCTACATGCAGACTTCCAGATATGCCACCACTATTTGTGGAAGATACTTTCTTTTTTCCATTGTATATTTTTGGTTTGTTTGTCAAAATGAGATAGATGTTCATAGGTGTGTGTGTTTATGTCAGGGTCTTCAACTCAATTTCATTGATATACTTGTCTACTTTTATGCAAATTCAAAACTTTTTTTGTTATTATAGAACTACAGTGGAGATTGAAGTCAGGAATGCTGCTACTTCTAGAATTCCTTTATTGTACAGGATTATTTTAGCTTTTCTAGTTTTTTTATATGAATTTGAGCATTACCTTTTTTCTTTTTATTATTTATTTTTAAATTTAAATTTAGATTAGAAACAAGGTTCCTTCACAAGTCAGTTCCAGGTCCCTTAGAAATTGTGTTTAGAATTTGATGGAGATTGCACTGAATCTGTAGATTGCTTTTGTAATATTTCCATATTTGCTATGTTAATCCTACTGTCAGTGTTCAGGCATCTGCACTGGCCTGTCCTTGTGTCATGGAAATCCTGTAGCTTTGGATCTGTAGGTCAAGGTCCCTCACATGCTCCCATAGTTCATAGATGAGTTAGGTGTTGGGGTTCTTGGTTTGGGTGGCAGCTGGGTTGGTCAGCATGCTGGCTTCCCCACATTGTCACCCAGGCATACTCTTCAGCACTGCTTTCACCCCATGAAACAGACAGCAAGAAGCAGGGCCAGTTCTATTCTCACACCCGCAGTTCCAGCTCACCGGCAGTCCCATCACCAGGGACAGCTCCACTCTTTTCCCCTTGCCAGATGCAGAGCCGGCTCTCTGGATTGCTGCACTTGGTGAGGGGCAGGATCAGGTCTTCCATTCTTATGCTCCTGGGAAAAGAAGCATTGGCTCTTCTGCCTGTTATAGGTGGCCATAGGTTGGGGCAAGGACTTATTGATGTCACCCTTGCCATCACATAGTTTACCGGGGAGGTGGCAGGGGCTACTCTCCTTCTCTTATGGCTATAGGCTTGGCATACCTGGGCCCCTGCCAACAGGGTCAGCTCTAATGTGCTGTCAAAGTAGATGTCATGCCTGCTATCCCATGTGCTGCAGCTGGTGAGGGGTAGGGCAGTTCTCCTATTCTCGTGGCTTTGGTGCTGACTTTCTCACATGCCACATGTGGCAAGGTGTGAGGAGATGGAGGACATTTTTCCTCACGCATCCTACCACATGGCACATGAAGGGGAAAAGGTCAGTCATTCTGTCTTCATTCCTCCCTGACCCTACTTAACCATGCCCCTGCCAACAGGGTCAACTCTACTGTGCTGCTCAGATAAAATGTAGGACCTGATCTACCAGTGCTACTGCTGGTGGGGAACAGCCAATTCTCCCACTCCAATGATCTCAGGGCCAGCTCTCCCACCCACAACAGACAGTGGGGATCAGGAGTGGCAGAGGTTATCTCTCCTTCTACCACTCCACCATATGACATAAGAAGGGTGAAGCCAGACCTCCTATGTGCATTCCAGGCACTGGATCATCTTTACTTCTGTCAACAGGGTCAGCTCTACTATGCTATTGGAGCTAGGTGCAGTGTGCACTCTCCCCTCTGCTACAGCCAGTGATTGGATCAGCTTACCTGTTGATATTACATTAGTTGTAGAAAATAGTATGTTTTCTACTGGTTTTGCAAATAATTAGTAGAAGTTACGACAGACTTGCTGGGATTTTGAAAATGGCATATAAAGGCATGGTGCCAGCAACTAGCCAGCACTTGGCAAGCCTGCTTTTTTCAGGAGCTCCAGTCCAGGGGATGTGCAGGAGAAAAGATAGTTTTATGGGGGTATTGTTGATACTGCTCAGGGAAGATGTTCAATGTGGCACAACATTCCACAGCTTTGACCAGAGGATGAGCTTAATTTCCTAATCAAAGTGGACTGGTTTGGGGACCCAAATGACAGCCTTCCTGGGACAATTGCAGTGGAAAAGAGGAAATTAATTCCAGACATCACAGGACACATTCACGTTAGACGCAGAGCAGGGTGGAACAGGAAGCAGCTTCTGTGCACTCTCTCTCTGTCACACACACTTCTGACACAACTGTGCAGGTAAAAGAGTCAGTGTAGTGTAAGTGGATGGGTAAATGACCTCGTCTCATGTTAGGGAATACCCTTCTTCCTCAGCCTTAAGTGCCCCCCTCAGGACACATGCCAAAAGAAACACTGTGAATACATTTGTGGAGCTTGAGTGACTGCTGGGAGGAGAATCAGTTAGGGAATACCCAATTCTTAGGCTCTTATCTTGGCAGTGATGATTTTGGTTTCATTTTATTATTGTACTTTTGATATTTATTTATTCATTAAAACATTTTAATTATTTGCATTGTGTGTTAGTGTGTTGGCACACACTATCACAGTTCATGTAGATGTCAGAAAGCAGTTTCTGTCTCTACCATATGAGCGGCAGGCGATAAACCCAGGTAGGTAGGCTTGGTACTGATAGTATTCAGGGATCTGTACTGTCCCACTCTTGGTTTTCTGACAGAATATGTCATCAACTGCAGCCATTAAGAACACTGACTGTGCACATTCACTCTGTTCCCTTTTAAAAGGGTAGGCAAATGGATGGCACTAGAAGAAACCATCCTGAGTGAGGTAACCCTGTCACAAAAAGACAAACATGGTATGTACTCACTCATATATGGATTTTAGACATGGATCAGGATAGTGCCAGTTTGCACTTCCACTGACAGAGAGTCTGGGAAACAGGAAAGAACCTAAGAGAGATATGCATGGTACTCCAGAGAAGAGGAATGAGGCAAGTTCTCCTGAACAGATTGGGAACACGGCGGGAGGTGGGGGGTGAGTGGGAGCTGGGAAGAAAAGAGGGGGAGAAGAGGAGGAGAGAGTAGGAGAAGAGGAACAGGAAGGTTGAGTGGGGGGTAGAATAGGAGGAGAACAGGATGAGAAATACCATAATAGAGGGAGTCATAGGTTTGAAGAGAGATCTGGCACCGGTGAGACCTCTAGTGATCTAAAAGGATGACACCAACTGGCAAGCTAAACAATAATGGAGAGACCACCTTAAATGCCCATTCCTGATAATGAACTTGATGTCTACCTTATATGCCATCCTAGAACCTTCATCCAGTAACTGATGGAAGCAGAGGCAAACACCCACAGTTAAACAATGAACTGAACTCATGGAACCCAGTGACAGAGAGAGAGGAACGATGAGCAAATTGGCAAAGAATGGGCTGGCAAAACCAGCAAGAGACAGCTGATCTGAACAAGGGGGAGCTCTTGGACCCTAGACCGACAGCTGGGAGGCCAGCATGGGACTGACCCAGACTCTCTGAGTGTGAGAGTCAGTGAGGAGGCCTGGGAAACCTATGGGGCCCTGGGCAGTAAATCAGTATTTATCCCTGGCATACAAATAGACTTTGTGTGTCCATAACACAAAGAGGGATGCTCTCTCAGCCTGGACTCTTAAGGGAGTGCCTGGACCCTGCCCTGAATGAAATGACAGATTCTGGATATCCCTTATGTGGAAGGAAGTGGGGATAGGGTGGGAGGCTGGGGGGGGGGGGGATAGTGGGTGGATGTGGGAGGAGGGGAGGGACAGGAAACTGGGATTGACATGTGAAGCAAGCTATTTAAAATTAAAGTAATAAAACAAAAATAAAAGGACCCTGCCCACCTTCCCTCCACCCTCTCTCTCTGCTTGTCTTTCTGTCTCCCCCTTTTCCCAATTAAAAAAAAACCCTCCACATGATTTCTGTCACATGGCATCTTTTTCTCTTATGCTACCTTTTAAAAGAAAATTACAAGATACCCTCTATGGGGTCTTGCTGGTCCTTGGTGTTTATTTTACTATTTTCATTCATGATCTTGTTTTCACTCTTAGTTTTCAAAGACAAGATTTATGTTGTGTCATTATTTGAATGCAGTAAACACTTGTGCCTCCCATCACCTCCCTCATTCCCTTGGGTTTCTGTTATTTAGTATGTTTTCTGAAAGAAATTAAGAGTAATCTACCTTGTTTATTTTCTGGAGAAAGTTTCTAAGTGACTTTTAATGTGAGAGAGGGACTCAGAGCCCAGGATTCAAGCTGGGGTTTCATTTGAGGTAGGTGTAGTTTCTGTGCTCTACTTTTGATGCTATTTGAGCTCACAGGCATGTCGTAGGGTTAAGAACAGATCACACTCTCTCAGTGATTCTAAAATCTCTGTAGTATGGTATCACAGCAACACTGTCTTCTACCCTCCTCCCCACAGGGAATATGAAACAAAATTTCATTTGTCAATTCTTTCAATAAAAAGTTGACTTCCCACAAATATTTAATTTCTAACAACGTATTTATGAAGATCAAAATGCTAAAACAATCTTCAGTTAAGTTAATTGCCAGGCTTTATGCCTCAGCATGGCTAAGTAGAACATGTGCTTCACATGTGCCATAGTACCGTGTTCACTGCTATGATACATCAGCCTGTCTGAGTGGCTTGAGCATTATTCCTAATATTTCCGTGAAGTTTTTTCCCTTTAACTCATTACTTTTTTGTCTCCTGACAACCTTTCATCATCTTTCCTGGGGACCAATATGAATCACTTTATTGAGATTTTATTCTGGCTTTTGTGGAGATTCTCAGCTTGAGTCTCTGTCCTCCTTACTCTTGCAGTTGAACTCCTGTGTGTTTTTGTATATCATTCCTCAGAATCTTCACCTCATCACATTCCCCTTAAATTATGTTGCAATTGTAAATTGGGTGGCTACTCACAATAGCAATTTTAATATTTAGCTGCCATTATCATGATTTCTTGTTGAAAAGCTTGTTTGCTCTTTATATGTTTAAATAATTTATTTTGTGGTTACTCCTGTGATAGATTTTGTGATAAATGAAGAGAATAAAGACTCTCAAAACTGTTTTTCTTACTACTTGGTCATGTTTTGTGTATGTTATTCTCTGTGAACCTAGCATACACTAAATGGTCAATGAACAAATGTGTTAAAATTATAGTTCATTGCAAAGAGATGAAATGTGGATTGTTTAAATTTAGTGTCACAACATGATAACAACAGATTCTGTTCATTATTTCTATAAACAATGCCAATGATTTATTGTGCTTCATTGAATATAGAGATGTACTTAGATGTTAAATGACCGGCTCCTATGCCACATACCTATTGAAATGGCGGAGACTGGCAGGAAGGATAATTGCCTTGCTTTAGTTCCATATTTTAAATGCTCAATCTATACTTCTGCCACATGCCACAGTGCACTCTTCTCATGCCCTGTTTTTTGTCGTTATACATCACAGCTGCTTATTTTTTTGTCATTTGTTCCACAATAAATATCTATTTTTTATTGCTATGATCCTGATAAACTGTCTTTGTTTAATTTTATTTCCAATAAAAATTCACTCATTGTTTGTTTTCATCGTTTTAAATTCATTATAATGTATGGACGTGTGTTTAAGATCGAAAGGGGTGAATGTAAGGATGCAATTTCATCAGATACAATTTCTGGGCATACTCATTCTTTCTTTGCCATGTTAGCAGAAGATGTTCTTAGTTCATCCTTTTCACTGGAATATCCTCCAGTGAGAACTGATACATGTTAATTACCACTGACAACAAGAATAGATCTCCTAAATGTTACATTCACCAAAAAAAATCACTGTGTTGGCATTTTGCTGAAAGGTTTTAAGCAAATACTATAAGAATCCTTTGTGGCATTTTACTATTAGTCCTTTGGCAGTTTGAAATAAAGTTCACCCATAGGCTAATAGGGAGTGGCACTATTAGGAAATGTGGCATGTTGTAGTAGATTTGGCACTGCTGGAGGAAGTGTATCACTGAGTGTGCGCTCTAAGGTTTCAGATGCTCAAGCCAGATCCAGTGTGGTATTCTCTTCCTGCTTCCTGCTGATCTGGATGTAGAGCTCTCACCTCCTTCTCCAGCATCATGTCTGGCTGCACACTACTATGCTTTCCATCATGATGGTAATGGAGTAAACCTTTGAAAGTGTAAGCCAGCTCCACTTCAATGTTTTTGTTGTAGTTTTTTGTTTTTTAGTGAATTGCCATGGTCAAGTTGTCTTCACAAATCAATAGAAACTGTAATCAAGACAGCATCTGTAGTTTATGAAGTGATAATTAAATTCTGGTTTGCACAGACACTTCCCTGCCATTGTCTATGTGGGAGGGCACTACTTTGCCTTTGTCTTTGTGTCACATGTGTCCTGTAGCACACACCCAAAATCATCCACTGATGGTTAAGTCTCTTGATATTCTTTATCTGTAAGAGAACATTCTTCATTTTATATGTAAAGAAATGATATGGTCCTGTCCCATGTGTATTTTCTTTTTCTTCTTTTTTTTTTTTTTACGAGACAGGGTTTCTCTGTTTTGGAGGCTGTCGGTCTAGCCTGGCCTCAAACTCACAGAGATCCACCTGCCTCTGCCTCCCAAGTGCTGAGATTAAAGGCGTGCGCCACCAACGCCCGGCTGTATTTTCTTTTTCTATCTGTAGCATTTTCTTTGGGAGCAAAAGTATCTCTGCCAAAAAATGGCTGATATACCCTTATTTATAGCTTATCTACATCTAGATCATATTTCATATACTCCTCATGAAACTGAAGATTTGAGATTTATTATTTATATTGGTGGCATTTAACAAAGCATTATATGCTAACTTCTAGAATGTCAGCACTATATTGTACCTACTCATCAAAGAATAGAGATTTTTCTTTTGTAACTTTTATAACTTTTTTCTTTTGTAACTTTTATAACTTAGCAATACCAATAAGACTCTCTCTCTCCCCCCCCACACCAACCAAACAAACAAACAATGAAAACAAAAACTTCCCCCATGGATGTAAACATAATCAGTGGCTCTAAATGATTTTCAATGGGAAAACAATGGCCATATCTTCATTCAAGACAACCTCCCACCATGGGAGAGCATCTTTATTCTTGTAATTTATAAGAATTTCATTCTTATTTAAGATTTATTGTAGCTGAGGATGAAAGGAGCTATTTGCGATTTTTAGATGACAATTCTTTGCAAGACAAGACTGACCTCAAATTTTATTATTCATTGTAATCAAATTGATATACATTTACTGATTCATGAGAACACTTGCAACAATCATGAGAATATTGCAGGATGGAAATGGGTGGTATAATGCATCATCTTATCTGTATAATGTCAAATTATGAAAAGGTTCATTGGTTTTGCCAACTCCAGTAATAACATCTCCATTTCTCACTTGAAAAAGTTCCCATGGCTGTTTGGTGAGGAGAAGAGTCTGCATGACATTGGGCAATTGTGAGCAACAAGAAAGAATTTCAACCACGTTTTACCCATCAGTTGATTCTATTGTAGGCTCTGGCGTGTGGCATCCTTTCAGAAGAATATACTTTCTGTTCCTTGTTTCTGCTTCATTACATATGCAAACCTTGGTGACTGTGCATGATATGAGTAGTGACTTCCTCTCAGGACACAAAAATTTGTGTGAGATGATTGTTTCTGTCCTCAAGCATCCAAAATAACCATTATCAGATTGTCTATGTTTTTAGAAACATAATATTCACATACATAAGTTCCAAATTTACACAGCTCTTCCATATCACTTGAGAACTTTTTGCTGCTCTAGATTCTGCACCTAGTGAGCACTGAGAAGAACTTATAAATGCTTATGGATCCAGTGTCCAACCTGTAAGAATTGGCAGCTGTGGTTAGGGAGTAATGCTAAGTAAAAGCAAAGTTGATTTAAAGGTACAAAAGATTCCCAGGATGCCAGTAGTACTGAGAAGGCATAGAAGATTCAGGTCCCAGCTTGCTGTAGAGGGGAAGAAACTGGCTGGGCATCAGAAGAAATAAAACTCCATGCATCATTTTTATGAGTCTCAGCTTTCATACAATATGCACCAATATATCATAAAGAATTCAAATAATTAAAGCAATGTCTTAAAATATATAAAACTTTGGAAACAAGAACATTCTTTCAAATGATTTAGCATTTATCAAATCACTTGAACTTAACACTTTAGAATATAAAATTTAGTGATGCAAAAGAACAAAGGAAAATTTATAGAAATTATAAATGCAAACACCATGATAATTCTGACCCCATTTGATAGCCTATGTGGATTTTGTGTTGCAGTCACTTCAGTATTTACATTGGCCCTCAGTTTTTTTTTATCTGAAATGTGAGAAGAATCTTGGCATTTATGTTGGTATCTGTAGCGCAATTTAGAAGAACCTGATTTCCTGAGAGCCTGCTTGGCTGCTTCTAGTTTGGATTCACTCATTTTATTTTCCAGTTCAAGCTTTTATGCTTACAATATTGTATATGATGCCCTCCAAAGTGACTGAATGTATGCTTCAAAATACCAATTGCCCTGCTTTTCTAACCCATAAGTACAACTCTATTGACAAGCAGAACAATAACTGTGGGTTGACAATGTTAATTACTGAAACTCATATTTTTATTTTTTTAAGGAGTGGAAGTAATTAAAACACTAGAGCCTTCAAATTTTCAGTGAGTGGACAGTAACACTTCCTGGGTTCATGCCATCAACAGGGCTGATATATTTTATTTACATCTTTGATCTTATTAAGAATTCTGAAAGATGCATGATTAAAACTCAAAAATTATTTGGCAGTCTGAAGAAGCTATATAACCAGTTTAATATACTTAACAAGGAGTAAAAATAACCTTAAATCTTTTGAGCTCAAATTCTGTATCTATTTCAGCAATGATGACCTGTAAAGTTAAAGGGTATAGACATCTGTATCAGATCAGCTCATCCAGCTGTGTGACATTTTGGTTATTCTTCATTGTAGAGTGAACATATTGAGCCAAATCTTTAATTATTTGCAGCTGTGGACTCCAATAATTCTACTCAAAATTGTTTCCAAAAATTGCAAATATATCATTAGAGTGTATTTCTCGAAGGCACAGTGTGCAAATATTGATATAAAAAGCAGAAAGGAATAGGAAGAGAAGTGGTTCTTCTGCTTTTAAGTGGTTTTTTATATAAACTTATTCAAGCCGAGCCACTTTCAAAAAGTAGACAGTTGGATGGCAAGTCTTACTGCTCATGATTTTGAGTTTATTTGTATTTCTAAGATATACATAAAGCATAGGTTATGGCAGTTAAGAAGGACGAGTAAGTCTATTTCCATTTCTTTGAAACGCACATCCTAGTGTATAGACTTGGGTAGATTTAATTAACCAGAAATAAACAGAGTTAGAATGCAGGTGATTAATGAGTATGTAGTATTATGTGGAGATTTTATAAATATTAGGCAAAAAAGAAGCAACTTAAAATTGTCGAGAAATCTGTATTTGAGGAGATGAATAAAAATTGTGATATAACTGACAGAACACAGCATCCATATGAGGCTTAGGGGAGAAATTAAGGTAACATAACACAAGCACCAAGGTGGTAGAGAGTCTATGGGTCAGAGGTAAAGGAGAGGCAACCTATGTCATGATCATCTGGGAAACTGAAAACCAAGAAAAGGAGCTGGACTTCAAGTCTTTTCCTATGTTGCCCTTATAATTCGACTTTGATCTTTCGGTCTCTTCCTTCCTTGCCCGTTTAGAGCTTCTCATCATACCTGTTGATTCAGAATCACTCGTTCTCTTATTATTGGGGAATCCAGTAAGTAGCTTTTCTTGATGCTTCTTGACTGTTACAGGATGGTCTGCTTACTCGCCTGTTTCCCATGTTTTCCTGTCTATAAATGGATGCTATGTTAGTTACATGGATGCTATATGTTCAGTCAGAGAAGCGTAAAGTATCCACATTCAGGTGAAGAGAGTGCAAGGAGAGGGGATCTTTCCATTTTCTGATATCTTCTTCAATTTGTTTCCTCAAATACTAAAAATTCTTTTCATACATGTCTTTCCCTTATTTAGTCAGTTACCCCAAGATACTTTATATTATATCATCTCTGCCAAGATAAGAACCTAAGAATTGCGCATTCCCTAACTGATTCTCCGCAGTCACTCAAACTCCACAAATGTATTCACAGTGTGCTGTTCTTTTGGCACGTGTCCTGAGTGTGTGTACCAAACAGGGAGGCACTTAAGGCTGAGGAAGAAGGATATTTCCTAACATGAGATTAGGTCATTTAACCATCCACTTATACTACACTGACTCTTTTACCTGCACAGTTGTGTTAGAAGTGTGTGTGACAGAGAGAGAGTGCATAGGTTTTTGAAGTATGACCTAAAGATTCTCTTTATTTCATCAGTGTTTGTTTTTATGTCCCTCTTTTCATTTCTGATTTTGTTAATTTGCATAATCTCTCTATGCTTTTTGATTAGTTAGGGTAAGGGTTAGTCTATCTTGTTTTTCTCCAAGAAACAACTCTTTGTTTCATGGATTCTTTCTATTGTTTTCTTTGTTTCAGTTTTTATTGATTTCAGCCCTGAGTTTGATTGCTTCCTGCAATCTACTCCTCTTGGGTGACTCTGCTTCTTTGACAGCAGTCACAGCTGGGACATGGACTCAGACATGCAAGGAGACACATTCCTAATACTGACTTGTCCTCTTCCATCTCCTGTTACTTGCCAATAGCTCTTTGATTAAGGTTATGTATCATATCCACCTCCCTTCTTTATGCTGAGGTTTTGTCTGATTTCCATTTACTCAGGTCTTGTACATGCCTTTATAGCTACTGTGAGTAGAAAAATTCCCTGTAAATTTCACTTGCTTCCTAGTGCAAGCTCCCCTGTTCTGTTCAGGGGGCACTGTTTTGTTCTTTTGGTTTTTTGTTTGTAGTCCTCTATCACCTCTGGCTCTTACAAACTTTTCAGCTGCACTCCCACAATTATCTGTGAGCCGCTGGAGGAAGAGATGAGATACAGATAGCCCATTTAGAGCTGACCATTTCGTAGTCGTATTTTATCTGGATTTTGGCCAGTTGTGAGCTTCTGCGTTGATTACCAACTGCTACAAACAGAACCTTCTCTGATGAGGATTGAGATATGTATCAATCTGAGTATAATGGTAAGTCACACGATCATGCTACTATTTCAGCAGTGGGAATGTCTTTCCAAGTTAGTCACTATTTCACTTAAAGGCTCATAACTGACAGACAGTTAGAATCTGAAATATAAAAATAACTCAAAAGTAATAGTCACCAAATTAACAACTCAGTTAAAAAGGCAGTATGGAGCTATAAACGGAATTTTCAGAGGATGAAATACAAAAGAACATTTTTAAATGTTCAGCATATTTAGCCATCAGTACAATGAAAATTGAAATTACTCTGAGAATTCATCTTACTACAAACAGAATGTTAACATAAACAAAACAAGTAGAAAACAATAACAAAAATTACAACAAGTAAAGGCCTTGGATATGAGGGAAGAGGCACACTTACTTACTGTTGGAGGGAATGCAAGTGGGTGCAGCCACTATGGAAATCAGTGTCGAGTTTCCTCAAAACACTGAGCACAAATCTAGCTGTATAATGTTCTTGAGCACACATCCAAAGTGTTTTGTATCTTCCTGCAGAGATGAGTTCTCATCCTGTCTGCTACTGTTTTATTCACAAATAGCCAGGAAATTTAAACAGCTCAGGTTCCTACCAACTGATGAATTAAAAAAATGACAGCATGGCTTATTTTGCCATGGAATATTATTTAGCTGTTACAAAAAACAAAATATGAAATTGATTGATTAGTTGATGGAGCTAGAAACAATCATTCAGAGTGGGGTAATCTAGAGTAAGGCACTTTGCAATTAAATTCTCCAGTCTCCTTATAGTCGTAACTCCTTTGTTGTTGTTGAATCTAGACCATTATGGTAGAACTTAAATCATGTTACTCATTTTATTTTCAACATTTAAAAAATTATACAAATAGAACCTCCTGACACAGGGAAGCTTCTGTAAGGCAAAAGACACAGTCAGCAAAACAAAATGGCAACTGACAGAATGGGATATTCTCCAACTCCACATCTGACAGAGGGCTGATTTCCAAAATATACAATGAACTCAAGAAGCTAGCCACCAAAACACCAAACAATCCAAATAAAAAGTGGGGTGCAGAACTAAATAGAGAATTTGCAATAGAGGAATCTAAAATAGCTAAAAGACACTTAAGAAAAAGCTCAACATCCTTAGCCATCAGGGAAATGCAACTCAAAACAACTCTGAGATATCATCTTACACCGGCCAGAATGGCTAAAGTAAAAAACACCAATGACAGTCTATGTTGGAGAATGGGGGACACTCCTCCATTGCTGGTGTGAGTGCAAACTTGTACAGCCACTCTGGAAATCAGTATGGTTATTTCTCAGGAAAATGGGAATCAGTCTACTTCAAGATCCATCAATTCCTCTCCTGGGCATATACTCAAAGAATGCACATTAATACAACAAGGACATATGTTCAACTATGTTTATAGCATCATTGTAATAGCCAGAACCTGTAAGCAACCTAGATGCCTTTCGATTGAAGAATGGATAGAGAAAATGTGGTACATTTACACAAGTGAGTACTACTCAGCTGTAAAAAAAACAATGGAATCTTGAATTTAGCAGGCAAATGAATGGAACTAGAAGAAACCATCCTGAGTGAGGTAACCCAGTCACAAAAAGAGAAACATGGTATGTACTCACTCATATATGGTTTTTAGGTATAGAGAAAAGGATTACCAACGTACAATCCCCACCACCAGAAGAGCTAGAAAACGAGGAGGACCCCAGGAGATAAACTCATGGTCCCCAGAAGGGAAGAGGGTCAAGAACCCCTGAGCAAATATGGAGCAAGGAGGAAGAGAGGAGGGAGATGGAAAGAAGAGAAGGGAAGAAGGGGGAGAAGAACTGAGACAGGGGAGAAATAGAAGAGGGCAAGAAAGGAGATGCCTTTATAAAGGGAGCCACTATAGGTTTGGAGAGAGATCTGGCACAGAAGAAATGGTAGGGGATCCACAGGAATAACCCCAACTAAGAATCTAGGCAGTGGTAGAGAGGCTGACCTTGATGCCCTTCCCCTATAATGAGGTTGATGACTACCTTGGTTACCATTCCTAGAGCCTTGACACAGTAGCTAACCCTAACCCTAGCCCTAACCCTAACCCTAACCCTAATCAAAGCAGAAACAGGCACCCATAGCTGAGCACAGAGCCATACTCCTGGAATTCAGTAGTGGAGAGGGAGGAGAGATGACCAAATGAACCAAGATGGAACTGGAGATAGCCACAGAAACAGTTGATCTGACCTAATGAGAGCACATAGACCCCAGTCATAAAGCAGGGGAACCAGCATTGGGCCAAACCAAGCCCTCTGAATGTGGGTACCAGCTAGGAGGCCAAGGCAGTCTATGGAACCTCTAACAGTGGAGCCAGGGTTTATTCCCAGGTCACAAATGGTCTTGGGGAGCCCATTCCCAATGGAAGGATTCTATTGCAGTCCAGATACAGAAAGGAGGGCCTTTGATGATCCCCTGTGGAGGGTCTCACTATCCCTGGGGAGTGGGTAGTGGGTGGGTTGGGGGTTGGTGGGGAGCAAGGGAGGATGGGAGGGTGAGGAAATGGGGGAATGGATATGTAAATAAGTGTTTCTAAAAATTAAAAAAATATTAAAAACAAACTATAGGGACACCATCTTGTTCAGGAATAGTTAGTTGACAAACAGACACACACAAAAGGAAAACACATACAAAGTAAAACTTACTGTCTGCATCATTTATGTGTCCTTTTAAGTGGTGTAATTATATTCAAATACCATACAAACAAATATTATCTCACATAAACCGGAGCACAATGAAGCATCAATTCTTCTTCTACCTTTTCCTGAGAAGCTCCTATAAATCTTGGTTCTGCTTTCTATCTCCATATATTTATTTTTGTAGGTAGTGCTCAGTGTGTGTGTGACTTCTTTTGGCCAAACAATCATTCTCTAATAAGCAATTGTACTCCAGGTACTACTAAGTTATTATTTCCCCCTGACAAATGCTCTTCTTCCCAAGTTCATGATCCCAGGTTTCATGCTTTGCCCTCTTTGCCTGGGCTTCTCTTGTCTATGTTAACACATGTTAAATTGAGTTCTTAGTCCATATGTGTGTTTCCTCTGCTCCTTGGCAATTGGACTCATAAAGCACAGCAAGTATGCTGGATTGTTCTTAGTAAAAAATAAAACTTACACTGATACACTTATTCCTGGAAGTTACTCATGCTTGCATATGGTTGAAATGGCACTAATTTCAGGAATTTATGAATGTAAAATGACTATGCATCTTACACCAAATAGGAAAGAGTCAATAAAAAATTATTTAGCAGAATGTGTTTCTGTACCATTTAGACAGACTTTACCTAATTTCTGGTGTTAGCTACCTATCCAGTATCCAAATATGGTAGACTCCTTATAAACATTGAATTAAGCTTCCCGTGTCTCTTTATCAAACCAGACTTCAGCACTGGAGGCAAATGTAACAAAAGTTCTAAAAATAAAGGGAAAAATAATCAACAGAGACCCCTCTTCATAACTGGAGGTGAACAGTGGCACAGAACCTTGCTTTAAACTGAAATCTTGGTCCCACAAGTTTTGAGCTCCAGAATTTTGCTCATTTCATTGCTGGACCTTAGAAGCGATCATTTTGTTTATATTACAGGTGGCTAGATTAAGATAATAGAGAAACAGAAGGGTAAATACACTTTCCTGGCTAGATTTATGTCAACTTGACACAAGATAAAGTCATCTGAGAGGAGGGAACCGCAATTTAGAAAATAATTCAATAAGATCAACTTGTAAGCAGGCCTGTAAGGCGTTTTCTTCATTGCTGATTGATGGGGAAGAACCCAGAAAGCATTGTTGGTGGTGACTTCTCTGGCCTGGTGGTTCACTCTATAATAAAGCAGGCTGGGAAAGCCATGATAAGCAAGCCAGTAAGTGGTTCTGCTCTACGCTTCTGCAGTATCTCTCACCTCCACATTCTAGCCCTGTTTGAGATCCTGTCCTGACTTCCTTTGATGATGAATATGGCAGTGTAAGGCAAAATCCCTTTCCTCTGCAAGTTGCTTTTGGCCATGGTATTTCATTACATCAATATAAAACACTTACTAAGGCAGACAATATAAACCAAATTTAGTACTCAGGGTTCTTTAGACATAAAACATAGTGAATTTTAATTTGGGATCTGGGTACAGCCTGATGCTTTATGTTCAAAAATATACATCAAGAAGTTCCTAAACTACAGGTGTATTGGTAGATATCTATAAATATTTTTCTAGAATTACTATTTTGCAGGGCTCTGATTCATATTTACTAGTTACTCCATTTCAGGCAAGGAATCTTATTTTATGTACCAACCACTTCTGCCTCCCATCCTCCCATGCTCCCTACTAACCCCCAACCTATCACCTTTCTGATCCCCAAAGAGGATAAGGCATTCCATGGGGGATCATCGAAGTCTGTCACATCATTTGGGGTAGGGTCTAGGCCCTCCCCACTATGTCTAGGTGAGAGATTATCTCTCTATGTAGAATGGGCTCCCAAAGCCCATTCTTATACTAGAGATAAATATTGGTCCACTACTAGAGGCCCTATAGATTGCCCAGGCCTCCTAACTGACACCCACATTCAGGGGGTCTGGGTCAGTCCTATGCTGACCTCTTAGCCATTAGTCTGGGGTCCATGAGCTCCCCCTTGTTCAAGTCAGATGTTTCTGTGCGTTTCTCCAGCCTGGTCTTGACCCCTTTGCTCATCACTCCTTCCTTTCTGCAACTGGATTCCAGGAGTTCATTCAGCTCAGAGTTTAGCTGTGAGTGTCTGCCTCTGCTTCCATCAAATACTAGATGAAGGCTTTAGGATGGCATTCTGATTAGTTATAATAATACATTTGATTTCTTATAAGATTTGAAGATAATTATGCTCAGGTTTGTGTATATGCACTGCTTAAATAAATGTATGCAGTTCTAGTTGTCAACTGGGCACATGTCCATAAACACAAAATTAAATCAGTGAATTAAAGAGACACCTTGGCAAATTATCGCATGTACATTCTTAGTTTAGATAATTTTCAAGTATCTTTGATTTTCATTTTTTCCTCCTCCACAACTTACCTCTAACAAAGAATCAATTTTCAGTTTTCACTTCAACTAATTATTAATTATTACAATTTGATTCAAGTAACAATTTAATATGTTAGACTACCAAATTGTTTTTTTTTCTTCCTTCACACCCCGAGTTTGTGTGGCTTGTGTATAAATTAACAAGGACTGACTCTGTGATGGCACATAGCTCCCATTTACCATTTGATTTGTTTGTCATGCTTTCTTATTTAGTATTGAAACTCCATAGAGTTTTGCTTTCTCATCCTCCATAGAATAAGAGAGGTTTTTCTGTGGTTAAGAGCACTTGCTGTTCTTCCAGAAGACCTGGGTTTTTATCTCAGCACCCACATGGCAGGTCACAGCCCTATAGTTCTCACTTTAGCCTGTGGCACCCGTTTCTGTAGCTGTGGACACTGCATGCATGTGCTACACAGACATACATGTAGGCAAAATTCATACATATTTAAGTCAAAAGTTAGAAAAATGAATCCTGTATAAGAACCATGCTAACCAGCTCTCTATGTCAAAAGTGCATGGTCATGTAAATTGGCAAATGTCTGTTGTCTTCCCCATAAACATACTGTTTAGGAAGTTGTGCAACCTGAGAATTGTCAGCATTTTGCTGGTAGTTTTGAGGTACCATTTCATTTCATTATGTTCTGGAGTCTGAGGACCACTTCTTGTTACAAATAATTGCCTATAGTTGATTTTTTAAATTAATTATTTTTCTAAAGAGTATGTATGGTGGGCATATGTACATCTGTATTTGTATGCAAACAGACACATGAATATGCATGTGTATGTTGAGGTGGAAGGTTGATTATTCCTTGATCAATTTCTGTTTTAGTCACTGACGAACACAAGACCTTACACTTGAAATAGAGCTCACTGATACAGCTGCTCTGGATGACTATCTTGCTCCAGGTATCCTCTTACTCTACTTTCTAAATATTTAGATTGCAGATGGCCACCATGATTGCCCAACATTTATATGGGTTTGAGCACCTTCCCTTGAATCATCATCTTGGCATCTGTTCTTGCATATATTTGCCTAAAAAACCATATGAACACTTTTTTGGTGTTATTTAATATTCAAAAATCCACAAAAGATTATTGAAGCCTACTATAAAATATATTACAGTATACTTGTCATTATTTTAAAAATAAGAGTATGTATAGCATACCGAAGCTATTTTATATTTCTTGATTCTCTTCCATTCCATTTATGCCAAATCTCTCAGGTAAGAGTACATTTATGATGATTTAAATGTTTTTACTATTTATATTTTATTCATTATTTGATAACTTCTTAGAAGGTATTTTGATCATGCTTACTCCCTAACTCCCTCCACATCCACACTCTGCACCATCACCCTCCTACCCAACCAAAAAGTTTTAGTTTCATTTTTCTTCCCTCATCTATGCCCATGCATTACAGTTGTGGCCTAACTCTTCTCTGTAGCGGAGATTGTCTTGGAATGTGGTCAACATATCTTGATTCATGCCATTGAAGAAACCCAACTCTTCCCCTTTCATCAATAGCTACTCAGCTGGTGGGAAAATTTACTACCCTGCTCACTCTATGCTTTGATTTTGTCTGGTTTGAGTTGTGCAGGTCTGGTAGGTAATTCCGTAATCACTCTGAGTTGTCATACGCAACTGCCCCATTATATACAGGAAAAAAACACTGTTCCTTCTTTAGTGATTTTATACTTTGTTTTACAGTTTTTCCACCCCTTTTCCACAAATTTCACTGAGACTGTGGAAAAGACTGCCCTATAGAGATGTAATTGAAATCTCTTATTCCCTACATACTAAGCAGCCAAGTGTCTCTATTGTTAATTGTAATCTGCTGGAAGATGATGAGGGCTAAGGGACATGCCTCTTCATGGGTGTAGCAATATGTCATTAGAAATAATTTTATTGATGTCTACATTTAGCAAAATAATAGTATTAAATTCTCCCCTAGTCTCATGACATATCTAGCCACAGATACTTGTCTCAATTAATACTGTCAGGAATAGGTTCAATTTCATGGAACAGGCCTTATAACCAATTGGAGAGTGATTAGTTACTTAAAGTTAGTGTCACTCTTGTACCAATGACCAGTGGTCATATGTTTCCAGGTAGGCAATTGTTATAGCTTGCAGGATTCAAAGCTAGGTAAAACTGAAGATTAGTTCCCCTCTTCTTAATCATCCTTAGCAAGTCCTACTACAATGATATGTATTCAGTAGGGATAATTACCAGTTTTATTTCTCTATGTTTAATACATCCATTATATTATATCATCAGTAATAAGATCTTATCTTCAATTTTGAAAGATAAACAGGAGCATTGAAAACAGCTTATATTGCTTGGGATTCTATGGAATCCCATTAGCCATCATTGTTTCTTTTGTTTGTTTCTTTATTAGCTATATCTTCATTTAGTTTTGTATCAGGGTAATACTAGTCTCATTCTAAAATTAGAACAATAACCCTGGAAAAATAGATAGCTTCGATTTGTCAGAATTTTGTTGTTTTTGCACCAACGTTCATGAGGGATATTGGTCTGTAGTTCTCTTTCTTAGTTGTGTCTTTTTGCGGTAAAAGGTAATTGTAGTCTTGTAAAAAGAGTTTGTCAATGACCCATCTGCTTCCATTGTGTGGAATAGTTTGAGGAGTACTTATATCAGTTCTTCTTTGAATTTCTGATAGAATTCTGCACTGAAACCATCTGGCCCTGGGCTTTTTTTGGTTGGGAGACTTTTGATGACTGCTTCTATTTTATTAGGAGTTATAATGTCTATTTAAATTGCTTATCTGTTCTTGATTTAATTTTGGTAAGGGTTATCTATCCAGAAAATTGTCCATTTCCTTTAAAATTTTGAATTTTGTGGAGTACAGGTTTTCAAAGTATGACCTGATGATTCTCTGGATTTCCCCAGTGTTTGTTGTTATGTCCCCCTTTTCATTTCTTTCCTTTTTTGGGGGGTAAATTGTAATTTCTTATTGGAAAACAAATATACAACTTTGAATGGATTTGAGGCAAATTGTGCTATAAGCAGATTTTCTTTAAGTGGCTAACCAAAGTTTAAAAAGCAAGTAACAATAAAAGAAAATGTTTCTGGTACAATACCAGCAGTGTACGAGTACCTGGATAAAACACCCGTTTTGCAATAGTGCAACTTTTAAGTACATATTGTTGACTGTCCACAGTCCATGCAGAGTTACAACTCCACACTTCAACAACAACATACTGACAGTTCCTAAAAACTACTTAAAAAAAGGCATAACCCAGATGTTCCCTCATTTGACCAAGTCCATCTAAGTTTAGATGTGCAGAAGGGCTTGGATATATCCAGAGTAAGGCACATGCAATATGCTACTTCATCAATTCTCTAAAATAAGGTTTGAGGACAATGACAGAAAATAATGGGAGAAAACATGGAGGAATCAAGTCCTAATTACTATACATGCATATTTTTGACAGTAGGGGAAACCTTTTACTGATAAGTTACAAAGAAAAGGCAAATAAACAATTTTGTACAAGAAATTTAACACATTCTGTACAATGTCTTCACTTTGCTGTCATCATTTGTACAAACTCTTCATAGTTTACCTGACTGTCGCCATCGATGTCCGCTTCCCTGATCATCTCATCGACCTCTTCATCTGTCAGCTTCTCTCTGAGGTCTGCTGCATTAATGTAGCCATTGCCATCCTTGTCAAATACACGGAATGCTTCTCTGATTTCCTCTTCACCGTCTGTATCTTTCATTTTTCTTGCCATCATTGTCAGAAATTCAGGGAAGTCAATTGTGTCATTATCATCTGCATCTACTTCATTAGTCATGTCCTGTAGCTCTGCTTCTGTGGGGTTCTGCCCAAGAGACCTCATCACAGCCCCCAGTTCCTTTGTTATTATAGTCCCATCACCATCCTTGGCCAATAGTGAAAAGGCTTCTTTGAATTCTGCAATCTGCTCTTCAGTCAGTTGGTCAGCCATGCTGCAAGGGCTACCGGTTTCCGAGACAAGACCACAAAACCACTTGGCTTGCCCGCTCCACTCGGACTCCCCCCTTTTCGTTTCTGATTTTGTTAATTTGCATGTTCTCTCTCTGCCTTTTGGTTAGGTTGGTTAAAGGTTTGCTTATCTTGTTGGTTTTTTTCAAAGAACCAACTCTTTGTTTCATCGATTGTATTGTTTTCTGTGTCTCTACTTTATTGATTATTTCCTGGAGTCTACTCCTCCTGGGTGAGTTTGCTTCTTTTTGTTCTAGATACAACTAAGATAGAGAATTATAGACCAATATCCCTCATGAACAATGATGCAAAAATACTCAACAAAGTACTTGCAAATTGAATCCAAGAACACATCAGAAAAATCATCCACCATGATGAAGTAGGCTTCATTCCAGGCATACAGGGATGGTTCAACATATGAAAATCTATCAATGTAATCCACCATATAAATAAACTGAAAAAGAAAAACCACCTGATCATTTCACTAGATGCTGAAAGAGTCTTTGGCAAAATCCAACACCTCTTCTTGATGAAGGTCTTGGAGAGATCAGGGATAACAGGAACATACCTAAACATATTAAAAGCAATATTCAGCAAACCAATAGCCAACATCAAACTAAATGGAGAGGAACTCAATGCCATTCCTCTAAAATCAGGAACAAGACAAGGCTGTCCACTCTCTCTGTATCTCTTCAATATTGTACTTCAAGTTCTAGATAGAGCAATAAGACAACATAAGGAGATCAAGGGGATACAAATTGGAAAGGAAGAAGTAAAACTTCCACTATTTGCAAATGATATGATAGTTTATGTAAGTGATCCGAGAAGCTTTACCAGGGAACTCCTACAGCTGACAAACACCTTCAGCAAAGTGGCAGGATACAAGATTAACTAAAAAAAAATCAGTAGCCCTACTATATATATATGATAAATAGGCTGAGAAAGAAATCAGAGAAACATCACCCTTTACAATAGCCACAAACAACATAAAATATATAGGAGGACTGAGACAGGGGAGGAATAGAGGAGGGCAAGAAAGGAGATGTCTTGATAGAGGGAGCCATTATAGATTTGGAGAGAGGTCTGGCACAAGAGAAAAGTTAGGGGATCAACATGGATGACCCCAACTAAGAATCTAGGCAATGGTGGAGAGGCTGCCTTTGAGGCCCTTCTCCTATAATGAATTTGATGACTACCTTGGTTGCCATTCATAGAACCTTTATCCAGTAGCTGATCAAAGCAGAAACAGGCACTCACAGCTAAACACTAAGCCATACTCCTGGAATCCAGTTGCAGAGAGGGATGAGCAAAGGAGCCAAGACTGTGCTCGAGAAACCTGTAGAAACAGTTGACCTGCCTAGTGAGAACATGGAGACCCTAGTCATTAAGCTGGGGAACCAGAATTGTACCGAACCAAACCCTCTGAATGTGGGTGCCAGCTAGGAGGCCAGGGCAGTTTATGGGATCTCTAACAGTTGAGCCAATATTTATCCCTAGAGCACAGATGGACTTTAGGAGCCCATTTCCCTATGGCGGGATATTATTGCAACCCAGCTACACGAAA
The DNA here is from genome assembly GCF_017639785.1 of Mesocricetus auratus. Classification (NCBI taxonomy): domain Eukaryota; kingdom Metazoa; phylum Chordata; class Mammalia; order Rodentia; family Cricetidae; genus Mesocricetus; species Mesocricetus auratus. The sequence goes on from NW_024429198.1 coordinate 32,225,172, forward strand.
GAGGGCCTAGGCCCTCCCCTAAATGATGTGAGGGACTTTGATGGTCCCCTGTGGAGAGTCTCACTATCCTTGGGAAGTCGTTGGTGGGGGGCATGGGAGGATGGGAGGTCGAGGGAATGGAGGATTGAGATGTAAAATAAGACTATTTCTAAAACAAAAATTTAAAAAAGAAAAAAATGGTACTGGTCAGACTGAATGACTGCATGTACAAGAATTTGAACAGATCATCAAAAAACTTAACTCCAAATGAATCAAAGACCTCAAGCAAAATAAAAATGATTTGCTGAACCTGAAGGAAAAGAAAGTAGGGATTAGTCTTGAATTTATTAGCACAATAAAAGACTTTTCTGAGTAGAAATCTGTTACACATGCATTTAGGTGAACAATTAATAAATGGGACTTCATGAAACTGAAACACTTCTGCATGGTCAACAACACAATAATTATAACCAACTGGCAGCTTACAGAATGGGGAAAAGATATTTTTTGCCAATTTCACATCTGATAGAATGCTAATATCCAAAATAATAATGAGAACTAAAAAACAGGATATCAAGAAAACAAATAATACAACTTAAAAATTGTATAGAGTAGTAGAGAATTCTCAAAAGAGGAAATTGAAATGGCTGAGAAATACTTAACGAAACATTCAATGTCCTTAGCCATCATGGAAATGCAGAAAATTATTTTGAAATTTTTTCTCATACCTGTCATAATGACTAAGATCAACAAAACATGTGAGTAATAAGGACTTGGTATAAGAGGAACAGTCCACTATTGCTGGTGGGAGGAAAAAGTTGTATAGCCACTAGGGAAATCAGTGTGGTAATTCCTTAGAAAGATAGGTTTCCATCTACTCTAAGATTCAATTATACTACTCCATGGCATATACCCAAAAGATGCTTCATCCCACCACAGAGACTTTTGCTCAAACATGTTCATTGCTGCTCTATTAATAATATTCAGAAATTGGAAACTGTCAAGATATACCTCAGTGGAAAATGCATAAAGAAAATATTGTACATTTACACAAAGATTTAAAAATAATGGCATCAATCAGACAATAAAAGGAAATCAAGGGGATACAAATTGGAAGAGATGAAGTCAAACTTTCACTATACACTGATATGATAGTATACATAAAAGACCCAAAAACTTCTATCAAGTAACTCCTACAACTGATAAAACATTCAGCAATGTGGCAGGACACAAGATGGACTAAAGAAAAACCAATAGCCCTCCTATATAGATGATAAAGTGGTTGAAAAAGAAATCAAGGAAATATCACACTTCACAATAGCCATAAACAACATAAAATATCTTGGGGGTAACTCTAACCAAACATGTGGAAGTCCTGTATGACAAGGACTTTAAGTCTTTGAATAAATAAATTGAAGAAGACATCAGAAAATTGAAAGATCTCCCATGCTCTTAGATAGGTAGGATTAACACAGTAAAAATGGAAATCTTACCAAAAGCAACCAATAGATTCATTGCAATACCCATCAAAATACTAGCAAAATGCTTCACAGACATCAACAGAACAACATTCAACTTCAAATGGAAAAGCAAAAACCCAGGATAGCCAAACAAACCTGTACACTAAAAGAACTTCTGGAGGTATCACCTTTCCTGATTTCAAACTCTAGAATTACAGTAATGAAAACAGCTTGGTATTGGCATAAAAACAGGCAGGTGGATGAATGGAACCAAATTGAAGACCCTGATATCAATCCACACACCTATGAACACATAACTTTTGACAAAGAAGCTAAAAGTATACAATGCAAAAAAGAAAGCATCTTCAACAAATGGAGGTGGCATCACTGGATGGCAACATGCAGAAGAATACAAATAGATCTATATATATTTCCATGCATAAAATTCAAGTTAAAGTTTATCAAAGACCTCAGCATAAATCCAAACTCACTGAACCTCAGAGAAGAGCAATTGGAAGTACATTGACTTCAATTGCAGAGGTGACCACTTTCTAAATATAACACCAATAGCTCGGACACTGAGAGCAACAACTAATAATTGGGACTTACTGAAACAGAGAAGCTTCTGTAAAGCAAAGGGCGTGGTCCACAAGACAAAACAACAGCCTAAACAATGGGAAAAGAACTTTGCCAACCCCACATCTGATAGAGGATTGACCTCCAAAATATGTAAATAACTCAGGACACTAGACATCAACATACAAAATAATTCAATTAAAAATGGGATATAGATCTAAACAGACAACTATCAACAGAGGAATCTCAGATGGCCAAAAGACATTTAAGAAGATTCTCAACAGTCTTAGCCATCAGATAATTGCAAATCAAAACAGCTCTGAGATACCATCTTACATTTTTTCAGAACAGTCAAGACCAAAAACACTGATGACAGCTCATTCTGGAGAGGATGAGGAGTAAGGGAGCACTCCTCCATTGCTGGTGGGAGTGCAAACTTGCATAGACATTTCAGAAATCAGTATGGTGGTTTCTCAGATCATTGGGAACCAATGAACCATAAGACCCAGCAATACCACTTTTGGTCATACTAATACCAGAAGGACATTTGCACAATTATGTTCATAGCAGCATTATTCATGATAGCCACAACCTGGGAATAACCTAGATGCCTCTCAATGGAAGAATGGATAAAGATCATGTGCTACATTTACACAATGGAATGCTACTTAGCAGCAAAAAGCAATGAAATCTTGAAATTTTCAGGAAAATGGACAGAACTAGGAAAAAACATCCTGATTGAGTTATTCCAGACCCAGAAAGTCAAGCATAATATGTATTCACTCATAAGCGGATCTTAGACATAAACCAAAGGATAACCTGCATACATTCCACAAGCCCAGAGAAACCTAGGCAACAAAGAGGATCCCAAGAGAGACACAAATGGATCCACCTAGGAATGAGATAAAAAGACAAAATATCCTGAGTGAATTGGGAATATACAGGGAATAGGGGAGGGTAGAAAGGGAGAGGGGAAGAGGAAAGGGAAGTGGGGAAAAGCATATAGATCAAGAAAAAGTTTAAGAAAAAGAAGTGGCATCATGAAATTTGCAAGTAAATGAATGCAAAGAGAAAAAAATCATCCTGAGTTAGGTAACCCAGATCCAGAGAGACAAATATGGTATGTATTCACTTGCATCTGTGCATTAAATATTGCATTTACACAGCACGGTTCATCACTGAAGGAATCAGGATAGGAACACAAATAGGACAGGAGCCAGGAGGCAGCAGTAGATGCAGAAACCATGGAGGCATGTTCTTACTGACCTGCTTCTTGTGTCTTGCTCAGCCTGATTTTGTGCAGAACGAGGACTACCAGCCTAGTGATGGCACTACCTACAACACGCTGTGCCTTCAGTCTCTAATTAAAAAAATTCTACTGGCTTGACTACAGCCTGATCTTATGGAGACAATTTCTCAATTGAGGTTCCCTCATCTCAAATGATTTTAGCTTATTATCACAAACTGACCAAACAATCCATCACAGCCACCGAGGCTGTTTAATCATACTATCTGTACTTCAAGAGTAGAATTTGAGGGCTAGGAATATGGTTCAGTGTTTAAGAGGACTTTTATATTCATAGTGGATTCAGGTTTTGTGTCTCAGAACCCACATGATAACTCCCAATCATCTGTACCTCCAGTTCCAGATGACACAAAGTCTATTCTGACCTCCATAGGCACTGCAGACATATAGTGCATAGACACACAAGCAAATAAAACATGCATACTCATGAAATAAAAAAATCTTTACAAAACAGGCATTGAGGTATCCTCTAGATGGAAATGATACCTTGTTATACAAATGCTCTTGCCCTTTTCTGTGGGTGGGAAATGTGGACAAACCAAGAAAGCTGTGGAGAAGGGGTGTTCAAAATATCTACAGTTATATGTACACAACGGTTACTGTTTCAGATGGGCTACTTATAATCACCATCTCATATTACTGCAGTGGCAATGAGGGTGATGAAACTGCTTTTTAACTTTATTGCAGAGATAGTCTCTGCTTAAAAATGTATACATTTTATTATAATTCATTTCTGGATAGGGCTGGTGATGCCCCAAATAGTTTTGATTGAAAACGTAGAGTGTTAGTCACCGTTAGGACCACATTCAGAAACACCAGGTTTGAACAGGGTGAAAGAGGATGAAAACTGTGGGTATATAAGTTCACTGAGATTTCTTCATGAAGGATCATGGAAGGAAGGACAGACCGCATCTGGGTCCACTCCTTCAGTCACTGAGCAAAGGAGCTTCACAGGTGTCAGGTATTGGGGCCTGGACCATTAGAGTAGGTGGGTGACCTTTCAGAGTATGAGTCTAGAAAGGAGGCAGTTGGCTGTGGAGCAGTTACTTTGCAAATGAAGAAGTGTTATCTCATGAATGGGTTGTTTATCATACGTGAACCCAGGGAGGACCTGGGCAGTCCTTTAAGCATTATTGCAGAGCCTCTGGTACTCTAGTATTCAATAGACAAACACAGACAACGTGGGCCCAAGAACTGTACCCCAGAAAGTAGATGTGGAATTAATTTGATTCATTAGTCACCATATTGCAACATTATAAATGTTTAATCCTGGAGGAGAAAAGCAGCAGTATTCTTTTTTTAATTTTATTTTCCAGTTTAAATTTAGATAAGAAACAAGGTTGCTTCACCAGTCAGTTCCAGGTCCCTCTCCCTTTCCCTCCCCTCCTCCCGTGCCCTCCCCCCATCCCCCCCCCGTTATCCCCTCATTCCCCCAGGGAGGGTGAGGCCCTCCATGGGGGTGTCCATAGTCTGTCATTTCATATAGGGCAGGGCCTAGACCCTTCCCCAAGAGTTCAGGGTGAGAGTGCACCTCACATTGTTCTATGGGAGTCCAAAGTCCGTGTGTATACTTGGGATGGGTACTGATCAGCAGCGGTATTCTTTAACAGAATGATGAAGTATTCAATAAGTGTACAAGTTGCAACTCTTAGGAAAAGATTTTCCTTCAATGAAGAAAACAGAGAATAGCAAATTGTATTTTGATTTATAAGAACATGTTATTTAAGAATATTTTTGACTTCTTTCAGCTTACTCATTTTTTCTTTTTTTTTAACTTTTTACACATTACTCTCAGTTCCCTCTCCCTCTCCCTCTCCCTCCCCTCCTCTCCTGACCTCCCAATCCTCATTTCTTTTTTAATTTGTAATTTTTTGTTTTAGTATATGTACAACTTTCAGAACATAGTAAAAATGGATAGTTATAGATTTTACGAAAATAATTCTCAAGATCAAACAAGTAAATATAATTTCTTGTAGTGGCATTTGTACTAAATTCCATAAAATGTTCCGATGTATTTGATATATTTTTCTGGAGCAATTATGAGCAGAAAAAGGTACATATTCATGAGGTCAAGTACTATATGGATATGCATACTAATGAAGGCAGGCACTGGGTCTAAAAATGCTTGCTTGAATGGTGAGGGAAGAAGGGTGTAGCAATTGACACACCAGTGGGGTGATAGATGTTATGACCAGATCATCCTCATGTCTGAAACTGCTTTGTGGAAACCTATCATTTAATGAACTAGTTCCAAGGTGTACTTGCCACCTATGCACATAACTGACACCAAAGAATTTGGACAGAATTATTCTGCATGGGTGAACAAAGATGCTTTCAGAAAACATGAGGTAAAAATTGAAAATTGCACTATAAGGCATGAAAGACTGCCCTATGTGTTTTGGTCAGGGAGGCTCCAGACGTGTCCAAAATAACCCAGCATATTACCATTGCCATTGATTACCTATTATAACTACGTGATATAAACATTACTGAAGACAGCACACATTTTGGCTTCATGTCATTGAGAAATAGATCTCTAATCCACAGGGAAACCTCTTTCTTTTTGTCTGAATTTCACAGTGCTGAAGATGCTGTGTGTGTGGGGGGGAGGTATCAATCATCATACCTAGTGCTTAAAACTACAAGCAGGAGAGATATGCCCTCTAGTGCAACAACGGCTTGGCTATTATGAAAATAATGACTTTTGGAGTTGTTATGATGCTAGCTCGATAGGAAAAACTACTGTATCTGATACTCTAGTCCTGTTCAAAGGCCTAAAGTTATGAAGGTCATAGACTCTAATTCATAAGTTCTTATTGTTATATTCTTAAATCACCATGATACTCAAATTTCTTCTAAATATTTGTGTTTATGCTCATGACATTGTCTGCTCTCGGCCTTATTCAGAAAAGTTTATTTGTTTTAGTTGTTTTTTCTGGAAGTGGACAAGTCAATGAAAAGATGTGTAGCTGATCAGAATGTTGAAAAAAAGGAGGTAGCATGTGTACCCCTGGATGAGACATTTTTATTGTTATCCTCACCACAAAATCTTAGGGGTTTGAAGAGGAAGAAAAGACAGCAAGATTGTTCATATCGAGGTTGGAGAGTAGTGCTGTGAAATTCTGTCTTCTGGAGATGATAAGACCTTAAACCATAAGCTCCCAGTAACTGTGGTTACCTGAAAAATAATAAGAATTCCAGCACAGATATGGGAAGTACTTTTTAGGCTCACCTCTTAGGAGAATTGATAGCTGCTGAAGAAGGAAGCACCAGCTTTTCTTGAATGTGTTCCAACTAGCAGCTTTCTATTGCTCCCCAATCCTTTCGCTCTTAGCATCCTCCTCTGTTCTTTCGTATCATATGTGTTCTATTATAATCCAGTCAAGTTACGGCATAGTAATCCTCCATAGATGTCCTTATTCAGCTTTCTTTTGGATTAGCTCTCCTCTCCACAGTCTGATTTTGTCCATATACTTGTCCTCTTTCTGTTTAAAGCTTTCTAGTCTCAGTATTCTACCTCTTTACTTTCATTTTACTTATGATCTGGTATCAAAGATTATCTTATGGGGGGGGCAAGATGGCATTACCCTTGTAAAAATGACTTATAAAATCATATATACTAGATTGCTTTTAGAAAATCTTATTTAACTGAGTGCAAAATACCTTCTTCTTGTGAATTATACCCTATTACTCTCCCCTGTTTCCCTTCCAAAGCCATCACTGTACATCTTACCTAGCAGAGCAAGTTGCATGTACTGGAATATAATATTTCATAACTTTTTCATGATATTGATTTAAAAAACAATTCAAATAATCAAAATCCAAACAAATATTTTATAAGTATTTGAAAATATAAAATACATTTATTGTTTATTTTCCCTGAAACAAAACAGAAGGCAATTTCAAATTAAAGAAGGCATATCCATGAATTTCATTATTTTATAATAACAAATTTTATCATTTATCTTAATCCTAGTTCTTGTAAACTTCTAACTCCTAGGTTTGCTTTTTTCACTACTCATTTTTGCTGTGCAATAATGTTTTTTGTCAAGTCATTCTATACTTAGAATTTAAATTTGTTTGAACAAAATTTATGGCGAGTAAAACATTTAGTTCTGTGAAATAGTTCTGAGCAAGAAGTGTGTTTTACCTTACTGATTACACTCACTAACATATAATATATTAATGTGGAGAACTATTAAATAAGGTTGTGGGAAGGAAGAAGGGGAGCACAGTCATACCAACAATAAGTCCTACAGATGGATAAAACTATCCAGATAGTTTTGAAGACTTAAGTAGCAATTGAAGCTTTCAAATAGTTTGCTAAACATTGTGTCTTTGTAAATCGTATCATATTAAAAATTACGCCAATTTCAGCATGGTTAAAGCAGTAAGTTCTCTCATCTCATTGGTGCTGTATGAAGCAACTTCCTCATTTATACATGGCACTCACTCCTATTCACAGGTTCCTGTTGTGCTGGGGAGAGGGCATGTCACTGGTTACACTGAAGTCACTAACTCCTTTTCCTACACTGACAAAATGACAGAATAGTGCTTATGTAAGTGAGCTTGCAGGCAGCCTGGGTTCCTCCCCAGAACTCTGTATTTAGGTTTCTGGCCCAGATTTTCTTGGCGTTTAGGCTTCTATATATTTAGAGTAGAATGCAAATGAGTTTCAGAATATAAATTTCCCAAAGTTGAACTGTACCAAAGTTCCACATATTTATTCTTGTATTTTACTTAATTCCTCCTTGTCATTTATAGTCAGCTTGGATTTTATTATGGGTTAATTAATTTAAAAACTCCATTACATTTTCCTGGTCTAATTTCAATTGTATTTTGATAGATGCATATTTTATCAAGTTTATTTTGCCTTATGTGTAGGATTTTATAAAAGCTTTTATGTGCAGAGGGTTGTAATATTGATTTTCTGTCTCTTGTCTCTGGGAAGATGTTTTCTATTTAATTTCACAGTGTCTTAAACTACTCGCTACGAATATGTGCAAAAGAACCTGACACATTTTCTTTTTCTAATTGAAACACCCTTGCCTGTCCCCAAAACTGCATTTGTGAAGCTTGTGCCAGAGTCAACATTGGACCCCCTGAAACTGGAAATGATTAAAATGTGCCAGAAATTGACTCTAAGTACTCTGGAAGAGCTGTCAGCGCTTATTCTTAACAGCTGATCCTTCTTTCCAGCTTCTTCCCACTCCCTTCAACAATAGAAGCTGTCCTACCTTTTCTATTTCTCCCTTTGTATCACTTATATACTATTTTCCTCTCTCTAGTCATCCCCCCGCCGTGCCCCAAGAATCCAGATTTTAAAGTTAAAACTTATGCTTCCCTGAATTTACTCAGCTTCTATTGACATGTGTCTTTTCCAACTTGAAAGTTCATGAATTTGAGTCCTGTCTTTCCTCTAGGCTTTTTGTTAGTTGGTTAGGGTGTGCCATACAACCTGAACAAAGGCACACACAGATGCATAGAGGAGAGTTTGTGATAATAGAGATACAGAATGGAGTAAAATATCCATAAACCAAGAAATGCCAAGGATATTTGGATGTTACCAGATTCTGGGAAAGATAAAGAAGGGCTTTTGTAGAGAATGTGTGTGTGTGTGTGTGTGTGTGTGTGTGTGTGAGAGAGAGAGAGAGAGAGAGAGACAGACAGACAGACAGAGACAGAAAGACCGAGAGACAGAGAGGCAGAGAGAGAGAGGCAGAGAGAGACAGAGACAGAGACAGACACAGAATGCCGTGTTATGCCCTGTTGATTATAGACTGTTAGCCTCCCTCTTTTTGAAGGGCTAAGGTTGCTGTATTGAAACTGAATGCAACTGTTAAATATTGAAATAGTGGGAACTTTAAAGTTCTATTTAGAGGTGAGATGCTTAAGAAGTAAATGGCTGGCCTCAAACTCGTGATTCTCCTGCCTCTGCCTCCTTCAGCAAATCCTCCCGGCATGCACCACCACAACTAGCAAAAGCTTAGCGAAAACCATCCTGAGTGAGGTAACCCAGTCACAAAAAGACAAAAATGGTATGTACTCACTCATATATGGATTTTAGACATGGGGCAGGGCATCCCCAGCCTGCAATCCCATCACTAGAGAGTCTGGGATGCAGGGAGGACCCTAAGAGAGAATGTATGCTAACTCGGAGAGGGGTTATGGGGTGAGATCTCCTAATTGGATGGGGCGGGGGAAGGTAGGGTAGAAGGAGATGGGAGAAAGAGAAGGGGAGAAGAGGAGGGGAGAGGAGGACATGGGAGAGCGGGAAGGTTGAGCCAGGGTAAGAATAGAGGAGAGAAGGATGGGAGACACCATAAAAGAGGGAGCCATTATAAGTTGGAGGAAAGATCTGGCACTAGTGAGATCTTCACAGATCTACAAGAATGACACCAACTGGCATTAAGGCTACCTTAAATGCCCTCCTATGATAATGAGAATGATGACTACCTTATATGCCATCCTAGAACTCCCATCCAGTGGCTGATGGAAGCAGAGGCAGACACTCATATCTGGGAACTGATTTGAACTTCTGGAACCTAATTGCAAAGAGGAGTGATGAGCAAAGAAATCAAGATCAGGCTGGCGAAACCCACAGAGGCAACTGACCTAAACAAGGGGGAATGCATGGACTCCAGACTGATGCCTGAGAGGCCAGCATGGGACTGATCCAGACACCGTCCCCCCCACCCCTGAACCTGGGTGTCAGAGAGGAGGCCTCGGCAATCTTTGGGACCTTGGAGATTAGAGCAGTATTTATTCCTGGCATACAGATGGATTCTGGGAGCCCATTCCACGTGGAGGTATGCTCTCTCAGCCTGGACACATGGGGGAGGACCTAGGCCCTGCCCGGGATGATGTGACAGACTCTGAAAATCCCTCATGGAAGCCCTTGCCCTCCCTGGGGAGCAGAAGGGGGATGGAGTGGGGGTAGGGATTTAGGAGGATTGGAGGGTGGGGAGGAGGTGAGGGAGGGGGAACTGAGAGTGACATGTGTAAAAAGTTAAATAAAAATATGAATAAAAAAGAAGTAAATGGAATTAGTCAAATCTTCAAGGTGGGATCCCCATCACTGAATCTTGTGGGATTTTTTTTAGTAGATCTATTTTTTTATTTAAATTAGAAACAAGCTTGCTTCATAGGTCAATCCCAGCTCCTCCACCCTCCCCTCCTCCCCCATCTCCCACTAAGCCCCCAAATCTCCCACTCAATTGCTACTCCCCTCGCCAGGGAGGGTGAGGTCCTCCATGGGGGATCTCCAAAGTCTGTTATATCATCTGGGGCAGGGCCTAGGCCCTCCCCAATGTGTCCAGAATGAGAGAGCATCCCTCTATGTGGAATGGGCTCCCAAAGGAAAAGACTGCCATGTAGACACACACATATTCAAATTCTCTGTCTCCTAACCTCTGGTGGCTTAGGACCTTGAGGTGCAAAAAGCCATCATGAAATACAATCCTTTGAAATCAGATGTTCAAAGCCAGGTAGAATGTAGTTAGCAATGAAATAAATGAATTTAAGGGAATATGGTTTTCTTTTGGTTTGTGGCCTTTGAGACAATAGACAAAATAGCTCTATATAACATTTTTCAAAAATAGAAAATTGAATTATTTGTTTCCCTATTCCCTACCTTCCTAATTCATCCGATCACACAACTAATCAATGTTGCATGTTCTAGTTTGATATAAATATAAAGTAAGAGAAAGTTACAAAACGAGTAGATATGTCTCCCATATCTTTCCCTTAGTTATTGTAATGGTTATAATTTAGAAATTGAGGTGTGAATTAACTATATCAAAAAGTCAATATAGCTCTTTGTTCTTTTCTTCTGTTGGTAAGTCTAACTATATACATCATTTTGTTGATACTTCTAAGGGAACAATTTAAATTTATTTTCTATTATTTCTCTTTCTCTACATATATATGTATAACAATTTTATTGTTATTTGTTCAGTTTAGTGCCTGTTGTACTGTTATTCTGATTAATTGTGCCAGGAGCTTAGAGCACGGGTTTGATGTTTCTCCTTTTAAATATTTAGGTACTACAAATTTCCCTCCCAGTGTTTCTTTAGCTGTGCATCACAGATTTTATTTGAGTGTTAGTTTTTCTTCAGTGTATCCATTGAATTATTTGAATTATACGTTTAATTTATAAGTATTTAGAGATTTTTCTCTTATTTTCTTGTTCTGGTGTATTTTTTTATTTTGAATCCACCTTTATCATATATTACTGCCTAATATTGAAACACTTCCAAATCTGTTTTATTAATTTTAAAAATATGGCTTACTTTGTTACATCTTTCACAAGTCCTTAAAATGGTTCTATTAAGAGGACATTTTTCAGATTATGCTACACTCATTTATCACATTCTGCTTCTTGATGACTTTGTCTCCAAACATAGATGTAATGACAGCTTGTCTATCAGGTTTTTAATACACTTCAGAGCAGTTGTTTGATGTGCACACAGAGGGAATGTCGTCTGTTTATTTTTTATGACACTGTCATTGGCAATTATTTTTATCTGTTGGTATCATAGTTACTTCTGTTCTATTTAAATTCCTGCTCTCATGACACCTCTTTTGGGGAATGGTCACAGTTTGGTAACTTTGTTGCTATCTTTAATTATACAACCTTACATTGTCTTTTGGTTTTGGAGAAATGGATTTATGTAATCCCATCTAGCTTCAAATTAGCAATGCAGCTAAGGATGAACTTTGCCTAAACCTTTACGTTTATCCTGTATTTTTTTATTATTAAAATTTTTTTATTTTTAAGTTTAAATTTAGATTAGAAACATGGTTGGTTCACAAGTCAGTTCCAGGTCCCTCTCCCTTTCCCTCCCTTCCTCTCATACCCTCCCCCCAGCTCCCCCATTATCCCCTCATTTCCCCAGGGAGGGTAAGGCTCTCCATGGGGGTGTCCATAGACTGTCATTTCATCCAGGGCAGGGCCTAGACCCTTCCCCCAAGATTTCAGGGTGAGAGTTCATCTTACATTGTTGGATGGGAGTCCAAAGTCCATGTGTATACTCGGGATGAATACTGATCTACTGCCCAAGGCTCAATAGATTACCTAGGCCTCCTCACTGACACCCACATTCAGGGGGTCTTGATCAGTCCTATGTTGGATTTCCAGGCTGATGCCTGGGATTCAAGAGTTAACCCTTGTCAGGTCAGCTGTTTCTGGGGTTAAACCAGCCCAGTCTTAACTCCTTTGGTCATCAGTCTTCCTGACTTTCTTGAGTTCAGCTCAGTATTTAGCCATGGGAGTCTGCCTCTTCTTCCATCAGCCACTGAATGAAGGTTCTGTTTCCCAGACTCTCTGGCCATAGGATTGTAGGCTGGCACTCCCCAGATCTATGTCTAAAATCCATATATGAGAGAGTACATGCCATGTTTCTCTTTTTGTTACTGGGTTACCTCACTCAGGATGGTTTCTTCTAATGTCATCCATTTGCCTGCAAATCTCAGGATTCCAGTGTTTTTTTTTCTGCTGAATAGTACTCCATTGTGTAAATGTACCACATTTTCTCTATCCACTCTTCGGTTGAGGGCATCTAGGTTGCTTCCAATTTCTGGCTATTACAAATAATGCTGCTATGAACATAGTGGAACAGACATCCTTGTATGAATGGGCATCTTTTGGATATATGCCTAAGAGTGGAGTTGCTGGGTCTTGTGGTAGGTTTATTCCCATTTTTCTGAGGAATCTCTATACTGATTTCCAAAGTGGCTGAACCAGTTGGCACTCCCACCAGCAATGGAGGAGTGTTCCCCTTTCACCACATCCTCTCCAGCATAAATTGTCATTGGTGTTTTTGATTTTAGCCATTCTGACAGGAGTGAGATGGTATCTCAGAGTTGTTTTGATTTGCATTTCCTGGATGGCTAAGGATGCTGAGCACTTTCTCAATTGCCTCTCAGCCATTTTAGACTCCTCTATTGAAAATTCTCTATTTAGTTCTGCAGCCCACTTCTTAATTGGGTCCTTTGGTGTTTTGGAGACTTGCTTCTTGAATTTTTGTAAATTTTGGAGATCAATCCTCTGTTAGATGTGGGATTAGTGAATATTTTTTTTCCCATTCTGTGGGCTGCAGATTTAAAGATTTTTAAAATTGTTTTTGTCAATCTTTATATATGGCATAAAATTTTGGTATTCAGCTGTAAATATTTAAATACAATATTGCATTAATTTTTCCTACTATAAATACTGAGAGCTAAATTTTAAGGCTTCATCAAATTTTCATATACAAAATAACAATTTTAACCCACATGTTAAAATGAAAATTGTGCCTTATCTGTAAGGTGTTAGCTGGCCTGTTGCATTCTTTTGAACAGAGGAAGTGATCATGATAATTCATGGTTTTATCCAGAGGCAACACCTTAAAGCCTTCTACAATCATTCATTGAATAGTAGGAAATTTTATTTACTGTTTTTGACAAAACATATTTAAATATACAAACTTTTAGCATGGAAAACCACCATTGGAAAGACAATAATTTTAAAACTAACAAAAACTCCTTACATTGTTTTGGGCATTTACTCATGTGAAGTTAATAAAAGTAACTCTATTAAATGATTTTCAAAGTTGTGTTATATGACAAAGTGGCTAGAGTGAAGTGTACTTTTTTATTTTTGATTTATTTTCAATTATGAGTTTGTGTTTCTGTGTGGGTGTGTCCATTTGGTACAAGTGCCCATGGAACCCAACAGAGCTCCTTGAGCTGAAGCTACAGGTAATAATGAACCACTCATCTTGGGTGTTGGGAACTGATGGCTCTCTCTCTGTAAGAACAGTATGTACTACAAATCTGATATTGAGGTTTTCTTTCCTGTTTATTTTAATTTTAAATGCTAATTTAGTGTTATTGAAGTTTTACATGGAAAGAAGTTCGTATTTACAGAAAACATGCAAGAAAAATGCTAGGAAACCCATATAGCCTATCCCTAACCTGGTTTACATAGTGCTAATATAGTTCAACATTGCTAACATTCATATACTGTCAACATTTGACAAGTGTAACATTTGCTTTTTCTTTTTCTCTTTCTCTTAGCCCTTCATTCTTCTGTGAGCACACACATACACAGTACCTTGTTATTTGAGAGTACTCCATAGACATTATTGTCTTAGTGTATCATGAAGTGTACTTTTGACTTAAGCTATTTCAACTGACCTGAGCAAAATTCCCAAATTCTAATTTTGTCCTTGCAGTTAAGACACTGAACAATCCCTAGATTAATTTATTGGCTGTCTCTTCAACAGCAGGTTTGAGGCTTCTATGGACCACACTGTAGAATGCTTATAGAATAGACTACAATATTCAGCGATAAGCACCAGTATGTTAATAGCATGCATTTGTGCACATTCCTCAGAGACCAGGACAGGACACCATCTTGAGCAAAGCAGATTTTCTACAGTCATGTAAGCCCAGGAAGACCTGCTGTGTCCTAGTTAGGGTTTCTATCATTGTGAAGAGACACTTTGACTATGGCAATGCTTATAAGGAAAACATTTAACCAGGGCTGCCTTACACTTTCAGAGATTCAGCACATTATCATCATGGCAAAGAGAATAGCAGCATGCAGACATATATGGTACTGGAAAAGAAGCTGAGAGTTCTACATCTTGATCCACAGGAAGTAAAAGGAAACTGTGTGTTATATTGGGTGTAGCTTGAGGTCAAAGCCTACCCCCATAGTGACACACTTCATCTTACCAGGCCACATTTACTCCAATAAGGCCATACCTCCTAACAGTGTCACTCCCTATGGGCCAAGCATTCAAACATACAAGTCTATGGGAGCCATACTTATTCAAACCACCATATTCCACTCCCTAGGCTTGTAGTCATGCATTTAGTGCAAATTCCAAAGTTTTCATAGCCTATCACAGTCTCAAGAATGTTTAAAAGTCCAAAGTTCAAAATCCCTTCTAATATTCACACAATCTCTTAATTGTAATATGTTGAAAATAAAAATGAAAAAAGAACAGATCATATACTTCTAACATATAATGGCACAGGATATATATTGCCATTCCAAAAGGGAGGAAAGGGAGTATAGTGAGGAAATACTGGACCAAAGCAAGACCAAAGACAGGTTGGACAAACTCTAAATTTTGCATCTCATTTCTGTTGCCAAAATGCTCTTCTGATTTCCAGTTCCTATTATCCTTGTTGACTGGAACATATTTCCTTTTCTTGGGCTGTTTGAACTTCCTGTTAGCAGATTTTCTAAGCAGACATCCCATGATTTGCATCTCCAACATCTTGTTGTTTCCAAGACAATTCCGTCTTCACCTTTACAACTTCAAGAAATGGGCTCTTTAGGCCTCTATTCAAGGATACTCCTGACACATGCCTGATGACAAGCAGCTTTCCTTAGTTATTAAGGAAAATTCAATGACTTCTTTCTTCTGTCCTTGACTCAAAATTCAGAACCTCATGAATAATTCTGCATACTTCTTCTTCTACCTGGGGCTGGAATTTGGCCCCCTATTTCAATTAAATCTTTACCGTCTTTTTGTTTCCAATGGTTTCCTTTTCCTTCACTGCCTAAGCTAGGCTGTCCTACACCTTACTTTGTATACCAGGCTGGTTTTGAACACAGAAATCTGTCATCTACTGTCTTCTGTGTTTTGAGATTAAGGCCATATACCATCACACCCAGTTCTAAGCTTTTCTTTAATTTCTTTTCACACATTAGCAGCTTAACTGGGTGGGGTCTTACCCAGAGCTTGTCACTCCCTTTATTCCATTTAATACTCTGCTCGTCTTTAAACTATTTATGTCCATGAACAAGGAATTTAGCTCCACTCACTTCCTGGTTCCCTTTGCTAGTTAATCTTTACATTGCTGAACTTGCTCCTTTTCATTATGAATCTTCATAAGAGTAAACACTAGTAATCACACGAGAGAGCCTATAGGAGGCTGCCCTGTGATTTCCTTTTCCAAAGCTGTTAATATAAAACTTTTAACTTTAGCCTCAGACAGACTTTTCAGACAAGGGAAAAAAGCAACCACATTCTTAGTAAAAAGTATCCCAAGAATAGTCTCTTATCCATATACTAGTAGACTCTCCTCTGAATCCTCCTGGACCAGGCCCTCATGGTTCAAATTGCCCTCCGCACCACTGTCTTCTATGGTCCTATTATTATGGCCCATTAAGACCTGCTTAAAGCATTCCACTGCTTTCCTAATCCAAAGTCCCCAAATCCACATTCTTCCAAACAAACACATGGCCAGGTCTAGCAGGGCACTACCCCATTCCCTCATACTAATTTCTGCCTTAGTTAGGGTTTGTTTTGATGAGAAGAGACACCATGGTCATGGCAGCTCTAAGAAAGGAAAATACGTAATTGGGACTGAAGGCTGAAGCCATATCTGATGGTAGCGGCAGATGTCCTAAAATCAGCACAACTGCTTGGCCAGGAGCTAGCAAAAATGAGCCACAAGATGGCCACTGCGTCACTTTTGGATTTGATTTCTGAATGTTCCGTACTTGGGGGAACTTTTAATTGTGCAATTTGGGATATTGGATTGATGGAAACTTCTGTATGAGTCATTTGTGCCTTCTCTCAGGAGTACTGCTTCTCAGTTTCTCCTGGAAATTCCTGAGCTTACTGCTCCTTCCACTTTTAGGGAGATATCCTTATCAATGTCAAGGTCTTACTTGTCACCATGTAGGTTGTGACCCACATAACGTTGCCTGCGATCTTTTTATGAGGCTCTGAGATATTTTTGAAATATATGCCCCTGTACTGACTCAAGAACAAAAAAAAAATCAAAAGGGAGTTTAAAATTGCCAATGTATTTCAGAGGGGTAGAGAACTTGGCTGCAGATAAGATTAAAAGCCTCTTCCCACTATATACTCAGAAGACTATGTGGCTTTTGTATGCCTCTATATTCTTAAAAGTTGGCGTCTGATCTTGATGAATAAACATGATTACAAAATACAACTCTTTACTAATGGCAACTGAACTTGAGGGAAAATGGTTGTAAAAGATAGTCTTTTCCAGAGGCAGGCGGATCTCTGTGAGTTCGAGGCCGTGCTGGACCGATAGCCTCCAAAACAATACAGAGAAACCCTGTCTCGTAAACCCCCCCCCCAAAAAAAGATAGTCTTTTCTCTTTTTTCCCCCCAAAGATTATTAAACTTATGACCCCAGATGTATAGGAAAAAAAGTTAAATAAATGTTGGAAGCAAAAATGATATGATTTATGTTTTGGAATAAAATAATCTATCCCTGCTTAGTGAATTCTTGTACAAGCAATGAAGCACTTTGACTGCAGTTAGTCAGACTGCTCAAGGATCTCAGCATTACTGTGCCCTGGCTCTCTTCTTGCATGTACACCTTGCCTCCTGTCTGGAACCTGTCGCCTGCTAGGGCTGGCCCGTGCAGCTAGCTGACATTTTCAGAGATTTAGTCCATTACCATTACTGTGAGAAACATGGCAGCATGCAGGTAGATATGGTGCCAGAACAGGAGCTGAGAATGCTATATCTTGATTCACAGACAGCAGAAGGAGAAACTGTTTTGCTTGGCATAGCTTGAGCATATGAGACCTGAAAGACGACCTCTACAGTTAAGGACTTCCTCCAAGGCCACACCTCCTGATAGTGCCACTCCTTATGGGCCAAGCTATCAATCACATGAGCTAATGGGGGTAATACCTATTCAAATCTTCACACCTGCTCTGTTTGAATTCATGAAGATTCCTTTCAGGCAGGCCTGAGGAACAGAAGCCATTTACCACAAATCTAGTTAAGTTAATTTTCTCATCCTGAGCACTGCCACCCCTATCTAACACTGAACTGACTTGTTAAAAAGTCAGTTTGAACCAGTATTTATCCCTAGTGCACAATGGACTTTGGGAACCCATTCCCCCATGGAGGGACACTCTCTCAGCCTAGATATGCCCTCCCCCAAATGATATGACAGATTTTGTTGATCTCCCAAGGAAGGCCTCACTCTCCCTTGGGAGTGGATGGAGGTGGGATGGGAGGTTGTGGGGGAGCACGGGAGGATGGGAGGGAGAGAGAACTGAGATTGATATGCAAAATAATATTGCTTATAATTTAAATAAAAATGACAAAAAATAAAATACCAAAAATAAAAAAGTCACTTTGAAAAGTTAAGGCAGGGCAAAGGACAACAATTCTGTATATCTCCTTATTAAGGAAAGAAATGGCTATAAGATTATATCAAGTTCATTGTTAATTTATTCAACTAATTAAGTTGGAAATGAGTACCTAAGTCTTGTTAATCCCAGAGCAAGAATAAGACCATTACCACAGTTTAAAGCCTAATTTGAAGTAAGCTTTAATTAAGTACTGTCCAAGTGGATTGGCTGTGGCCAGGTCCGTACCCAGGTTCCTGGGAAATGAACCAGAATCCGGTATGGCAAGGGCTTAAGAAGGAAAACAACAAATTCACTGCATTTCCCATCAGATCCAGTCAGGGACAAACATATATCCTGAATTATCTCCAGCCTGTGACCCTCCCATTCACGTGTAATCAACCACATCTGATGAATATGAGTCAAAGAAATTTGTTTATGGGAATGAAAAACATATGACTTGTTAGCTTCCATAAACAATAGCCTCGAGCATTTTATGAACTATCTGTCCTTGGGCAAGGGGTTTGCAGTTCATAGGCATTTTTGTTTCATGGATCTCTTAGGCAGAGTAATTAAAACTTAAAATGTAACTTTGGCTATCACAGTTTAAATGATCATAGAATTTTAAAGCAAGGAATCAGAGAATTCATGAAACCATCAAGAAGTAATAGCAATGCAAGAATTTATCCAGATAAACTTAAGGAAGAATCAACATCACCAACTGATACATTTTCCAGATAAAAATTCAATAATCGAGGACACTGGAGATCATACTTCTAATACCAGCTCTCAAGGGGAAGAGGCACAAATATCTCTAAGAATTCCACGCTCACCCGATTTCCAAACTGGTCAGGGCTACCAAGTAAGAACCAGTCTCAAAACAAAACAAAACAAAACTAAACAACAAACAAACACCAAAACTCAAAAAAGTCCTTACTTGTCTGAAAAGCACATAATAAAGTTACCTTGATACTCCCTAATGATGGACTGAGATAACAAAGTTAGACTGATAATTTGCTACTAGAGTTTGTGAGTGTTACTATTGCTTTGAATACAGCTCTCCATGACCTCCTACAGAATCACCCTATGATTCAGGGATTGTGATAAGCATTGAAGAATGTGCACTTATTAATAGTTTTGAAATACACCAAATGGACACTTATTTGAGAAACACAGGTTTATATAAAAGGGCTAGAATTATAGGCTTGAAAACTTTCTGCTGTCATAACATTAACCCTATTTATATTGAAGTATCCGATTTCTAAAATACAATCAACAAATTGTTCCATCATACTAGCCACTAAAGTATTTGATATTATAAACAGAGAAAGCACTGTTGAATTTTTAAGATCATCTGTATATTACAATTTAATAACGACTTTATGGCCATAAAACATTCTTATTTGATCATTTGACTAAATAAGAATATGCTTGTGAAAGAGAATACTTTCAAAACCAGACAGTATTATACTTTCAAAGAATGTTGCAAAGACATTACATAGACAGACAGATAGGTAATAAAAATGTAGGTAGATAGTCAGAGGATAAAATCTAGACTTCTGAAATAGTCCCAACAAATGGAGAGAAAAGGTGCAGAAGTGTTGAACACGAGAAGGCATTGAAGCCTCCAGCCAAACTTCTTACCTAGCTTGAGACTTCTTTTCATTTTGAAGCTGTTTTTTAATGACTTTTGCACAGAAAATAAAAATGATTATAATGCATATTATAATGATCAAGTTAGGCAAGTGACAAACTCCATTCCATGGCCCAGACAGTAGGATAAATACTGAGCAAGTTGCCACTTCAAGAATAACTTCTGTCACTAAGTTTCATTTCCGTGTGATTTTTTTTTCAGGACTAAAGAGATAAAGAGTTTACACAGTATGATAGAAGGTAGCTTTGGACAGCCAGGTTGGAAAGATTCTGACTCCAATCTTGGTAGCTATTGTTTGCATGATGTTTTCCCCATGGGCAAACAGCTTGGCAAGGATTCAACTTCATTTCTGGAAGTTGCAGCATGTTGGAAAGTTCAAGACATTTCTGAAAAATGAGGAATTTGGAAAAACTCCAGCCAAGGACCAAAGTGCTCATACTTTGAGTACAACAGAATATTTGTTGCAGTAATTTTAATTTACCACTCCTGGAAAAAGCAAGCCAGCATCCTGGGTTTCAACGAACTGCATAAATGAATGCTAAAATTTATGAAATATGTATTTTCATTAAATGGTTTCTTTTCATGTCCTTGGTCTTTAATATACAAATGTGTTGAAAAGTAAATAAATATGTTTTTAAAAAACACACAATAACAAAACCAAAAAAACCTTTCTTTAC
Organism: Mesocricetus auratus; assembly: GCF_017639785.1. NCBI lineage: Eukaryota > Metazoa > Chordata > Mammalia > Rodentia > Cricetidae > Mesocricetus > Mesocricetus auratus. Next base: position 32,245,948 of record NW_024429198.1, read on the forward strand.
TTGCAGGCCATGAATAAAGTAGACAACACACTCCATTTGGTGTTGAAGCAGCAGTTAACTTAACTGAAGTACATAATTCTTCTTGTGTTCTAAATTCTGTTGTGACTTCAACTCATTCCAGCCTGATTTCTGCTTCTCATGACTACTTCAATATTTTACATATCTGTCTGGTATTTTTGTAAAAATCACCTGATGGTTGCAAGCTAATAATTTCCCAAGGGCAGTACACATTGCAGAATCACATTCTTCTATTTAACTCCTACACATTCATTAGATAACTGATGATCTTCATTGGAAAATTTTCCATAAATATAATCAAGCTCATGATAGAGTGAATATCAAAGATCACTTAAACAAGATAAAAGTAAATTATTGTTAAGTAAAATTCAATTAAGTAGTTAAAATCGATGCAATCAATATACACAAGCATCAAAGGTCAGATACACAGCATTTCTTTGGCTTAGATTTATCTTTTTATGTAAGCAGTTGGAATGCCTTTTTATCTCTTCCCGCACACCCCCACCAACCACAGACCCCCCAATCCACACTCTGCTCCCCAGGGAGGGTGAGGCCCTCCATGGGGGATCTCCAGAGTCTGTCATTTCATCCAGGGCAGGGTCTAGGCCTTCCACCATGTGTTCAGGCTGAGAGAGCATCCCTCAATGTGGGATGGGCACCCAAATTCCATTTGTATGCCAGGGATAGATACTGATCTACTACACAAGGCACTGTAGATTGCCTGGGCTTCCTAACTGACACCCACATTCAGGGGGTCTGGATCAGTCCCATGCTAGCCTCTCAGCCATCAGTCTTGGGTCCAAGAGCTCCCCCTTGTTTAGGTCAGCTGTTTCTGTGGGTTTCACCAACCTGGGCCTTGACCTCTTGCTTCAATACTCCTCCCTCTCTGCCTCTGGGTTCCAGGAGTTCAGTTCAGTGTCTGCCTATGCTTCCATCAGCCACTGGATGAAGGTTCTAGGATGGCATATAAGGTAGTCATCAAACTCATTATCAGGGAAGAGCATTTAAGGCAGCCTCTCCACTATTGCTTAGTTTGCCAGTTGGTGTCATCCTTGTAGATCTCTGGAAATCTCACTAGTGCCAGATCTCTCCTCAAACCTATAGTGACTCCCCCTATTACGGTAGGTATTTCTCATCCTATTCTTTCCTATTCTTCCCTCGACTCAACCTTCCTGCTCCCCCATGCCCTCCTCTCCCCTCCTCTTCTCCCCCTCTCTTTTTCCCAGCTTCCTCTCCCCTTTGCCATGCTTCCAATCAGCTCAGGAGGTCTTTCCCTATTCCCCTTCTCTGGGATACCATGCATATCTCTCTTAGGGTCTTCCCTGTTTCCCAAACTCTCTGGTAGTGGGATTGTAGGTTGGAATTCCCCTGATCCATGTCTAAAATCCATATATGAGTGAGTACATACCATATTTGTTTTTTGTGGCTGGGTTACTTTATTTTTTTTAACAGTCTCATTTTACATATCAATCCCAGTTCCCTCTCCCTCCTATCGTTCTCCCACATCCCCCAATGACGATTGTTTGAAAACCAATTTTCCAGCAGACTTCCACTTTCTCAGCTCTTACCATCCTTCTGTCTTATTTTCTGTGATGCTCACTAAGCTTTTGATGTAGGGGTAGTGTTGCAGATGTATTGATTAGGGCTTGACAACCCTAAATTGATCTCTGCATTTTGAGTGTTTTTTTCTGTGATGATCTCGATCTGTGGTAATGTGAAGCTTTATGAAGGACTACCCTTATTTATGGGTATAAGGATACATATTTAGAATGCATTTAAGTATTATATGGTGTTAGGAAAGTAACAGAAATAGGTTATCCTTGAATAGATTTCTGGTACCAGGGATTATTTCCCTCCTGCTGAGCAGTCTTTAAGTCAAATTAGACAGCTGTTGGTTACCACTAAGTTATAGGTGTCCCTATTTCACCCTTAGATATACCCTGTCCTGTTAGTCACAGTTGTGTCTCACTGGCATAATGCCTGGGTAAGACTATTCAAAGTCTTTCCTCCTTTACCTGCTTGTGTACTACTAGCTTAAATTCTCACAGTATTGTATCAGAAGTGTGTGCTATCTGAAGGAATAGAACTTACTTTGAACCTCTAGTAGTCAACCATGCGTAAAAACAATAGCCTATATTGTTTTTGGAGTAGCTTAGACTGTACTGTAATCGCATTTGTCATGCTTGGATTTTGTTACAGATTCTGACTGTTGCGGGTATCATTGTCAGTCCAAGTAGCATTAAGTCTGGGTTTTCTCACTCATATGATTTTTTCTAATTTTCCTCGAAATTTTGCAGTATAGTATTAAACTTGTGGGGGTAATATTGAGAGAGAAGCAATTATTATCACAAATACAGTACTACCTGGGCAAATTGCATGACATCTTCAGTATCAAATTTGGAATCTACGAAATGAGGATGTTCTTGAATGATGACAAATGCTTTAACAGATAAGTGATTAGGTATACTCTAGTCTTTGTCCTCAGCAATATTGCCATCTTGGGTGCTGTAATCATGTACTTCCTACTGTTCTGTTTTAGACTGAAGTTATTTTGTGGTGATACAGTGTCCTTACCTGCCGCCTTGCTCAGCAGCAATGCTTGTTCCTATCTACCTTGTGAATGTTGGGGAGCTATGATCCTATGCCAGTACCCATGATCACACCAGTTTAGGAAATAATTTATACAAAACACTTCTGATTGATGATGTGTCTGTCATTAAGATGATACCAACATATGTTGTTTCTTTCTAAACTGTAGGGTTGGATCAGCACATAATTTGATAATCACCTGCACATGTTGCAGAATGTGAGCCATAAGAAAATGCTGTTTGGAGACAGAATTATTATAATTATTATTGAACTCCTCATCCCAGAATTCTAGCTGTAAGAAAAACCTGTAAGATATTTCAGCCTATCTTATTAAATTTGCAAACAGTACATTGTGAGCACCAAGGAGTTGAAGAATTAGAGCAAGGAAGCCCTTGGCCACATGGAGCAGATGAGTAGTCCTTTTAAATCAAACACTATGCTTTATTAATATATCCATGTTTTTCGGGTCACTTATGTAAACTATCATATCATCTGCATATAGTGAAAGTTTGACTTCTTCTTTTCCTATTTGTATCCCCTTTATCTCCTTTTGTTGTCTTATTGCTGTAGCTAGAACTTCAAGTACAATATTGAAGAGATATGGAGAGAGTGGACAGCCTTGTCTTGTTCCTGATTTTAGAGGAATTGCTTTGAGTTTCTCTCCATTTAGTTTGATGTTAGCTGTTGGTTTACTGTATATTGCTTTTATTATATTCAGGTATGTTCCTGTTATCCCTGATCTCTCTAGGACCTTTATCATGAAGGGGTGCTGGATTTTATCAAAGGCTTTTCAGCATCTAGTGAGAGTTGCAAAAGACAAACATGGTAAGAAATATATGTCAATGTTTTCTTGTTATCAGAGAAGACTGAACATAGAACATCCAATGCTGTTTTAAATGAATTTGATAAGTGCAGAGACCCTTCCTTGCCTAATCCTTATTTATAGTGAGTCGGGCTGTATCTTTCACCATCGTGTAGATTGTTATCTTTTGGTTTTTGTATTTTTTCTTTCTTGCTTTAGTTGATTCAGCTTATTCCCATTAAAGATGTGATAAAAATTTTTTTGTAAAGACATCTTCTATTACATGAAATGATCATTTTTTTTCTTAGCCTGTTGACATAGTAGATATTTTATATGCAGAACCCATCTTGTAATACTGTAATAAATACCATAAATACCAATAAGCTTCACTTGTTGGTTCTATTTACATGTTGTTGGATTTAATTCAATTACACTTAGTTTAAACTTTATCTGAGGAAATTCATGGCACATATGTGCCAGATATGGGATATTACCTCTGAAGTCATTGGTCAAATATGTCTTAGCAACTCCCAAAATAATGCATTCTAACCCCGTTAACCTTTATTTTCCACTAGAACTTGTTAATAATCCTTGTTGTTAGGGTCACCTTGCACTTTGGGCACAAGACATGGATCATATAGAAAACTTCACTGGAAAAACTGAAAAATAAAATTAGCTTATATTTGTGCCTGCATGTAATGAATGGCAATAAGTAGCAGCAATGTTTGTGCGGGTTGTTTGCATATCTAATTTTTTAAAGACAAAGTCACTCTTGTGAGGTGTGTCCACTCTGCCTACTTGTCATTTTCCTTAGCCTCCCTCATAAAAATTCTCAGTGCCACCATACTTTGCATTCAGTGCCTTTTTTTCTTTCCTTTGTTTTCTGTTGTACTTCAGTGCTAGTCATTTGAAAGACATTTTACAGAGCTAAAAGCATTCCTATTTTCCATACACATGACTTTCATCAGTTTATTTCAAAATCCAAATTAATAACACTGCTTTAAAAAGACACCTAGTATTTTACACACATTTAATTTCCAACCATATTCTGAACCTATTTTAACATTAAATTTATCTTTAAGCAATTAAGTAAATAGATTAGAGTGAAAAATAATGAAGTTCCAGGTCTCTCTGTTTTGATACAGAATCCGATTTCAAAAAGGCTTGTTGGCTTAGCTCAGTGTGAATATAATCATTTTCCAAAACTACTCTCCCAGGCCTTACATTTTATAAAATCTTTTAAATCTTCTCTTTACCAATTTGCATTTTGTTTTTATTTTACTCTTTTATAAAAGCCATTTCTTTGTTCTTGACTCATGTTCTGTATTTCCTTGGTGGTATTCTTCAGAAGACAAACTTTCTGTCTCTGTCAGAGCTGAGTTTATCGCGTATGTCACCATGCAGTCTTGTATAGGTTCACCAACAATCTACTCACTGATGACTTTAGTTTGCACAATGTTCAGAGACCTCATTGACAATTGTGTATACTAGCCCACAGAGTTGTTCAAGGGATGGTGTGAACCACAAGTTATTGCATGAAAGTTAACTGGGATACCTCTAGAAATTTTCATCCTCTTCCCACATATAATGTCTGAGTACACCTAAATATTCCTGTCACTAAAGAAAGGCAAAAGTACATAGAAAAATATAAGGGACTAAATATTGGGGCTTTGTGTGACAAAAATTCAAAGCATTGATAAAGGTAATAAAGGTTTCAAAGAGATAGAAAATGCTCAACCATATCTCCAGGTACATTTTGACATGAGAATATTTCTGTATCCCAGTCATAGGTTTGATACAATTTGCACTGTGGTATCCATGGGGACAATGAGTATCATAGAGAAAGGTTTCATTCCTCTCCCATTTCTTTGGCATGGCCTAGGAGAAGCTCATGTGTGTCACATCACCCCGTATGACAGCTTCTCTTGACACTTGGCTTTGCAGCTTCTCTTAAATAGGAATGTGAAGCTCAGACCACTGCAGTCACAGTCCTGAGCAGAAGATTCTGTACAAACCCATCTAAGGAGTTTAGCATAGAGCAATTCTGAGGACTTGCTGTGTCTGTTATTAAAGTGTATGGATGCTCAGAACCCATCTCTGTCACCTTGGACAGGTTCTGGTCTCTTGCTTCTTATGTTTTTGCAGAAGCACAGATATTTCTTAACATGTTCTGTGCTACTTCATCATTTTTTGGTAGCTACACTCTCTCCCAGGAATGTTTGATCATTTTAGGTAGGTTCTCTGCAGTTTCTATAGTACCTGATGGTCATCACCTGGAAAATAAGTACACTTCTCCTGAAAGGCTGGCTTCTACTAACATCCACTGTCCCTTTCCCTCACTCCTTTCTGCCTTTCCTGAATGTATACATGAATATTGTAGTAGTTAATAATTGATACTTATATTTGTTCATTTTACAAAACCAATGCAATGCAGTTATTAGCAAAATAGAATATAGAGTACACATCTTATTTACTGATGGTGTAAATTTTTCCTGTTTTTTCCAATTGTCATCACATAATGTAAAGTTTTATCCATGCCTTCCTTCAAGCATCAGTTTTGAGGGAAAGTGTTGTATGGAATATATATGTAATGTTTGGGTATCAGTTTTCAATAAAAGAAACAAAGTTCGGGCTAACTTTAGAACTGACAATAACATCAATTCTGTGGGGCCTGGCTTGCATCAGTTCAGAAGAACAGTGATGCAGCATTCTCACTGAATTCTCAGGCTAATGGAACCCCATTGTTATTGAAATTAAGGAACACAACCCATGTTCCCAGTCACCTCTGGCAACTGGTCTTCATTAAGTTATCAAAAAGACCCAAATTAATAATGGAAGGAAGACAGTGACTTACATAATGTGGTTAAAATGTGCTGAAGAACAAAGAAATCCAACAAATATCTCAAATCAATTATGTGGTCTTAAAGTAAAACCAAATTATATATACAAGGTCAAAGATTTACACATCTAAGCAGTCCCAGCGAAAGTTCAATCATACCCACCTTTGACCCATTTCTATCCTGGCTTCAGTGTCCTGTATATGGTGGTATTAGAAGTTATTAGAACTGTTTGAAATCCTTTTCTGGAAGACAAGCTCATCCTCTGGCTGTTGCTCTTTTCTGCATGAGGTTCTTGGGGGAAATTACTACTTCTCAAGGGTCCATTCTTTAAATAGTCTGTAGACAGAGTTTTTGTCCTACATGGTTCCACAACAGTTTAGCCCCAAGTAAACACACATAGGTTTATATTAATTATAAACTGTTTGGTCAGTAGATTAGGCTTCTTACTGGCTAGCTATCTCTTAATTATTAATCTATGTATTTTTACATGGCCTTATTTTAACAGAGAATGCCTGTTGTCCTATCTTCCTGGTAGCTACATGGTGTCTCTCTGGAGGCTACTCTCTGCATCTTCTCCCCAGAATTCTCCTTGTTTGGTAGTCCTGCCTATACTTCCTGCCTGGCTACTGGCCAATCAATGTTTTTATTCATCAACCAGTAAGAGAAACGTATATTAATAGCATACAGAAGGACATTCACCCATCAATAATCTGATAGATTGGAAGAGTCAAGTGTTTCTTTATAATATCTTCATTTATGCCAGACCAGTTACAGATACTATGGCACAATTTCAATCACAAATATCACAAATGCTACAGATTAAGGGTCTGAATCCAGATATAGATGACCTTTTATTACTTTCCACTATTAATTTGGGTCTTACCTTGACTTTTTGAGGACGAATGGCCAGATATGACTGGAGTCATGATAAATTGTGAAATATTTACCACAAGGGTTTCCTGGATACCAATGAAATTAATTCAGTCTTTAGTTATTTTCATATACTATCAACTGTTGTAAAATTATTTTTTACTATAAAAATATTGTACAAAATTACACACTACTGAATTTGTATATAAAAACAAGTGCTTGCATTGTTGACTGTTTTTAAAAGTCAAAATCTTTCCCTTGGTTTCCCTGACAAGTCTGGGGCAATCATCGGGCCTCACCAGGACAATGAAGCAAAATCTAATAGTAAAAGCTGAACATAGAGAGGTGAGATTGGGTCTCCGGCAGGGACCGCCCACCCAACACCCATCCCCTTGATCTTCCGGGCCACTCCTGGCATCCAGAAGACCCGCCCACACAGGAAAGACATCAGCCATTCCAAGACCCCAATCCCAGCGAGTCCAGCTTCAGGAAAGACATCAGCCCTTCCAGGCCCCAAACTCCGTGTCAGCATCCCCAGCTTCAGCTGCAGGAAGGAAGGAGACCAGTGGAGATGGAAAGACCCCACCAGCACCCACTGGAAGAAGAGATGGGAAGAAGACAGAATAAGAGCTCACTCAGCAATAGAAACACCAACATGACCCCACCAGAATCTAGGGATCCAACACCAGCAAGACCAAAAAGCACTACATACACGAAGAGGAGACAGACCTTAAAAATTATTTCATGAAGATGATGGAGACCCTCAAAGAAGAAACGAGGAAATCCCTTAAAGAAATAGAAGAAAAAACAAACAAAAAATCCATGAAATGAGGGAAAAATTCAAGAAATAAACAAATCTCTCAAAGAATCTAAGGAGCACCAAGAAAAAACAACCAAAAAATTAAGGAAACAACTTAAACAGTTGAAGGATTGAAAGCTGAAATAGAAACGATAAAGAAAACACAGAATGAAGGGATGCTAGAAATAGAAAAGCTGGGTAAACGATCAGCAACTACAGATGCAAGTATCACCAATAGAATACAAGAGATAGAAGAGAGAATCTCAGGTGTTGAAGACTCATTAGAGGATATAGAGTCGTCAACCAAAGAAAATCTCAAAACCAACAAATCCTTAACACAAAATATCAAGGAAATATGGGACACCACGAAGAAGCCAATCCTGAGAATAATAGGTATAGAAGAAGGCGAAGAAATACAACTCAAAGGTACAGAAAACATATTCAACAAAATCATAGAAGAAAACTTCCCTAACCTAAAGAAAGATATGCCTATGAAACTACAAGAATCTTACAGAACACCAAATAGGCTGGACCAGAAAAAGAAGTCACCTCACCATATAATAATCAAAACATCAAACCTACAGAGTAAAGAGAAAATATTAAGAGCAGCTAAAGAAAAAGGCCAAGTAACATACAAAGGCAGACCTATCCGAATTACACCTGACTTCTCAATGGAAACGATGAAAGCCAGAAGATCCTGGACAGATGTCCTACAAACGCTAAGGGAATAAGGATGCCAGCCCAGACTACTATATCCAGCAAAGCTCTCAATTACCATAGATGCAGAAAACAAAATATTCCATGACAAAGCCAGATTTAAACAATACGTATCCATGAATCCAACTCTACAGAAAATGCTAGAAGGAAAACCTAGATCCAAGGAAGATAACTACATTCACAAAGACACAGGCAATATATAATCCCACTTTACAAAACACCAAAAGAAAAAGGGAGGAGAAACTACACAAAATAACTTCACTAACAACAAATCAAGCACAAACAAGGATCATCAATCAATGGTCATTAATATCCCTCAATGTCAACGGCCTCAACTTGCCTATAAAAAGACACAGACTAGCAGAATGGATACGAAGACAGAACCATTCCTTCTGCTGCATGCAAGAAACACATCTCAACATCAAAGACAGATGTTATCTCAGAGTAAAGGGTTGGGAAAAGATCTTCCAATCAAACGGTCCCAAGAAACAAGCTGGTGTAGCAACCCTAATATCTAACAAATTAGACTTCAAATTAAAATCAATCAAAAGAGATGAAGAAGGACACTTCATATTCATCAAAGGAAAAGTACATCAAGACGAAGTCTCAATTTTAAACATCTATGCCCCAAATACAAAGGCACATACATTCGTGAAAGAAACATTACTAAAGCTCAAAATGCACATAAAATCTCACACACTAATAGTAGGAGACTTCAACACTCTGCTCTCACCGCTAGACAGGACCTCCAGACAGAAACTTAACAAAGAAACAAAAGAACTAATAGAAGTTATGACCCAACTGGGTTTAACAGACATCTATAGAACATTCCACCCAAATACAAAGGGATATACCTTCTTCTCGGCACCACATGGAATCTTCTCTAAAATTGACCACATAATAGGAAACATAGCAAATCTTCACAGATACAAAAAAATTGGAATGACCCCCTGCATCTTATCAGACCACCATGCATTAACATTAGAATTCAACAATAACACAAATCGCAGAAACCCTACAAACTCATGGAGATTGAACAATGCACAATTGCACCATCCCTGGGTAAGGGAACAAATAAAAAAATTAAAGATTTCCTCGATTTCAATGAGAATGAAGACACAACATACACAAACTTATGGGACACTTTGAAAGCAGTGCTGAGAGGAAAGTTTGTAGCACTAAGTGCCCACATGAAAAAACTGGAGAACAGTCATAACTAGAGAATTAATAGCACAGCGGAATGTTCTAGAACAAAAAGAAGCAAACTCCCCCAGGAGGAGCAGACGCCAGGAAATAATCAAATTGAGGGCTGAAATCAATCAAGTAGAAACCAGGAAAACACTGATAAGAATCAATGAAACAAAGAGTTGGTTCTTTGAGAAAATCAACAAAATAGATAAACCTCTGTCCAAACTAACCAAAAGACAGAGAGAGCATGCTAATTAACAAAATCAGGGATGAAAAAGGGGACATAACAACGGACTCTGAGGAAATCCAGAGAATCATCAGGGCATACTTTGAAAATCTGTACTCCACAAAATTTGAAAATTTAAAGGAAATGGACAATTTCCTGGATAGATATCACTTGCCAAACTAAATCAAGAACAGATAAACAATCTAAACAGACCTATAACCCCTAATGAAATAGAGGCAGTCATCAAAAGTCTCCCAAACAAAAAAAGCCCAGGCCCAGATGGCTTCAGTGCAGAATTCTACCAGAAATTCAAAGAAGAGCTAATTCCAATACTCCTCAAAGTATTCCACACAATAGAAGCAGGAGGCTCACTGCCAAACTCTTTCTACGAGGCTACAATTACCTTGATACCCACGCCACACAAAGACACAACTAAGAAAGAGAACTATAGACCAATTTCCCTCATGAACATCGATGCAAAAATACTCAATAAAATACTCGCAAATCGGATTCAAGAACACATCAGAAAAATCATCCACCATGATCAAGTAGGCTTCATCCCAGGAATGCAGGGATGGTTCAACATTAGAAAAGCCATCAATGTAATCCACCATATTAACAAACTGCGAAAGAAAAACCACATGATCATCTCACTAGATGCTGAAAAAGCCTTTGACAAAATCCAGCACCCCTTCATGATAAAGGTCCTAGAGAGATCAGGGATAACAGGAACGTACCTGAATATAATAAAAGCAATATACAGTAAACCAACAGCTAACATCAAACTAAATGGAGAGAAACTCAAAGCAATTCCTCTAAAATCAGGAACAAGACAAGGCTGTCCACTCTCTCCATATCTCTTCAATATTGTACTTGAAGTTCTAGCTACAGCAATAAGACAACAAAAGGAGATAAAGGGGATACAAATAGGAAAAGAAGAAGTCAAACTTTCACTATTTGCAGATGATATGATAGTTTACATAAGTGACCCAAAAAACTCCGCAAGGTCACTCCTAGAGCTGATAAACACCTTCAGCAATGTGGCAGGATACAAGGTAAACTCAAAAGTCAGTGGCCCTATTATATACAGATGATGAAGTGACTGAGAAAGAAATCAGAGAAATATCAACCTTTACAATAGCCAAAAACAGCAACAAATGTCTGGGGATAATGTTAACCAAGGAAGTGAAAGACCTGTATATCAAGAACTTTGTGTCTTTAAAGAAAGAAATCAAAGAAGATACCAGAAAATGGAAAGATCTCCCATGCTCTTGGATTGGTAGGATCAACATAATAAAAATGGCAATCTTGCCAAAAGCAGTCTATAGATTCAATGCAATCCCTATCAAAATTCCATCACAATTCTTCATGGACCTGGAAAGAACAATAATCAACTTTATATGGGAAAACAAAAGGCCCAGGATAGCCAAAACAACCCTATGCAATAAAGGAACTTCAGGAGGCATCACCATACCTGACTTCAAGCTCTATTATAGAGCTATAGTCCTGAAAACAGCTTGGTATTGGCACAAAAATAGGCAGGTAGACCAATGGAACCGAATCGAAAGCCCTAATTTTAACCCACACACCTATGAACACTTGATTTTTGACAAAGAAGCTAAAACTGTACAATGGAAAAAAGAAAGCATCTTCAACAAATGGTGCTGGCATAACTGGGTACTGGTATGCAGAAGACTGCAGATAAATCCATGTTTATTGCCTTGTACAAAACTTAAGTCCAAATGGATCAAAGATCTCAACATAAATCCAGCCACACTGAAACTTTTAGAAGAGAAAGTGGGAGATACTCTTCAACGAGTTGGTACAGGAGACCACTTCCTAAAAAAACAACAGTGGCACATGCACTGAGATCGACAATTAACAAATGGGACCTTCTGAAACTAAAAAGCTTCTGTAAGGCAAAGGATACAGTCAAAAAGACAAAAAGGCAGTCCACAGAATGGGAAAAGATACTCACTAATCCTACATCTGACAGAGGGCTAATCTCCGAAATTTACAAAGAACTCAAGAAACAAGTCTCCAAAACACCAAAGGATCCAATTAAAAGGTGGGGTACAGAGCAAAATAGAGAATTCTCAATAGAGGAGGCTAAAATGGCCAAGAGACACTTAAGAAAGTGCTCAATATCCTTAGCCATCAGGGAAATGCAAATCAAAACAACTCTGAGATACCATCTTACTCCTGTCAGAATGGCTAGAATCAAAAACATCGAAGACAATTTATGCTGGAGAGGATGTGGAGAGAGAGGAACACTCCTCCACTGCTGGTGGGAGTGCCGACTCATACAGCCTCTTTGGAAATCAGTATGGAGATTCCTCAGGAAAATGGGAATTAATCTACCACTAGACCCAGCAATTCCACTCTTAGGCATATATCCAAATGAGGCAGGTTCATACAACAAGGGCATCTGCTCCACTATGTTCATAGCAGCATTGTTTGTAGTAGCCATAACCTGGAAGCAACCTAGATGCCCCTCAACTGAAGAGTGGATAGAGAAAATGTGGTACATTTACACAATGGAGTATTACTCAGCAGAAGAAAACAATGGAATCTTGAAATTTGCAGGGAAATGGATAGCACTGGAAGAAACCATCCTGATTGAGGTAACCCAGTCGTAAAAAGACAAACATGGTATGTACTCACTCATATATGGATGTTAGACATGGATCAGGAAAGTGCTAGTCTGCAGTTCCACTGATAGAGAGTCTGGGAAACAGGAAAGAACCTAAAAGATATGCATGTATGCATAGTATCCAAGAGTATAGGATTGAGACAAGATCCTCTGAATGGATGGGGAACACGCCGAGGGGTGGGGAAGAGTGGGAGCTGGGAAGAAGAGAGGGGGGTGAAGAAGAGGAGAGTTGGTCATGGGGGAACAGGAAGTTGAGTGGGTGGGGGTAGAATAGGGGGAAGAGGGAATCATAGGATAGAAGACAGATCAGGCACCAGAGTGACTTCGAGTGATCTAAAGGGATAACACCAATTGGCAAGCTAAGCAATAGTGGAGAGACCACCTCGAATGCCCATTCCTGATAATGAACTTGATGTCTATAACCATCCGGCAGCCTTCATCCTGTGACTGATGGAAGCAGAGGCAAACACACAATTAATCACTGAACTGAACCCAAGGAACCCAGTGACAGAGAGAGAGGACTGATGAGCAAATTGGCAAAGAATGGGCTGGCAAAACTAGCAGAGACAGCTGATCTGAACAGGGGAGAGCTCTTGTACCCCAGACCAACAGTGGGGAGGCCAGCATGGGACTGATCTGGACCCCCCCAAATGTGAGTGTCAGCGAGAAGGCCTGGGCAACCTATGGGGCCCTGAGCTGTGGATCAGTGTCTATCCCTGGAATACAAACAGTCATCGTGTGCCTATAGCACAAAGAGGGATGCTCTCTCTGCCTGGACTCTTAGGGGAGTGCCTGGACCCTACCCAGAGTGAAATGACAGACTCTAGATATCCCCTATGTGGAAGGATTTGGCAATAGGGTGGGAGGGTGTGGGGGAAGGGGAATGCGGGAGGAGGGGAGGGAGAGGGAACTGGTATTGACATGTAAAACAAGCTATTTAAAATTAAAATAAAAAATGATAAAAAAGCTGGACATAGAGATTAATTTAGATTTTTATTGTGTTAGGTTAAAGTAGAGGTTAAGTGTCTCCTTCTATCCATCTTTTTGGTGCTGGTATGAGTTTATGGTTGAATAGAAGACAGGAGATATGCATAATTAAGTAGTCTTCATCAGTGTGATGCTGCCAATCATTGCTCTATCATTGTATAGGCTAGGCTATATCCTGAAAGATAATTTGATAACGTGTAAGAATTGTTGTATAAGCTTCCTATCTTACTTTCTATGCCTTAGCCTTTTCTATTTCCGCCAAGATGGAAATTCCAAAGTTTTTGGTCCCATTTTTCTGGTCATTAGCTATCTAACCAAGGAGAAACAAGCATCTCTTTAGAATATCTTCACGTGAGTTCTAGGCCAATCAGGTCTACAGAATGAGCTCCAGGATAGCAAGAGAAAGAGAAACACTGTCTCAACAAATCAAAGAACAAAACAAAATGAAAATGCTTACTAAGACAGGTACACTCATGGGTCTCTTCAAAATTTGTAATTGGGTATGATGTTCAGTTTGTTTGTGCTGGTTTTGGTTTTCCTCTTTGTGCATATTCTCCTCCTTATTTATTTCTAGGATTCATTGTTGAACACCTCATTTGGCCTTGCCTGTCTTTTATCACTCACATACTATTTACTCCATGTATTGATTAGTGGATAATCCACTAGAACTCTTTTTGATGTGCTCAAGATTCTACATGCTGGCATAATACAACTTACCTCCTTATGTAAGTCTTCACTGGGGCTGCTCCTGCCTACACTCCCACAAGATCATGTGAAAACACACACACCACAAACACATGGAAATCATTTCAAAATTTGCTTTCCTGACAGTATTTATTGTTTTCCAACTTGTCAAGTTTTCCCCTCTGGTTGATAAGCATAAAGTTGAATCCTTGTATAGGATCAAAAATGCAAAGAATATTTGATAATGATTTTCAAAGTCATGAGCAATTAAAGGATGTGGTTGTAAGAATATACCTACTACAATAGTTAATGTTTTGTTCAAGTCTATTTTTTGAAAATAACATCAATCAGAATATAAAAATAGATATTGATACCCTGAAGTCACATCTGTGCCGGCGATTCTGCACCCTGACCAGAAATTTCACAATATGTAAATAAAATTCTACCAAACGAAAAACAAAATGATCCCACACTAGTATTGTATGGAAGGCCCATGATGTGATTGCCAAGTTCCATGTCTCTTAGCATCAGTTTGGGCAGAGACATGTAGATAGTAACAGACAAGGAGACAGTTTATTAAGGAAGATAAATGCTTTCAAGTTTAGAAACAAGATGGATCTAGGACAGAGTCAACCTCCAAAAGTTACGTGAGCTTTTTCCTGATCAGGGTCATTTAAATAATATGGATTTTTTTGTGCATGCTTTGCTTTCTTATATATAGTTTACAATGAGAGGGGTAGAGGACTCCAGTCTTGTTCTGCCGTTGTTGTTTTCATATCTTGATCTCTCTGAAATCTCCTTCTCCACCATGTTCTACCTCTCAAGTTTCAGTCTACTTAACAGCCTTTACAACTCTGTGTTGGTTCAAAAATCTGTATTAGTATCAAATAAAACCATTGTGGTGTGTTTACAGCAAAGACTAATGGCTTCCACAAATCCAAAAGCTAAGAAAGTCTTCTGGTAGAATATGAAACAAAAAAATGAAACCTACTTTGATTGAACCTAACTTTCTGACATCCCCAACAGCTTACTTTGTAAAATACATTGATTTGTGACATGGTTATTTTTTGACAATAGAAAGTTGATGTGAGTTTTTTCCTCACTTGAACATGTAGTTCATACTATTCTGAATCTATGTTCCTTTGGCCATAGTCACTCATTGTTTTCCTACTTTAAGCTAGAGCCCCCCTCTTTTTTTTTTACAAATAAATGTCTATCTAGCTATGAGAAAATAGTTAAGAGCCAGTTTTCCAAAATTCTAGGTAGATTTTGCTTTCCTTTCCATTTAGGAGTTGAGATGAGAAAACAAAATTACTTTTTTGCTGTTATCATCTGTAAATAATGACAATAATAAAATGCACCTCTTTAGTTGCTCAACATTTTTATGTTTTGAAAACTTAATTGAAAGTTAATCTGCACCCAAAGCATTTATAAGCTTCTTGTAAGCAAGTGAAATTATACATTCAATCCATTTTTCTAGTACTTATAACAGCATTAAATAAGACAATTGCACATCTAATCAGCCACAAATGACTGATATTGTAACATAAGCAGTCTCTTCAGTCAAAACCCAGGAATGCAGACTTGGTAGGAATTCCCAGTCAGAAAAAAACAACAAACCCCAAACAAACAGCACAATGTCTTTGGCTACATTCTGAAATTAACCTTTGAATATCCTAAGCAGTTTATATAATACTTTATAACAAGCTACATTTCCATGTTGCTTATCAAGACCTTCATCTACCAAAGTTGTGTGTCAGGAATTTAGGCAGGATATTGACAGTTTATTTCTGCTATCCTTTATTTTGTCAGTTACAATGAAAATAAGACAAGTTGGTGGCTGGCTATAGGTGTACTACAGCTTTGCTTTCATGTATGTGAGTCTACTAGAGAACCTGGAGTCTCCGTCTTTCTCTTTCTTTCTATGTTAATCTACCTCTGTGTCTCTTCCTCTCTGTCTCTGTCTCTCACTTTTCCTTGGAGATGCTGGTTTTCTTATTTAGCACACATAACTATAAGGGGGTGACATTTGAGAGATTGCAAGTGGAGAACATCTGTGTAGTCACTTTTATCACTCATGAATTTATCACTTATGATTGACTGCTTCCACAAATTTTAGAGCTGGGACAAATATATACCTGCCAGAACATTGTGCTCAACACAGCTGCTCACTTACATGGTATCTAGAATGGAAGAAGAATAAGGAGGAGGAGGAGGAGAAGGAGGAGGAGGAGGAGGAGGAGGAGGAGAAGAAGAAGAAGAAGAGGAGGAGGAGGAAGAAGAAGAAGAAGAAGAAGAGTCTGACAATATCCCAACAAGGGTTCACCAACAAAAAGTGTCTTCCTCAAAAAAGATCTTATATCCTAAAAATTAAAATAACACTCATAGACTACAGACTAACACCGGAGTACACGACTTTTGGAGAATATTTCATGTACAAATCATAACAATCATTAGTAGAACTTTGATGTTGTAGTAACTATTAAAACTTTCTTAGAGGAGTCTCAAACAGGCATTAAGAACCCTATATTGTACACGAGAGAAAAGATGAAGTATCCTGCTGCTTTGTGGAAAGCAGAGATTCTACAAGATTACTTGTATCTTCAGTTGAGAAGATGTCTAAGAAGATGAGCTTCATTTCTTGTTCCTTATAGGAAAAACGAAGAAATATGATAAATTGAGGATTAAACCTTTAGAAACATACCAGTGAAGATGAGTTGAGGAGTTCTCATCATAGCCAGAAATTCTCCTTGTATGTAGGAATTATTCCAAACTTGTGATTGGACTATGCCCTTCTAAATAGATTATATCAATAGTTTTATGATAAACCAGGAATGGAGACATAATTATCTGTAGAAGACTGTCTTTTTGATCTATTGAATTCCTGAGAATTGCAGTGGGGAACAAAAGAGTTCTGAGAATTTTGAACACGTGAAAATGCTTTGGCCTAGCTGAGGGATATACAAATTGAGGGTTAAATAAAGGGAAATAACTTGAGGGCCAAGTCACAAATGTGGAGTTCTGGATCAATGGGATTTATAGAGTTTAGAAATGCAGGACTACCTCCTAATGGACCAAGGATTGGTAAGTGCAATGAATCAAATTATTATTGTCATGCCTTGAAATCTAGAAGACGTTTAACTATGAGATGTTTATTAGACTTTCAGAGATATGTGACCTGTTTTATTTTTCTCAGTTCCTAATTTGAATATCAACTCCATTCAGCTCCACCATTCAGAAGCAAATTACTTGTCTAACTCTGTAAGGTCTCTGATAAAATATTTGTCTAGATTAAAGCACATTCCAAGTAACACTCAAAACTAATGAAAAGATTCCTGATCAAGTTTGATTTTATATTTTATGAGTTTAGTACATTTAGATGAATTTGCACACTTAGATTTAGTTTTGCATTGGAGGGACCTTTAGACTGGTTGACAAGAGTTTTCATGTAGGAGAGCATACATTTTGAGAAGCGGTGGGTGGCCATCCTCTAAAAGATTACTGAAGTCTCAACTCAGCTACATTTGGCATATAAAATTCAGAAAAATAAAACATGTATGTACCTTACTCAGCTCTCCATATCTGCCACTTCATAATAACTCTGTGACTCTGCTTCACACACATTTTTCCCTTAATGACAGAGAAGCTAATCACATTGGATTAATACTAAAGCAAATGACTTCATATTAACTAAGTTCCATATTCAAGATTCTATCTCCAAATAAGAAAATGTCTTATATACTATGGGTTGATCTTCAACTTATCTTTTTTGGATACACTCATAAATATTATGTCTTTATATGGAATGGAGTACTCTGGTTTATTAGGTCAAGTGCCAAGTTTATATTCCTTACCTGGTCTTTCTCCATCATAAGATAATCTCATCTTTCAGGACAATGTCCTTTGGATGACTGCTATCACATCTCCATATTATGGTACCTCAGACCTTAAGCACATAGAACAAACTGAAGAAAACCCTAACCCCATCACCTTCCATCACCCTCAGACTCACTAAAGACAATTTAAGTCATCAATATTCTCTCACTATCTCAATTTCACTTGTACAAACATTTTAGATTCTGCTCTTGGATTAGCTATTTTCTTGAAAAGGGATTTAGAACAGATCTGCTTGGACTGAACTGCTGATGTTTTAGAAAGTTATCCTTGACCAACGTAAAGATTCCCATATTGCTTTCTGAAATGTAAATAAATGCTCATCTATGAAGGCTCCTTGGGCCACTGCAGGCTGATGAATTTCCCTGAGACCTCAGTTCATGAAGCTACCATCAACCTGGGCTTGTGTTAGTTAGCAATATAGATCAATTGAGTTAGATCACCTGGCAATGAATGTTCATAAAAAGCATACAGAAAGGAGAAAATTTGGGGGATATTTGAATTTCGTGTCAATGCATTGAAATATTATCATTCTTGAATATTAGAAAACATGGCAAAATTTAAAATATACAAAACATGCTACCAGCAGTATAAAAATCAAGAACTGATTTTTGTCTATAGACAACTTTAAACTGATTTAAAACAGTCTACAAAATCATATTATCTTAATTACATTAAAATAGTAATAAAATTACAAGAAAAAATATAACACAAGAGTAGTGAGGAGGCCTGGGCAACCTATGGGGCCCTGGGCAGTGGATCAATGTTTATCCCTGGCATACAAACCAACTTCCTGTGTCCATAACACAAAGAGGGATGCTCTCTCAGCCTGGACTCTTAGGGGAGTGCCTGGACCCTGCCCTGAGTGAAATGACAGACTCTAGATATCCCCTATGTGGAAGGAAGTGGCGATAGGGTGGAAGGCTGTGGGGGATGGTGGGAGGTGCAGGAGGAGGGGAGGGAGAGGGAACTGGGATTGACATGTGAAGCAAACTATTTAAAATAAAATATTAAAAAAGGAAAAAAAGATTCAGTGTGGTAGAGGAGTTGACAACAACAACAACAACAAAGAATAAAAGTGAACCTAATTTTGGCTTACAAATTACATGACAAAATCACTAAAATTTCCAAATGTGTAATCAACCACCTTGAGACTATCATGGTCTTATTTGAAGAATCATTTCTTTTTTTTAGCACATTTTTTTTCTGGAAGCTATAGTATAAGTTCTCATTCACTTCTAGGGTACAATATTTGGGTCCCTTGGAAAATAAATTTTCATATAAGTGCTTAAATTATTAAGCTTTATTATGATATATTCTGTATTTAAATTTTAAGTTATTGTAATTCAGGAAATTTATACTACAACACTTTAGTGCTTTCTTTAAAATATTTAAATTAAAATTACCTTCACTCGATATCAGTCTTTAGGATGAAAATGTGAACTAGGTGATGTCCTCAGTTGAAGGTGGATTTTCTGTTCTGCCAGTACCATAAGCTGTTTAATTCCAAATAAACACACAGAGGCTTATATTAATTATAAACTGTTTGGCCAATGGCTCATGCTTCTTATTGTCCATGTCTGTCTCAGTTATTAACCCATGTCTATTAATCTTTGTATATCCTTGTAGCCTTGGTTTAGCAGTGATGCGGAACTGTTTCTTGGCAGCTACACTGAGTCTCTTGTGACTCACTCTCTGAGTTCCATTTCCCAGAATTCTCCTAGTCTGGCATCCCACAAATACTTCCTGCCTGGCTACTGATCAATCACTATTGATTCATCAACAAGTAAGAGAAACATATCTTCCCAGCATACAGAATGACATCCCTTATCATCTCCTCTTTTCTGTCTAAATAAAAAGGAAGGTTTTAATTTTAGCATAGTAAAATTATGTATAACAAAAGAGTTATCAAGCAAGAACTATAGTTTACAATATTTAGCTCACTAACATTTGGCATAATATAAAGAAAATATTTTATTATCTATATCATCTTTGTGAGTCTAAAGTTTTTTTTCATGATGTTCGGCAAACAGTAAGTGTTCAAATAAGTATTTATTTTTTTATTTTCCTTTTTTTAATTTAAGTTAGAAACAAGCTTGCTTCACCTGTCAATCCCAGCTCCCTCTCCCTCCCCTCCTCCCCTGCACTTCCCACCAGGCCCTCCAATCCTCCACCTAATATCCACTCCGATCCCCATGGAGGGTGAAGACTTCCATGGTGGATCTCCAGAGTCTGTCATTTCATCCAGGGCAGGGCGTAGGCCCTCCCGCAAGCGTCCAGGCTGAGAGAGCATCCCTCATTGTGGGATAGGCACTCAAAGTCTATTTGTACGCCAGGGTTAAGTACTACCCAAGGCCCAATAGATTACCTAGGCCTCCTCACTGACACCCACATTCAGGCGGTCTGGGTCAGTCCCATGCTGTCCACCAAGCCATCAATCTAGGGCCTAAGAGAGCTCCCCCTTGTTCAGGTCAACTGTTTCTGTGGGTTAAACCAGCCCAGTCTTAACTCCTTTGCTCATCAGTTCTCCCTTTCTGTCACTCACTGGATTCCAGGAGTTCAGTTCAGTGTTTAGCTGTGGGTGTCTGCCTCTGCTTCCATTAGTCCTGGGGGAAGATTGTATTTCCCAGAGTCTCTGGCAGTGGGATTGTATGCTGGTACTTACCTGATTCATGTCTAAAATCCATATATGAGTGACTAAATACCATGTTTGTCTTTTTGTGACTGGGTTACCTCACTCAGGATGGTTTCTTCTAGTACCATACATTTGCCTGCAAATTTCAACATTCCATTGTTTTTTTTTTACTGAATAGTACTCCATTGTATAAATGTACCACATTTTCTCTATCCACTCTTCAGTTGAAGGGCATCTAGGTTGTTTCCAGGTTCTGGCTATTACAAATAATTCTGCTATGAACATAGTGGAACAGATGTCTTTGTTGTATGAATGTGCATCTATTGGGTATATGCCTAAGAATGGAATTTCTGGATCTTGTGGTAGACTGATTCCCATTTTCCTGAGAAATGTCCATACTTATTTCCAAAGTGGCTGTACAAGTCATCACTTCCACCAGCAGTGGAGGAGTGTTCCCCTATCACCACAACCTCTCCAGCATAAATTGTCTTTGGAGCTTTTGATTTTAGCCATTCTGACAGGAGTAAGACAGTATCTCAGAGTTCTTTTGATTTGCATTTTCCCGATGGGTAGGGATGTTGAGCACTTTCTTAAGTGTCTCTAAGCCATTTTAGCCTCCTCTACTGAGAATTCTCTATTTAGTTCTGTACCCCACTTTTTGATTGGATTCTTTGTGTTTTGGAGATTTGCTTCTTGAGTTCTTTGTAAATTTTGGAGACCAGCCCTCTGTCAGATGTGGGGTTAGTGAATATCTTTTCCCACTATGTGGGTTGCCTTTTTGTCTTGCTGACTGTGTCCTTTGCCTTACAGAAGCTTCTCAGTTTCAGGAGGTCCCATTTATTAATTGTCAATCTCAGTGTCTGTGCTACTGGAGTTATGTTCAGGATGTGGTCTCCTATACCAATTCGTTCAAGAGTACCTCCCATTTTCTCTTCTAACAGGTTCAATGTGGCTGGATTTATGTTGAGGTCTTTCATCCATTTGGATTTAATTTTGTGCATGGCAATAGACATGGATCTATCTGCAGTCTTCTACATGCCAATATCCAGTTAGGCCAGCACCATTTGCTGAAGATGTTTTCTTTTTTCCATTGTAGAATTTTAGCTTCTTTGTCAAAGATCAGGTGTTCATACATGTATGGGTTAATGTCGGGGTGTTCAATTTGATTCCATTGTTCTATCTGTCTATTTTTGTGCCAATACCAAGCTGTTTTCAGGACTTTAGCTCTGTAATACAGCTTGAAGTCAAGGATGGTGATGCCTCCAGATGTTGCCTTGTTGAACAGGGTTGTTTTGGCTATCCTGGGTCTTTTGTTTTTCCATAAAATGTTGAGAATTGCTCTTTCAAGGTCTGTGAAGAATTGTGCTGGGATTTTAATGGGGATTGCTTTAAATCTGTATATTGCTTTCGGTAAGATTGCCATTTTTACTATGTTGATCCTACCTATCCAAGAGCATGGGAGATTTATCCATTTTCTTGTGTCTTCTTTAATTTCTTTCTTTAAAGACTCATAGTTCTTGTGATACAGGTCTTTCATTTGTTTGGTTAGAGTCATCCCAAGATATTTATGTTGTTTGTGGCTATTGTAAAGGATGATGTTTCTCTGATGTCTTTCTCAGCCCTGTTGTCATGTGTATATAGTAGGGCTACTGATTTTCTTGAGTTGATCTTGTATCCTGCCACTTTGCTCAAGGAATTTATCAGCTGTAGGAGTTCCCTGGTAGAGTTTTTTGGGTCACTTATGTAAACTATCATATCATCTGTAAATAGTGAAAGTTTGACTTCTGCTTTTTCATTTTGTATCCCCTTGATCTCCTTTTATTTTTGTATTGCTCTAGCTAGGACTTCAAGGACAATATTGAGCAGGTTTGGAGAGAGTGGACATCCTTGACTTGTCTCTGATTTTAGAGGAATCGTATTAAGTTTCTGTCCATTTAGGTTGATGTTGGCTGTTGGTTTGCTGTATATAGCTTTTATTATGTTTAGGTTTGTTCCTGTTATCCCGGATCTCTCCAAGACCTTTGTCATGAAGGGGTGTTGGATTTTGTCAAAGGCTTTTTCAGCATCTAGTGAGATGATCAAGTGATTTCTGTTTCTCAGCTTGTTTATATGGTGGATTACATTGATGGATTTTTCCTATATTGAACCATTCCTACATCCCTGGAATGAAGCCTACTTGATCATAGTGGATGATTTTTCTTATGTGTTCTTGGATCCAATTTGCTAGTATTTTATTGAGTATTTTTGCATCAATATTCCTGAAGGATATTGGTCTGAAGTCTCTTTCTTAGTTTTGTCTTTGTGTGGCTTGGATATCAATGTTATTAAAGCCTCATACAAATAGTTTGCCAAAGACCCTTCTGCTTCTATTGCATGGAATACTTAGGGAAGAATTTGTATAAGCTGTTCTTTGAATTTCTGGTAGAATTCTGCACTGAGACCATATGTCCCTGGACTTTTATTTTTGGTTGGGAGACTTTTGATGATGCTATTTCCTTAGGCGTTATAGGTCTATTTAAATTGTTTATTTGTTCTTGATTTAATTTCAGCAGGTGATATTTATTCAGGAAATTGTCCATTCCCTTTAGATTTTCAAATTGTGTGGAGTACAGGTTTTTGAAAGTATGACCTGATGATTCTCTGAATTTCCTCAGAGTCCATTGTTATGTCCCTCTTTCCATTTCTGATTTTGTTAATTTGCATGTTCACGCTCTGCTGTTTGGTAAGTTTGGACAAAGGATTGCCTACCTTGTTGATTTTCTCGAAGAACCAACTCTTCGTTGCATTGATTCTTTGTATTGTTTTCCTAGTTTCTACTTTATTAATTTCAGCCCTCAATTTGATTATTTCCTGGCATCTGCTCCTCCTGCCTTTGTATTTGGGGCATAGATGTTCAGAACTGAAACTTCATCTTGGTGGATTTCTCCTGTGATGAGTATGTAATGACCTCCTGTATGTCTTTTAATTGATTTCATTTTAAAGTCTAATTCGTTAGACATTAGGATTGCTACCCCTGATTGTTTCTTGGGTCCATTTGATTGGAAAATATTTCCCCAACCCTTAACTCTGAGGTAATGTCTGTCTTTGAGGCTGAGGTATGTTTCTTGTATGCAGCAGAATGATGGGTTCTGTCTTTGAATTCGTTATGTTAGCCTGTGTGTTTTTATGGAAAAGGTAAGTCCACTGATATTGAAAGATATAATGACCATTGATTGCTCACTTTTGTTTGTTTTGGAATGGTTGATGGTGGTGGAATTATATGTGGATTTCCACCTAATTTTCTTTTGTCTGTTGGTAAGGTGGAATTACCTATTGCCTTTGTTTTTCTGGTTGTAGTTAACTTCCTTTGGTTGGAGTTTTTGTTCCAGAACTTTCTGTATTGCTGAATTAGTGGATACATATTGTTTAAATCTGGTTTTGTCATGGAATATCTTGTTTTCTCCATCTATAATTATTGAAAGCTTTGCTGAGTATAGCAGTCTGGGCTAGTATCCATGGTCTCTTAGTGTTGGTAGAATATCTATCCAGGACCTTCTGGCTTTCAGAGTTTCCATGGAGAAATCAGGTGTGAGTCCGATAGGTTTGCTTTTGTATGTCACTTGGCCTTTTTCCTTTGCTGCTCTTTATATTCTTTCTTTATTTTGTATGTTTGGGGTTTTTACTATTATGTGCCGAGATAACTTCCTATTGTGGTCCACTCTATTTGTTCTATAGGCTCTTTGTACTTTCATTGGCATGTCTTTCTTTAGGTTGGGAAAGTTTTCTTCTATGATTTTGTTGAATATGTTTTCTGCCCCTTTGAGGGTGGTTTTCTTCAACTTCTCCCATACTTATTATTCTTAGATTTGGTCTTTTCATGGTGTCCTATATTTCCTGGATATTTTGTGTTAGGGATTTGTTGGACTTAAGGTTTTCTTTTGTTGGTGAATCTATTTCCCCTAGTGTATCTTCAACACCTGAGATTCTCTCTTCCATCTTTTGTATTTTGTTGGTTATGCTTGTATCTGCAGTACCTGATGGTCTACCCAGCTTTTCTATTTATGGCATTCCTTCCGATTGTGTGTGTGTGTTTTTAAAATTCTCTCTATTTCAGCTTTCAATCCTTGCACTGGTTGAATTTTTTCTTGTAATTTTTGCGTTTTCTTTTCCTCTCTTTCTTGCATTTGTTGGATTTTTTGTTTGTCTTTTCTTACATTTATTGCATCTATTTTTGTTTTTTCTTCCATTTCTTGTATTTTTTTGCATTTTTTGGTTTGTTTTTTCTTCTATTTCTTTAAGGGATTTTCTTGTATCCTCTTTGAGAGCCTCTATGATTTTCATGAAGTTGTTTTTAAGGTGTTTCTTATCTGCTTCATCTGCAATGGGCTGTTCAACTCTTGTGGGTGTTGAGTGTCTAGTCTTGGACGGTGTCATATTGGGTTTTATGTTGCTTTGTGTGTTTTTTATATTGTCTCCTTCCCATAATTTCTTCATTTGAGTGTAGAAGGAGTCTCTTCCTACCCTGGTGTGTGTGTGACTATGGTTCCTTTCCAGTGGGTGGGAGCAGCTCCAATACCTTGGTGGCTTTCCTCTTGCATGGATGGAGGCTGTCCTAGTTTCAGGACCTTGGCAATCTCTGGGTAGACTGGACCCTGGCCTGTCCTCACCTGTCCTGTGGGTAGAGAAAGGGACTGTGGTGCTGGCAGTCTTTGGGCAGGTTGAATCCTGTCATGATGGGTTCTGCCTTGAGCAATCCCCTGGTCTCTGGTGGTTCTGCTCAGTACCCTGGAAGGCAGGCTGAGACAGTCCCATGTTTACCTCACCTGCTCCATGGGTGGAGAATTGGACTTGGAAGCTGGCAGTGTTTGGGCTGAATCCAGTTGGGCTGGGATCTGCTGTGTGCAGTCCTCAGGTCTCCAGTCAAGTCTAAAGTTTTACATGTAACTTATCTTTATCAAAATTGACTTTAAATTTGTATCAATACACCAAAATCCATATCAATGTGTTAATTTTATCTCATATTCCCTTTTTCTTTAGAAAGAGATTGACTGTGATCATTAACTCTTCATAACCAATCCCATTTAAATGAAAAAAAGCATGTATAGACAATATTTTGGACTAAATATTTTAGTTGTAATTTGCCAGTAGCCAGGTGGGGATACCAAACTAGTATAATTCTGAGAAGCAGAAGGCAGAGAGAATGAGTCATGAAAGAGACTTCATGTAGATGCCAAGAAAGAGGCCTAGGTATCATCAGTAAGGCAAGACTACATGGCAATGCATAGATTGACAGAAATGGCTTAATAATTAAGAGTGAGCTAGACAATAAGGAACCTGAGTCATTGGCCAAACAGTTTATAATTAATAAAAGCCTCTGTCTCTTTATTTGGGACTAAATGGCTGAGGAACCAACAGGACAGAAACTCCTTCTTCACTCAAATATACTGAAGTTTTGTAAAAATAAGATGATCATTCTTCCTACATCTGGATTTAATTTGTACATTCTGCCTTACCCCATGCTTCTGGATTTCACCTATTGACAGATTACAAAAGCTCAGCTCAACAATCAGATACATACTTTGTCTACAAAGAAGTGGAGACCAGAATGAAGTATTGAAAACTCAACTTAGCCACCATGTATAGAATCATTCTTGAACTTTCTCTGGATTCTTTCCAGAACTGATAGGCTATGGCTATCATAGAACCAAACATTGTAATTAAAATATCCTGTTACTAACATTAATAGAATGTGGTATGCTTTGTAGTTTTCTATCCACAGACATGCTGATAGGAGCAGTTCTTTTTCTTGAGAAGAAGTGTTGTCACCCACCTCATACTTTGAGAAAAACAATTCTTATCAGCCTTAACCTTCTATGACATGATAAATTCCAGTATCATTGTTAGATTTTGCTACATGAAACATTCTGAGATACAGCTATTCAGTGTTTATAAGCTATATTTAATTTGAGATATTAATTACCTATTGCAGTGGTCAACTCATGAAATTAAATGATTTTGTATTGTGTTGTGAAAGAATGAGATTTGAGATTAATTCAATCATCTTTAGTTTACCTATGCCTATTCTTAGAAAATCTGTACTCACAATGCCAAGTCTTTGGTATATGTATAAGACTCTTTTCCTGGATAAACACTACATTTATTTCCTCTGTGTGTGTATATGTATTTATATGTGCATATGTGCTGTGTGTGTGGTACTGTATGTATGCTTTTTTCTCAAACTTTTATAAATTTAGCTCTCTTCTTTGTTATTATTTTTAAATGGATTGTACTTTGTGTGCATTGATTCAGAATGTTTTATATATTTGCAAGTGTGTGTGTGTGTGTGTGTGTGTGTGTACTGAAAGAATGAAAGAATTTATCTTCATGAAATCATCATTAAACCTTTGGAAAAAGGCATTTGAAAATAACCAAGAGATCATTGCTGAACTCAATTCTGATTACACACTTTTAATTTTAGAAGAGACCAGTTTCTGTTCCTACAGTGAGAGCAAGCTTAATAACTGAAGAATATGCATTCCATATTTATTCACCTCAAAATTGCTTTCAAGTTCTACTTCTCTGAAATCACTTTTACGTTTTCATTTCACAGTGCCAATGTCTGTGCTTGGAGTAGAAACTGCATTGGTTCTGAGGGTGCAATCGCTGAGGAATACACTCAGGAATCCTTCATGAACAGAGGAACATTTTGTGTTCATTTCAGTTTTTCTTGATCTGTGTATTTTAGTGTATAACTCTTATGCTTATTTCCTGGTATTTTGTAACTTTGTTGCTATGATCATTCATCACTGCAATTTGCAAATTACCTCTATGGTACTCTATGAAACTAAGACCTTACTAACAATGTTTACTAAAGTTTTATTGTGAATTCTATGGCATTTCCTGTATTCTTATGTCACACTAGCAATTAATGGTTATGAAATGTCCTGTTTTATCTTATCTTAAATACTTATTTGATATGGGTGAAACTGCTTCTGGTCTCCAACATCTGTACCACTTTCCATCCTTTCATCTTTAACCCTCAATCTGTTTATGCTCTTTGATATAAGCTGTGTCTCTCCTGTATGATATCTAATGACATCTTGCTTTTCTGATGGCAGCATCCATTCTGTGACCATGATCACTGATCCACTTAAAGTTAACATGTTTAATTCTACAATTTCTCCCTATTTTATAAAACCAAAACATGATTTTCCACCTGTAACTCTATTTCTCTGTTTCTGCCTTACTTTCTACTAAATTAGCACTTTCATTGTGTCATTTTAATTTCTCTACTTATAAAGCATACAAATTATTTTGGCTTGTTTTCTTTAATGTCTGTGGAGGATTGTCAACCATTTCTGTAAAGGAAATGTTGTTACAGAAACTTTAAATGTTGGAAGAGATGCTCATGTCTCCACTGATCAATTATATGGCTGTGGTAGGAAGAGTTCTCCAGAGAAGACAAGAGCAAGCCCTGCTCCCTCTTCCTGGTAAACATTTTGCAAAAGGCTGCAGACTATCTTTTTCTAAGAACCATGGTTTCCTGTCGTGTGGCACAATCTACTGCTGAATCATAATGACTTAATTTGGGTTACATACGCAAATTATGCTTCAAAATGGCTGCTTTTTCTTCTAACTTATTTGGGATAATATTGACATAAATAGAAAATTGTTATATTTCTATTATGTAATCTCCAATATATAGTGTTGTAAGTATTGACTTATATCACATTATTTATTTTAAATAAGTTAACAAAATATAAGAAAAATATAATATACTTTGTTTAGTTTACATTAAGGAGCAAGTGTATTCTGATTAACTTTTACCCTGAAAGGTTTCTTTTAGTATTTTTGTATGTTAACTATTAGCATTATTTTTTTGTGTTTCTTTGACTTTGATTTGTTCCCTTGACTACAAAATTCTTTACTGGTGATTCTTTTCTGCTGCCAATTTATTAGTGCACTATTTTCTGTTTTATTGTACAGATGTCAGACATCAATCATGTTGTATATGATTATCAGCATCTCCTAATACCCCTCTCTCTCTTTCACATTCCAGAAACTCTACTGTTGTGTGTGTGCATGTGTGTGCATAATTTCTTTATTTCAGTTTTATTTGGACCTATTGGGCTTTTCTGTCTTCAGCCAGAACATTCTGGTGAGATTTTACATATTTTCATTTCTTCACCTTCCTTTCCCTCTACTTTTTCCCTCTCTCTTTAGCTGTTTCATGATGTTGCTGTGCTTTGCATTTTCTCCTATGTCATGGAAGCTCTGTTGGATTTTCTTAAACTTTTCCTTGTTTCTGAGCTTAGGGATTCAAATTCATGCTAAACTTCCCTAAATTTAATTTATTTTTCCCATTATCTTCATTCTTCTTCTTTTTTTTTTTTTTTGGTTTTTATGAGACAAGGTTTCTCTGTGTTGTTTTGGAGGCTGTCGGTCCAGCCCAGCCTCGAACTCACAGAGATCCACCTGCCTCTGCCTCCTGAGTGCTGGGATTAAAGGTGTGTGCCACCACCGCCTGGCTCTTCATTATTATTTTAAACAAAGTATATACCTTTTGAGACTGCTGGATGAATCACAGTGATTTGCTGCCATTTAATCCCTTAGAAGTGTTTTACACTCTTTGAAATAGACATGTCTCTTCTCCCGTTTTGAATTCACCATTTGTTGAGAGAGATAGTATTTATGGACTTTATCTTTGCAAAGATCAACTATCCTTTCTTGTCTGCTTCTAGAATTTGGTATCAGGAACATTTCAGCGAATGAATTCTGAATTCAGACTTTATCTCTGCAGGTTGTCTCATTTATTGATTTATCTAAAACATTACAAAGCCTTTCCTTCCTTCCTTCCTTTCCTTCCTTCCTTCCTTTCCTTCCTTCCTTCCTTCCTTCTTCCCCATCTCTCTTTCTTCCTTCCCTCCCCTTTTCTTTCTTTTTGATTATTTGATTATTAGATATTATTATTTTGTGTGTAGTGGTGTTTTGTTCGCATGTATGTATGAACAACATGTTTTTGCAGTATTCTCATATGTAATAAGAGATCATCATATCCAGGAATTGGATTTACAGATGGTTGTGAGCCACCACATATGTGCTGAGAATCAATCCAAGCTCTCTGGAAGGGAGGCCAGTGCCTTTAACAACGACATTATTGCTTCAGTTCCACAAAAGTTTTCTTTACTGCAAAATGGGAGCTTGGATATTTCTCTATTTTCCCCAGGTTTGTTTGTGGGGGGTTATACAATGAGAGACCACAGTCTGTCTCTTAATGCCTTCTCTGCACATGCAGTCAGGCTTCCATTATCAGGGAACTTTGGACATGTAGGCTCTGATAGTTTCCACTAGGTATATAAATCAAGAATATATAGACAGCATACAAAACCCACTGTAGTTAGCTAGCTCTTGACATTGCTTCTATTAAATCTACACTGTTTCTGAAGTCTTCTGAGATGGTATGTACAAACTTAGCGTGACCAGCTCTCCTTATGTGGGGAATTGTGATTTCTCTTGCATCAGTGAGCATGAAGGTACTACTATGACAGAGTCACAATAGAATATGGGCTGTTCTTAATCAAAGCCCAGAATGTTGCATGGAATAGAACATTCCTTCACTGTGTGATACCAGAACAACTCCAGAATCAGGATGGTAACTGATTGTCCAGTTTGGCCACAATTTTTGAGGCCACAAATTTTGTCCTGTGTCAGAACATATATGAATGCTTATATGGAAAACCAAAGTCATTTAGATATCTTTTCAAACACACTGCTCAATAATAGGAGCCAACTTTGTACACACAAACTTATTAATGATAGCTACAAGAAACATAACTGAAACCTCTCAATAAAAACAAAACAAACAAAATGGGTTTTTTGTAATATAAAGGAAAGAAGGTAACTGGAAATTTGTGCAAATTAAGATTTGAAATTTGTGAATTGTGCACAAATCAACATGATATTCTAGTAACATTATGTTCATCAGAATTATTATATATGTATGAAAGGTTGATGAAAAGAATTATATCATTCATGTTTTTGACATAAAATTCAGTTCTATCCTGTGTATAACTTTGTCAAGATAAATTAATATTTCTGGTTTTCAAAACACATCAGTCCCTGGGAAGATGGAACTCTTTCGGTTCTCTTTTCAGTGTGCCACATTTTCTCATTACTTAAGTCAAAAGCTGTGCAATATCAGCTTTGTACGAGACATGAATATTTACCAGTGAAAATTGCTACAAAGATTTCTTGTTTGGTATTTTCTATAGAAATCAGCATAACAGATTTGTGAGATGGCTTAGGGGCTAAGATCACTGGTTGCTGTTCTGGAGGACACAGGTTTGAATCTCAGCACCCACATGGCAGATAATAACCTTCTGTAATGTCAGTCCCAGCAGGGTACTCCATACTACTCAGATTCTATAGACAGGTGGTACATAGATGTACACAAGGGAGAAATACTAATACACATAAACACAAAAATGGGAGTACTTTGATATATAGAATGGATTTTGATGTCAATTTATCCTGAACAAACTGCACTTTCAAATTTTGTTGAGGGTTCAGACAAACATCACAAGGCCACAAATGCAGAATAAGACCCAGGGTGAACGAACATTGGCAGTTCCACTTGGTTTGAAATAAGTAGGTGATGATTATGTGGCTTGATCTGTTTTGTGGTCACCTAGCAGTGGGACCAGAACTTTTTCTGGGTGCACGAACTGTCTTTTAGAACCCATTATCTATGGTGGGATTTGTTGTTCAACCTGATTTTTTTTGCGGGGTGTGGGCTTGGTCCTGCCCCAACTTGTTATCCCAGACTTTGGTGACTCTCCACTGGAGACCTGGTCCCCTCTGAGGAGTGCATGGAGTTGGACTGGAGGATGTAGGGAGGCAGGAGAAGGGGAGGGAAGGAGAACTGGGGTTGGAATGTAAAATGAAAACAATTTAAATTAAGTAAACCTAAATAAAAAATGTAATGGGAAGGTTTAAGGCAGTTTGTCAAAATCAGAACTCCAGTGTTTATCCTTTACACTAAGGTCAGGGGAGAAAAAGTTGTAAGTGGGAAGCTGTGGGTACAGATTTCATTATGAAGGACAATGCATTGAACTCATACATTGAGAAAAAAGTAAGAGGTTAGGCCGTATACAGGAAAGATGACTAGAAAAATGACCAATAATATATGCAATCATTGGGTAGTGTTACTGAACATGAATACAAAAACAAAGTTCATGAGAAGGTGGCAAATTTTCTCTTCAAATAGTCAAATGTGTACCCACGTCATTTGTGAAGACAGGAAGTATAAAGGTAGAGATGAGCCTGCAGGATAAAATCAAAGGTAGTGATTTTAGCTTAGATCAAGTTTTCGGGTCACTCTATGGGTCTGGGTCCAGAGGAAGTGTGGCGAGTCACGGACAGGAACTGAGCATAGAGAAGATGAAGACATCTCTGTTTTGTGCAGACATTGATGAAAATATGGGCATAATACCTAACAGTAGAATGAAAACAACCTGGTTTAAAAGAACCTGCAGGCTTATTGTACATCATAAGAAGTACGAAGGGCTAGGGAAAAAGTAAAAAAAAAAAACACTAATGGCAGGTTTTAATGTGGCTGTTGCTGGGACTGGATGGGATTATGAAACTGGAAATACGCAATGTGTTGAGAATACTCTGTTCTAAGTGTGCTGGATAGCTCACAGTTCCCAAGTGGGATCATTGGTGCTGGCTTTTTTCTATTTTTTAAATAATTTTTTTTATTTATCTTTTTACACATGTTACTTTCATTTCCCTCTCCCTCCCCTCCTCCCCCTGGCCCTCCAATCCTCCCAATCCCCCACCCCACCCTATCTCTGCTCCACTACCCAGGGAGGGTAATCCATGAGGGATTTTCGGAGTCTGTCATATCATCCTGGGCAGGGCCTAGGTCCTCCCCCATGTGTCCAGGCTGAGAGAGCATCCCTCCATGTGGAATGGGCTCCCAGAGTCTATTTGTATGCCAGGAACAAATACCGATCTACTCTCCAAGGTTGTATAGATTGCCGAGGCCTCTTTGACACCCGGGTTGCGGGGGTGGGGGCGGTGTCTGGATCAGTCCCATACTGGCCTCTCAGTCATCAGTCTGGGGTCCATGCGTTCCCCCTTGTTTAGGTCAACTGCCCCTGTGGGTTTTGCCAGCCTGATCTTGATTCCTTTGCTCATCACTCCTCTTTGCAACTGGGTTCCAGGAGTTTAGTTGGGATTTTAGCTGTGGACATCTGCCTCAGCTTCCCTATAAGGTAGTCATCAATCTTATTATCATGGGAGGGCATTTAAGGTAGCTTTAATGCCAGTTGGTGTCATTCTTGTAGATCTGTGAAGATCTCACTAGTGCCAGGTCTGTCCTCCAACTTACAATAGCTTCTGCTTTATGGTATCTCTCATCCTTCTCTCTTCTGTTCTTACCCTGGCTCAACCTTCCTGATGCCCCGTGCCCTTTTCTATTTTATTTTATTATTCAAAGCAATGTTTAAATTTAAATATCTTTGATCTTATTTTATCCCTTCCACAAATCTTTCTAGATCTGCTCCCTCTATCAACCCAATTTTAATTTTTTTCAAAAACCCAATACAAGCACAAAACTCCCCCAAACCAAGAAAAGAAAAAAATGACAAATAAAACAAACAAGCAAAACCCCCACCAAATTGTAAACAAATGAAAGTACATGTACAAAAAAACCGAGAAATCCATTATATGTTGGTCATTTTCTCCTTAACATGATGGTTACCCTGGGATGATTGACATACCTAGTGTCACTCCATTGTAGAAAACTGATTTTTCCATATGGTAACAGTTATAAATGACAGGTTGGTTATTATTCTTTACTGCAATGGTTATGTACTCTTCCATTCATTCATTTTAAAATATAAAACAAACTATAAAATAAATAAGATAAATCAAAAACTATCAAATTGAAGTTGCACAAATGAAAGTAATAGAAGGAAAAGTGTCCCAGGAGAAGGCACAAGACCCACTCATTTGCACTTCAGGAATACCATAAAAACACTAAGCTGGAAGTCATAACATATACACAGAAGACCTGGTACAGACCTGTGAAGGCCCTGTGCATGCTTCTTCAGTCTCTGTGAGTTCTAATGAGCTTTGATCATGTTCATTTAGAGGGCATTGTTTTCTTGGTGTTCTCTATCCTCTTTGGTTCTAATACTCATTTTGCCTTCTCTTCTGCAGGTTTCCTTGAGCTCTGAGGGGAGGGATTTGATGGAGATATCCATTTATGGTGGAGTGTATCAAGGTCACTCACTCTGCTCAATGCCTGACTGTTGGTTTCTATATTTTTCCCATCTGCTACAGTAGGATTCTTCTATGATGATAGCTGAACAAAGCACTGTTATATGAGTATAGAAGAATATTAGGAGTAATTTAATCACACTTTTTCCCCTTAGTTGACTGGTAATATTTAGTTTTACCCTAGGTCCCTGGACTATATAATCTCAAGTTCTTGGTTACTTAAGCAGAGTTGGTCTTAAGTCAAATCAGTTATTGGTTGGTCACTCTCTCAAGCATTGTGTCACCATTGCACTAGCCTATCATACAGGCAGTACACTATTGTAGATAAAAGGTTTGTGGCTAACTTATGTTTATATTTCTCTTTTGAGAGCATGCAGAGTATGTTTCTGTACCAAAGATGCATGAACATAATGTTGAAAGATCTAGGTAGGCACTAGCTCAGTCTTTCCATGTTCAATGAGTTGTGTAGGTATTAACTTTAGCAATGTGGACATGCTATCATTTCGTTGAGCTCAATCCAATTTATAGTCTTGCCAATAACCTGGGTTGTTGGGCAACTCCCTTGGAGCTCCTTTGATCAAAAACTGAATCAGATATAACTCAATCTAACTGATACTGGAACTGTCTTTTGTGACAACACATGGACAGCTGGGGCTATCTCCTCCATATTATTTGGGATTTCAATTAGATTGTCTTCACATATGTATATATTTATAACATTTCTACTCTACTAGGTTTACACATTATTCTTCAAATGGGCTGTAATATTAGTTGTCTCTCCTTGTATTCTCTTCTAAAACTTCTTTCTCCTTCTTTTCTTATTTGATCTTCCCACTCCATCACCTCCCCTTCCATTCGTTTCTATCCATTCTATTTATTCTATTTCCCTCTAGCTCCTTATCCTATACCTGCCCTCTGTGGTTTTGTGGGTTATTGGTTAGTTATCATTGACTTAATACACAATAACCACATATAAGTGAATATATGCCATATTTGCTTTTCTGAATCAGGGATACCTCACTCAAGGTAATTTTTTCCATTTTCATCCATTTACCTTCACATGGCATGATGTAATTTTTTAACATGGTAGTAATACTCATGTGTAAATGTGTTACATTTTCTCTATCATTATTCTGGTAAGAGACATCTAGATTATTTCCAATTTCTGGCTATTATGGGTGAATATAGCAACAATGAACATGGTTGAACAAGGGACTCTGATAAGCATGAAAAATTATTTGGATATATGCCCAATATACACAAGTGGTATAGTTGAATCTTGAGGTAGATTAATTCTCATCTTTCTGAGATAACTGATTTCCATCATGGAAAGTTTTCTGATATTGTTTTTTTAACCTCCATAGTAAAACTTTCCAAATCTTGTTCAGTGAAAGAGTACTTTGTTGTATTACACAATTATTTCCTAGGTAGCTTTTATAAAATAAGTGAGAAATTGTCATGTCTAATGTTTGTTTGTATTTGTATACTTTCCTCTGTGGTTGAACTATAGAACATGTTTAGAAAGACTCAAAAGTTCTTGTCTCAAAAGTTTCCATTGTGATCTTGTGGAGATTAGAATTTGCTCTAAAATAGAAAACTTTGCCTTTATTGCAAACCTGCTGATGGAACATCTCTCTATCCTCACCCCACTCTGGTATCCCTGGTAGATTACATCCCAGTCCTTGAAGGTTTGGAGGTTTTAGATACATTAGAGTTTCTACTATGGTATACTGATTTTTTTCTGATATATCCCAAACATCTCTACATGTCATCAAATAGTCAGGGTCTATTTTACATGTTTGGCTTCCTTAATATCTCTTCTTCTGTTTATTTTTCATTTTGTATGTGTTCATACACACAAACAAACACCCAAATACACAAGGGCCTGATAATCTTTTTTTTATTTAACTTTTTACACATGTCATTTTCAGTTCCCTCTCCCTCCCCTCCTCTCCGACCCCCCCAATCCTCTCAACCCTTCACCCCCACTCCGTCACCCCTCTCCTCCCCAGGGAGGGAAAGGGCCTCCATGAGGGACTTTCAGAGTCTGTCACATCATCCTGGGAAGGGCCCAGGTTCTTCCCCATGTGTCCAAGCTGAGAGAGCATCCCTCCACGTGGTATGGGTTCTCAGAGTCCTTCTGTATGCCAGGAATAAATTCTGTTCCCCTCTCCAAGGACCCACAGATTGCCAAGGCCTCCTCTCTGTCACCAATCACTTGTTTTTCAAGTTAAATGATATGAAAGAAAAGGGTTGAAGTATATATAACTTCTGAGTGTCTAAGAAAATACTCTAAATTATATAAATACATGTTGTAAAGGTTTAAGGAAATCATTTAAGGTATGTGAAAACTGAAAAACTTTATAAAATTTTTCCCTCTCTATGCTATTGTTGGATTAATTCTTCAAAAATTCAGAGTTTTAACATTAATCAACAAAGTTCTACTAACCGTAATGATACACTGACTCCTATGATTATAGCTGATGATCTCAGCATTTTTAATTTCCTATGTTGCTTTGTAAGTATAGACTTGAAAGTGCTTTTCATTGTCCTAAAACCATCTCTGTCCAATCTATTTATCCAGGCCTCCAGCCAGGGGGAAAAGAGCATTAATACTTTTAAACTAGAGTAATTTTTTGGCTCCCCAAGCTTTTACTATGACTCAAAGGTTTGAGTATAGTAATTTTTCTTCAATGTGGATTTCAGTATGGATTATAGACAATGGTGATACTAACATATCTAAAAGTTTAATCTTATTCTGTAAACTTTAACAATTCTTGTAACCTTCATGGAGTTGTGAGACTTGGATATGCTTCAAATAGGTCAAAAGAGCTCCATATAAGTACTCCTGTCAATCAACAGTATACGCTTTCCCCCATACTGCCTATCTCTGAGGGTGGACTCCTGCTTTCCCTGGTCTTGAGCCTTTTCTCATTCCCCATTCCCCAACTATCAGGACCATGGGCCTAAAAGTTTTAAGTGTGTACTCAAGATAAATTTTCCTCTAAGCTCCTTAACTATTCCTTTTGTCCATAGTCTTCATCTGTCCTCTCAGATCTCCAATCAACTGAAGACTGAAATCTGTTCCAAATGTGCCTTCCCTGGGTGCTTCTGATGGGATTTATGACTAGCCTGAGCCTCCGTGTCCCAGTCTGCTACAAATCAGCTAGCCACAGATGGTCCTTCAGAACCTGGTCAGTGAACAAAACATATGTACCTGAGCTTTCACTTCTCTCTCACTTCCTAGCTTTGACCAACATTTCAACCTTCTCCGCCCCAAGTACAACAGGAAGCAGTTACAGAACATGTTGTGTCACTCTTTATCATCTGAAAAAATAATGTTTGAAGTATCAGGTCTCCAAGAAACATGGAAAGCATATTTAATAATTATTTGAACCATTTTGCCCTTGGAGACTTTGTTTACTTACTCAACAATGAAGTCTGCAGAATGTAGGTTTGGCTATTGTGCAGAGCTGTTTAACATCTAAAAATAGATGAGGTTTTATTTGGAATTTAAGATAAAAATTGCAAAGTTTTAAGAAGCAAGTATGTCACAAACATTATTTGTTTACATACAATTAAAATATAACTAGTTATATTAAAATCTATCTATCATCACAATCATCATCAATCAACCATCTAAGTAACATATTGGGTCCAGTTAATATTTGCATGCATTTAATACTGACCACTGAGAATTGAGATCTCATCCCTGAAAAATAAAAGAAAAGTGACAAAAACAATACACAATGACTGTCTGTAGCTCTTCATTTAGGAGTGAAGCTTTGGTTAAATTTTTCTTCATCCATTTTGTCATGTCTATCTGGTATGGTATTGCCGGTCTATACAGGCAGTCTTTTTGCTGAAAGTTCAAGGAAGTAATATCCCAGTCCTGTCCAGAAAATCCTGTATCACACAAGTCATTGCATTCCTTAGGCTAATACAACTTTTCTAGCCCCCTTTCTGCAACTATCCGCAAGCACAAGATAAAAGTGTTGAGCCGTGGGTATCTCACTTGGGGCTAGACAACTAACAGTCTTTTTCAGACATTTTGTCCAACTGTTGACCCAATAGACTTAGTCTGCTATAAAAAGAAGGTGCTTTGGTGAGATGAGAGATCAGCACATATCTATGAGTATAAGGATGACTACTTAGAAGGTATTTGGAATTCATATAATTTAGTAATTTGCCAGTAGGTTCTACATTATGGCCTATGACATCTCCACCCATAGGTTTTAGGATAGGCTTACAGTACCAGGCATGAGTCCCAGCCTATTGATCTAACTTTAGCTCAGATTAGACAGTTGTTATTTGTTCTCTACATAAGTAATGCTATTGCACTCTTGGGGGAGTATCTGGCTCTTTCCATCATTGTTTCCATTTTCAGGCTTACCAGCTGGATGAAATATTGATAACATTTCTTACTTGGTAACTTACATAGCACCTTCTGATATTCTGTTACTATTATTCAAATAGACTAATGCATAAACTCCATTGAAATTTTAATAGTTAGAAGACGAATACAAGTATAAAATTCTAAATATAAAAATACTAGAATCTGAGATGACTCATGAGGTAAAAGTGCTTACCATACGTATGTGACTACCTGAGATAGATACTCAGAACTAATGGTGGAAAAAGAAATGCAACTCTATAAAATTGCCCTCTGACCTCCATACCTACAGACAGACAGACAGACAGACAGACAGACAGACAGAGACACACACACACACACACACACACACACTAATGTTTAGGAAAATTCAATTTTAAAGGTTATGTTCTCATTTCACAAGAACAGTGAAAGACATATTGTAATGTACATTCTTCCCACCAGTCGTCTGGGATATATCAGTTCCAAATGAACACTCAGGACACTACATTAATTATGAAGCTATTGACCTTTTGCTATGGTTTCTTAATGGCTAGCTCTGACTTAATTATTAACCTATAATTACTAATATATGTATATATATATTTATAAGGACTTATCTTTCTGAGGACATCCTCCTGATGTGTCCTCTCCTCCGAGGAGATCACATGGTGACTCCCTACTCTTGACGACATTTTCCAGAATCCTCCTCGACTCCTACTCTCACCTATTTTGCTTCCCTATTGGCCAACAGTGCTTTATTATCAACTAATAAGAGAGACATATTTACAGAATGGTATCTCCCATGAACATATTATACCATTCCAAGCAAAAATACTTCAAGAATTAAAAAATACAAGTGAAAGAAAGACTGGACAGAGAAGAAACTCTAAGATCAGATAACAGAAGTGAAAATGAAAAGCTAAAATTTTAAGGGAAAAATAAAACTATGGAAAAAATAAAATGCATATAGAAGGTAAAGTTTTTCAAAGAAAATAAGTTATAAGGGGTACTATAGCAATAAATTTAAAAAAGTATTATTCCTAGAAATAATATTCATCAAAATATATACTTCCAATGGTTTCTATTGATGCAATGAAACATCATGTAAAAAAGCAAGTTGTGAAGAAAATGGTTCATGAAGTTTAAACTTCCCAATCATAGGCCATCATTACAGGAAGTCAGAACAGGAATGTAACAGGACTGTAACCTGAAAGTAGGAGCTGATGTAGAGGCCATGGATGGGAGCTGCTTATTGGCTTGCTTTACATGGCTTTCTCAGCCTACATTTTTATAGAATCCAAGATCATCTGCCCAGGGATGGCACTACCCATCATGGTCTGGGCCCTACTCCATTGATGAGTAATTGAGAAAATGCTTTATACCTGGATCTCGTGTAGGCATTTCCATAACTGAGTCTCCTTTCCCTCTGATAACTCTAGCTTGTGTCAAGTTAACACACAAAAAAAGCCAGTACAACTGACCCCTGTCAACTTGACACACAAACACTTTACTACTAAGCCACAACCCTTCTATCTTATTTTGGGTTTCTATTTCTGTAGAGAAGCCATGGTTAAGCCTTATAAATGAAAAACAGGTAATTGGGTGGCTTATATTTCCATAGGTTTATTGCATTATTATCATGGTGAGACATGGTTACCTGTAGGCAAACATGGTTCTGAAGAAGTAGCCAAATGTACTCCATCTTAACATGCACACAACTGGAAGTGGTTTGAGGATTTGCTGTGGCTAGAACATTTATGAAACTTCAAATCTCACCTCCACAGTGACACACTTCCTCCAAAATTTCTGCACCTACCACAACCAGGCCTCCCCTCCCAATAATGCCACTGCCTTTAGGAGCCATTTTCTTTCAAAGGACCACATTCTACTCCCTGACCCCCCAAGACTTGTAACTAAGTCATAATGTAAAAATGCATTCATTCCAACTTTAATGCAGATTTTGTAGTTTGCTAACCTGGTTTTCAGTTTTGCTTTAGTCGAGTAGTTCCTCCACATGTTCTCTTTCCTATGTTTCTGTGAAGAAACAACAAATCTTATAAAAGGAAAAATTTTAATTGGGGTGGTTTACATTTTTAGAAGTTTAGTGCACTGTAGTCATGATGAGATATGGTGGCATGCAGGCAAACATGCTTCTCAGAAGTAGCTGAGTGTTCTACATCTTAATTTGCGTGTGACAGGAAGTGGTCTGAGACACCTGATGTGTCTTGAGCATTTATGAGACCTCAACACCCCCCCCTATAGTGACTCTATTCCTCCAGCATGGCCACACACACTCCAATACAGTCACACTTCCTAATAATGCCACTCCCTTTGGGGGCTATAATTTTTCAATCCACAACAATACATAAGGGAAGAAAACTTTCATAATAAAATAATGATCAGATATAAAAGATAAACATTGCTTTAAAAACACACATTTTCCAATGAATTTGATGTCACAGACGGACAGAATAAAATTTCCTTTATGTAACTAAGATATGTCTAAATGTGCACATTATTTAATGATATATGCAACAATTCTATTTTAATACAGTAAGTTAAAAGGATATGATATTACTCCTTGAAGGTTCATATGGATGATTCAGTAGTAAACATATTGAAAGATATATGCAAAGGTACTCCAATTCCCTGTATTCCAGAAAGCTAATATAATGTAAAAATACAAAACAAAGCAAAGAAACAAACAAACCAAACCAAACCTGAATACAGATCAGCTGTGGCCAGGAATAAAGAATAAAAATCTTAATTCAAAGACTGATTCATAAAAGAAAATGCTATCAAAATAATTTTAGAGAATTATCAAGTATTTAATTCTCAGTATTCACATTTGACTCAAGTATATAGATTGCATCATAGGAAAAGTCATAACATATAGTACAAAAATCTCCAATTGATGAAATTGCAGAAAACAGTGGGTCGTTTGTTGCCTCAATTTGCTGCGAGGTTGAATCTCTCAGAAGTGGCAGAGAACCTGTGAAGTCTCGTCAACATGACTGCTTAAATAAGGCCTAAACAATACAAACAGATATACTATTAATTCCTTTCCTTATCCTCTTCCTTTTATGTTTTACAATTTTAATGTAATATATTTTTATAATATTCTTTCATGTCACCAAATTCCTTAAACACTTTCCCCAGCCAACTTAGTAAGAAACCATGAAACAAAATTTGAAAAATTTGAAGAGTAGTTGATATATTGTCACTCAATTGGAGAAAACTGATTTTCACTTTCCCAGAAGATATCAATTACAAACATTTTTTTGATTATGGGTGGGACTTTATGCTCAGTTCCCCTTCTTAGTGTTAGAAATTTTGTCTAGTTTGAGCCTGTACAAGCCTTTTGATCAGTCTCTGCAAGTTCATATGTATATCAGTATGTCTGGAAGATGAGGTTTCGAGGATCTTATGGTCTTCCCACCTCTTTCTCTGCACAGATCCCTAAGCTTTCAAGGGAGAGCTTCATAATGACATCCTGTTAGCACCAAGTACCCCATGGTTTTTCACTCTGTACACTGTTCTGTGTCTCTGTGTCAATTTCCAGCTACTTTCAGAAAAAATTCCTTTGGTGAGTTTTGAGAGATGCAATGAGTACAACAATATATCATTAGGAGTCATTTTATTGCTATGTTCCCTTAGAAGAATAATGGCAGTAGGGTTTCCTCTAGGGCCATGACCTAGCTAGTCTCAGGTTCATTACATATCATTGTGTGGGCCAAGCAATTAAATCAGGAAGTACTTGGTTACTCCTATTACATTTGTGCCGATGTTACACCAGCAGACTTTTCAGACTGGATTCTGTTGTAGGCCATATTATATTGTCTTGGTAAATGGGCAATATTGATAGTTATCTTCCTCCTATGCTAATTTTCAGAAAACCTTCCAGCATCATAAACACTAGTGAAAAGGAGTAAAGCTTCTAGTTAGGTACCAGTTCAATTTCTCTATTTTTCACAACATAAGTAAGCATTGTGGTAATGATAGTAACCAATAGGCTTTATGGTAGTCTGTGAAATTTTAAGGGGTGATTGGGA
Organism: Mesocricetus auratus; assembly: GCF_017639785.1. NCBI lineage: Eukaryota > Metazoa > Chordata > Mammalia > Rodentia > Cricetidae > Mesocricetus > Mesocricetus auratus. The sequence continues at coordinate 32,288,543 of NW_024429198.1, forward strand.
TCCCTTTGGTCAATGACTTAATGAGATATAACTCATTCCCAATCCTGGAGATTTTACTTAGTGGTATAAGATGTCTTGCTGAGGCATTGTATTCCACAAGTATAAAGTGATTACATTTAAATTCCTTTAATATATGTATATATTTTAGGACACTTCTAAAGTATTAGGTTTCTATGTGTATTTTCAGTAGTCCTTTAAAGTTAGTTGTCTATCTCCATATTTCCTCTTTTACCTGCCCTCTCATTTCCTGTCACCTTTAATCATCTTTTGCTAGTTTCCCATTTTCTTTCTCCTTATAATGCTGTGTTATGATTCCCCTTACTTTGAATATCTCTCCTCATCTGTGGTTCCAGACTAGCTACCTTACTTACCTCTGTGGCTATTTTGTCTTAGAATACACATAATGAAAGCTTAAAAGTTAACATCCACATATAAGTAATACCTCATTCAGGATTATGTTTCTAGTTCCTCCATCTAACCTGCAAATTTCAATGTTTAATTTTTCTTACCAGTTGAACAATATTCCATTGTGTAAGTACATCACGTTCTTATTATCCATTCAGTAATATTAAGACTTTCTATTTTGTGGCTATTCTGAATATAGCAGTCAATGACTGGGAATAGATTTGTTTTTTTCCTTTTATTATTATTACTTTTATTTAGAAACAATGTTATTTTACATTACAATCCCAGTACTCTCTCCCATCCTCCCATGTCCCCCACCTGTATCCCATCCCACCCTCTTTCCACTTCCCATGGAGGATGAGGCCTTTCGTGGGAGATGATCAAAGTCTGTCATATCATTTGGGGGAGTGCCTAACCTCCCCCATGTATCTAGGCTGAGAGAGTAGCCCTTCTTGGGGAATAGGCCCCCAAAGTCCATTTGTACAATAGGGATAAATACTGGTTCCATTGTCAGAGGTCCCTTTGACTGCCCAGACCTCCTAACTGACACACATATTCAGAAGGCTTGGTTTGGTCCAATGCTGGTTCCCCAGTTTTCCAGCTGGGATCCCTGTGCTACCACTTGGTCAGGTCAGCTGTTTCTACAGGTTTCTTCAGCATGCTCATCACTCCTCCTCTCTACAACTGGATTCCAGGAATTGGCTCAGTGCTTAGCTGTTGATGTCTGCTTCTGCTTCCATCAGCTACTGGATAAAAGCTCTATGATGGCATTTAAGGTAGTCATAAATATCATTATCAGAGAATGGCATTTAAGGTAGCCTCTCTACTATTGCTTAGATTCTTAGTTGGGGTCATCCTTGTGGATCTCAGGACGTTTCCCTAGTGCCAGATTTCTCTTTAAACCTATAATGACTCCCTCTATTATGGTATCTCTTTTCTTGCTCTCCTCCTTTCTTCCTCTGACTTAATCTTCCTGATCCCTCATGTCCTCCTCTCTCCTCCTCTTCTTCCCTTCTCTTTCTCCTCCCTCCTTCCCCCTCCCCCATGCTCCCAATTTGCTCAGGAGCTCTTGTCACTTCCCCTTCTAAGAGGGACCATATATGTCTCTCTCAGGATTCTATGGAGGTGTGGATTGTAGACTGATAATCCTTTGCTCGATGTCTAATATTCATATATGTGTGAGTACATACCTTGCTTGTCTTTATGTGAGTGTTACCTCATTCAGGATGGTTTCTTCTAGTTCCATCCATTTGACTGCGAATTTCAAGATTTCATTCTTGTTTTGTTTTTGTTTTCTGTTGAGTAGTACTCCATTGTGCCACATTTTCTTTATTCCATCTTTAGGTTGCTTCCAGGTTCTGGCTATTACAAATAATGCTGCTATGAATATAGTTAAACAGATGTCCTTGTTGTTTGAAAGTGCAACCTTTGGGTATAAGCCTAAAAGTGGAATTGCTGGATCCTGAGGTAGACTGATTTGTAATAGGCATTCTAAGTAGAGCTTTCCTAAAGCTAGTAGCTAAGGCGCTAAATGTCAAAAACACTTCAGTGATGCTACCAAAATTAGTTTGTTGTCAGGCAGGAGTTCTCAATGATACGAGACATAGGGAATCTTCTTTCTCACTGATAAAATAGCTAAATTTGAGGCAGAGATAAATGTGATGCCTGAAGGAAGCATTGAATACAACAGTTGAGAAGAAAGCTGCATTAAATGTTCACTAAAATGCTTAGTCTGGCCAATGGCAAGGAAGGAAGATCCCGTTTTGCTATTTTGCTGGAGTAGGTCCCGTAATTTTCCATTAGTCATTAAGATTCTATTTTTTATAACCAATGTTGTATCTTAAGAGATTTTTTTCTATTCTAAATGTTATAGAATAGCATCTGTTCATCTGTGAAAATTGCATGACATTACCCTTATCTAATTGTTTCCATCTTTGTGATTAAAAACAGGATATTGAAGAACATGTTTCATGTGTAGTTGATAAAACAAGGACTTTATTTTATTTGTTTTTATTTATTTATTTTAGAGCATTTACCTGTCTGTTTTCCCATGTTGACTTTATATGTAGTATGGGAAAACAATAAGGATGAGAACTAATGACAGTTATTCCTGAGTAATATTGAAAACACCATACTGAGGAAAAAAACTGTTACTTCTGTCATGTAATTGTATACCCAGAAAGTAAAAAACTCAATCAGAATTGTATTTGGTGATTTGAAAAAGTAGCTGTAAAGAACATAAATATTTAAATTATATAAATTAAATTATACACAGAGCTCACACAAGTTAACTGGGACAAGGAGATGGTTTAATCATGTAAATATGCTTTTCCTTAGAAGCCTTACCATTGGAGTTTGATCCCTGGAACTGGGGGTAGAAGTAGAAAGCCAACTCTATAGAGTCTACGATTGCTCAGGTAAACACACAACAATAATAATAATTGGAAAAAATCAAAAGACTAATTGTGTGGAATAATGAAGAATATATGGCATCTTTAATTCTTCCAAAATGACAACCACAGAGAAGCTATTTAAAAAACAAAGAAGTCCTGGTATTTAGGACAACATATAGCCCAAAGGGCATCATGCTAAATGTAATAAGCCCAATACGGAGAATATTTTATAGCCTCACTTAAGGCTTGGAAACAGGATAAGATTTGTAAAAGCAGTAGTTGTCAGGATCCAGCATGTAAGAAAGTGAGATGTTGAAGCGATTGTAGGAAAAGAGACAGATGTATTATTACCCTTTTGAGTACATTAGCAATGTACATAATTTATGTTGATATTTAAATCTTTACAAATTTAATATTTCAAAATCAAACAGGTCAACAAAAATAATAAAAGAGCAAAATAAAATTTTACTGGAAGTTTACCCTAACGATATTTTATGTCTATGTTTGAAATCTTGTATATGAAGTGAAATCTGTTATATTAGAGTTTGATTTTTTTTCCTGAAAAATTGAGGTAGTCAGCTGGAAAATATGAATGAGTTGTACTTTGTGGTTTTGTTACTGATGTGTCTGGGTTCTTCTGTAATGCAGTGCCCAGATTCTTTGAGTCTTGTGCAAATGGAGAAAAATCAGAAGAACAGCAATGTTTGTGTAGCTTTATTAAAAGTGAGAAAATGGAGAGGCTTACACAATGGAAGGGCCAGCAAGCATGTACATCTACAAATGTGCCTTCCTTTTTATTTTACTTTTCATGGCTGTATACAGAAGGAGGAGCAAATCTCAGGACCAAGGAGAGATGTACCCTTACCTCTTATCTAACTTTGGGTCATCTGTACAGGTGTGGGCCATATATCCCATGATCTTAAGCATATGAACCCCTCGTCATGCATAACTCTGAGATAGTAAATAGAAACTTTTTTAAAGAGGTCATTTAAAGGATAGACTTGCCTTGCATGCAAGCTATACTAGTGGGAAATGGATTTCCTCCCTCTTTCTGCCAGGATGTGTCTAAGCACTAACTATTGTCAGGAGAGAAAATGCTGGGTGTTGCTCTGGGGGAAGGAGTAAGTGAGTGAGTGTGTGTGTGTGTGTGTGTGTGTGTGTGTGTGTATGTGTGTGTGTTTTCAGGGGAGAAGAACTTAGAGGAGAGACCTCATTTGCTGTTCCTATATAACGATGAACAACAAGTTATTAAGGATTAAGGAAAAATGAATGCTGAGAGATAAAATGAAGCACGGGAAGGGTGTTGATATTTCCCATTTCTCTTTCCAGCCTCTTTGTAGAAAGTAGTTTCTGACAGTTTTAGACTTGTCATATTGTCTCTTTTTTCTTCTGTTTGAGTGTCAGCCTGGAAACAGAGGAGGATTGTATCTAGAGGAGGTAGTCAGGGAAGCTAGCATGAGTGGAGGGAGGGAGAACTGTGGTCATGATGTATTGTACAAGAGAAGGAACTTTTTTTTTTAATTAAAAAAACAAGTCATAGTGAAACAATAAAAAAATGAGTAGGGTTTAGTTTTTATTCTATCCATATCAAATTACTGTTTTTATTCCAAATTTTATGTCAGAGGAAGTACCATGAGAGCAAACATCAGTAATTACTAGTTAAATCTTGTTGATTTAAATTTTACATGTCTCTGTGAGTATACGGCACATAAGTACCAATGCTCACAGTAGGCAGAAGTGGGTATCAGTTCCTTTGGAGCTAGAGGTATGGGTATTCATGAGCCACCTAACTTGGATGCTGAGAACTGACTTGGTCCTTTGAAAGAACATCAAGTGCTCTTAACAATTGAGCCACGTCTCCATTTCAACTTCCAGTCTTAAATCGCTCAACTTCATTATAACAGTTTCCAGATCCCATGCTCATAATCAGTCTGATACTTGGTATCATTTTATACTTCGCAAGACACAGGTGAAACAATATTCTCCCCATGATGCCATGAAATTTAATTTCACTGCGTTCTTTTTAGTGCAGTATCAGTCTTTCTGACTGACCCTCCCAGATTGAATTTTCCAATCTTTACTCTTAGTTCTAGGAACTCTGGAATTCTTCTTGCCTTTCATTCTACATTGTTTAAAGCTAAAATGCTTAATTAACTCCCACAGGATGAGATTCTTACCCACATCTTTATCCTCACTCTGTAGCCACTTCTAAGTTTCAAAGCATATAAGGACTTTGGATTATCACTCCTTATAGAACAGGGATGCAACTGGAGTGTGTGCTGATTTAAAACTTTCAATTTTTAAATATTAGTGTGTGTTTACTTTTATTGTAAAGTTAGGTTGCCATTCCATGTTTTATTTAAGACTTAATTCCTCTTAGCATTTAGCCAGAGGATTAATATGACTGCTGCTCCTATTCCTACTCAGATGCCAATATCATATTTTATTATAAACAGAGCTCTAGGCAGCTCACTTTGGAAATTTATATTAGACCCTCCATGAGCATGCATTAGAATGATACTTTAGCAGTGTAAGTTATAAGCACTGGCATATTTCTTTTACAGAACACAGAGGTTTCTACATACTTCTTATTTTAATTTTCTACTTGGAGTAATTTTTTAGTGGTAGGTCAATGAAGTCTATGAAAAACACTGTATTTTGTGACTTTTTCATGAATTTCCACAGTATTTTTTCTTTTTTATGTTTTTTAATTATTTATTTTTAAATTTAAATTTAAATTACAAACAAGATTGCTTCACAAGTCAGTTCCAGGTCCCTCTCCATTTCCCTCCCCTCCCACCCCCCCGTGCTCTCCCCCAACTCCCCCCAATATCCCCTCATTTCCCCAGGGAGGGTGAGGCCCTCCTTGGGGGTATCCATAGTCTGTCATTTCATCCAGGGCAGGGCCTAGACCCTCCCCCAAGAGTTTAGGGTGAGAGTGCATCTCACATTGTTGGATGGGAGTACAAAGTCCATTTGTATACTCGGGATAAATTCTGATCTACTGCCCAAGGCTCAATAAATTACCTAGGCCTCCTCACTGACACCCACATTCAGGGAGTCTTGCTCAGTCCCATGCTGGATTCCCAGGCATCAGCCTGGAAGCCAAGAGTTAACCATAGTCAGGTCAGCTGTTTCTGGGGGTTAAACCAGCCTAGCCTTAATCCCTTTGGTCATCAGTCCTCCCTCTCTGTTACTGGCTTTCTTGAGTTCAGCTCAGTGCTTAGCTGTGGGAGTCTGCCTCTTTTCCATTAGCCGCTGAATGAAGGTTCTGTTTCCGAGACTCTCTGGCCATGGGATTGTAGGCTGGCACTCCCCATATCTATGTCTAAAATCCATATATGAGAGAGTACATGCCATGCTTCTCTTTTTTTGACTGCGTTACCTCACTCAGGATGGTTTCTTCTAGTGTCATCCATTTGCCTGCAAATCTCATGATTCCATTGTTTTTTTCTGCTGAATAGTACTCCATTGTGTAAATGTACCACATTTTCTCTATCCACTCTTCAGTTGAGGGACATCTAGGTTGCTTCCAAGTTCTGGCAATTACAAATAATGCTGCTATGAACATAGTGGAACAGACATCTTTGTTGTATGAATGTGCATCTTTTGGATATATGCCTACGAGTAGAGTTGCTGGGTCTTGTGGTAGGTTTATTCCCATTTTTCTGAGGAATCTCCATACTGATTTCCAAAGTGGCTGAACCAGCTGGCACTCCCACTAGCAATGGAGGAGTGTCCCCCTTTTACCACATCCTCTCCAGCATACATTGTTGTTGGTGTTTTTGATTTTAGCCATTCTGACAGGAGTGAGATGGTATCTCAGAGTTGTTTTGATTTGCATTTCCCAGATGACTAAGGATGTTGAGCACTTTCTCAAGTGCCTCTCAGCCATTTTAGACTCCTCTATTGAAAATTCTCTATTTAGTTCTGCAGCCCACTTTTTAATTGGATCCTTTGGTGTTTTGGAGACTTGCTTCTTGAATTCTTTGTAAATTTTGGAGATCAACCCTCTGTGAGATGTGGGGTTAGTGAATATCTTTTCCCATTCTGTGGGCTGCCTTTCAGTCATGCTGACTGTGTCCTTTGCCCTACAGAAGCTTCTCAGTTTCAGGAGGTCCCATTTATTAATTGTTGATCTCACTGTCTGTGCTAGTGGTGTTATGCTCAGGAAGCTGTCTCCTGTACCAATTCGTTCAAGGGTACCTCCCATTTTCTCTTCTAAGAGGTTCGTTGTGGCTGGATTTATATTGAGGTCTTTGATCCATTTGGACTTAAGTTTTGTACATGGTGATAAACATGGATCGATCCTCATTCTTCTACATGCCAGCCTCCAGTTATGCCAGCACCATTTGTTGAAGATGCTTTCTTTATTCCATTGTATATTTTCAGCTTCTTTGTCAAAGATTGGATGTTTGTAGGTGTGGGTTAATACCCAGGTTTTCAATTCGATTCCATTGGTCTACCTGTCTATTTTTGTGCCAATACCAAGCTGTTTTCAGGACTATAGCTCTATAATAGAGCTTGAGGTCAGGGATGGTGATGCCTCTGGACCTTGCCTTGTTGAACAGGGTTGTTTTTGCTATCCTGGGTCTTTTGTTTTTCCAAACAAAATTGATTATTGTTCTTTCAAGGTCTGTGAAGAATTGTGTTGGGATTTTAATGGGGATTGCATTGAATCTGTGGATTGCTTTTGGCAGGATTGCCATTTTTACTACATTGATCCTACCTATCCAAGAGCATGGGGGATCTTTCCATTTTCTGAGGGCTTCTTTAATTTCTTTCTTTAAAGATTCAAAGTTTTTACGATACAGGTGTTTCACTTGTTTGGTTAGCGTTACCCCAAGGTATTTTATGTTGTTTGTGGCAATTGTAAAGGGTGATATTTCTCTGATTTCTTTTTAAGCCCTTTTATCATCTGTATATAGTAGGGCTACTGATTTTCTTGAGGTGATCTTGTAGCCTGCCACTTTGCTGAAGGTGTTAATCAGCTGTAAGAGTTCCCTGGTAGAGTTCTTTGGGTCATTGATGTAAACTATCATATCATCTGCAAATAGTGAGTTTGACCTCTTCCTTACCAATTTGTACCCTCTTGATCTCCTTTTGTTGTTGTATGGCTCTGGCTAGAACTTCAAGTACCATGTTGAAAAGGTATGGAGAGAGTGGACAGCCTTGTCTTGTTCCTGGTTTTAGAGGAATTTCATTGAGTTTCTGTCCATTTAGTTTGATGTTGGCTTTTGGTTTACTGTTTATTGCTTTTATTATGTTTAGGTATGTTCCTGTTATCCCAGATCTTTCCAAGACCTTTATCATGAAGGGATGTTGTATTTTGTCAAAGGCTTTTTCAGCATCTAGTGAGATGATCATGTGATTTTTGTTTTCCAGCTTGTTTATATGCTGGATTATGTTGATGGATTTTTGTATGTTGAACCATCACTGCATCCCTGGGATGAAACCTACCTGATCGTGGTGAATGATTGTTTTGTTGTGTTCTTGGAATCCGATTTGCCAGTATTTTATTGAGTATTTTTGCATCAATGTTCATGAGGGATATTGGTCTGAAGTTCTCTTTCTTAGTTGTGTCTTTGTGTGGCTTGGTGATCAAAGTTATTGAAGTCTCATAGAAAGAGTTTGGCAAAGACCCTTCTGCTTCTATTGCATGGAATACTTTGAGAAGAATTGGTATAAGCTGTTCTTTGAATTTCTGGTAGAATTCTGCACTGAGGCCATCTGGACCTGGACTTTTTTTGGTTGGGAGATTTTGATGACTGCTTCTATTTCCATAGGGGTTATAGGTCTATTTAAATTGCTTATCTGTTCTTGATTTAATTTTGGCAAGTGATAGCTATCCAGGAAGTCATGCATTTCCTTTAAATTTTCGAATTTTGTGGAGTACAGGTTTTCTTTCTTTTTTTATCATTTTTTATTTTAATTTTAAATAGCTTGTTTTACCTGTCAACCCCAGTTCCCTCTCCCTCCCCTCCTCCCGCACTCCCCTTCCCCCCCCTCCCTCCCACCCTATTGCCAAATCCTTCCACATAGGGGATATCTAGAGTCTGTCATTTCACTCTGGGTAGGGTCAAGGCACTCCCCTAAGAGTCCAGGCTGAGAGAGCATCTCTCTTTGTGCTATAGGCACATGAAGACAGTTTGTATACCAGGGATAGACACTGATCCACAGCTCAGGGCCCCATAGGTTGCCCAGGCCTTCTCACTGACACTCACTTTTGGGGGGGTCCAGATCAGTCCCATGCTGGCCTCCCCACTGTCGGTCTGGGGTACAAGAGCACTCCGCTGTTCAGATCAGCTGTCTCTGCTGGTTTTGCCAGCTCATTCTTTGCCAATTTGCTCATCACTCCTCTCTCTCTGTCACTGGGTTCCTTGGGTTCAGTTCAGTGCTTAGTTGTGTGTTTGCCTCTGCTTCCATCAGTCACAGGATGAAGGCTCCCGGATGGTTATAGACATCAAGTTCATTATCAGGAATGGGCATTCGAGGTGGTCCCTCCACTATTGCTTAGCTTGCCAATTGATGTTATACCTTTAGATCACTCGAGGTCACTCTGGTGCCTGATCTGTCTTCGATCCTATGATTCCCTCTTCCCCCTATTCTACCCCCACCCACTCAACTTCCTGTTCCCCCATGACCAACTCCCTTCCTCTTTACCCCCTCTATTCTTCCCAGGTCCCACTCCCCCCACCCCTCGCCGTGTTCCCATCATCAGAGGATCTTGTCTCCATCCTCTTCTCTTGGGTACTATGCGTATATGCATATCTTTTAGGTTCTTTCCTATTTCCCAGACTCTCTATCTGTGGAAGTGCAGACTGGCACTATCCTGATCCATATCTAGAATCCATATATGAGTGAGTACATACCGTGTTTGTCTTTTTGCGACTGGGTTACCTCACTCAGGATGGTTTCTTCCAGTGCTATCCATTTCCCTGCGAATTTCAAGATTCCATTGTTTTTTTCTGCTGAGTAATACTCCATTGTGTAAATGTACCACATTTTCTCTATCCACTCTTCAGTTGAGGGGCATCTAGGTTGCTTCCAGGTTCTGGCTATTACAAACAATGCTGCTATGAACATAGTGGAGCAGATGCTCTTGTTGTATGAACTTGCCTCATTTGGATATATGCCTAAGAGTGGAATTGCTGGGTCTAGTGGTATATTAATTCCCATTTTCCTGAGGAATCTCCATACTGATTTCCAAAGAGGCTGTATGAGTCGGCATTCCCACCAGCAGTGGAGGAGTGTTCCTCTCTCTCCACATCCTCTCCAGCATAAATTGTCTTCGATGTTTTTGATTCTAGCCATTCTGACAGGAGTAAGATGGTATCTCAGAGTTGTTTTGATTTGCATTTCCCTGATGGCTAAGGATGTTGAGCACTTTCTTAAGTGTCTCTTGGCCATTTTAGCCTCCTCTACTGAGAATTCTCTATTTAGCTCTGTACCCCACCTTTCAAGTGGATCCTTTGGTGTTTTGGAGACTTGTTTCTTGAGTTCTTTGTAAATTTTGGAGATTAGCCCTCTGTCAGATGTAGGGTTAGTGAATATCTTTTCCCATTCTGTGGCCTGCCTTTTTGTCTTTTTGACTGTGTCCTTTGCCTTACAGAAGCTTTTTAGTTTCAGAAGGTCCCATTTGTTAATTGTCGATCTCAGTGCCTGTGCCACTGGTGTTATGTTTAGGAAGTGGTCTCCTGTACCAACTCGTTGAAGAGTATCTCCCACTTTCTCTTCTAAAAGTTTCAGTGTGGCTGGATGTATGTTGAGATCTTTGATCCATTTGGACTTAAGTTTTGTACAAGGCGATAAACATGGATCTATCTGCAGTCTTCTGCATACCAGTACCCAGTTATGCCAGCACCATTTGTTGAAGATGCTTTCTTTTTTCCACTGTACAGTTTTAGCTTCTTTGTCAAAAATCAGGTGTTCATAGGTGTGTGGGTTAAAATTAGGGCTTTCAATTCGGTTCCATTGGTCTACCTGCCTATTTTTGTGCCAATACCAAGCTGTTTTCAGGACTATAGCTCTATAATAGAGCTTGAAGTCAGGTATGGTGATGCCTCCTGAAGTTCCTTTATTGTATAGGGATGTTTTGGCTATCCTGGGCCTTTTGTTTTTCCATATAAAGTTGATTAATGTTCTTTCCAGGTCCTTGAAGAATTGTGATGGAATTTTGATAGGGATTGCATTGAATCTATAGACTGCTTTTGGCAAGATTGCCATTTTTATTATGTTGATCCTACCAATCCAAGAGCATGGGAGATCTTTCCATTTTCTGGTATCTTCTTTGATTTCTTTCTTCAAAGACACAAAGTTCTTGATATACAGGTCTTTCATTTCCTTGGTTAACATTATCCCCAGATATTTGATGCTGTTTTTGGCTATTGTAAAAGGTGATGTTTCTCTGATTTCTTCCTCAGTCACTTCATCATCTGTATATAATAGGGCCACTGATTTTTTTGAGTTTACCTTGTATCCTGCCACATTGCTGAAGGTGTTTATCAGCTCTAGGAGTGACCTTGCAGAGTTTTTTGGGTCACTTATGTAAACTATCATATCATCTGCAAATAATGAAAGTTTGACTTCTTCTTTTCCTATTTGTATCCCCTTTATCTCCTTTTGTTGTCTTATTGCTGTAGCTAGAACTTCAAGTACAATATTGAAGAGATATGGAGAGAGTGGACAGCCTTGTCTTGTTCCTGATTTTAGAGGAATTGCTTTGAGTTTCTCTCCATTTAGTTTGATGTTAGCTGTTGGTTTACTGTATATTGCTTTTATTATATTCAGGTACGTTCCTGTTATCCCTGATCTCTCTAGGACCTTTATCATGAAGGGGTGCTGGATTTTGTCAAAGGCTTTTTCAGCATCTAGTGAGATGATCATGTGGTTTTTCTTTCACAGTTTGTTAATATGGTGGATTACATTGATGGCTTTTCTAATGTTGAACCATCCCTGCATTCCTGGGATGAAGCCTACTTGATCATGGTGGATGATTTTTCTGATGTGTTCTTGAATCCGGTTTGCGAGTATTTTATTGAGTATTTTTGCATCGATGTTCATGAGGGAAATTGGTCTATAGTTCTCTTTCTTAGTTGTGTCTTTGTGTGGCTTGGGTATCAAGGTAATTGTAGCCTCGTAGAAAGAGTTTGGCAGTGAGCCTCCTGCTTCTATTGTGTGGAATACTTTGACGAGTATTGGAATGAGCTCTTCTTTGAATTTCTGGTAGAATTCTGTACTGAAGCCATCTGGGCCTGGGCTTTTTTTTGTTTGGGAGACTTTTGATGACTGCTTCTATTTCATTAGGGGTTATAGGTCTGTTTAGATTATTTATCTGTTCTTGATTTAGTTTTGGCAAGTGATATCTATCCAGGAAATTGTCCATTTCCTTTAAATTTTCAAATTTTGTGGAGTACAGATTTTCAAAGTATGCCCTGATGATTCTCTTGATTTCCTCAGAGTCGTTGTTATGTCCCCTTTTTCATCCCTGATTTTGTTAATTAGCATGTTCTCTCTCTGTCTTTTGGTTAGTTTGGACAGAGGTTTATCTATTTTGTTGATTTTCTCAAAGAACCAACTCTTTGTTTCATTGATTCTTCTCAGTGTTTTCCTGGTTTCTACTTGATTGATTTCAGCCCTCAATTTGATTATTTCCTGGCGTCTGCTCCTCCTGGGGGAGTTTGCTTCTTTTTGTTCTAGAACATTCAGCTGTGCTATTAATTCTCTAGTATGACTGTTCTCCAGTTTTTTCATGTGGGCACTTAGTGCTATAAACATCCTCTCAGCACTGCTTTCATAGTGTCCCATAAGTTTGTGTATGTTGTGTCTTCATTCTCATTGAAATCGAGGAAGTCTTTAATTTCTTTTTTTATTTGTTCCTTTACCCAGGGATGGTGCAATTGTGCATTGTTCAATCTCCATGAGTTTGTAGGGTTTCTGCGATTTGTGTTATTGTTGAATTCTAATGTTAATGCATGGTGGTCTGATAAGATGCAGGGAGTTATTCCAATTTTTTTGTATCTGTGGAGATTTGCTATGTTTCCTATTATGTGGTCAATTTTAGAGAAGGTTCCATGTGGTGCCGAGAAGAAGGTATATCCCTTTGTATTTGGGTGGAATGTTCTATAGATATCTGTTAAACCCAGTTGGGTCATAACTTCTATTAATTCTTTTGTTTCTTTGTTAAGTTTCTGTCTGGAGGTCCTGTCTAGCGGTGAGAGCAGAGTGTTGAAGTCTCCTACTATTAGTGTGTGAGATTTTATGTGCATTTTGAGCTTTAGTAATGTTTCTTTCACGAATGTAGGTGCCTTTGTATTTGGGGCGTAGATGTTTAAAATTGAGACTTCGTCTTGATGTATTTTTCTTTTGATGAATATGAAGTGCCCTTCTTCATCTCTTTTGATTGATTTTAATTTGAAGTCTAATTTGTTAGATATTAGGATTGCTACGCCCGCTTGTTTCTTGGGGCCGTTTGATTGGAAGATCTTTTCCCAGCCCTTTACTCTGAGATAACGTCTGTCTTTGTTGTTGAGATGTGTTTCTTGTATGCAGCAGAAGGAAGGGTTCTGTCTTCGTATCCATTCTGCTAGTCTGTGTCTTTTTATAGGCAAGTTGAGGCCGTTGACATTGAGGGATATTAATGACCATTGATTGGTGATCCTTGTTTGCGCTTGATTTATTGTTAGTGAAGTTATTTTGTGTTGTTTCTCCTCCCTTTTTCTTTTAGTGTTTTGTAAAGTATGATTATATATTGCCTGTGTCTTTGTGAATGTAGTTATCTTCCTTGGCTCTAGGTTTTCCTTCTAGCATTTTCTGTAGAGCTGGATTCATGGATACGTATTGTTTAAATCTGGCTTTGTCATGGAATATTTTGTTTTCTCCATCTATGGTAATTGAGAGCTTTGCTGGATATAGTAGTCTGGGCTGGCATCCTTGTTCCCTTAGCGTTTGTAGGACATCTGACCAGGATCTTCTGGCTTTCATCGTTTCCATTGAGAAGTCAGGTGTAATTCGGATAGGTCTGCCTTTGTATGTTACTTGGCCTTTTTCTTTAGCTGCTCTTAATATTTTCTCTTTGCTCTGTAGGTTTGATGTTTTGATTATTATATGGCGAGGTGACTTCTTTTTCTGGTCAAGCCTATTTGGTGTTCTGTAAGATTCTTGTACTTTCATAGGCATATCTTTCTTTAGGTTAGGGAAGTTTTCTTCTATGATTTTGTTGAATATGTTTTCTGTACCTTTAAGTTGAAGTTCTTCACCTTCTTCTATACCTATTATTCTCAGGTTTGGCTTCTTCATGGTGTCCCATATTTCCTGGATATTTTGTGTTAAGGATTTGTTGGTTTTGAGATTTTCTTTGGTTGACGACTCTATATCCTCTAATGAGTCTTCAACACCTGAGATTCTCTCTTCTATCTCTTGTATTCTATTGGTGATACTTGCATCTGTAGTTCCAGACCGTTTACCGAGCTTTTCTATTTCCAGCATCCCTTCATTCTGTGTTTTCTTTATCGTTTCTATTTCAGCTTTCAATCCTTCAACTGTTTGAGCTGTTTCCTTAATTTTCTTGGTTGTTTTTTCTTGGTGCTCTTTAGATTCTTTGAGAGATTTGTTTATTTCTTGAATTTTTCCCCCATTTCATGGATTTTTTTGTTTGTTTTTTCTTCTATTTCTTTAAGGGATTTCCTCGTTTCTTCTTTGAGGCTCTCCATCATCTTCATGAAATAATTTTTAAGGTCTGTCTCCTCTTCTTCATCTATGTAGTGCTTTTCGGGACTTGCTGGTGTTGGATCCCTGGATTCTGGTGGGGTCATGTTGGTGTTTCTATTGCTGAGTGATCTCTTATTCTGTCTTCTTCCCATCTCTTCTTCCAGTGGGTGCTGGTGGGGTCTTTCCGTCTCCACTGGTCTCCTTCCTTACTGCGGGCTGAAGCTGGGCTCCCTGGAGTTGGGGTCTTGGAGGGGCTGATCTCTTTCCTGTGTGGGCAGCTCTTCTGGAAGCCGGGAGCGGCCCCGAAGATGGAGGGGGATGGGTGATGGGCGGGCGGTCCCAGCTGGAGACCCAATCTCACCTGAAGCTGGGCTCGCTGGGTTGGGGTCTTGGAGGGGCTGATCTCTTTCCTGTGTGGGCGGCTCTTCTGGATGCCGGGAGCAGCCCAGAAGATCGTGGGGGGATGGGTGATGGGCAGGCGGTCCCCGCTGGAGACCCAATCCGAGTACAGGTTTTCAAAGTATGACTTGATGATTCTCTGGATTTCCTCAGAGTCTGTTGTTTTGTCCCCCTTTTCATTTCTGATTTTGTTAATTTGCATATTCACTCTCTGCTGTTTGGTAAGTTTGGACAAAGGTTTGTCTATCTTGTAGATTTTCTCAAAGATCCAACTCTTCATTGCATTGATTCTTTGTATTGTTTTCCTAGTTTCTACTTTATTGATTTCAGCCCTCAATTTGATTATTTCCTGGCATCTACTCCTCCTGGGGTAGTTTGCTTCTTTGTGTTCTCGAGCTTTCAGCTTTGCTGTTAAATCTTTAGTATAACTATTCTCCGGTTTCTTCAAGTGGGCACCTAGTGCTATGAACTCCCTTCCCCCGTAGCACTGCTTTCAAAGTGTCCCATAGGTTAGGGTAAGTTGTGTCTTCATTCTAATTGAATTTGAGCAAGTCTTTAATTTCTTTTTTTTGTTTCTTCTTTGACCCAGGAATGGTGCAGTTTTGCATTATTCAATTTCAATTAGATTGTAGGTTTTCTGCAATTTATATTGTTGTTGAATCCTAATTTTAAAGCATGGTGGTCTGATAAGATTCATGGAGTTATTCCATTTTTTTTGAAGCTGCTGAGGTTTGATATGTTGCCAAATATGTGGTCGATTTTTGAGAAGATTCCATGTGGTGGTGAGTTGAAGGTATATTCTTTTTTATGTGGATGAAATGTTCTATAGATATCTGTTAATCCCAGTTGGGTCATTACTTCTATTAGACCCTTTGCTTCTTTGTTGAGTTTCTGTCTGGTATTCCTGTCTAGTGGTGAGAGTGGTGTGTTGAAATCTCCCACTATAACTCTGTGGGGTTTTATATGTGATTTAAGTTTTAGTAATGATTCTATTACGAATGTGGATGCCTTTGTATTTGGGGCATATATGTTCAGGATAGACACTTCATCTTGGTGGATTTCACCTGTGATGAGTATGTAATGACCTCCTTCACCTCTTTTGATTGATTTTATTTTAAAGTCTAATTTGTTGAATATTAGGATTGCTTCCCCTGCTTGTTTCTTGTGCCCATTTGATTGGAAAATTTTTTCCCAACCTTTAACTCTGAGGTAATATCTGTCTTTGAGGGTATGGTGTGTTTCTTGTATGCAGCAGAAGGATGTGTTCTGTCTTCGAATCCATTCTGCTAGCCTGTGTCTTTTTATGGGTGAGTTAAGGCCATTAATGTTGAGGGATATTAATGACTATTGATTGCTCATTCTTCTTTGATTTGGAATGGTTGTTGTTGTTGGAATTATCTGTGGAATTTCACCCCTTTGTTCTTTTGGCTATTGGTAGAGAGGGATTCTCTAATGCCTATGTTTTTCTGGTTGTATTTAACTTCCTTGTGGTTTTCCTTCCAAAACTTTCTGTAGGGCTGAGTTAGTGGATACGTATTGCTTGAATCTAGTTTTGTAATGGAATATCTTGTTTTCTCCATCTATTGTGATTGAGAGCTTTGCCGGGTATAGTAGTCTGGGCTGGCATCCATGGTCTCTTAGTGTTGTTAGAATATCTATCCATGATCTTTGGCTTTCAGAGTTTCCATGGAGAAGTCAGGTGTAATTGTGATAGGTTTTCCTTTATATTTTACTTGGCCTTTTTCCTTAGCTGCTCTTAATATTCTTTCTTTATTCTGTATATTTGGGGTCTTGATTATTATGTGGCGAGGGTACTTTTTTTCTGATCCACTCTATTTGGTGTTCTGTAAGCTTCTTGTACCTTCATTGGCATGTCTTTCTTAGGGTTGGGAACGTTTTCTTCTATGATTTTGTTGAATATGTTTTCTTCCCCTTTGAGGTGGTTTTCTTCACCTTCTTCTATACCTATTATTCTTAGGTTTGGTCTTTTCATGGTGTCCCATATTTCCTGGATGTTTTGTGTAAATGATTTGTTGGACTTAAGATTTTCTTTGGTTGATGAATCCATTTCTCCTAGTGTATCTGCAACACCTGAGATTCTCTCTTCCATCTCTTATATTCTGTTGGTAATGCTTGTATCAGTAGTACCTGACCGTTTGCCCAGCTTTTCTATTTCCAGCCTTTCTTCAGATTGTGTTTTTTTTAATGTCTCTATTTCAGTTTTCAACTCTTGCACTGTTTGAATTGTATTTTGTAATTTTCGGTTTATCTTTTCATCCATTTGTTGCATTTTTTGAATTTTTGGTTTTTTTTTCTTCCATTTTTTGCATTTTTTGGTTTGCTTTTTCTTCCAGTTCTTGTATTTTTTGGTTTGTTTTGTCTTCCATTTCTTGCATATTTTGATATATTTTTTCTTCCATTTCTTTTAGGGATTTTCCTATATCTTCTTTTAGGGCCTGTATCATTTTCAGGAAGTTGTTTTTAAGGTCATTCTCTTCTGCTTCATTTGCATTGGAATGTTGGAATCTTGCTGATGTGGACTCTCTAGAATCTGGCGGTGTCATATTTGTTTTTCTGTTTTGCTGAGTGTTTTTGTATTTTCTCTTTCCCACCCCTTCTTCTAGTGGGTGTAGAAAGAAACCCTTACTGGTCTGGTGGTTATGGGACCAGAGTTCCCTTTCGGAGGGTGCAAGCAAGTCCAATACTCTGGTAGTTCTCCTCTTCTTGGTCCTGGCCCTGGTCCCGTGGGTGTAGAAGAAGACCAGGAATCTATGGTAGGTAGATAGGCTGCCACCTGTAGGGGAGACTCAGTGGCAGTCTCCAGGGGTTGGAGCACAGGGCCCAGAAACAGACCCCAAATTGCCTGGTCCCGTGGGTGGAGAAAAACACAAGGAAACTGATGTGTGTAGGCTCGCACTGGGAGGGAAGGCTCACTGGTGGTCTGCAGGCACTAGTCCAGTGGTTGGACAAGAAGTCCAGAAAACTGGGGTGCGTATGCTCCCACCGGGAGGGGGAGGCTCTCTGGCAGTCCCAAGGACTGGAAGGCAGGCCCAGAATCAATGCCTGGTTTACCTGGTCTCCTGTTCCTGTTGATGGAAGAGAAGACCAGGAATCTGGGGTGCATGGCTCCTGCCAGCATGGGAGGCCCTGTGGCAGTCCCCAGGCACTGGAAGAGGTTTATATTTTAATACATTTTAAACATAAATTTCAAGCACAAAGGTTTAGAGAAAGGGAGATGCTTTGGGAACGAATAAGACACATCCAACTATGAATATAATTTTTCTAAGGGAGATTTACAATTCAGTGATGTATAGCATTTGCTGTACACAACACTTTGGTTTCTCAAAAGATTGACAAGAAACTTCCCTGTCTCTGCCTCTCTATCTATTTCTCTCTTTCTCCTCGTAAATGAAATTATAGGATTGCTCTGGAGGTACACTGAGTATGATTGCAATCTGATAAAGAAAACACAGGATCCACCAGGGGTTTCTGGTGAAATTTCTACAACATTGCAGGTTGAACACTGGAAAGGGAGACGCCTTAAGCAAATGTGAATTGTGTGAAAGAATTCTTGTTTCTCACCTCAAGGGGGCCTTCACTCTAACTTCTGAGTCAAGAGTCCTTTCTCCCCCCATGCTCTTTTCATTTTCCCTGTCTCTCTTATCACCCCAAATCCTGTGCATCACTATTTCTTCTGATGCCAATGATTCTCAGATCATCAGTCTCACACTCATATTACCACTGCCGCCAAACTTCTGTCACTTTCGTGTCCAACACCACTGAGAGCAGCAGCACTGCCACACTGCAGTGACAGCCCATTCTGCTAGCATCCCAATCATACTGCTATGGCAGCCTCTTCCTTTGTTACTGCTAAAAGCTTGTACCCTGTTGACCGACTGCAACTGCTTCCCTTACTGTATTTCTCTCATATATATACTACTGGGCTATAACCGTCTCTGTTAATATAATGATGAGCTTCCTTCAGGCTTACCATATTCTAATAGGGCTTCATTTCCATTATGTTCTTATTTTTATCCCTGGAATTTCATGAAGTCTAAGAGCATCTGGCAATTTTGAGCATATTCAACAATGGTAGAGAAGTGACAGACAGATTACGTACACAGACTGCAGTAATTTTAACCAACTGCGTCCCTTCTGGTTTCATATGGATATATTACAGGGGAATTTGACCTTTTGGAAACACCGAGTTGCACCCTCATCCCTCACTGCCTCCCTTTCTGGCTTTGTTTCATGAACACATTGATCTCTACAAATTGAAATAATATGAATATTTTCACTTATTATAATCTGATGATATTTGACTATCCTCTGGTTTTATTATATCTATGATATATAAAGAATTTCCAATACTATTATTTCACTTGAATGTAAGCCTAGTGTAATACTTAGGTTTCTATTTCTGTGAGAAATCATCATGACTAAAAGCAACTTGGAGAAGAAATGATTTATTTGGATCATATGTTATAGTGCATCATCAGTATTAAAGTAGGAATTCATTATGATTGATATCTGAACCTCCATTTTAACTTCAGTGTACTATTTTTTTTGTGAAATTAAGTATGTTATAAGCTTATAGTCTTTGTTTCAAATCTATGAGAAAAGACTCTTCAACTTGATGTTTTTTAAAGCACACTGGACTCTCCCCTACATATAATGCACAAAAATAAATCATTCTTCTCATTATTTTATCAGATATTTTAGTACTTATTAGACATGAAATATATATGTATACATATTCATAAACACTATAAACTGGTTTCTATTTAAAGATAAAGCCACATATATGACTATGTCATATTAGCCTTATTTAGGCAACTTAAGAGAAGAAAGGTTTGTTTCAACTCCCAGTTTCAGAGAGGCTTTAGTCTAACATGTAAGAAGGCCTCCTTCAAATACAACATGATACAGGAGTCAGCCTGTGGTTAAGATTTCTAAAAACTTGGTGAACCAGGAATCAGAGTTCAGAGAAAAGAAAATGGGCTGGTTATAATTTTGAAGGCTGAACTCTAATGGACTACTTCCTGAAGCAAGGCTTTACCTAGTAAGTCTCCCCAACTCAATTTCCCTAACACACTTTAGCACTGTGTTAGTGGAACAAGCACTCAGAGCAAAGGCTTTTGTGATGAGTTTCATATTCAAACTCTAACAGAGACCTACCAACATTTTTATATTATGAATAAATGTTAATACACATTCATTACTAAATAATTAGAAGTCATAATAAACTCTTAAACTCTTAAATATTAATCCAGAAATATTTAGACATCTCTTTAATTTTGCTTTTCTCTGTTGCAATTGTCCAAATACTAGGCTCTTTGCACTAAACCAGTGTGACTGCAAAGGGAACACACTTGATGGGGATTATAAATGCTCTACTACTTGATAGCACATTATCTGTAAGCAAATGGAGGCCTTACCTCTGTTCTCAGACTTTTGATGATCTGGGTAGAAGCTAAAAGAAGCTACTCCATTTCAGTAGGTTAAAACTTAATCCAGAGTAGAACTCTCTCTCTCTCATTTCTGTGAAGCTGAGGGTCAGGAAACCAGTAGTATCTACTTACTGTATTCTTGTGTGGTGGAATGGATAATATTAAGGACAGTGACTCCATCTGAAAACAGCAACTCATTTACCTTTCCAATGGCCCAGTTTCTAGTGTCATTACCTTTTAAGCATAAACATTTTAGAAAAATGCAATTATTCAGAGAATTGCAGTCATCTAACACCCTCTGTTTTAACTCAGAGAAGCTATCTTTCTTACTGTCTGACATCATATTTTAAATTATGTTTTAGTATGCATATTTACAAAAAATAAGAATAGCATGTTCAAAGTATGGTACAATTCTCTGTGAATATGAATAAGAAAAAGATAGGTTTTTCTCTCTCATGTGCGTGTGCGTGTGTGCGTGCATGTGTGTGTGCGTGTATGTGTGTGTGTGTGTGTGTGTGTTCAAGACTTGCCATCATGACATTGATAAAGAAGAAAGAATAATGCCAAGAGTTCATTCTGGGGCTTACTACATAATTCTTTGCTGCCAAACTTTAAGAATTCTTGTGTGAGGATGACCCCAGCTAAGAATCTGAGCAGTACTGAAGAGGGTATCTTAACTGCTCTTCCCCTGTAATCATATTGATGACTATCTTAATTGTCATCCTAGAACCTTCAGTCAATAACTGATGGCAGCAGATGCAGAGATTCACATCTAAGCACTAAGCTAAACTCCACGAGTCCAGTCATAGAGAGGATGAAGGTATAATATGAGCAAGGAGCTCAAGAACATGATGGGGAAACTCACAGAAACAACTGACCAGAGCAAGTAGGAGCTCACTGACTCCAAATTGAGAGCTGGGGGATCTGCATAAGACCAAACTAAATTCTCTGAATGAGGGTAACAGTTGGTGGTTTGGGCAGTTTGTAGGACCATTAGCAGGGGAACCAGTATTTATTCCTACTGTATGAACTGATGTTTTAGAGCCCTTTACCTGTGGAAAGATAGCTTGCTCAGTCTAGATACAGTGGAGAGGGCTTTGGTCCTACTGCAAGTGATGTGATAATCTTTGTTGATTCCCCATGGGAGGTCTTACCCTCTCTGAAGAGTGGATGGGGAAAAGGTGGGGGGGGGGCTGTAGGAGGACAGGCAGGAGAGGGAACTGGGATTAGTATGTAAAGTAAGATTGTTTTAAAAATAATAAAAAGAAAAAGTCTTGTGTGAATTCACAAAAATGTGTTCTGTGGAAGCTAGCTTTGGTTAATAAACTGGATAAACACTAGAAGAAGAAAGAATTATAATAGTAAAAAAAGGCTTTAATCTTCAAGGCAGCTCACATATCTACATTACTCAACAAGGAAAATGATCTTAACGTTTGGAATGACAACATAAATAAATACTGAAGACTAAGAAGCAACATTTGTAGACTCACACTGATTAGCCTCAACAAACTACAATTTTATGAAATGATTTACAAAAGGAATTGCAATACAAGAATGGAGATAAAAATGGGAGATTTTTCTCAATAGTTCTTTAAAATGTATGTATTTAAAAATAGTAACAACTAATGAAATAATAGTAATTGTATTAGTGTATCATTTTTTAAAGTTTGGAATTGTTGCAAAAAGGATGGGAGTTAATAAGAGAGGACTGCCACGGCATCTATTATGGCATCTGTTACCTACGCTCTCCCTCTCCACCTTCTGCTCTTCTTTGCAAAGTGTCTTCCATCTGTTTTCTGTCTCTATATGTTTTACATATATCTCTTTAATAGATGACAATGTTGACAGTAAGACGGGTTATTGTAGAGAAGTTTATATAACAGACATTATTAATATTTCAGAATAAATAACAGAAGTATCATGTTTGATATAAAGTTGAGTGAAAACTAAACTATTCATAAACTAGCAGGACTGGAAAAATATAAAGTTTCATGATAAGTACAAAAGTCAGGCCATAAAATTTGAGACAGTAGAGCTCATATGGATAAGGTAGTTTTGAATTAATTACTATATTTTGTATCATGACTGTGTGTTAGAACATCTACATTGATAAAATTTAGGCATTAATGGATTGATAAAGTTAGAAGATGTTGACATAAAAATATCAGAGAGAATGTAATATGACTTGATTCATCACATGACAAATGCTTATAAAAGTTTGAGAGGGATCCTGGGAAACATGAAAGGAGTAATTTTTAAATACAAAAATGGGAACAGAAGTTCAATACCACTTCTCAGGTTTTGAGACCCATAATCTATTCAACTGAAGCAATTTGTAAATCTTTTTTTAAATTTTGTTTCCTTTTGCATACAGGTATAGACAATCTGTGAACTACTCCTAGAAGTGTATTCCATTTTCTCAGGCATCAATAGAGTTGGGCTTTAAGTGTGTGCCACTTTACCTGGCCTTGCCAATATTTTAATTGTAGTAAGATGGCACCAGTAATGACGTATAACAATGTAGTGAAATAACATATTCCACTAACTTCAACCTAAGTGTTGAAAAGAGAAACTATGTTAATTGTCTTGTTTATTCTTCAGCATTCCATGAGGTAGAATCAAAGAAGAAGAAATAAAATTCTTAATTTGTTCAAAGACAGAGTGCTATTGAGTCATAGTATAAAGTATTAGGGGGTGAATTATTGTAGGATAGTAATATTACATTAAACACATTTTAATGCTAGAGGTATATGTGCTTATCATGAATTCATGGTCTTAATTAGAAATTATAAACTCATTCAATATCTTAGGTGTAAGATTTTTAATAGAACAGTTTTTGCATTTGCAAGATAAGGAGGTATAGGATCAGCAACAGAAATCTCTGAGCTTTTCTCAGCAGTGAAATATATTTAGATTTCAGTTTCATTAGGTCTGTTGATAGCTCTGTGGTTTCTTCAGATAAGCCTCCTGAGTTTTTTGTGCTTCTTCAGATAGCAACAATTAAGGCATTTAATGAGCATATCCCTTTGTGAACAGAAAGGAGCAGAAATGGATTGGGATTTGGGAAGAGGGGAAATGGGGGAAGGAATGGGAGGATAGGAAGGAAGGGAAACTTCAGAAAATAACTAACTAGCCAAAAAATACTGACCACTAATGCTACATTTTAGTATTTAATAACACTCCCTAACTAAGCCTATAGTGAAAGACTATTTGTAGCTTCTTGAGTAGCCATAGTAAGATGATCATAATTCAAGGCTAGCTTGGGCTTCAAGGAACTTAAGGCCACCTGTAAAACTGTCTCAAAATAAGCAAAGTAAAAAGCAAGCTGAGATATAGTTCAGTAATTGTCTTAGAGTTTCTACTTGCTTCACTTGTCAATACCAGCTCCCTCTCCCTCCCCTCTTTCCCCGACCCCCATCAGCCCCCCTATACCCCAATCCATCCCCCTCTGCTCCCCAGGGAGGGTGAGACCCTCCATGGAGGATCTCCAAAGTCTGTCATGTCATCTGGGGCAGGGCCTAGGCCCTCCCACATGTGTCCGTGCTGAGAGAATATCCCTCCATGTGGAATGGGCTCCCCAAGTCCATTCATGTACTAGGGATAAATACTGATCTACTACCGGAGGCCCCATAGATTGCCAAGGCCTCCTCACTGACACCCAAATTTAGGGGGTCTGGATCAGTCCCATGCTGGCCTCTTAGTCATCAGTCTGGGGTCCATGAGCTCTCCCTTGTTCAGATGAACTGTTTCTGTGGGTTTCACCAGCCATGTCTTAACCCTTTTGCTCATCACTCCTCCCTCTCTGCAACTGGATTCCAGGAGTTCAGTTAGTGTTTAGCTGTGGGTGTCTGCTTCTGCTTCCATCAGCCACTGGATGAAGACTCTAGGATGGCATATAAGCATTTACCTTACACGTCCACATCATATTCCATTAAATAGGTCAGGGCAGGAACCTATTTGAATGGGACAGAAACCTGGGGGCAGTACTGATGCAGAAACCGTAGAAGGATGCTGCTTACTGGTTTCCTCCTCATGACCTGCCCAACCTGCTTCTTATATAATAAATAACCTGTGTGTTCAACTCAGGCATTATAACTTTGCCCCTTCTTCCTATATTTCTTTATTTGGTTATATGCCTAATATATGAACCTGCCTGCCAGGACATTTTTGGTATTCTCTCTCTCTGAACATCCCATCTTCTTTATAGCTGCTCACAGATTATTGTTGAGCCTCTCTTCCTCCTTGACATCTCTCTATATAAGAGAGCATCATTCCTTATCTTATCCATCTTTTAACTTGTGGCAATTGCCAACATCTCCAACTTGCCTGCTCTGTAGGTTTTTCTCTCTGCCGAACTTAATAAAATTTTTACTTGTGTTTCCTTCTGACCTCTCTTTTCATTCTCTTATCTGTATACTAAGAAATTGTTTCTTGGTAACAACTCTATTATGTTTCAACAGTAGGCAAGCTGGTGAACAGGCTTTCCAAGGAGAGACTATTTCAGATACAAACTGTAGCTTATTCTGAAGAAGTTACTCTTTTCTAGTGTCTTGCTATATTCCTTTGGCAGATCTGATTTCCATTTGTGTAATCCTATACTTCCTTAGTAAAGTTTGATGCTATATGTTCTAAATATTCTGGCAACCTCTCTCCTGCTCAATGTAGCAATCCCTCTGTGCCCCTGCTATGAGATGTATGTCAGTAAATCCTTGAACTTGAGATTATGTCATTTCAGACTTAAAAATAGCAATGCTCCATGGTGAGAATCTGGATAAATGTGGGTACAGACATTAAAGTGAAGGATAACAAAAGACAGAGAAAAGACATAGAAGACAGGGAAGGGAGAAGGAAGGGGGAATGGGTCCTCGCATTTCAATTATAGAATAATCCTTGCAGAAGAAAGAGATAATAAACAAGGGCTATGTAATTATCCTAGCCATATCAGAATAAGCAAAGCAGGAGGTACTGTCTATACACAGTGCAAACATGAGCCAGAATACTAGGGGCAGAGGAAGGACTCACTCACCAAGAAATAGAATCTCCATGGTCAGACATTATTTTTAAAGTACTCAGTATACTAATCTTTCTGAATAATAAAAGTTTCTGGATATCAGTTGTTATATTTTATAGTTTAGAGATAACTGTTGACTTTGAGAGTTGTAATTTTAACATAATATAGAGACTTCCTTTTCTGTGAGTTTTGTTTTTCTGTTATCTGAATAAAACATTAATAGCAATGAAAAATTTTAATTATTTTTTAATAAACTTTTATTTAAATTAAAACAATCTTGTTTCACATACCAATCCCAGTTCCCTTTCCCTCTCATCCTCCCATTCCACTCTCCAATCCCTCATTCCACCCCTCATCCACTCCTCAGGGAGAGTGAGGCTTCTCATGGGGGATCATCAAATTCTGTCACATCATTTGGGGCAGGGCCTAGACCTTCCTCCATGTATCTAGGCTAAGAGAATATCCCTCCATAGAGAATGGACTCCCAAAGCCTATTTGTGCATTAGGGATAAATACTGGTTCTACTGCCAGAGGCCCCACAGACTGCCCCAGCCTCCCAATTGACACCCACATTCAGGGGCCTGGTACATTCCTATGCTGGCTCCCAGATGTCTGGCTGGAGTCCATGAGCTCCCACTTGCTCAGGTCAGCTGTTTCTGTGGGTTTCAAGAGCATGGTCTTGACCCCTTTTCTCATCTCTCCTCCCTCTCTACAACTGGATTCCAGGAGTTTGACTCAATGCTTGCCTGAGGATCCCTGCTTCAGCTACTGGGTGAAGGCTCTATGATGGCATTTAAGGTAGTTATCAATCTCATTATAGGGAAAGGGTATTTAAGGTAGTCTTTCCCCTGTTGCTTAGAATCTTACTTGGGGTCATTCTTGTGGATCCCTGGACATTTTCCTAGTGCCAGATTTCTCTTTAAAACTACAATGACTCCCTCTATTAAGGATCTCTTTTCTTGCTCTCTCCTTTGCTATTCTTCCCCCTACTAGATCTTCCTGATCCCTCTTGTTCTCCTTCCCTGTCCCATTCTCCCCTCCTTTTTCTCCTATCTCCCCCATCCCTCCCCCATGCTCCCAATTTGCTCAGGAGATCTTTAAATATTTTTATTTTTAAATTAAAATTTAAATTAGAAACAAGGTTGCTTCACATGTCAATCCCAGGTCCCTCTCCCTTTCCCTCCCCTCCTCCTATGCCCTACCACCAACACCCCCAGTACTCCCTCATTTCCCAGGGAGGGTGAGGCCCTCCATGGGGTGTCCATGATCTGTTGTTTCATCCAGGGCAAGGCCTAGACCCTCCCCCAAGAGTTCAGAATGAGAGTGTATCTCTCATTGTGGTATGGGCACCCAAAGTCCATTTGTATGCCAGGAATAAATACTGATCTACTACCCAAGGCCCAATAGATTGCCTAGGCCTCCTCACTGATGCCTACATTCAGGAGTTCTTGATCAGTCCCATGGTGGATTCCCAGCCATCAGTCTGGGATTCAAGAGGTAACCCTTGTCAGGTCAGCTGTTTCTGGGGGTTAAACAAGCCCAGTCTTAACCCCTTCGCTCATCAGTCCTCCCTCTCTGTCACTGGGTTCCTTGCGTTCAGCTCAGTGTTTAACTGTAGGAGTCTGCCTCTGTTTCCATCAGCCATTGAATGAAGGTTTTGTTTCCCAGACTCTCTGGCAGTAGGATTTTAGGCTGGCACTCCCTAGATCTATGTCTAAAATTCATAAATGAGAGAGTACATATCATGTTTCTCTTTTTGTGACTGGGTTACCTCACTCAGGATGGTTTCTTCTAGTGCCATCCATTTGCCTGCAAATTTCAGGATTCCATTGTTTTTTTCTGCTGAATAGTACTCCATTGTGTAAATGTACCACATTTTCTCTATCCACTCTTCGGTTGAGGGGCATCTAGGTTGCTTCTAAGTTCTGGCTATTACAAATAATGCTGCTTGAACATAGTGGAACAGACATCCTTGTATGAATGTGCATCTTTTGGATATATGCCTAATAGTGGAATTGCTGGGTCTTGTGGTAGGCTTATTTCCATTTTTCTGAGAAATCTCCATACTGATTTCCAAAGTGGTTGTATGAGTTGGCACTCCCACCAGCAAAGGAGGAGTGTTCCCCTTTCTCCACATCCTCTCCAGCATAAACTGTCATTGGTGTTTTTGATTTTAGCCATTCTGACAGGAGTGAGATGGTATGTCAGAGTTGTTTTGATTTGCATTTCCGTGATGACTAGGGATGTTGATCACTTTCTCAAATGCCTCTCAGCCATTTAGACTCCTCTATTGAGAATTCTCTATGTAGTTCTGTAGCCCACTTTTTAATTGGATTGTTTGGTGTTTTAGAGACTTGCTTCTTGAGTTCTTTGTAAATTTTGGAGATCAGCCCTCTGTCAGATGTGGGGTTAGTGGATATTTTTTCCCATTTTGTGGGTTGCCTTTTTTGTCTTGTTGACTGTGTCCTTTGCCTTACAGAAGCTTCTCAGTTTCAGGAGGCCCCATTTATTAATTGTCAATCTCAGTGTCTGTGCTACTGGAGTTATGTTCAGGAAGTGGTCACTGTACCAATTCGTTCAAGGGTGCCCCCAACTTTCTCTTCTAACAGGTTCAGTGTGGCTGGATTTATTTCGACATTTCTGATCCATTTGGACTTAAGTTTTGTCCATGGTGATAGACATGGATCTAGCTGTAGTCTTCTACATGCTAGCATCCAGTTATGCAAACACTATTTGTTGAAGATGCTTTCTTTTTTTCTACTGTATATTTTTAAATCCCTTTTAAGCTTTTGTCATTCTACATGGAAATTCATGCCACATTTTGAGGGTGCCATTGTGTAGAGTGAATATTTCCAGCCCTGCTCTTTTTGCCACCTTTCTCTGCCCCTAAAGAAACACACAGATGTTATAGTAATTATAAAGTTGTTTGCCTTTAGCTATGGTTTATTGTTTGCTAGCTCTGACTTAATTATTAACCATAACTACTAATCCATGTATTTCCTCGTGGCTTTATTTTACTGGAAGAGATCTCATTACTGTGGTAAACACTATAGCCAAAGGCATTTGGACAGAAAAAAAACTGATTTCACCTTATGGCTTATATTCCATCATGAAGTGGGACTGAATAGAGAGCTCCCAGCTGTTACAGCTTAAGGTCCATAATCATCACGAAGGGAAGTCAGTGCAAGAACGAGAGGTGGAAAACTGGGTATGAGAACTGAAGCAGAGGCCACAGAGGAGGCCTGCTTGTGGGCTTTCTCCATTTGGCCTGCTCTCCCTCTTTTCTTATGTAGCCCAGAGCCATCTGCCTTGGGTTGGCACCACCCACATTTGTCTGGGCCATTCTACATCAGTCACTAATTAAGCTAAAAGCTGACAGACTTGCCTACAGGACAATATCACTAAAGATTTTTAGATACCTCTATTTCCAGATACCTCTAATTTATGTGAAGTTGAAATAAAATTAATCAGTACACGAAGTTAAGAACTATAGATAAATCTCATAGTTATTTTTAACATGGATAAATATCAAATACAGACACATGTCTCAGTGGAAGAAATTATTGACTTTAGTTCTATTTGTTTGTTCTATATTTTGGAGAAGAAAATTATAATTATTATTTTTGGAGAAGAGAAATGTTTAGTATGCTAAAAATTTACTTGTATAATAGTTCCCTCGTGGCTATTTATTATGCAAATAAATTAAAAGCAAGGCTAGTAAATATTTTCAAACCTTGTTGAAGTCAGGGTTGAGCAAGTGTAAACAAACATGAGTGTAAGCTTTCAGCACCAAAATGTGAGTGTGTTACAGCTCTGGAGCTGCAAAAGTGTCCTGACTTATCAGAAATCCAGGCCACCTAGAGGCAAAGTTCTGGAGGTGTAGAGATGCAATAGCACAGCTCATTTCTAGAAGAAAAGGTGTCTTGACTTGTCAGAAGCCAGGCTACCTAGGACAGCTCTGGAAGCTGGGCTGCAATGGACAGCTCAACCCTGGAGGGAAAGGAATCCTGAATTTTCAGGAAGCCAGGCTACCTGAGGATGGAGTAGAGTGGGTGATGGTCTCCTTGCAGGATGTAGCAATCCTGCTCCTCTCCTAGAGAGGGCCATTACAGCTGAGCTCTGCTCTGTTCCCCTACGGGAATGTCCCAGCTAGGTTTTTCTCTTCTGTGCCTGCAAATGAAGATCTTCCCCGAAGACTCTTTTGACAAAGAGACTGATTTGGGAAGGAGTCCATGAGAGTTGCTGCCTCTGCCAGGGTGGTGAAGGACAGCCCACAACTGAGCAGGCAGATGGGCTCATAACAGGGCTTCTTGGGGGCAGAGATTTCCCCAGGAGAGGATTTTCTGCCAGGAATTGGTTAGTTTTCCTGCTCTGGATTTGTTAGCCTAGTGTGTAAGGCTCAGAGATGGCTCTGATTTCAGGGCAAACTGTTTCTTTCACTGCTCCTTTTTAGTCTTTTGGGTCTAATTGTAGGGACATGATATATTTCTTTTACTGGCTCTGATTCTTGGTCAAAGTGTATTACTTTGGTACTGATTTTAAAGTCAGGGTGCTTTCCTTTGGTTCTGGGTCCAGGGATAAAGTGTTTTTTTCCCACTGGCTCAGGTTTCAAATCCTGGGTGTGTTTCTTTCACTAACTATGGGTTCAGAGTCAAGGCACTCAGGGATTGGTTGGTTTTGTGTTTCAGTTGGTTATGGACAGGTTTGGCTTTGGTGTCAGTTGGTCAAAGTGGATTTTTTTTGGTTGACCCTTTTACCCTACAGCAAGAATTTAATAAAAATGTTGGAACCCATTTACAAATGTACTGAGCTTGGACTTATAGGGGTGCAGCCTGAATACCTACACTACATTAAAGTCATTAGCTAAGGTACGGCTTTAGAATTTTATAGAGAAACTAGTGTTATGGCACTCCAGATAAGTGTATGGAAAGAATAATTGAAATATTCTGTTTTAATATTTTGTTGATTGAAAATATATTTTCTCATACAAAATATCTTGATTATATTTACTCCTCCTTCTAATTCTCCCAGTCTCCTCTCAACTTTCCTCCCTTCCAGAATCATTCCTTTTCTGTTTCTCATTAGAAAAAAAACAGGCTTCTGAGAGACAACAAAGATGAAAAATACAATATAATAAGATAAAGCAAATAGCATTGCACCAAATCTGGAGGAGGCAAACAAACAGAAGGAAAGGTGCCCACAACAAGCACTAGAATCAGAGATCCACTTGCTGACAAATTCAGGAGTCCCATAAAAATTCTAAACCAAAAGCTGTAATGCATACACAGAGAACTGAAGAAGAAGATCCAGTCTGTGCTTCGTATTTTAGTCTCTGTGAGTTCATATGAGGTTTCCTTAGTTGATTTAGAAGACCTGTTCTCCGGGTAACCATCTACTCCTCTGACTCTTAAACTAGTTTCCTCTTTTCTTCAGGTGTTTACTGAGCACTGAGGGGAGAGACATCATGGAGACAGCCCATTTAGATCTCTCTCTCTCTCTCTCTCTCTCTCTCTCTCTCTCTCTCTCTCCTTATCTCTCTCTCCCCTCTCTTTCTGTGTAATGTTTGGCAGTTGGTCTTTGAATATATTCCCATCTGCCTCAGGCAGAAGGCATTCAGATGATTGCTAAATGAGGCACCCATGGGTGTAGTAGATTATCAGAAAATTTCCAATTTGATGGCTCTAGATGACACTGTACTGCAAGCCTAGTGACTAATAAACATAGAACTTTTTGACATTATCACTGCGTTCTCCTTTCTCTGCTCTTATCTTGGGTCCATACTTTATTAGATTATTTGATTTTTTGTTATTTTCAGAGGGTTTTTGTTTATTTAAATGCTTCTGTCATTAAGTTGGCTTTATTGTATTTATTTTATATGACTTTATTGTTATCTACATTCAGTTTTGTTTGTTCAGTGTTTTCAGAGACATTAATTTCTGCATTTCCTAGCTTTATGGGAATTATATGTTGTAGTCATTTTGTTTCTGCTCTTAGCCAGCTGTGGCCCTAGGAAATATCTCAGCATCCTTCAGTTTCCTAGAGAAGATTTTCATAATTCACATGAGTTTAAAGTTCCAAAATTTTGTTCTACTATTTTGTGCCCTGTGAAATGTCTTACTGCATCTCAGAGACATTTTAAACAATGGTAAAAGAAGCTGTGTGAGTTCATTCTATAGTACCATACTTAGATGCAAAGCACTTACACTGCTCTGCATTTTCCCATGATTTCTAAGACATAAAGGGAAAAACCATGGCTCAAAAAACCCAACTGTCCTGATCTGAGATACTGCTACTCAAGAAGGCCCAAAAAAATGAAAGCAACTTTCAGCTGCTTCTCTCATTGAAAAAGTTGTTCTCACCTAAAATTATAAACTTCCCAATAATAGAAAATCAGCTGGGAGCAATTTTAATGAAAACAACAAAAACAATCTACAAAAATTGTGTATTTGACATTGACGAAGCACAGTGTGTTAAACGTTTTGCTTCAGTTTGCTCTTAGTAATTCGAGAATATTTATTAATCTTTAGAATTGTGAGACTTGTTTCTAGATACATGTAGTGTTATGAAATTGAATTCATTTGTTGACTTATAAACTTAGTTTCAGCAAATTGGCTTTCAATACTATATGAAATTTTTATGTGAAAGAAGTGACTTAAAATATCTGCTCTAAAGGGAACCACAAACATTTTGCTGACTTCTGAAACATATTTTCCAAGAAAGTCTATTTCTGTTCAATGAAAACATTACCTCCTTTCCAGGTGAAAATCTTCCTGCTTTCCTTAAGAGTCATAAAGATTACTCAATATTAGCCCCACTTAAACAGTTAGGTACTCTAATATGTATTGTTTTTCTTGTAACACTTAAATTTTACATTGCAGACTGAAGTGCTATTTAGACTTTATATCTCATGGAATGCGGAATGTGAATAAAATAGCATTCTATTTTTTTATTTCTAAAAAATGAAAAGTATTGTTGGTGATTTCTTTAATAACAGGGTGACTATCATATCTCCCTGACAAATGATTTATCTATCTTACAAAGACTGCTACTGAGTGGTCTTATGTGTTGAAGTATATATGAGCTTACTTTGTTGATACTTACTGAACTGTTGCAGAAGTACACACTAGATGAAGTATTTCGGAAATACAGCCTGAGAATGGGACATACTGAGTTCCTGGTGTAATTTTAAAGAACAAGTAGGAAGAAGCCCAAGTGAAGGAAATAAATCTGGAGGTGCAGGCACAAAGTTCAGGTAGACACACCAAAATTATAAAAAAGAGTCCTGATGCTAACAGGACTCTTAGCGGAAATGACCAGAGAAAAGTAAGGGAAAAAAGGAAGGGAAGAGGATGGGGAAGAGTAGGAGCGAGGGAACAGATGCCTGAGTGGTTGTTCTATGCTGTGGAAACAACAGGAAGGAAGGTGGGGAACAGCTGAGATATTTAGGATAGTTTTGTCAGAGAGTTAGTAAGTGTAGTTCTTATTGGGAAAGCTCAGTGAAGAACCTCACAGTGTGGAAAATGAGGATTCCCTGTAGTGGCCTCTACCCCTACTAGTTATTTAAAACCAGATGTTCACTAATAGAAATTTACCCATGTCACTGGTCTTCTCTAAAACATGTTCAGTTCCTAAGTTTCTATTGTGTAGGAAACCAGGAATGAGAAAGAGCATTAATATCCCATATATGAAATCAAATACTCACAATGTGATGAGGTGAGTCTGACCATTCCATATTACTGAAGCAGTTTCTGCCACCGGCCTCACTTCCCCAGAGGAAGAGACAATTGTGACAGCTCAAACACAGAATTTTTCTCACATACTCCACTACAAGAAACAGGCAAGTTCTTCAAAAATTTGTGATGACTGAGTTAAGGGGATGAGTAAAGGGAGTATATGAGTAGGCTACTTTAGGTTCTGTCATATCAGTCTCCATGTCATCAAGCTGATTACAGATTCAACTGCAAGATTCTTATGACTCAGTCCTCCTCGGAGTTTGCAATGCCTTTCCTTGTCTTTCAGTTTTTGATAGGTCAAATCATGGCAATAGAGAATAAAATTTTTCTCTGTGCAACCTACTATTGCCCTTCAGCTTTGAATCACACGTTCATTTTGGACAATAGACTTATATTTTATAGTTTTGCTTTTTAATGCATTTATACCTAGTTGTAAATTTTGTTTTCAAGGTGTTTTTCTCTGTGTTTCTTCTGTTATTAGTAGGATCCATAAGCAGAATTTTTCTGAAGCGTGAATCTTCATTTCTTAGAGATAAGTATACAAAGTTTGTTTTTCAGGTTTCCTTAAATTTGTTGGTCTTTTCTCTATTTTATATTTTTATGGGCTTTGGAGGCTTTAGTAGAGTCATACAGATTGTTTTTATTGCTGTATATGCTCACTGGCTTGCTGAATATGCTTAAATAGCATCAAAAGAAAAAAATCGTAGAACATGTGTCCCAGACAGATACTCCACATGAGTAATCCAAGGAAATGTTCCTTTGAAAAGAGTGCCATTGTGCAGTTACAGTGCTGTTCATCCAAATCCTTTGTCTAAAATATGTGTTTTGCTCAAAAAAGGCCCTTATCTTCAAGTCCTTGGAGGCAACCAAGGGCTATAACAATATTGTACCACTGGATATTATCTCAGTATTCACTCTGATCAATAAATCAAATGTAGGTTTCCTATGTCTTACATAAAGATGTGGTTAGTCTATAGATATTTGGGAAACACTGGTAGCTAGCTCTCTTAGTATACTAATCTAATAGACAAGCTGGCAATGGAAAAAAAATCCATCAATAGTCCTACCTATCTGAAGAGCCTATGAGCGGGTAAATATTTCCTGTGATGGAATAGGCACCTTTATCTTGAGGTTAACGAAGAGCTACCTAATTGGCTTTAAGTTTCATTCACTCAGTAGGAAGACATTCATGTCTGATGTTTATAATCATGGCTAAGAAAGGCACAGAGAAGTACCCACTACTGCGAAGGCTCAAATATAGGTTAAATATAATTTATTTCGGGAGAAGTCACTTACACAAGAAGCAGATGGCTGCTGCAGGTTACTGCTCTAAGGATCCGCACAGGCTGCTCCTTGTGACCCAACCAGCTGCAAGAGAGCCACCTGCCTGGACCCCAGACCTAAAACTCACTCTGTGTCATGTCCGCACTTGTGACCACGTCCAAACAGGCATGGTCAGAACTACGGGTGCGGGTGGGGTGGATATCTCACTACACACTACTGCCAGTTTTCTAAACAAAAATGATTTCTGTCTTTATTCTATGTACTTATTTTTATGCTTTTTTATTTTTAAATTTAAATTAGAAACAAGGTTGCTTCACATGTCAATCCTAGTTCCCTCTCCTTCTCCCTCCCCTCCTCCCAAGGTCTATTTGTATGCCAGGGATAAATACTGATCTACTACCCAAGGCCCCAAATTCAGGGGATCTGGATCAGTTCCATGCTGGATTCCCAGCCATCAGTGTGGTACATTTATACAATGGAGTACTGTTCAGTGGAAAAAAAAACAATGGAACCTTGAAATTTGCAGGCAAATCGATGGCACTAGAAGAAACAATTCTGAGTGAGGTAACGCAGTCACAAAAAGAGAAACATGGTATGTACTCACTCATATATGGACTTTCGACATGGATCAGGGGAGTGCCAGTCTACAATCCCACTGCCAGAGAGTCTGGGAAACAGAACCTTCAACCAATGACTGATGGAAGCAGAAGCAGACACCCACAGCTAAACACTGAGCTGACCTCAAGGAACCTAGAGACAGAGAGGGAGGACTGATGAGCCTAGGGCTCAAGACTGGGCTTGTTTAACCCACAGAAACAGCTGACCTGAACAAGGGGGAGCTCTTGAACTATGTGCTATTTTATACCTACATGTAAGCGTAGCTCTCATCCCTCATCAAATAAACATCATTTTACAACAGATGGAAGTGGTTAATGAGACCCACATCTGGTAAAAGTGCAGAAAATTTGTGACTATGGGATTCAGAACCTGAGTTAAGAAATCTACAATGAAACCTCAAAATTTAGGATAAGAGAAAATTAAAGAAGAAATTGTGGAAAGGTTGTCAAGAATCTTGGGAACAGGATATCTGCTTCTAGGTAGTATCTTCTCGACTTTCAAAACTATAGTTGCCTAGACAAAATCTGTATAGTTACAATACCAATTTACATGTCAACATGGATTGTGGAAATCGCATAAGGCCCAATACCTAAATAAATGAATAGTTACAGGAAAACAGTGGCTAATGAAGGAGCAAAAATTAATTTTCTACAGGGAAATTCTATCTGATTGGCTATCATTTCCCTAGTAGTCAATCCTAAATTCAAGGACATGCACACAGCAGCAAAGGGGCTCAGTAGATTGTGTATGTAAACAAAGAATAAATGGTCATGGAAATGACACAAGAAGATTTGGAAGTGAGAGAGGAAATAGTTAAAATGATTTAAATACAGTACTTGTATGAAATTCTCAGAGAACATAAAAATTTAAATAGAATAGATTATTACACATGGAGATTCTGCTTCAGTGTCAAGATGTTAAAGAGATGCCTGTCTATCATACAACAATAGTGGTAATCTACACTGGCAGGTGTCTATCTGCGTAAAGACATAATTTTCAGTCATTAAGAGAATTAAAACTGTTGCATTTTAACTGAACCACAGTGATCGATCGCATGTTAGTCACTGGGTGATATTTGGTTACAGTTTTCTTTATGGCATATCACATAATACATGCCACAAAATAAACCTTATATTTATTTTGTTCTTTGTCTCTTTTCTTTATCTGCCCCATCACAGAATCCCAGTTCCCCAGTAGACATGTTTGCCAGTGTGTAAGTAGAGAAAGCCATTCAAAGTACATAAAATATTTCATCTTTCATTCCTTGGCTGTATTAAAAGAATGGTGTTATGACATTAAGGATATACATTAATTTTCTGAGATTTTCCTATAGCATTTTGACCAAACAGTGAATCAACTTGCCTTCATGTATTTTTAATTTGCCTAGACCTCTTTCATGTGTGCCAGGAATTAAGAAATTAAAGATTTTTACAACTTACCAAATTACACACCCTTTTTAACCAGGAGAAAGTAATTATTTCCTTATTCTTAAATATATTGGAACACTGTGCAATTTATAATGTGTAGCATAAAAGAAAAATACATAAGGTTTTGCTCCAAGGAGCTTTACAGGTGTGGGGTTTACTGAAACGGAGGCAACTGGCTTAATATTGCAGATTTAATTAAAGAATTCCATTCATCAGTTCCTACTAAACCATGCAAATCTCACAGGGACAGGAATGAGGCTAAAGTGATTGATGAATGGATGGTATGAGAGCAATATGCAGGGTCTGATAACTCAAACAAGGGTCAGATCAGGATACTCTTGACTACTTTGCATGTAATAATTTATGTCTTTTTTATTACTACCTTAATAAATTTTACAAACAAAAATATCATATTTGGTTATGTAGAAAATATTATAGGTTTTGACAAGAAGAATGCTATTAAATTATCGATGGTATGGTGATTTACAGCAATATCTGTGGCACATTAATTTTCTTTTTTATTTATTTTTTATTTATTTTTAAGTTTAAATTGAGATTTGAAACAAGGTTGCTTCACAAGTGAGTTCCAGGTCCCTCTCCCTTTCCCTCCCCTCCTCCTGTGCCCTCCCCCCAGCCCCTCCATTATCCCCTCATTTCCCCAGGGAGGGTGAGGCCTTCCATGGGGGTGTCCATAGTCTGTCATTTCATCCAGGGCAGGGCCTAGACCCTCCCCCAAGAGTTCAGGGTGAGAGTGCATCTCACATTGTTGGATGGGAGTCCAAAGTCCGTGTGTATACTTGGGATGAGTACTGATCTACTGCCCAAGGCTCAATAGATTACCTAGGCCTCCTCACTGACACCCACATTCAGAGAGTCTTGATCAGTCCCATGCTGGATTCCCAGGCATCAGCCTGGGATTCAAGAGTTAACCCTTGTCAGGTCAGCTGTTTCTGGGGGTTAAACCAGCCCAGCCTTAATCCCTTTGGTCATCAATCCTCCCTCTCTGTTACTGGCTTTCTTGAGGTCAGCTCAGTGCTTAGCCATGGGAGTGTGCCTCTTCTTCCATCAGCCACTGAATGAAGGTTCTGTTTCCCAGACTCTCTGGCCATAGGATTGTAGGCTGGCACTCCCCAGATCTATGTCTAAAATCCATATATGAGAGAGTACATGCCATGTTTCTCTTTTTGTTACTGGGTTACCTCACTCAGGATGGTTTCTTCTAATGTCATCCATTTGCCTGCAAATCTCAGGATTCCAGTGTTTTTTTTTCTGCTGAATAGTACTCCATTGTGTAAATGTACCACATTTTCTCTATCCACTCTTTGGTTGAGGGGCATCTAGGTTGCTTCCAAGATCTGGCTATTACAAATAATGCTGCTATGAACATAGTGGAACAGACATCTTTGTTGTATGAATGTGCATCTTTTGGATATATGCTTAAGAGTGGAGTTGATGGGTCTTGTGGTAGGTTTATTCCCATTTTTCTGAGGAATCTCCATACTGATTTCCAAAGTGGCTGAACCAGTTGGCACTCCCATCAGCAATGGAGGAGTTTTCCCCTTTCACTACATCTTCTCCAGCATAAATTGTTGTTGGTGTTTTTGATTTTAGCCATTCTGACAGGAGTGAGATGGTATGTCAGAGTTGTTTTGATTTGCATTTCCCGGATGGCTAAGGATGTTGAGCACTTTCTCAAGTGCCTCTCAGCCATTTAGACTCCTTTATTGAAAATTCTCTATTTAGTTCTGCAGCCCACTTTTTAATAGGGTCCTTTGGTGTTTTGGAGACTTGCTTCTTGAATTCTTTGTAAATTTTGGAGATCAACCCTCTGTCAGATGTGGGATTAGTGAATATTTTTTCCCATTCTGTGGGCTGCCTTTTTGTCCTTTGCCTTACAGAAGCTTCTCATTTTCAGGAGGTCCCATTTATTAATTGTTGATCTCACTGTCTGTGCTAGTGGTGTTATGTTCAGGAAGCTGTCTGGCACATTAATTTTCTGAAGAAAAATGTTAATCCTTTTATGCTCCATAGGTTGAATATTACTTAGTTTTAGGAAGATCATGTCATGCTCCCATCATGCCAAT
This sequence comes from Mesocricetus auratus, assembly GCF_017639785.1. NCBI lineage: Eukaryota > Metazoa > Chordata > Mammalia > Rodentia > Cricetidae > Mesocricetus > Mesocricetus auratus. Next base: position 32,327,056 of record NW_024429198.1, read on the forward strand.
AGCAGGTGCAAAGAATGAGCACTCAAACCTCCAATTGAAAACTAGAGAAGGACCGCAGTTCTGACAGAGTTGTTGTCTCTCCTTAACCTGTTGTCATGACAGTCCTTCCACAGTATGTGACAAGACTTTTTTAACATATGTTAATTCTTAGGAGTGATACCTCAAATCTAAACATTTTATGAATAATGTTCATAAGACTAACAATGTTACCATGTCTTCCCTTTCAGATTTCCCCATCATTTCTTTAGTCATTCATACATCCTATGGTGCTGGACTGGAGTCACTGTCCATTTCATTCAGTATTATGTAGAATAACATGGTAGATATTTACTAGTTCTCTTTTGCCGTTTAACAAATAAAATTAAGACTATTAAAACTACACATGCTTATTATATTACAGCCCCTGTGTTTCATACACTTGGAAGGATCTAACTGGTTAGCTTGGATTTGATGTCTCAAGACATTATAGTCATCGTTAGATAGATATTTAACAGAACTTCCAAATTTCCATGAGATGATGTTAGAAAGATTATTTTTTCAATAGATCTGATCTATAGACAGCATTTATTTGTCAAATAGGCCACTACAGGACAGCAATGAATCTCTTCAACACGGGCTGGCACGTGACAGGTAACTGATGAAAGAGAGAGGAGAGATACCACAGGTCGGAGAAGTGGTCTTTTCTTGCTTCTTGCTTTAGAAATCCATGTCATTGTGCCATATTCTATTTGATATTCTATTTTAGCTCCTTGGTACTACCATAACAAAGTGACACAGACCATATAACTCATAGTGAAGAAAGTTAACTCAAAATTTCATGCAAGACCAGGTGGCATACAGCAAATGCTTTCCTGCAATATGTAATTTGGCAGGGAGTGTGAAGGTGAGAGAGAGTGAATCCAAATTTTTCCTTTTGTGGGGCACAGTCATAAGTGCTAGCAACAATCCATTCATGTTAACAGCGTTACAGTCTCCATTAGTTTTCATAATTATATTTGAACGTACTGATGTTCAAATCTGTCTTTTTTTAGGAACTCTGGTTCATTGATGAAGGTGAAAGTCAGAAGATGAGGTTATCTTTGAGGGAAATCTTGAGGGGTTCTTGTGACCCTCTGCTATAACAGAACAAATTTCTATTTAAGCAAGTAATTCCATCAAAGGTAGAAGCATTATTATATCTCAGTTTCACTTGTTACAAAAATTTGTGACACTTGCGACTTTTGACACTAGTGAGTATTTATTTGACAGCCATTGAATTTAGCATAGGTTTTTTTTAAAGACAGCTATTTTTTTCAAACTAAAATTAATGAGTAAGAACTAGGAAGCCTAAGCTATCTTAGAGTTATACTTACTCTGTCAGTTTTCCTAAGAGTCAGTGATGCTGTAAAGTTACATACAGTAGAGTTATTAAGCACTGGCAGATCTTCCTTCTTGTTATGTGCATGGTTCCTGTTGGATCACTTTAAACCTCATCAGGCATTGTTTTTACATACTTTTTATATTTGTGAAACTGATTTTACTTTCCAACTTAGTCAGCACTTCAAAGGACACTGCCATGAACATAAGATTGATTGGACATTTGAGTTTTGTACTCAAACTAAATATTATTCAGTTAAAAAAGAAAAAACAGAAAGTGAGCCAGGTGATGGTCATGCACACCTTTACTCCCAGCACTTTGGAGGCTATGAGTTTGAGGTCAGCATGGTGTACGGAGAGAATTCCAGGACAGGCTCCAAAGCTACACAGAGAAAAACTGTCTCAAAAATTTTTTAAACGATGAAAAGAAAAAAGAAATAAAAACAGAACATGTGCAAATGTTTTGTTAATACCACACATATAATACATCTTAAATAAAGTAGCTATCATGACTTGTGTACTATCTTTCCAACAGAAGGTCAGCCAAATGAGCATAAATGAGAGAGCAATTTATGAAACCCCATTCCTAACTGAAGAGCTATTGACCATAGATAAACACTTGGGAAAGGATCATAATTATTCTTATAGTGTTACTGGCTCTTGCTAATCTCCATGATCTTATGCCTATGAACATATAGGCAACACTAAATTGACAATGTACTGTATTTTTTCTTTTAGATTGTTTTTATTCTTTAATTCAGATTTGCTTAAAAAGTTACATTGAGGTCACAAATTTGGGGATGCTAGGGCCTCAGGGGTGGATTTATGATGAATAAGGACTTGAGTTGAGGGTGGATACACTCAAAATACATTGTGTTAAATTGAAAATGTTTATATTTCAAAAATTAAAATGTAGTAAGATAAGACAAGTACCATTGCACAGAAGCTAGAGGAAACAACCCACAGAAGAAAAAAGGCCCCAAGAAAATTGACTAGAATCAGAGAATCACTTGTTGACAAACCCCATGGTCCCATAAAAATATTAAACCGAAAGCCATAGTATATATGGTTACTGGCCAGATACATACAAAGGACTTAGTGTAGACACGTGTTGGTCCAGTTCTTGCTGCTTTAGACTCAGTGAGTTCATATGAGCTTTGCTCAGTTGGTTTAGAGGATGTTCTCCTGGTCCCCTCCAAATCCTCTGGCGTTTACACTATTTTCACCTCCCTTTTACAGGTGTTCCCTTAGATCTGAGGGGAGGAATAGCATTGAGATATCTCATTTAGAGCTGTGTATTCTAAGGTTTCTCTCCTCTCTCTCTTTATCTCTCAGTCTTTGTCTCTGTCTCTTTCCATGCATCCATGGAATCTTTTCCATTGTGTTTTCCATTCCCTTAGAGATTCATATGTCCCTCCTAATCAATTTCTCTAAACATGACTTGTATGATACTATAGATTGCAATTTGTTTATCATTTATTTCAAAGCTAATAACCATATATAAGTGAATACCTACAATATCTTTCTCATTTGGGGTTATTTTTCTCAGGGTGATTTTTTTCTAATACTATCTATTTTCCTATAAATTTAATGATATCACTTTTTTTGAAGAGATGAGTAATACTGCAATGTGTAAATATATCATATTTTCTTTACCCATTCTTCTGTTGTGTGATATTTAGGTTATTTATAGATCAAGTGCCCATTTAATAGGATGAGTTGCCCTTTTAATATATGTACAAAAATGGTTTAGCTGGATCTTTAGGTAGATTGATTCTCAACTTTCTGAGGAATCACCATATTGATTTCCAAACAGGCTGTACAAGTTTGCATTTCCATCATCAATGGAGGAGTGTTCCCCTTATTCCACATGCTTGCCAGCATGAGACATCACATATGTTATTAATCTTAACCATTCTCACAGGGGTAAGATAAAATTTCAAAATACTTTTAATTTTCATCTTCCTGTTGACTAAGAATACATTTAAGTATTTCTTAGCCACTTGAGTTTCTTCTCTTGATAATCCTCTGTTTAGATCTGTACCCCATTTTTCAATGGGATTATTTAGTTTTTTGATATGAAGTTTCTTGAAATGTTTATGCATCTTGGATATTAGTCCTCTAGTGGATGTGGAGCTGGGATTGAGAGTATTGGGAGTGGAATAAAATGAGTGATGAACATCCACATTGGGACTGTTTCCCTGGCAGGATTGGCTTTTGCATTAACAGGGATTCCTGTTGAAATTCCATACTGGAATAAAACAAGGAATGGGGAACGGAAGTGAGGAGAGGAATAACAGTGGGATCCTCAGGAGACGAGTTTAAGGCAGAAGGAAAGGCTGAAGCAGATGTTTTGTTGCAGAGCTGTGAGTGAAACCAAAGGGCTGTGTCTGAAGGAGAGAAAGGTGAATATCTGGTCTACCCAGTTCTCTGGCAGAAGTCAAAGATAATTTTTTATTGTGTACCTAAGAGAATGGAAGTAGACCCTTTAAATGAGTATACATTGGGAACACATCTAGGGTTGAAACAAAATGCTGTATTTTATCGACAAAAGGCAGCCAGTCGCTTGTAACTTTTGACAAAGATGCTTTTGTGAGCTCAATACCTGGAGTAGTAAGCTAGATTCTAGTGAGACTATTTTAAATGAAAGCTACCAAAAACATAGAAAATCTGTGGTATCTTAGACATCCAATACTAATAAGCATAGATAAGGTACATTAATAGTCTTTGTTTACTTAACAGTGTTAAATTGCATATTAATTTTTATGTTATTATAGCAGATACATTGAGTTTTTTCCTTAGAAACTATATTTACTTTTTGCTGGTGTTGGCCATATCAACAAAAATATGGACTACTTCAAGAATTTGTACAGTATCCTTGCACAGGGACCATGAAATTTTCTCTGATTCAGTCCAGTTTTAGCATTCACTCATTTATAACTTCTTAAAACTATGAATTTCATGTATGGGGTATGTCTTCCTATAGGTATGTTGAAGTGTTAGAGCACAGAACTGCAAGAGTGAAGCACCAGACTTCAGTCCCAAGGGGAGCGTCTCTGGCCAGGAAGGAAACTGCTGCATTTCCAGTGCCCTAAATAATAATAATTTGCTATTGCAGAGTCATTGGGTCAGAGAAATGATCACAAATAAGTCCGTTTGCAGTATCTTATAAGGCTATACTTTCTGTGTCACCTAGGTATCTTATCACCTGGAGCTTGCGTTCTTTCTCAAAGTTTGAATTATCAACTGAATGTAGCTCTTTACTTTCATGAAGATGAGACACATTTTGTTCCTGTGTGATTAAAAAGAATTCTCTGAATATCTAGTTGCCAGCTTTTAAAATTGTTGGGTATGTGGTCATATCTAGAATATCTGCTTATCTCCTAAGTCTACAAAAGATTATATTTCCTCCTTCTCCTGGGAAGATTACCACCTGACTACTCATGATAATGTCCTATAAAATGATGGTCACAAAATTAGTATTCAGAGTTTACCATGCTATTTAAAATAGTGTGTATTCTTGCCCTCTGCATGAATCTGTTCAATAGTCCATTTCAGAATGTCTTTTCCATATGACAAATATTTTTGCAAGCCATAGAAGCAGTCTTCATGAAAAAAGAAAAACAATCCAAACTAATGCTCACCTGTGCTCTGTTGTGATATAGACATCTCCCATACCCATCATTTTACAAAGTAGTAGATTTTTCAAAAACTATAATTGATTTCAGGAAAATAAAATGCACAAATAGCAACATTAAAACTTATGTGTCAAAAGTAGAAACAGTTTTATTATCTGAAATGAGTAAGTTGTTGCCAATCCTTCAATTACATTACTGTGTGGGATCAATCCTTCTCCTTCCACAAGACTGAGTCAATACGTAAGTCTTACAAACACATCAGAAATGGCTGGCAGTATGTCAGCAAACCATTCTTTTTAATGAAACCTTAAAAATGTCACTGTGAATTTGAAATTGGGTGATCATTCTCAAGGTCTCTCTGTAGGTTGGCAGTTTAGATCCAAGAGCCTGTCCCTTGCAAAGAAAAATGTGGGCATGTTATAGTATATTTGCTTGTATTTTGTTTAAAGATAATTTCCCCAAATCTTGTTCTCCAGAACTTAACCTTATACTATTTTAGGGATACTATTGCTAAGATGAAACACTGTTATCAAAAAAAAAGTTTTGGTGGAACAGTTCACTTGATTTATACTTCTATAACACTATTTATCAATTAAAGAAGTCATTGCAGAAACTAAAACAGGACAATAATCTGAAGGCAGGAGCGGATGCAGAGGCCATGGAGGGGTGCTGCTAACTGGCCTGCTTAGCCTCCTTTCTTATATAAGACAGAACCACCAGCCCAGGGATGCCATAAGCCGAATGGATTTGCTTTCTCTCATCAACAATTAATTAAGAAAATTACTTATAGCCAGATCTTAAGGAGACATTTTTCTCAATTGAGATTCCTCCTTTTCCAATGATGACAGTGTGTGTCAAGTTAACATAAAACTATCCAATAGGCATTGATATATTGGAAATACTACATTTTTTTCTTGGTTATCTCAGGGACTTGGATTCTGATTGATGTGTATATCAATATATATGCTAACCTCTGGGAAATCTAGTATGTTCAATGCATGAATCCATTGCTTCTACTTTGAATGTCTTTGAAGACTTCTTCTTTATATTATTTTATTTTTCTATTTCAGCTTCTAGTGTGCTCTCCAGGATGCCGAGATTGCCCAAGAAGTAACCCTGCAAAGGATAGATATCATTCTATCTAAATTCAAGTAAGACATTACTTGTCAATAAAATATCATCAGTAAATTTGAGTTAATGAAAAAATTACTATTTTCTATGTCTCCACAAGACAGTTACTTCCTTAGATATTATACTTTTTGAAATGCCATTTGCTATTTTGGAAATATCTGGGGGTTTGGAGCCTTGTTCTGGTGTGGGAAAGAATGCAGTATTCTGAACATGACCAGATTTTAGTTGTAATGAACAATTGGATGAATCTCTTGAGAAAATGATATTGGTTACCTCTTGTTCTTCTTACATATCATTTAGTGTAAAAGAAATAACTGCTAGTTCTATATATGTGCATATATGTATGTAGCAGCAGTGCTCAACCTGTGACTTACAATAATTGTAAAACAAATTTCCAATGATGTTAGAAACTGAGACACTATTCAGTAGCAAAATTACAGTTATGAAGTAGCAATGAAAATAATTTTATGGCTGGGAATCACCACAATATGTGGAACTGTATTAAAGGGTCACAGCATTAGGAAGTCAAGAAACACAGAGGACAGAAAGCAGAGGCCACAGAGTATTGGATTTGCTTGCACTCACCAAAAGGGAACCCTGGTTGCCTACCCACCAGGAGAGGAAGAGACTCATTCTAAACCCACTGGAAGATGTGATGGGGAAGAGGCAATATAATAACACACTCGGCAACAGAAAAACAAACATGACACCACCAGAGTCTAGAGATTCTACACCAGTAAGACCTGAATGCCCCAATGCGGATGAAGCAGAAGGGAATGACCTTAAAAACAACTTCATGGAACCTCCAGAGATCCCAGCTTCAGGGGCCCACTCTTGGCACCCAGAAGACCCGCACATACAGGAAAGGCATCAGCCCTTCCAGGCCCCAACCTCCGGCGACCCCAGGTTCAGGAAAGGCATCAGCCCTTCCAGGCCCCAACCTCCAGTGACTCCAGATTCAGCTTCAGCTTCAGTGTCAGTGCCCCCATCTTCAGGTTCAGGAAGGAAGAAGAACAGTGGAGACAGAAAGACCCCACCTGCACCCACTGGAAGAGGAGATGGGAAGAAGACAGGATAAGAGCTCACTCAGCAATAGAAAGACCAACATGACTCCACCAGAATCTCGAGAACCAATGCCAGCAAGACCTGAAAAGCACTACATAGATGAAGCAGAGGAGACAGAATTTAAAAATTATTTTATGAAGATGATAGAGACCCTCAAAGAGGAAACGAGGAAATCTCCTAAAGAAATAGAAGAAAAACAAATAAAAAATCCATGAAATGGGGTAAAAATTCAAGAAATAAACAAATCTCTCAAAGAATCTAAAGAGTACCAAGAAAAAAACAACCAAATGAATGAAGCAACTCAAACAGTTGAAGGATTGAAAGCTGAAATAGAAACAATAAAGAAAACACAGAACAAGGGGATGCTGGAAATAGAAAAGCTGGGTAAATGATCAGGAACTACAAATGCAAGTATCACCAATAGAATACAAGGGATAGAAGAGAGAATCTCAGGTGTATAAGACTCATTAGAGGTTATACAGTCATCAACCAAAGAAAATCTCAAATCCAACAAATCCCTAACACAAAATATCCAGGAAATATGGGACACCATGAAGAAGCCAATCCTGAGAATAATAGGTATAGAAGAAGGCGAATAAATACAGCTCAAAGGTATAGAAAACATATTCAACAAAATCATAGACGAAAACTCCCCTAACCTAAAGAAGGATATGCCTATGAAAATACAAGAGTCTTACAGAACACCAAATAGGCTTGACCAGAAAAAGAAGTCACCTCGCCATATAATAATCAAAACATCAAACCTACAGAGTAAAGAGAAAATATTAAGAGCAGCTAAAGAAAAAGGCCAAGTAACATACAAAGGCAGACCTATCCGAATTACACCTGACTTCTCAATGGAAACTATGAAAGCCAGAAGATCCTGGACAGATGTCCTACAAATGCTAAGGGAATAAGGATGCCAGCCCAGACTACTATATCCAGCAAAGCTTTCAATTACCATAGATGGAGAAAACAAAATATTCCATGACAAAGCCAGATTTAAACAATACGTATCCATGAATCCAGCTCTATAGAAAGTGCTAGAAGGAAAACCTAGACCCAACAAGATAACTACACTCAGAAAGACACAGGCAAAAGATAATCCCACTTTACCAAACACCAAAAGAAAAACAGAGGAGAACTTACACACAGTAACTCCACAATCAATAAATTAAGCACAAAAAATAATCATCAATCAGTGGTCATTAATATCCCTCATTGTCAATGGTCTCAATTTGCCTATAAAAAGACACAGACTAGCAGAATGGATACGAAGTCAGAACCCATCCTTCTACTGCATCCAAGAAACACATCTCAACATCAAAGACAGGACCTCCAGAAAGAAACTTAACAAAGAAACAAAAGAACTAATAATAGTTATGATCCAACTGGGTTTAACAGACATCTATAGAACATTCCATGCAAACACAAAGGGTTATACCTTCTTCTCAGTGCCACATGGAACCTTCTCTAAAATTGACCACATAATAGGAAACATAGCAAATATCCACAGATACAAAACAATTGGAATAACCCCCTGTATCTTATCAGACCACCATGAATTAAAATTAGAATTCAACAACAACACAAATCGCAGAAACCCTACAAACTCATGGAAATTGAACAAAGCACAATTGCACCATCCTTGGGTAAAGGAAGAAATAAAAAAAGAAATTAAAGACTTCCTGGAATTCAATGAGAATGAAGACACAGCATACACAAACTTATGGGATACTTTGAAAGCAGTGCTGAGAGGAAAGTTCATAGCACTAAGTGCCCACATGATGAAAATGGAGAAAAGTCACACTACAGAATTAATAGAACAGCTGAATCTTCTAGAACAAAAAGAAGCAAACTCACCCAGGAGGAGCAGATGCCAGGAAATAATCAAATTGAGGGCTGAAATCAATAAAGCAGAAACTAGAAAAACAATACAAAGAATCAATGAAACAAAGAGTTGGTTCTTTGAGAAAATCAACAAGATAGACAAACCTTTATCCAAATTCACCAAATGGCAGAATGTGAACATGTAAATTAACAAAATCAGAAATGAAAAGGGAGACATCACAACAGACACTGAGGAAATCCAGAGAATCATCAGGTCATACTTTGAAAACTGGTACTCCACAAAATTCAAAAATGTAAAGGAAATGGATGACTTCCTGGATGGATATCACCTGCCAAAATTAAATCAAGAACAGATAAGCAATTTAAATAGACATATAACACCTAAGGAAATAGAAGCAGTCATCAAGTCTCCCAACCAAAAAAAGCCCAGGGCCAGATGGCTTCAGTGCAGAATTCTACCAGAAATTCAAAGAACAGCTTATATAAATTTTCCTCAAAGTATTCCATGCAATAGAAGTAGAAGGGTCTTTGCAAAACTCTTTTTACAAGGCTTCAATAACATTGATACCCAAGCCACACAAAGACACAACTAAGAAAGAGAACTATAGACCAATTTCCCTCATGAACATTGATGCAAAAATACTCAATAAAATTCTGGCAAATCAGATCCAAGAACACATCAGCAAACTCATCCACCATGATCAAGTAGGCTTCATTCCAGATATGCACGGGTGGTTCAGAAAATCTATCAATGTATTCTACCATATAAACAAGCTGAGGAACAAAAGTCACATGATCATCTCACTAGATGCTGAAAAAGCCTTTGACAAAATCCAACACCCCTTCATGATAAAGGTCTTGGAGAGATCTGGGATAACAGGACATACTTAAACATGATAAAATCTATATACAGCAAACCAACAGCCAACATCAAACTAAATGCACAGAAACTCAAGGTGATTCCTCTAAAATCAGGAACAAGACAAGCTGTCCCCTCTCACCATACTTCTTCAATATTGTACTCGAAGTTCTAGCTAGAGCAATAAGACAACAAAAAGACATCAAGGGGATACAAATTGGAAAGGAAGTGGTAAAACCTTCACTATTTACAGATGATATAATAGTTTACATAAGTGACCCAAAGAACTCTATCAGGGGATTCTTACAGCTGATTAACACCTTCGGCAAAGTGGCAGGATACAAGATCAACTCAAGAAAATCAGTAGCCCTGCTATATACAGATGATAAGAGGGCTGAGAAAGAAATCAGAGAAACATCACCATTTAACAATTGCCACACACAAGATAAAATACCTTGGGGGTAATGCTAACCAAACAGAACTTTGAGTCTTTAAAGAAAGAAATTAAGACACCAGAAAATGGAAAGATCTTCCATGCTCTTGGATAGGTAGGATCAATGTAGTAAAAATGGCAATCCTTACAAAAGCAATCTGCAGATTCAATGCAATCCCTATCAAAATCCCAGCACAATTCTTCACAGACCTTGAAAGCATAATTCTCAACTTTATATGGCAAAACAAAAGACCCAGGATAGCAAGACAACCCTGCTCAACAAAGCAACATCTGGAAGCATCACTATTCCTGACTTCAAGCTTTATTATAGAGCTGTATTCTTGAAAACAGCTTGGTATAGGCACAAAAATAGACAAGTAGGCCAGTGGAATTGAATTTAACACTCTGAGATTAATCCACACACCTATGAACAGCTGATTTTTGACAAAGAAGCTAAAAATATACAATGGAAAAAAGATAGCATCTTCAACAAATGGTGCTGGCATAACTGGATATTGGCATGTAGAAGACTGCATATCCATGTCTATCGTCAAGCACAAAACTTAAGTCTAAACAGATCAAAGACCTCAAAATAAATCCAGCCATACTGAACCTGTTAGAAGAGAAAGTGGGAGGTACTTTTGAACGAATTGGTACAGGAGACCACTTCCTGAACATCAGTAGCAGAAACACTGAGATCGACAATTAATAAATGGGACCTCCTGAAACTGAGAAGCTTCTGTAAGGCAAAGGACACAGTCAGCAAGACAAATAGGCAACCCCCAGACTGGGAATAGATATTTACTAACCCCACATCTGACAGAGGGCTGATCTCCAAAATTTACAAAGAACTCAAGAAGCTATTCTCCAAAACACCAAAGGACCCAATTAAAATGTCAGGGACTGACATAAATAGGAATTTCTCAATAGAGTAGACTAAAATGGCTGAGAGATACTTGAGAAAGTGCTCAACATCCTTAGCCATTAGGGAAATGCAATTCAAATAACCCTGAGATATCTTACTCCTGTCAGAATGTCTAAAATAAAAAACACCAATGACAGCTTATGCTGGAGAGGATATGGAGAAGGGGGAACACTCTTCCATTGCTCGTGGGAGTGCAAACTCGTACAGCCACTTTGGAAATCAGTATGAAGATTCCTCAGGAAAATGGGAATTAGTCTACCACATGACTCAGCAATTCCACTCTTAGGCATATACCCAAATGATGCCCATTCATACAACAATGATATCTGTTCCACTATGTTCATAGCAACACTGTATGTAACAGCTAGATTCTGGAAACAACCTAGATGCCCTACAACTGAAGAGTGGATAGAGAAAATTGGTACATTTACACAATGAAGTACTACTCAACAGGAAAAAAAACAGAATCCTGAAATTGAAGGTAAATGGATGGCATTAGAAGAAACCATCCTGAGTGAGGTAACTCAGTCACAAAAAGACAAACATGGTATGTACTCACTCATATATGGATTTTAGACATGGATCAGTGGAGTGTCAGCCTACAATCCCAGTTCCAGTGAGTCTGGGATACGGGGAGGTTCCCAAGAGATATGCATTATACCCAGAGAAGTGAAAAGAGGCAAGATCTCCTAGGCAGATTGGGAACGTGGGGGGAGAAGAGAGGGAACCAAGAAAAAGAGAGGGGGATAAGAGAAGGATAGAAGAAGCCATGGGAGAGCAGGAAGGCTGAGTCGGGGTAAGAATAGAAGAGACCAGGATGAGAGATACCATAATATTTGGAGTCATTATAGCTTTGAGGAGAGAGCTGACACCGGTGAGATTTCCAAAGATGTACAAGGATAACTCCAATTGGAAAACTAAGTAATAGCGTAGAGACTACATTAATAGCCCCTACCTGATGATAAGGTTGATGACTACCTTATGTGACATCCTAGAATCTTCAACCTGTGACTGATGGAAACAGAGACAGATACTCACAGCTAAACACTGAACTAACCCCCTGGAACCCAGTAACAGAGTTGGAGGAGTGATGAGCAAAGGAGTCAAGACCGTGCTGGTGAAACCCACAAAGACAGCTGACTGGACAAGGGGGAGCTCTCGAACCCTCGACTGATGACTAACAGGCCAACAGGGAACTGAGCCAGTCTCCATGAATATAGTGTCAGTGAGGAGGCCTCAGAAATCTCTGTGGTCTTGGGTAGTAGACTTGTGTTTACCATATCATACAAATGAACTTTGGGAGCCCATTCCACATGGAGGGATACTCTCTCATCCTGGACACATGGGGAAGGACCTAGCTTCTGCCCTGGATCAAATGACAGACTCTGGAGATTCCCCCCCCCCAAGGAGGGCCTCACCATCCCTGGGGAATGATGTGGGTATTGGGCTGGGGGTGGGAGTGGGGCTGGCGGAGGGAGAAGGGGGGAGCTGGGATTGACATTTGAAGTATGCATGTTAAAAAGCCTGATTCGTTGGCTAAACAATTGTAATTAATACTAATCCTCTAAGTTATTATTTTATAAGCAGCTGCAGGTTCCACCATGACACAGAAAAGCCTTGGTTACATACAATGAAATATATTGGAGTCCCATCTGGCAATGTGTCAATCAGTATTGAATAAGAGAACATACACAATTTCTTTTGGGAGGACATAGGAAAGCCATACCCTACATGCTCCATATCAAGGGAAAGTGGGAACACTCATTTGTCTAGTGATTATTTAGGACAAAGGGTACAAGGACAAGCCAGTGGAAGATCAATTTGGCACATGATCTTATGCCAGGATAAATGTCACCCTGTGAAGGAATCACATGATACTTATTTGAAATTGTAGTACCTTAGGTCTAAAGTTGAACTGTCCAGTGTGCTTATTTTCTTAGTAAATCATCATGGTGTATTTGAATGCTTTCTTTGTTTAGTATAAATAACTTGTATGATATTAATGACAATCAGGGAACTTATTGCTCCATGTTGTATTTCAAGGTGTGCTAATACTGAAAAATGTATTGTATATGTAGAGGTGCAAGATAATTCTTTAGATATACAATTGAAAGAATATCTGAGTGTGTGTCTTCATGTTATGGAAATCATACAAGGGTTGGAGAGATTGCTCAGGGGTTAAGATGGGAAGTTCATGCTTCAGGCTTTTTATGAGTCCAGTACCCAGTATGAACTCCCATAGGTCACAGTCAAATTCAGAAATGCATGAGATTAAAAGCTACCAGGACTCAGCCTACTTTGTTTAACATCCTGAAATTCTTGAAAGATACCAAATATCTGTTGGATTTGGAAGAAGTGCTGGCCTATGGCTTTTTGATGACTCCTCTCTAAAGAAGTTAGAAGTTGTCCCTCATTTATCAAAATCTACATTTTCTTTTTCTATTTTAGTTATCTAAAATCCACTATATTCAAAATAATTTTCCAGAAATAAGCAATTGGAGAATGTAAGAGACGTGGTCTTTTGAGTGACTACTTGTTCCTTCTGAGCAAAGGTCATATCTTCCATCCAACACTCACATAGTGAACCATCAGAAACTTAGTCATTCCACAGTCATCTCTGTGTTGAGGGTGACCTTTGAGATATGAGAATATATGATAAAGAGGCATTTTTATTTTAAAATTAATAACTACAAATTAGAAGAACACTGATGCTTTTGATTTTATTTGAGTGTACTCATCCATTTTCTAATATATTTCAGTTACTGTTAATTTCTTGCTCTGTCTTATTTATAAATTCTACTTTATACTTAACCATGTAAGGGAAAAAAACTGGCATGGGTGAAGTTTCACACATCAACTGGTTTCCAGACCCCTATTCAGATGGATGAGATGATGTTAGAGATGTAAGAATTGTGAACAGGGAGAGGGAAGAAAGAACTGTAGGGAGAGTTGGACATATTCACTTGGTGACTATTCACATCTTCAAAAACATTCTGACAAGTATGAAAAGACAGCTAACATTTTATTGCTGTCTACTCTCGTGGGATGAATCTCAAGTGTTCTTCCCAACTTCTAGTGTACCCTGAATGCACATGTTTAAGTTCTGATCCCATATACTCATCTGCAAAACCAGCCGGCTTCAATTCTTGGATGGGGAATGTATCCTGTACAGTAATTAGTAACTATTTGGCCAAGTTGGCAATTGATGTGCATGGTGCCTGACCTTTTTGTTCTCACTGTGCTTTCTGCTTGTTGAGAGGGTCACGCTGATATCCTCAGCATCTTCATGTTGCCTAAACAAGATTATGGTATGTATCAAGTATAAAATTTGAGGTTTCTCTTCTATTTTCTGTGTTATTGGGGGGTGTTTGCAGCACATATATTTTCTTTTGTTTGGCATATCACAATCTATTTTCTCTGTACATGAATCAGCTATCCACAGAATATATTTCCCCTTTACCTATTTTCTACTGGAATTGTTCAAGTTTCTGGTCTTTTTAGACATGTTAAAGATTATAGAAATCACTGGTTTTCCTGAAAAAATATCTCTATTTCTAGTCTTGCTGGCTGCCTATTCATCTTCAATAAAGTGGCATAAATTTAATGCAAGCCAGTTTAGCTTACTTTAGTGAGTGCTCACCTTAAGCAGCTGTAAGCAAATGTGAGTGCCAGGTTTTGGAACCAAAATGTACAAAAGTGTGAGTGTTACAGCTCTGGAGCTGCAAAGGTGTCCTGACTTATCTTGAAGCCAGGCTCTTTAGAGCCGCAATAGGACAGTTTTGGAGGGGTAGAGACACAATAGGACAGCTTTGGAGGCTACAGCCTCAGCTCTCCAGAGAAATGTGCCCTGACTTATTGGGAATCCAGGCTACCTGAGGCCTTTACGACTGAGCTCTGCTCTGTCCCCTAAGGGATGGTCCTAGCAGAGTTAACAGCTTCTTCTTAGGCCCTTCTTCCATTACAGTCTTCTAAAGGGGAAGTCCCTGCAGAAATGTGGCCATTTTCTCGGTCTCTAATGAAAAGTTGTTACTTTTCTGCTACAAACTTGATCAGCCCCTTAAGAAACATCCATCAATGCAGTGATGGTTCAACATACGAAAATCCATCAACGTAATCCACCATATAAACAAGCTGAAAAACAAAAATCACATGATCATCTCACTAGATGCTGAAAAAGCCTTTGACAAAATACAACACCCCTTCATGATAAAGGTCTTGGAGAGATCTGGGATAACAGGGACATACTTAAACATAATAAAAGCTATATACAGTAAACCAACAGCCAACATCAAACTAAATGGACACAAACTCAACGCAATTCCTCTAAAATCAGGAACAAAACAAGGCTGTCCACTCTCTCCATACCTTTTCAACATGGTACTTGAAGTTCTAGCCATTGCCATACGACAACAAAGGGGGATCAAGGGGATACAAATTGGGAAGGAAGAGGTCAGACTTTCACTATTTGCAGATGATATGATAGTTCACATAAATGACCCAAAGAACTCTACCAGGGAACTCTTACAGCTTATTAACACCTTCAGCAAAGTGGCAGGCTACAAGATCAACTCAAGAAAATCAGGAGCCCTACTATATACATATGATAAAAGGCCTGAGAAAGAAATCAGAGAAACATCACCCTTTACAATTGCCACAAAAAACATAAAATACCTTGGGGTAACACTAACGAAACAAGTGAAAGACCTGTATCACAAGAACTTTGAATCTTTAAAGAAAGAAATTAAAGAAGCCCTCAGAAAATAGAAAGATCTCCCATGCTCTTGGATAGGTATTACCAATGTAGTAAAAATGGCAATCCTGCCAAAAGCAATCTACAGATTCAATGCAATCCCCCTTAAAATCCCAGCACAATTCTTCACAGACCTTGAAAGAACAATAATCAATTTTGTATGGAAAAACAAAAGACCCAGGATAGCCAAAACAACCCTGTTCAACAAGGCAACGTCCCTGACCTCAAGCTCTATTACAGAGCTATAGTCCTGAAAACAGCTTGGTATTGGCACAAAAATAGACAGGTAGACCAAAGGAATCGAATTGAAAACCCTGATATTAACCCACACACATATGATCATCTGATCTTTGAGAAAGAAGCTAGAAATATACAATGGAATAAAGAAAGCATCTTCAACAAATGGTGCTGGCATAACTGGAGGCTGGCATGTAGAAGAATGAGGATCAATCCATGTTTATCGACATACACAAAACGTAAGTCCAAATGGATCAAAGACCTCAACATAAATCCAGCCACACTGAACTTCTTAGAAGAGAAAGTGGGTGGCACCCTTGAACGAATTGGTACAGGAGACAGCTTCCTGAACATTATACTAGTAGCACAGACAGTGAGATCAACAATTAATGAATGGGACCTCCTGAAACTGAGAAGCTTCTGTAAGGCAAAGGACACAGTCGGCAAGACAAAAAGGCGGCCCACAGAATGGGAAAAAATATTCACTAATCCCACATCTGACAGAGGGTTGATCTCCAAAATTTACAAAGAATTCAAGAAACAAGTCTCCAAAACACCAAAGGATCCAATTAAAAAGTGGGCTGCAGAACTAAATAGAGAATTTTCAATAGAGGAGTCTAAAATGGCTGAGAGGCACTTGAGAAAGTGCTCAACATCCTTAGCCATCCGGGAAATGCAAATCAAAACTACTCTGAGATACATTCTCACTCCTGTCAGAATGGCTAAAATCAAAAACACCAACAACAATTTATGCTGGAGAGGATGTGGTGAACGGGGGACACTCCTCCATTGCTGGTGGGAGTGCCAACTTGTTCAGCCACTTTGGAAATCAGTATGCAGATTCCTCAGAAAAATGGGAATAAACCTACCACAAGACCCATCAACTCCACTCTTAGGCATATATCCAAAAGATGCACATTCATACAACAAGGATGTCTATTCCACTATGTTCATAGCAGCATTATTTGTAATAGCCAGATCTTGGAAGCAACCTAGATGCCCCTCAACCAAAGAGTGGATAGAGAAAATGTGGTACATTTACACAATGTTGAGTACTATTCAGCAGAAAAAAACAGTGGAATCCTGAGATTTGCAGGCAAATGGATGACACTAGAAGAAACCATCCTGAGTGAGGTAACACAGTCACAAAAAGAGAAACATGGTATGTACTCTCTCATATATGGATTTTAGACATAGATCTGGGGAGTGCGAGCCTACAATCCCATGGCCAGAGAGTCTGGTAAATAGAAACTTCATTCAGTGGCTGATGGAAGAGGCACACTCCCAAGGCTAAGCACTGAGCTGAACTCAAGAAAGCCAGTAACAGAGAGGGAGGACTGATGACCAAAGGGATTAAGACTGGGCTGGTTTATCTCCCATAAACATCAGCCTGGGAATCCAGCATGGGACTGATCAAGACCCCCTGAATGTGGGTGTCAATGAGGAGGCCTAGGTAATCTATGGGGCCTTGGGTAGTAGATCAGTACTCATCCCAAGTATAGACATGGACTTTGGACTCCCGTCCAACAATGTGAGATGCACTCTTACCCTGAATTCTTGGGGGAGGGTCTAGGCCCTGCCCTGGATGAAATGACAGACTATGGACACCCCCATGCAGGGCCTCACCCTCCCTGGGAAACTGAGGGGATAATGGGGGGATTGGGGGGAGGGCACGGGAGGAGGGGAGGGAAAGGGAGAGGGACCTGGAACTGACTTGTGAAGCAACCTTGTTTTTAATCTAAATTTAAACTTAAAAATAAATAATAATAATAAAAAAAAATTAACTATAAAAAAGAAAAGAAACATCCATCAAGTATCTTCTGTTCTGCACCAGCAAATGAAGATCTTCCTCCAAGACTCTTTTGAGAGAGATTTATCTGGGAAGGAGGATTCCAGGAGAATGACTGCCTGTGCCAGGGTGGTAAAGGACAGCCCACAACTGAACAGGCAGATGGGCTTATATAGGGCTTCTCGGGGGGAGGAGGGTTGAGTTTACCCAGGGAGAAGTTTATCTGCTAAGGAATAGGTTAGTTTTCCTGCTCAGAGATTGGATAATTTAGTGGGTCAGGGCAGAGATAGCTCTGATTTTGGGAGAAAATTAGAGCCAGGCAATATTTCTTTCACTGGCTGTGATTCTAGGGACAAAGTGAGCTTCTTTGGCACTAGTTTCAAAGACAGGGTGTTTTTTCTTTGGCTCTGGGACTAACGATAATATGTTCTTTTCAATGGCTCAGGTTTCAAATCCGGGTGTTCTTGTTTCGCTGGCTGTGGGTCCAGAATCAAGGTGCTCAGGGATTGGATGGTTTCCTGCCCAGGGTGCTCAGGGTTTGGTTGGCTCTATGTTTCAGTTGGTCAGGGACAGAGTCGGCTCTGGTGTCAGTTGGTCAAAGTGGGCGGGCCCATTCTGGCTGGGCCCTTTACCCTATAGCAGCTTTTCTTCCCTATTCTTCTCTTCATTACTCCTTCCTTCCTTTCTTTTTTTTTTAAATTTGTTTGAGACATGTTTTTTGTGTCACTCTGTAGACTAGACTGGCCTCAAGCCCAGAAGTCTGCTTAATTTCCTAATCTGTTTTAAATAACAGATGGTATTGACTAAGCTTCCTATAGGTAATACAGGCACAGCTCCAGGTCAGGTTGTCAGCAACTAGAATTAAAGAAACTGAGTTGTGTTTCAGCTCTTCGTTATATTTTATACCCATGAAATTTTAAAGGTAGAAACCTTTGTTTCTCTCTGTGACCTCAGGACTTCCCACTATCCAGAACACATAGAGACCCAACTAACATTGCAGAAAAAAACAAAGAGCAATTGTAACATATTCATAGCTATGTTCTATGCATTTTAAAGATTTTCTATCAAAATTGAAAACACAGACTATATATAATTTTAAGCATGATTGTTATTTCGCTCCCAGAGTCTGTTGTAGTGAACTTTTTAAAAATTCATTGTGTTTCTTCCTTCATTTAGCAGATTAATATAGGCTATTTTGGACTTGTTAAATTCCACTCTTTTCATTAAAAATAAAATTGCAAAGAGGAGGTCTACGCAGTTAAATATACTGACAGTTTTTGGGAACAACAATGCTCTATATAAATAACTATATATAGGGTTTACAAGAAGATCTTTAGGTCATGATAACACACTTTTGATAATATAGGAAAAACAACTAAAACTGGCATTTCCCAAATTTCTTCTCATAAATATTTATGGCGATATATTTTAAAGCTTGCCCGAGGATTCAGGAAACAAAGTCGGTCACAAACCATAGATGTCAGCAATGTTGGTACACACTTTTAATCCCAGCAGCCTTACTACCTAGCCAGGAAGTGGTAGCACATACTTTTAATCCCAGGACTCAGGAGATAAGCAGATGAAACTCTCTGAGTTCATGCCCACCCTGTCCTACAGAAGAGTGAAGGGTACCAGAGCTCATACCTTTGATAGCAGTATTTGTGATCACAGGCCTTTAATCTCCACACTAGAGAGGTGAATACAGGCATGATATGACTGGGGGAAGAAAGGAATATAAGGAAGAGAAGACAGAAACTGAGAACTTTTGCTTCTGAGGTTTTGTGGAGACAGGATTGCTGTGTCAGTTTGGAAGAAGTAAGATCTACTCACTTAGTTGCTTTGCTTCTCTTATTTTCAGCTTGAAACTTGAACCCCAATATCTATTTCTATGATTTTATTGTTTGTGCTACCAATATTACATTGAATGTTGGCTCAAGACTCAGAATTTAATAGCAGAATTAGAATAAACAGTGGAACAAGCAAGTAAAGTGAGAAACATAGAGATTGTTTTCCTGTGCCTGAGGACCAGTGCTTCCTTCTTCCACCATCCACCTCAAATGTTTGCTGATTAGAGTGATAATACACACGATAGTTCTGTCATCATGCCGCCTCGCTGCAGTAAGCCTTCTTGTCAATAATTTATTTTCGTTTTTACATTCTAATCACAGTTTCCACTCCTTCTTCTAGTCTTTCCCCAGCTCCCTTCAGTCTTTCACCCATCCATTTATTCTCAATTCCTATTCAGAAAATGGCTGTAGATATTCACAAGCATATCAGGATGTTAACAAGTTTATCAAATTGTAGTTAAGACCAAACACTCCCCCTTACATTAAGACTGGGCAAGGCAACCCAGTATGAGAAACAGGATTCCAAAAGCTGGCAGAAGACTCAAAGAGACTCCTTGCCACCACAGTTAGGAGTCCCACAGGATGACCAAGCTTCACAACTGGCATATATATGTAGAGGGCCTAATTTCCATGCAGGCTCCCTGGTTGTAAGTTTAGTCTCTGCTAGCTCCAATGAGCCCAGGTTGTTTGATTCCTTGGGTTTTCTTGTGATGCCCTATACGTCTTTGGCTCTTACAGTCCTTCTTCCCCCTCTTTAACAGGATTTCCCAAGGTCAACCTAATGTTTGACTGTGGGTCTTTGCATTTGTTTCCACTAGTTGCTGGATGAAGGCTCTCTGGTGACTACTGGGCTTGGCAACAACTTATGAATATAGCAAAATATCTTTAGACATCATTACATGATTTTTTTCTTCAATAGTGTTTGGTTGTATTCTAGGTCTCTGGATCATCCAGCCTCTGGGTCCTGGCACTCCGGGCAGTATCAGGAATGGGCTCACTCTCTTCTTGTGGGACTCAGTGTTTGGTTGACCACTCCCACAATCTCTGGGACACCCCTATCTCAGTACATCATATAGATGGACAGACAGTAATTCAATGATTATGTGGTTGGATTGGTGTCCAAATCCCTCCACTGGTAGTCTTGCTTGGTCACAGGAGATAGTTAGGTCAGCCTGTGTATCCTCTTCTGCTCAGTCTTAGTTGGAATCATCCATGTAGATTCCTGAGAGTTTCCCTTGTATCAAGTTTCTAACTGATCCTGAAATGGCACCACTTTCAAGTTAGCACTTTCCGTACTCTTCCACTGAGCCCATCTCCACCTGATCCCTTCTGTACCCATCCTTCTGACCCTCAGACTGCCTACACAGTCTATTCTGTTTTCCCTTGCAATGGAGATACAAGTCTCCATGGATCACTCCTTATTACCTACCCTCTGCATATGTGGATTTAGCCTGGTTGTCCTGTACTTTACACCAAATATAGTGAGTGCATGTTTGTCTTTCTGGGTCTCAGTTACCTCACTGAGGATGAATATTTTAGATCCATCCATCTACTTTCAAATTCATGATGTCGTTGATTTTAACAGCTGAGTAACATTCCATTGTGTAAATGCTCCACATTTTCCTTATCCATTCTTCACTTGAGGGATATCAAAGTCATTTCCAAGTTATGGTTAGTATAAACAAAGCTGCTATGAACATAGTTGAGCAAGTGTCTTTGTGTTATGATTAAACATCCTTAAGGTATATGCCCAAGAGTGGCACAGCTTGGACTTGAGATAGATCAATTTCCAAATTTCTGAGAAACCACCATATTAATTTCCAAAGTAGCTACCCAAGTATTTCATACATGCCAGAATGAGCTTTTGCTTGTGTTTTTTATCTTAGTCATTCTGACAGATGTAAAGTGAAATCATACAGTCCTTTTGATTTGCATTTCCCTGATGGCTAAGGATGTTGAACATTTCTTAAAGTATTTCTCAGTCATTTGAGATTGTTCTGTTAAGAATTCTCTGTTTAGATCTGTTCCCCAGGTTTAATTGTACTATTTGGTTTGTTGCTATCTAGCTTTTGGAGTTCTCTATATATCTCTATATATCTTCCAAGGTCCACTCCTCCTCTGTTTTCCCTTCCTAGGGTTATCAACAGAACATGGCATACCAAGATACAATAAGACTAGTCACAAGTCACAAACCCTCATATCAAGGCTGGACAATACAACCCAGTAAGAGGGAAATTCTAATTTCCTGACTAATAAGAATCAAAAAGCAAGCATAACAGAAAATACATACATCTCTTTGTAGTATACTTCCCACTTCTTAGACCTTAATTTTAAGTGTTAAGTTTTGTTTGTTTGTACGTTTCAGGCATGTCTTTAGTAATTTTTAAATAAGGAAACTGCCATCTCCTCCCCTCCAACTCCTGCATCATTCCTTTAATTTTACCTACACACTTCATGTGCTATTTTCTTAAACCCATGGGATCCACTTAGTGTTTCTGTATGTACATGCATGTATGACAACAGTATTTCATGGGTAATCTTTCAAGGATCACATTTCTGAAAAAAACTGATACACCTCCCCTCTGCTGCCATCAATTTCTAATGGCTCCAAAGCTAGGGGTGGAACTTAGTAAATGCCTCCAACCATGTTGCATTGTTGAGTGACTTTATCTGGTACAGGTCTTGTGCATGTCATCAGAGCTATTGTTGAGTTCATATGTGCAATGGTCTGGCTATGTCAGAAATCACTGTATAGCTGCAGATGTCTACTACCTCAATCTTTTAACTTAATTTTCAATTTCCTCAGTGATCCCTGAGGTTTGCGGTAGGTGATGTGCTATCGATTCTGTATTTTAAAATTAGTCTCTAATTCTGTGTATGTTGACTAGTTGTAGGCACTGTATTAATTGCTTTCTATCTAGTATTGCAAAAAGAACCATCTTTGATGGGGGTTGAGAGATGCTGTAATCCATGGATATAAAATTTAGAACATAGGGGGCAGCTTAATTATATGTCCAATAAGTGGGATAATGGTAATAGATTCTATGCTAGCTTCTATGACCTGAATAACTAGGATGTTTATTACAGTTAAGTTTCCAAGTCAGTACAAGTTTAACTTCTGCATTTTCTATAATTCAAGTATGTAGTGTCTTAAGTCAAGCTCTTATAATCTAGACTTAGACAATAGCCTTTAATGTTTAGGGGTTTATGGAAACCCTATAACCAATAGCTAAATAAGAGGTAGTTCATACCCATCACTTGGAAGGTTTTTTTTTGATAGCCTATTTTGTGTCTTGCAGAGGCATTTTTCTATGTATCATAGGGCAATTCAATTTGAACTCCATATATATTATGTCATAACATATGTAATAGTTTTATATATATATGTGTGTGTGTTTATTTATATTCACAATACATGTTTTTTATTTTATAGATGGTCTACAATTGTAGGTTTCCTTGTGACTTTTTCAGGGTATTGTGATGCTATTTATGCTTCTTCAAACTCTCTGCTCTAGCTTGGCCTCCCATCCCCCACCTCATGTAGCCCTCCCAGTTTCTTGTTTCCCCTTCCACCTTAATACCAATTGTGTTCTATTTTTATGCATCAGTAATCCCTCCATGAATCTATGCTAGTTTTCTGACTTCTACAGTTACTCTAATTTAAGCATATCTATTCAAAATATTCAAATTCACAGTTCACATACACAAGACAACTTATGTTATCTCTTTCTAGGTCTGGGTAACCTTACTGAGAGTTACTGCAAAATCTATTTATTTAAATAAACATTATTTGCAACTTAAAAGTAATCCTTTTTGAATATATTTTGCATTTTAATGATTACTTCTTCTAGAATGTTTCCTGGCTATTGTCACTAGAGCAGCAATGCACATGGATGAACATATATCACTTTTTTTTGAGATGATGGCATTAGGATTTTATTTCCCATATTTTTATAATAAATTTTATTTAACTTTTTTATACATGTTACTCCCAGCTCTCTCTCCTTCCCCTTCTTCCCCTCCCCCCAGTCCCTCCAATACCCCACTCTACCCCCTCCTCTCTCCAGGGGGGGTAAGGCCTTCCATGGGGGATTTTCAAAGTTTGTTAGATCATCCCAGGCAGGACCTAGGCCCTCCCCCATGTGTTCAGGCTGAGACAGCCTCCCTCCATGTGGAGTGGACTCCCAAAGTCCATTTGTGTGTCAGGGATACTGATCTACTATCTGATCCCCATAGATTGTTGAGGCCTCCTCTCTGAAACCCAGGTTTAGGGGGGTCTGGATCAGCCCCATGCTGGCCTCTCAGTCATCATTTTGGGGTCCATGTGTTCTTCCTTGTTTAGGTCAGCTGCCTCTGTGGGTTTCACTAGCTGGGTCTTGATTCCTCTCCTCATCACTCCTCTTTGGAGCTGGGTTCCAGGAGTTCAGTTCAGTTTTTAGCTGTGGGTGTCTGCCTCTGCTTCTGTCTGCCACTGGATGAGGGTTCTAGGATGGCGTATAAGGTAGTCATCAATATCTATCAGCGGAGGGCATTCAAGGTAGCCTTAATGCTAGTTGTTGTCATTCTTGCAGATCTCTGAAAATCTCATTAGTGTCAGATCTCTTTTCGAATCTATAATGGCTCCCTCTATTATGATATCTCTCATCCTGCTCTCCTCTATTCTTACCCTGACTCAACCTTCCTGTTCCCCCATGTCTTCCTCTCCCCTCCTCTTCTTCCCCTCTTTTTCTCCCATCTTCCACTCCCCCATGCTCCCAATCTTGTCAGGAGATCTCGTCTCATTCCTCTTCTCCTGGTTACCATACATACCTCTCTTAGGGTCCTCCCTGTTTGCCAGACTCACTGGCACTGGGATTGTAGGCTGGCACTCCCCTGCTCCATGTCTAAAATCCATGTAAGAGTGAGTACATACCATGTTTGTCTTTTTGTGACTCTGTTACCTCACTCAGGAAGGTTTTTTTCCAGTGCCATCCATTTGCCTGTGAATTTCAAGATTCCCTTTTTTCCCCGCTGAGTAGTACTCCATTGTGTAGATGTACCACATTTTCTCTATCCACTCTTCAGTGCCAGCTTTCCTTTATTCAAGGTACTGAGGGAATTTCATCATTCAAACTTCTAAAGATATCCTATCACATTAATAATTGTATGTACATATAAATGAAGTGATATTTTTCATAATTTATCATTGAGTTTTATTTGCTCATAGTTTATCATTGGAATTTTGTTTGCCTATTTAAATTTTATCTTCTCTAGGTCTATTGTTTACTTGAAACTTTCAGAACATTCAAACAAAAATGACTATTGAATGTCAACAGTTCTGTTGACTGTACATATTACAAATTTGTTATCCATTGCTTTGAGTCCTTTTTTACTTTTTCTGACTTCTCAGGTTTTGGACACACATTTTACAAATGATTCAGTTTTCCTCTCTTCTCTAGTATACCAACAACATCCTTCGTTTATAGAAGTTTAGTGTATGTGATAGAATTTCTAATTTATGCGTGCAATAATTTCACAGGATGAAATACCTTTGATTTACAGATCTTATACTGTATAGCAGTGCCCCCTTCTTCATACATGACCCTCAAGATTCATATTGTTCATTTTGCTTCTTTATATACTTTTGCTTTAACTGAATTGCTAAATATTTTTTCCTACAATTACATTGGAATAAATAATCAAGGGTTAAGTAGAAAATGTGATCCACCTCCATGCTTCGTTGGGGAATTTTTCCTTGTCCTGTTTCTTTTTCACCTGACCCTCTTATAATACCCTGTACAAGACAGTTGTCCCACATTTAATTGAGTCTCTTCTTGATTTGGTCTTTGTAATCTCCCTTTCAAGCAGTATGTTTATCTTTCATTCACATTTGAAGTAAACATTTCCTTGCTATAAACACACAAATTTTACATTTTTTAAAAACACTAAATACGCTGGGCGGTAGTGGCGCATGCCTTTAATCCCAGCACTGGGGAGGCAGAGGCAGGCGGATCTCTGTGAGTTCGAGGCCGGGCTGGACCAACAGCCTCCAAAACAATACAGAGAAACCCTGTCTCATAAAACCAAAATAAAAAATAAAAAATAAAAAATAAAAATAAAAAACACTAAATACACCAGATGCCAATAGTAATACAAAATTTTGTTTGAAGAAGAAAACAAACTTGGAAGGTTTTTTTTTTGATAGCCTATTTTGTGTCTTGCAGAGGCATTTTTCTATGTATCATAGGGCATTTTACCCTTGTTCTTAATGACAAGGCCTCCTTCTGCCTCCCACTCACAGCTGTTTTCAGTTCCTTCCCTTTGTTTGGTGCTTGAGATTTCAAACGCTGCCTAAAGGTAAATTTTATTTTTTTGTCTTACTGTGTCTGCTGTGATTATTCCTGCAGCTCTGTGTATCAGTAACTGTGAACAACCCCCAAGTATTTGGTTACAGATCTTATTACTTATTTAAAAATCACTTATTCTCTCAACTACACACTTTTGATAAGTAGTCATAGGCTTATTTATTCGTAGGGGTTGGATCTGACATTTCTTTTGATTATTTCTTGTATTTTAAAGGCTGTGCCATCTCTCTAGCACAATCATTTGATTATTTCTTAAAGTTTGATTCTGTGCATCAGGGACCTATCTATAAGCCCATGCTGTCCAGCTTCTCTTTAGAGTCAAGCCTTCAGTCCACCAGTGTCCACTCCAGCTGGGTTTGTGTTACTTGTTCTTTGTATCTGCCCATCTCTCTAACTTAGAGAGGCAAAGGCACAGACGTCTCATTTTTGAGATGGTCCAGCAAGTTACTGATTCTAGTCTGCTTTATTACTCTTTCAAGGATAGATGGGATTTCTAAACTTTATGCATGTCATAGCTCTAATATTTTAATTATTGGCTATTTTAGTAATATTTCACATAAACGTCTACCATAAAAAGCATCTAGCTGCTAATATAATGAGTTTATTTTATTTTATATTATTATTTTTTATTTAAAAATTTGACTTTTCAGTTATTTTTTATTTTATTTCTGAAATTAGAATTATATCATTTTCCCCTTCCCTTTCTTCCATCCAAACTATTTCATGTACCCTTCTTTGCCCTTTCTTTCGAACACATAGCCTAGTTTACATTAAATGTTGTTATATCTACATATATATACATGTATCTATGTATATATACTTATACATACATGCATGTACATGTAGTCTTCTCAGTATGAATAATGTTACTTGCATGTTTGTTTTTAGGGTTAACCATTTGCTATTGAATAATCAATTTGTATGTTCTTCTCCAGAGAAGACTATTCTCCTACCCTTAGCATTCTTTTGTTTCCTTTAGTTTTTTGTGCAGAGTTGAGACCTCCTGGGCTCTCCTTTTTCACATAAGCATGTCTATTGGTTTCTTCCTTATTAAGCTAATGTTTAGACAGCCATGTTGGTGACACTTTATGAGTATAGCTCCTGACATTAGTTGCAGGTATAATCTCATAGCTACTCACTGCTCCCCTGGATCTTGCAACCTTTTTTTCCCCAGTCTTCTGTAATGTTCCCCAAAATAGAGGTAGTGTAGACTTTTGTAGATGTATTCACTGAAATCAAACTCCAGGACTCTGCATTTTGACTGGCTGTGGTTCCTTGTAATGTTCTCCCTCTGTTTCAAAAATGTCTCTTTTATGAGGACTGCACTGATCTGTGGGTATAAGGACAAATATTTATAATGGAATTAGGGATTATTCTGGTTAAATAAAATATCAGCTGTGAGTTCTCCTCCTAGATCTATGATTTATCTAGTCTATGTATTTGGCCAGATTTCTAAGCCCAGGCATAATTGCTTTCTTTTTGAATGGGTTGTAAGTCTATTGCTTGTAAAGAGCTATTGGTTACTGCAAAAGTGGTATTCATGCCATTAATGCATCTATGGGACTATTTGCCATGATGTTTAATGTTGTGGTTCACAGGCATCATACCTGGGCAAAACAATTGGTGGTCTCCCTCATTTGGAAGCTTGCCTGTTGCCTTCAGACACTATGAAAGCTAATACTCAGGGAGGAAGCACTCAGGTCAGTTCCAGCTTAGTCCTCTGGGACCTTGTACTAAGGGCATGGTGCATGTTGAACTAAACAATTACCTTCCACAACTTTTGGGAAATCAGAGGCAATAGCAATAAGGGGTATGTTTTGAAATCTCTTGAACAACTGTGGTCAACAGCACCAATAAAGGATTCTTTGGCTGGTTTGGAGTTTGTGTTAGTTGGTCTTCAGCTTTTGGAGGAAGTGCTGTCAGTCCAAATGAAAAAAGTTAATTTAAACTGTGTGTGTATATTTATACACAGACTTAATGTGTTTTCCAATAGTATTATTCCTTATGACTTTTCTGGAGAGCCATACTGTTATATCACCCTCCTCTCTTCTTCTAAATTTAGCTTCCTCTTCATTCCCTAATTAAAGACCTTTCTTTTCCTATTTCCCAGATCAGATCAACTGTAGCCTTTTATTTCCTTCATTATTGCTACCCAACCCCTTTACCTGGCAATAATCTCTGTGTACCTTCTTTGTTTCTGTAGTTACTCCATGCTGTGTCTACCTCTTATGTTTGGAGCTAGAAGACTCTGATGAGAGAGAACACATGACATTTGTCCTTCTGGGTTGAGTTATCTTACTCACTATGATTTGTTTCTAGTTCCCTTTACCTGCAAAGTTTATGACTTTAATTTTATTTCTAGCTGAATAGTATTCTGTAGAGTGTATATACCACATTTTCATTATCTGTTCAGCTGTGGAAGAAAATTCAGGTTGTTTCCATTTCCCAGATATTACGAATAGCGCAGCAAGGAACATGCCTGTGTAAGTATCTGTGATTCTGTGGAATAGGATGTTAAGTCCTTTGAGAATATGCTAAGGAGTGGTGTAGTTGTGGTTTTTAATAACAGCATTTAGACTTATTTTCTGAACATATTCTGTCTGTAAAACCTAAATGTTATAAATGCACAACATATACATATCAACCAATATTCTGTTGATTCTTAGGATCAGAAACTCAGGATTCATTTAGGGATAATTAAAAATTTCATTTCATTCATTGCGTTATCCTTCCCATGCTATCTGGTGGATATGTATATATCTGTTTGCTACAAATTATATATATATATATGTATGATACATGCATATTATTTATATTTATAACAGAATCTTATAATAATAATTGTAGTGAATAATATCGTGACATTTTTATCTTAAAAATTAACTATAGTTCACTTAGACAGTATCTTGGACCCTCAAAACACCAGCAGGCAAGAAGAATGCAAGCTTGGGTCCTTCTGCCTAGGCTGCTGGAAAGACAGCCTTACATATCTTGCCACCTGGGTCCAAGGTGACAGCAATGATGAGGGACAACTGTTTGATCTCCCTTCCTCCACACACACCATGGTGATGTCTATATAAGGCCACTGCCAAGGGTTGTGTCTGGTACTTGGGTTCTACAGCGACAGGGATTGTTTGGATATCCATAACTCCTGTTGCCATCAAGTGACATGCTGACTTCAATAGGTTGGACTGCCTCCTGGGGCCAAGTTTATGCCCACAAGCCATGCAGCCACTGGGGTTGTACTGATCTGAGTGGTGTTTGCTGTCACCTGGGGCTATAATGCCAGCGAGGCCTAGGATGTTGCTGAGGATTAGGTCTGGGTTCATGGCCCTACAACAGCTGAGGTCTATTTTGATGTCTTGTCTCCATGGTGCTACCAAGGGCCACATGAAGCTTGGGATATGGGCCAATTCTTGTAACCTTGTATGTTTCCAGGAGCCATACTACTATCAGAACTATCCTGATCTGAGTCCCAGGAGCTATCACTTGGAGCAAGGATGTAGACCAGACTGAGCTTCTGCCTGAGGCCATGTCTGGGTCTGTAGCCCAGCTAGGGCTGGAGTCTGTATTGAATTCTGTGGCATAAGTTACCATTAGGGCCCATACAGAGGCCCAGAATCTGGGCCAGAGCTTGTGGCTTGGGTGGAGTTGGGTGCCATGCCATAGGAGGGACCATGAAGATATGGGTGGCCTGTGCCACAGTGTCATCTGTTCCCAGGCTGCAGGTTTAGGGTTAGGACTCAGGTAGCTGATTTAACCCTGGGCTGCTTCATAGCATCTGGTGCCACAAGTGCCAGTCAGGATCCAGGATCCTAACTTCTACAGAGTCATTGACCCAGACATGGCCCAAATATTCAATAAAGATATTAAAAGTAAATTATAGAAGGAAATAAGTTGACTAGAATATTTACATGCTGTCAATATAATTTTATAGCAAATTTATAGTTTTCAATCTAAGAAATTTGTTCTTATTAATGATCTTTATAAAGCACAACCCCTTCATTGATAGCCTTTTAGTTTGAAAAGATTCTGAATATTAAGTGATATTCCCATGGGGGGAAAACACCTGCTGTATTTTGTATATAGACATAACACTGAAGTTAATTCAATGATATTTTAATACATTAAAGCAAAAAATGTGTCTGAAATTCCCAATTTAAGGTTGTACGATCAAGTAGCAATAGACCTTGTAAATTACTTGTAAATGTCCACAGTTGACATTTATTTCAATGAGGATACGCTAATTTTTATATTTTATATTTAATTCTGTACTAGGCATACAAAAGATAGTCTTTTGTTGTTAAGTGAATGCAATTTTTGTTCAAAAGTATTTGATTTTCATTATTCTTTCATTGTGAAATTTAATTTAAATGTTTCTAGAACATTTTCATTGTCACCTTTTGTTGTTTAAACCAGGCAGCTCTGTTTTGTGGGCAACACAATTCCTCTCTGTGTTTATCCCATTACAGATGGGCAGAGAATGAAATGGGATCTTCTGAAAATAGGAAAATGGTTACCCCTTGAACACTAAGCACTCCTGAAGCAAGCATCAGATGATGTGTAAATTCACAGAAACACACACAAGCCATGCTTCCCACAGCTTTATGGTATAGTAGGAAAAAAGAAGGTCAAACACAGGCTGATAATAGTTCCCCCACCAAAATATTGTTTTACTGTTGCAGTGTGTCAGAATGATGTTCATTCACATATGTGTAGTCATACATTTAATCACCAAAACCTGCTTGTAAATATGTGCGTGCATGTGTGTGTGCATGCGTGTGTGTGTGTGTGTGTGTGTGTGTGTGTGTTACGCATGACCCCACATGTCTGTATATGCTTTGTGGAAGAAAATTTCAAATTCTAAATGTATGTTAAGTGGAACAGATGATAGTCAATGAGGCTGCTTGGTTGGCCAGGATTCAAAAGCATATTCCCTGGTTTTGAACATCTGTTTTGTAAAATCAAACTGACCAATTTGAATAGAGCTTTTCTCTGGAAAATTCTCAACTATGTCGGCCAAAGGATGTGTGGTCAGCTTTACAAAGCTTAGGTGGCTGACAGGCAGCAAGGCACATTCCAATGATGCCTTACCACACTTAAATCAGAAACAACTTGCCTGCCACTCAGTTTTGTGCTGCACTGATTAATGTCTAGTCCCACATTCCTTTGTGAATTTGAGGTATGCACATATAGGTTTTCACAGGCAAAGTGTGTATGCCATAGGAATTCAGCAATACCACAACTTGCACCTACATGAAAGCTATCCAGTGTATAGGTGAAAGAAAAAAGTGGCTATGCACACACACAGGTTCCAACTCCTTAACAATTAAATATTAATTTCTTTCAAATAGATTTGTCTTACTGAGCTATGTTTGCTGATTAGATGTCCATAGATAAAAGCAAATTCAAAGGGAATATGAGTAGAATTGATATGCTAATTAAAAATTAGGTAGGCTAGCTCTTTAAATGAAAGAATGAAAAAACACTTATGGCTGTTTAAATATGAAGTCAGATCCTGACTGGATTTGCAGGTATGACTGGAGTCACTACTGTTTCCAAATCACAGTTGACTGGTTTCTGTGGCATTTTAAAAGATGAAGACATCATTCCCAATGAGTCCTGACGTAGAGAAATAAGATTTCTGAGACTTAACTATTCTCGTTGCTATAGGTTTCTTTAATTACTACATCTAGCATTTGCATAACTGTTGAAATGCCAATTGGAACAAGAGTCTCATGTAGAAAAGGGAAATCCAAAGTCAAGAATACGTTTGGACAAAAGGTTTCCCAGTTAGAAACTAATTCTTTTTTTTTTTATCATTTTTTATTTTAATTTTAAATAGCTTGTTTTACATGTCAATCCCAGTTC
Source organism: Mesocricetus auratus (assembly GCF_017639785.1). Lineage (NCBI taxonomy): Eukaryota > Metazoa > Chordata > Mammalia > Rodentia > Cricetidae > Mesocricetus > Mesocricetus auratus. Next base: position 32,359,152 of record NW_024429198.1, read on the forward strand.
CCTCTCCCTCCCCTCCTCACGCACTCCCCTTCGCCCCCACCCTCCCACCCTATTGCCAAATCCTTCCACATAGGGGATATCTAGAGTCTGTCATTTCACTCTGGGTAGGGTCCAGGCACTCCCCTAAGAGTCCAGGCTGAGAGAGCATCCCTCTTTGTGCTACAGCCACACGATGACTGTTTGTATTCCAGGGATAGACACTGATCCACAGCTCAGGGCCACATAGGTTGCCCAGGCCTTCTCGCTGACACTCACTTTTGGGGGGGTCCAGATCAGTCCCATGCTGGCCTCCCCACTGTCGCTCTGGGGTCCAAGAGCTCTCCCCTGTTCAGATCAGCTGTCTCTGCTGGTTTTGCCAGCCCATTCTTTGCAAATTTGCTCATCTCTCCTCTCTCTCTGTCACTGGGTTCCTTGGGTTCAGTTCAGTGATTAATTGTGTGTTTGCCTCTGCTTCCATCAGTCACAGGATGAAGGCTCCCGGATGGTTATAGACATCAAGTTCATTATCAGGAATGGGCATCGAGGTGGTCTCTCCACTATTGCTTAGCTTGCCAATTGGTGTTATCCCTTTAGATCACTCGAGGTCACTCTGGTGCCTGATCTGTCTTCTATCCTATGATTCCCTCTTCCCCCTATTCTACCCCCACCCACTCAAATTCCTGTTCCCCCATGACCAGCTCTCTTCCTCTTCACCCCCTCTCTTCTTCCCAGGTCCCACTCCCCCCCACCCCTCGCCGTGTTCCCCATCCATTCAGAGGATCTTGTCTCAATCCTCTTCTCTTGGGTACTATGCATATATGCATATCTTTTAGGTTATTTCTTGTCTCCCAGACTCTCTATCAGTGGAAGTGCAGACTAGCACTATCCTGATCCATGTCTAACATCCATATATGAGTGAGTACATACCATGTTTGTCTTTTTGTGACTGGGTTACCTCACTCAGGATGGTTTCTTCCAGTGCTATCCATTTCCCTGCAAATTTCAAGATTCCATTGTTTTTTTCTGCTGAGTAATACTCCATTGTGTAAATGTACCACATTTTCTCTATCCACTCTTCAGTTGAGGGGTATCTAGGTTGCTTCCAGGTTCTGGCTATTACAAATAATGCTGCTATGAACATAGTGGAGCAGATGCCCTTGTTGTATGAACTTGCCTCATTTGGATATATGCCTAAGAGTGGAATTGCTGGGTCTAGTGGTAGATTAATTCCCATTTTCCTGAGGAATCTCCATACTGATTTCCAAAGAGGCTGTATGAGTCGGCACTCCCACTAGCAGTGGAGGAGTGTTCCCCTCTCTCCACATCCTCTCCAGCATAAATTGTCTTCAGTGTTTTTGATTTTAGCCATTCTGACAGGAGTAAGATGGTATCTCAGAGTTGTTTTGATTTGCATTTCCCTTATGGCTAAGGATATTGAGCACTTTCTTAAGTGTCTCTTGGCCATTTTAGCCTCCTCTATTGAGAATTCTCTATTTAGTTCTGTACCCCACCTTTTAATTGGATCCTTTGGTGTTTTGGAGACTTGTTTCTTGAATTCTTTGTAAATTTTGGAGATTAGCCCTCTGTCAGATGTAGGGTTAATGAATATCTTTTCCCATTCTGTGGCCTGCCTTTTTGTCTTTTTGACTGTGTCCTTTGCCTTACAGAAGCTTTTTAGTTTCAGAAGGTCCCATTTGTTAATTGTCGATCTCAGTGCCTGTGCCACTGGTGTTATGTTTAGGAAGTGGTCTCCTGTACTAACTCATTGAAGAGTATCTCCCACTTTCTCTTCTAAAAGTTTCAGTGTGGCTGGATTTATGTTGAGATCTCTATTCCAGGGAATTTGGCTTTTAATAGCTGACAAATCTGGGAACATAGCTATACTGCAGCTGTGGTGGTTTTGTGGGGTGAGTATCTCAGGTCGTAGACTGACTTCTATGGCTTGTGACTGACTTTGCTTTCTGAATCCTCAGGAGGCAACCTTTAGAAGTCAGTTCTCTCCTTCCAATATTTGATCCAGAGATCAAGTTAAAGTTATTAGGCCTGGGCACTAAGTAGATTTACCCAGTAATTCATCACACTGACAAAGTTTCAGTACCTGGAGAAGCCATATGCTGAACCCGATGACTAATATCACTGAAAGGTAGCCATTTTGAAATTATAACTCCTCTTTAATATTAAACAGCAACATTTACATTTTATTTTTCTTTTTTCACCTCACTTAGACAGCAACATCTTATTGAAATTACCGCATTGCACTTCTCTGATTTCCTTTAAATATACTATCTTCTTGAGTGAAGATGCCATTATTGTTTATTGCACTGATAATCGAGGCTAAAGCTCTTTGAGGGTCTTGGATAGGATCTTCCTGAACTAACAGGCAGGACTGTCTCTTGATTACTGAGTGAATGTGCTATGGATATGTCTAGGTTTAGCTACCTATACTCTTCTAAAGCCTTGTATCAACCAGTATAGACATTCAGATATTATTCAGTATGTCATTATATTCTTATTGTTTCACTTTTCTTGGGTATACAGAACACTGAATTGTTTTTAATTTGTATTTTCATTTGTTTTTTTGTTAAAAATATTTTAACCTTTCCAGTTTCTATTTTGTCCCAAAGAACCATTAATACTATTTATATTTGAGTATTTCCTTAGTCATTACTTTGAAAACACAATATATTTTACTTATAATTACGCTGTTTTATACTTTAATCTTAGAGTATATCTGTAAGGTACATCATATTGTTAAGATGTTTTATTTAATTTTGGAATATTATCCAATCATTTAAATATTTTCTCACATGCCCTGTGCCACTACACTCTTATTGAGGATTATTAGATTTTTTTGTTATTTCTTTATAACTGGTTTTCATATTTTTGGATATAAATACAATTTTTTCTGGTACTTACATTTTAGATGAGATTTAGCTTTTCATGAACTTCCGGGAAGGAGAATTTTTGAGTTTGTGGGTCAAGAGAAGCTTCTGTTCATGAAGGTGATACTCACTGAGATGCCCTGTCTACTTTTCTGTTCTCATTTTTTCATTCGATCACTGAGGTTTCTGAGAGGTCATGGACTGACCTGTGAGAAGTGCTCCTAGTACTGAGGTGGTTCCAGAAGTCAACATTTACACTAATCTTCAATTCTTCATTTTTTTTCACTATTGGCCACACATCAGTCACTCTGATTTCCTGTGAACTCCTGCTATCCATTAACATTTATCTTTAAAATTTTTCAGAGTTACTAGAGCTTTGTCTGTTTCTCTGTTTCTTCCATAGATTTTTTCCCTCACAGTTTTTGGTCCTTTACTGAGTCTGATCAAGCTCAAGCTCAGGAAATGAAGAAAACCCACTACTTTTTGTTGTTGTGATATGGTTAGAAGTTCCATAGGTTTAATAGTCATGTCCTTTTCTACATCTCATCAGATAATATATCAAGGTAAGAGGGAGAGCATACACATTCTTAAGTCATTTTTTAAAGGTTATAAATAGTAGAGAGGCTATCTTAAATGCCCTCCTCTGATAATGAGATTGATGACTACCTTATATGCTATCCTAGAGCCTTTATCCAGTGGCTGATGCAAACAGAAGCAGACACCCACAGCTAACACTGAACTGAATTCCTGGAACCCAGTTGCAGAGAGGAAGGAGGGATGAGCAAAGCAAGGTCAAGATCCAGCTGGTGAAACCCACAGAAACAGCTGACCTGAATAAGGAGGAGCTCATGGACCTCAGACTGATGTCTGAGAAGCCAGCATTGGACTGATCCAGACCCCCTAAATTTGGGTATCAGTGAGGAAGCCTTGGCAATCTATGGGTAGTAGATCAGTATTTATCTCTGGCATACAAATGAACTTAGGGAGCCAATTCCACATGGAGGGATGCTTTCTAAGCCTGTACACAAAGGGGAGGGCCTATGCCCTGCCAGGGATGATATGATAGACTTTGGAGATCCCCCATGGAGGGCCTCACCCTTCATGGGGAGCAGAATGGGGGTGGGGTGGGGAGTTGGGGGCTTGGTGGGGGCCAGGGGAGGAGAGGAGGGAGAGGGAGCTGTGATTGACATGGGAAACAAGCTTGTTTCGAATTTAAATAAAAAAGTGAAAAAAAGATATAAAAAATGTTTAATGGGCCATGCCTCGTTTTCATTAGTGGCGAAAGAAAGAGTTCTATCAAACTCTATTTGTTATTCCAAAAAGAGGAACTTGGGAGGTTTTTCCTTCTTTTGTCCATGTGGGATATGGCAGAGTTACTGTTGGGGAGCAGAAGAATTTGAAGTTAGCTGTACAACAAGGCATTTGTGCTTTAAGGAGAATTTTCACATGTGAACTACACTTATTCATTCATTTATTCACTTAGGACAATTATTTTGGGGGTGATATAAGAATTTAAAAAGCTATAAGTTAACAGGGGACAATTAAATCTGGAGCAAGTATTCCCCATCATCTCCTAAAACTGAGCATCTATTCTCAAAACAAAAAAGTAACATGGGCTCATAAAAGAAGATCTTGGAATATAAAGCAATTATACACCTAACACACTTAACCAAAATATCTTCTCTGAAGCATTAGATGATAAGAGACAAAGAAATGTAATACTTCATATCATATATAATAAAACTTTAAAAATCCAGTACCTTTCATGTATGAATTGATTGCCCACAAAGTTTTGTTTTTGTTCAGAATCTATGAATGTCATAAGTTTTAAATTCATACAATAATCTAGAATAGATCATTTAGAAGTTTGTCTTACTATATTAAAAGTGAAAATTCTGTGTAACATGTGTGCAAGCAGACAAGCCATTCTTTTTATGTGCATCAGTGGAACTCTATGGTCAATTTGTTCGACATAGTGAAGGCCAGGGAAGGTCAACCTTCAGGCATCTCACATATTGGAGGAATTAACTTATTCATGATTCACTACATTGGCTGAACAATGAGGATTATATAAAAAAGACATTAGTATAAAATACTTGTTTCACATATGAAAATGAGTATATGTGGTATGTATGATGGATCTATGTACGTGTGACATGTAGTGTCTGTGTTTGCGTGTGATGTGTGTATGTGGTCTATGTGCTCACACTAATTCACAATTGAATCATGGGTCATAAAAAAACTAAGTCCTACAACTAATCAATTTCAACTCTCAATAATTACCTCTGACACTTAGATAAAAAAGAACATGATCAGAAAGTTTTTTTCTAAGATCCTGATTACTGGAGACTCAGAGTTAAGAATGCTGTAACTTGTGATTTATCATTCTCTTAAAGAATGCTTCTTTTCTAGAGGAATTGTTCTTTAACTAACAATTACAGCATCTCAGTTTTGTGAATTCACAATCACCCCATCTAAATTTGGTGAATGCCAATGTGTTTCTCTGACTTTATCAGTGGATAGTTACAGTTTATGGACTCTCTGTTCTCACTCACTGACTCCCTTGGCTGAGACTGCAGTCTTACCTGATTAATTAGGTACCAAAAGGCTGCCTTCATTGTCATGGACTGCAGGAGTCCAGGAAGTTAGCCACTTTAGCAAAGGTTATGATTCTGTTGTGGAAAGCAGTATGTGTGCTAAGTAGCTTTTTAAATTTATGTTAAAAAGTACTTTTAGTGATTTCAATGTATGCTTTGAATGTGGTTGTTTGAATGAAAATGAATTTACTCTCTTATTAACTGGGGACCTTTAAGTAGTAACAGTGTGTAGGCTCCTTGCTTAGAAAATAACCTTTCCTACTTAAATGTCATGTTTTAAAAATACACCCTTGTATATGCACAGTGAGAGTGGGAAATAATAATCATTATCACCCAGGTGCACTTGGTAACCTAAAAATACACTCCATATTCCAAAATTCCTATTCAGGCAATTGAGTCCTTTCCCCTTGTGGAACTCTAAATGCACTTTATAAAGATATCATCTTCAAAACTAGGTAAGAATTGAGCACTATTCATTTTAAAGTTATTGTTTAAAATCTGTTGTGGAAAATGCGCATGCCTTTTGAATTACTGAAGAGTAATATATTCAATTAAGCATGTTGACAGGGTAACAAAGTCCACATTTTGAACTTTATTTCTTTTGTTCAGTTATTTGACATTGTATACCACCTGTACTCTAGAGATCACCTGATGAACTCTGTGTCATCCCCATTAATGGTGAGAGCTGGATGTATCTTCTAGATAAAAGCAGTGGTTTTGGAACATATAATATGCCTCTTCTAGCTGTATGATAATATACATGCTGCTTTATCCACACAGGGACTCAGTCTGGTGTAAGTGTTCATATCTGAAAGTGTGCTCATTTAATTCCATGTTAATTACAAAGTTATTATGATATATATAGCCTGCAATTGCAGTGTTATTATGAAAATATTAAATGAATCCCAATTATATCTCCAGAATAGAATATATTTAATGATTTAGTTCAGAATAATTGAAGAAGATGGTTTAATAGATTTTTCTTAAAATTCTTAATAGATGTTTAGTGTTGTTTTCTAATTAGACAAAATTATTTTTTCAACTCTTAAAAAAGTTAGTACTCTCAGTTTAGGAGTCTAAAATATAAAAATTTACATATATAATATAAAAATTTCTGATGCCATGACATTATTTTTGCTCACAACAGACTTCATATGCAAGGTGAACAAGAAAGGGACAGAAAAAGTAAAGCAAGAGCTGGCACCTGGTTTCAGCTGCCACTGTAGAATGAGACAGACAGGACCTTCTACGTGCTTCCCAAGAGTGAGTTCAGAAGCACTGTGATTTATACCTCAAATATATATGAAAATAGGGGACCTAGTTTAACATATGACTATACTTTGTCACTGACCTAAAGAGCACCATATTCTTCTTGTAGGGAGCCTCTCCATTCTTTTTTTAAACTTTTTATTTAAATGAAAAACAATCTTATTTTACATACCAATCCCATTCTCTCTCCTTTCCATCCACTTATGTCCCCAACCAACACCCCATCCACTCCCCAGGGAGAGCGAGGCCTCCCATGGAGGATCATCAAAGTCTGTCACATCATTTGGGGCAGGACCTAGGACCTACCCCAAGCATCTAAGCTGAGAGAGTATCTATCCCTCCATAGGGAATGGACTCCCAAAGCACATTTGTGTACAGGAGATAAATAATGGTTCCTCTGTCAGAGTCGCCATAAACTGCCCAGACCTCCCAACTGACATCCACTTTCAGGCGTATGCTGGTTCCCAAGATGTCGGACTGGGGTCTGTGAGCTCCCACTTGCTCAGATCAGCTATTTCTGTCGGTTTTCCCATTGACCCTTTGATCATCCTCCCTCTCTACTAATCCCAGGAGTTCAGCTCAGTGCTTAGCTGTGAATCTCTGCTTCTGCTTCCATCAGGTACTCGGTGAAGACTCTCTGATGGTTTTTAAGGTAGTCTCATTATACAGGAAGGGTGTTTAAAAATCTATTGTTTAGATTTTTAGTTGGGGTCGTCTTTGTGGATTCCTGGACATTACCCTAGTGCCAGATTTCTCTTTAAACCTATACTGCCTCCCTCCATTAAGGTACCACTTTTCTTGCTCTCCTCTTCTATTCTTCCCCCAATTCGATATTGCTGATCCCTCTTTCTCCACCCTCTAGACTCCTCTCTTCTTTCTCCTCCCTCACTCACACTTCACCCCATGCTCCCAATTTGTACAGGAAGTCTTGTCTCTTTCCCCTTCTCTGGGGGACCTTGTATCTCTCTTTGGATCCTCCTTGTTTCTTAGCTTCTCTGGGGTTGTGCATTATAGGCTGGATATCCTTTGCTCTATGTCTAATATCCACTTATGAGTGAGTACACACCATGTTTGTCTTTGTGTGTCTAGGTTACCTCATTTAGGATGGTTTCTTCTAGTTCCAATCATTTGCCTGCAAATTTCAAGATTTCACTGGTTTTTTTTTTAGCTGAGTAATACTCCATTGTGTAAATGTAACACATTGTCTTTTTCTATTCTTCAACTGAGGGGCATCTAGGTTGCTTCCAGGTTCTGACTATTACAAATAATGCTGGTATGAGTATAGTTGAACAGATGTCCTTGTGGTAGGAATGTGCATCATTTGAGTATAGGCCTGAGAGTGGATTTGCTTCTAATTGAGGTAGACGGATTCCCATTTTCCTAAGTAACTGACATACTGATTTTCAAAGTGGCTGTCCAAGTTTGCATTGCCACCAGCAATGGAGGAGAGTTCCCCTTTTTCCACATCCTCTCAAGCATATACTATCATTGTTGTTTTTTATTTTAGTCATTTTGACAGGTGTATGATGTTATCTCAGAGGTGTTCTGATTTGCATCTCCCTGATGGCTAAGGATGTTGAGCAATTGCTTAAATGTATTTCAGTCATTTGGGATTCCTCTATTGAGAATTCTCTATTTAGCTCTGGACTCCATTTTTAAATTGGATTATTTGGTGTTTTGGTGACTAGCTTCTTAAGTTCTTTGTATATTTTGGAAATCAGCCCTCTGTCAGATGTTGGGTGAAAATCTTTTCCCATTTTGTGTGCTGCCGTTTTGTCTTTGTGACTGTGTCCTCTGCCTTATAGAAGCTTCTCATTTTCAGGAGGTTGTATTTATTAATTGTCTATCTCAGTGTCTGTGCTACTGGTGTGATGTTCAGGAAGTGGTCACCAGTGTCAATGCTTTCAAAGGTACTTCCCATTTTCATTTCTAAGGGGATAAGTGTGACTGGATTCATGTTGAGGTCTTTGATATATTTGGACTTAAGTTTTGAGCATGATGATAGATATGGATCTATCTGCAATCTCTACATGTCAGCATTCAGTTATGTCAGCACCATTTGTTGAAGATGCTTTCTTTTTTCCATTGTGTAATTTTTGCTTTTTTGTAATAAATCAGGTGTTCATAGGTGTGTGGATTAATATCTGGGTCTTCAATTCCATTCCATTGGTCTACCTGTCTGCTTTGTACCAATACCAAGCTGGCTTTATTACTGTAGCTCTACAGTAGATGTGAAGTCAGGGATGGTAATGCCTCCAGGGTTATTGTTGTTTTTCTACATAAAGTTGAACATTGTTCTTTCAAAGTCTTTGAAGAATTGTGCTGGGATTTTGATGGGGGATTGCATTGAATCTGTAGATTGCTTTTGATAAAATTGCCATTTTTACTATGTTTACCCTACCTATCCAAGAGCATGGGGAAACTTTGCACTTTCCGTTATTGTCTTTATTTCTTTCTTTAAAGATTTAAAGTTTTTGTCATACAGGTTTTCCTTTGTTTGTTTCAAGGTACCTCAAGACATTTCTTGTTGTTTGTGGCTATTGTTAAGGGAGATGTTTCTCTGATTTCTTTCTCAGCCCATTTATTGTCTATATATAGAAGGGTTACTGATTTTCTTTTTAGTTCTCTTGTATCCTGCCACTTTGCTGAAGGTGTTTATCAGCTATAGGTGTTCCCTGGTAGAATTTTTCAGGTCACTATGCAAACTATCATATCATCTGTAAGTATTGAAAGTTTGACTTCTTCCTTTCTAATTGATCTCCTTTTGTTGTTTTATTGCTCTAGACAGAAATTCAAGTACAATATTGAACAGACAAGGAGAGAATGGATAACCTTGTCTTATTCCTGATCTTAAAGGAATCAGATGGAGTTTCCCTCCATTTAGCTGATGTTAGATGTTGGCTTGTTATATATTGCCTTTATCATGTTTAGGTATGTTCCTGTTATCCCTGATCTCTCCAAGACCTTTACCATGAAGGGGTGTTGGATTTTGTTGAAAGCTTTTTTGGCATCTAGTGAGATGATCATATGGTTTTTCATATTCTGTTTGTGTATATGATGAATTACATTGACAGATTTTCATATGTTGAACAATCCCTGCATAACTTGGATGAAGCCTGCTCAGTCATGTTGGATGAATTTCTGATGTGTTCATGGATTTGATTTTCCAGTATTTTATTATTTTTGCATCAATGTTCATAAGGGAGATTGGTCTGCAGTTCTTTCTTAGTTGTGTATTTATGTGGCTTGGATAGCAAGGCAATTGTTGCTTCATAAAAAGAGTTTGGCAATGCCCCCCTCTTTCTATTGTGTGGAACAATTTGAGGAGTATTGGTATTAGCTCTTCTTTGCATTTCTGGTAGAATTCTGCACTAAAACCATTTGGCCTTGGACTTTTTTTGGTTGGGAGACTTTTGACAATTGCTTCTATTTCATTAGGGACTATAGGTTCATTCAAATTGCTCATCTGTTCTTGATTTAATTTTGGTATGTGATACCTATCCAGAAAAGTGTTCATTTCTTTAAAAATTTTCAATTTGGTATAGTACAGGTTTAAGTATGACCTGATGATTCTCTGAATTTCCTCAGTGTCCATTATGTTTCCCTTTTCATTTCTGATTTTGTTAATTTTCATGTTATCTCTCTGTATTTTGGGTTAGTTTGGATAAAGATTTGTCTATTTTGTTGATTTTTTCAAAGAACCAACACTTTGTTTCATTGATTCTTTGTATTATTTTCTTTATTTCTACTTTATTGATTTCAGTCCTCAATTTGATTATTTGCTGGCATATACTCCTCCTGGATGAGTTTGCTTCTTTTTGTTCTAAAGCTTTCAGGTGTGCTGTTAAGTCTCTAGTGTGACTATTTTCCAGTTTCTTCACGTGGGCACTTAGTGCTATGAACTTTCCTCTTAGCACTTCTTTCACAGTGTCCCATAAGTTTAGGTATGTTGTGCCTTCATTTTCTTTGAATTCTAGGGCAGCTTTAATTTATTTCTTTTTTCTTTATTGACTCAGGAGTGCTCCAAGTATTCATTGTTCAATTTCCATGAGTGTGAGGGATTTTTCCAATTTTTGTTGTAGAATACTAACTTTAAACCATGGTGATCTGATAAGATACAGGGGGTTATTTGAGTTTTTGTTGTATCTGTTGAGGTTTGATTTGTTGCCACGTATATGGTCAATTTTAGAGACGGTTCCATGTGGCACAGAGAAGAAGGCATATTCTTTTGTGTTTGGATGGAATCTTCTATAGATGTCTGTTAAACCCAATAGGGTGATAACTTCTGTTGGTTCCTTTATTTAAGTTTCTCTCTGGTATTCCTGTCTATTGGTGAGAGTGAGGTGTTGAAGTCTCCCATCACAAGTGTGTGGGTTTTTTGTGTGTGATTTGAGTTTTAGTAATATTTCTTTATGAATGTGATTGCCTTTGTATTTGGGGCATAGATGTTCAGAATTGAGTCTTCATCTAGATGGATTTTTCCTGAGACAAATATGAGACGGCCTTCTTCATTTCTCTTGAGTGATTTAGTTTGAGATTATGATACCTTATTATTTCTTAGGTCCATTTGATTATAAAATCTTTTCCCAATATTGACGTTACTCTGAGATAATGTCTGTCTTTTAGTTAAGGTGTGGTTCTTGTATGCAGTAGAAGGATGAGTTCTGTCTTCATATCCATTCTGTTAGCCTGAGTCTTTTCATAGGTGAATTAATGTTATTGATATTGAGGGATATTAATGACCATTGATAGTTAATTTTTGTTTTTCTTTGGATTTGTTGTTGTTGGTGGTATTGTGTGTGGATTCTCACCCCCCTCTGCCCCTTTTTGTGGTGTTTGGTAAAGTGGGGTTATCTATTTCCTTTGTTTTTGTGAGTGTAGTTACCTTCCTTGGGTTGGAGTTTTCCTTCCATTACTTTCTTTAGGGCTGGATTTAAGGATATGTATTGTTTAAATCTGGTTTTGTCATGGAATGTCTTGTTTTCTTTATCTACAGTGATTGAAATCTTTGCTGGTTATAGTAGACTGGGCTGGCATGAATATTCTCGAGGTGTTTGTAGAGCATCTATCCTGGACCTTCTGGCTTTCAGAGATTCCTTTGAGAAGTCAGGTATAATTTGGATAGGTGTGCCTTTGTATGTTACTTGGCCTGTTTCCTTTGGTACTATTAATAGTCTTTCTTTATTCTGTATGTTTGGTATTTATACTGTTATGTGGGAGGGAACTTTGTTTTTTTGGTCCACTGTATTTGGTGTTCTGTAAGCTTTTTGTACTTTAATTGGCGTGTCCTTTCGGTTGGGAAAGTTTTCTTCTATGATTTTGTTGAATATATTTTCTTCACCATTGACCTGGGTTTCTTTGCCTTCTTCTTTACCTGCTATTATTAGGTTTGGTCCTTTCTATGTTTCTCATATTTCCTGGATATTTTGTGTTAGGGATTTTTTTGGACTAAGATTTTCTTTGGTTGATGGATGAATCTATTTCCTCTAGTATATCTCCACCACCTGAGTTTCTCTCTTCCATTTCTTGTCTTCTGTTGTAGCCAACAAAATGCTTGCATCTGTAGTTCCTGATCAATTACCCAGCTTTTCTATTTCCATGATTCCCTCAGTCTGTAATTTCTTTATTGTCTCCATTTCAGCTTTCAAGTCTTGAATCTTCTGAATTGTGTCCTTCACCTGATTTATTGTCTTTTTTATGGTTATTTATTTATTGCCTTTCCTTGCTTTCTTTAAGAGATTTGTTAGTTTCATGCGTTTTTTGGCTTATCTTTTCCTCCATTTCTTGTATTTTTTGGATTGTTTTTTCTTCCATTTCTTTAAGCGATTTTCTCATTTCCTCTTTGAGGGTCTCTATCATTGTCATAAAGTTGTTTTAAGGTCATTCTCTTATGCTTCATCTCATTGGAATATTCAGGTCATGGTGGTGCAGAATCCCTAGACTCTGGTGGTGTCATATTAGTCTTTCTGTTGTTGAATGTGATTTTCCCATCCCTTCTTCCAGTGGGTCAGATGGGGTCTCTCCCTCTCTAAGCAGGTTAGGGTAAGGGAAGGTGAGCCAGAGAAGGCCCTGCACTCATGTTTCCAGGTGGGTGCAGGCAGATCTAAGACTCAATGGAGGCAGAGGCTGGGTGGTTTTTCTGTCCCAAGGTCTCTCTCCCAGTGGGTACAGGCAGGTCTAAAACTCCAATGGCAACAGATACTGGATGGTTCCTTCTTCCCTCTGGTCTCTGGGAGATGTGGTAGGCAGGATGGGACTACTGTATGCAGTCTCTAGGTGTGGAGGCTCCAAGTTGTGGGTGCTGGGCAGGAGAAGACTCCACACTCAGGTCTCCTTGTTGTTGCAAGCAGGACTAAGACTCCAATCACCCACAATGCTTTTTGTCCATGTCTGTATTGCCTATGAAATGTTAAAGAAAACTGAAAATCATTCCCCAATAAAATAGGAGTGCTTATCTTTGAATGTGTTTATCTAGATAAGAGCAGGACAGAAAATGCTTGCAATTTTCGACAACATATTTTAATTTTCAAGTGGAATTTAATTTATTTAACCACAATCTTCACATATGGGGTTTCTTCAGATAAATTTTTTTTGATGATGGCCTGTTTTGACTTTGTCTTATTTTATCTCAGATGGCATTTACTATCCCAAACATAGTGATTTCAAACTTCATCCAAGCCACTCAGAGTTAATAGACATAAGAATTACATAATGATTATCTGAACGTTCATAATTTTGTCATTACATGAAGAATGACAAAAGAATATAACTGTTTTTGCTCCACAGAAAAGTAAGCAGTTATTAAAGGCAGTTTTTCTTTTACTTATTTTATATAATTGTGAAAGAACTGACTTGAAACCTTCCAGAAAGATTTCTATCCCTTTGCAATTGTAGAGCACTACATTGTAGAAGATACTGTGAATCTGTGCAGGCAGATGTGAAACCATCACTCTTCAACTTTATATATATGAAAATTTAATAGAAAACTCAATATGATGTAAGTAGATAATAATAGCTTGTTTTTTAGTAGTGCTTTAAACACAAAAAATACTCATAGCTAACCTGAGCCTTTATTTTCTGTATTCAATAAATACTTGTTTATATATAAGTCAATGAATAAGAAATGTTTTTCTAAGTTAGGAAAACAAGAATTAGATTTAGAAACATATATAGCCCTAAGTATTTAAAACACATCTACTGTTTTAATCTTAAATAGCTCAACTCTGTTCTCTTCTAAGGTATCTTAAGTCTATCACCCATATTCCTGAAATGAAATTGAGGGCATAATATGGTAATAATACCCTATATATGGTTATTTAAAAGAGTGACTTCTCTACACATATATAAGTAAAACACAGCATTTAAAGAAAAACATAACTCATCCATGGTGGTGTTTATTTCAAAATAAGTTTACTTATCTTATTTCATCTGTGTGTATGTGTGGTGATTCCCCTGCAGTCCCTACAATAGGCAGGGAAAAATGATCAGGGTGAGGTAAGACTGAATCTCTGCTGAGCCTAATTCACCTGCCCTGGACTAGGAATTCTAGAGTCTGGACCATATCATTAGTCAAGTATCTTTACCCATAAAGTAATCTTGCCAGCATTGTTTTAATTTTATGCCTAAGGAAAATGAGTCCTAAGATACATATCCAAGCTATATTTAAGCACAGTAAAGTTTTGGAAAAATAAACTCAGGTAACAATGAACTCAGTACTAAATGTACAACAATTTTCCCTCAATATATGTTTTTATTTAAATTAGAAACATGAATGCTTTACATGTCAATCCAAGCTCCTCTCCCACCCGCCCTCCCTTGTCCCTCCACCAGCCCCCAGTCCCACACCCCATCCCCACATCATTCTCCAGGGGAGGCAGAGGCCCTCCTTGGGGGGATCTCTAAAGTCTGTCATTTCATCCAGGGCAGGACCTAGGCCCTTCCCCATGTGTCCAGGCTGAGAGAGCATCCCTCTATTTGGAATGGGTTCCCAAAGATCATTCATACACCATGGTAAGCACCGATCTACTACCCAAGGCCCTAGTGATTTCTGTGGTTTATCGTTTTGTGTCTGGGTTACCTCACTCAGGATGGTTTCCTCTAGTGCCTTCCATTTGCCTGCAAATTTCAAGATTCCATTGGTTTTTTTTTTTTTTTTTTTTTTTTGGTTTTTACGAGACAGGGTTTCTCTGTATTGTTTTGGAGGTTGTCGGTCCAGCCTGGCCTCGAACTCACAGATATCCACCTGCCTCTGCCTCCCGAGTGCTGGGATTAAAGGCGTGCGCCACCACCGCCCGGCGAGATTCCATTGTTTTTTTTTTCTGTTGATTAGTACTACATTGTGTAAATTTACCACATTTTCTCTATCAACTCTTCAGTTGTGGGGCATCTAGGTTGTTTCCAGGATTTAGCTATTGCATATAATGCTGCTATGAACATAGTGGAACAGATATCCTTGTTGTGTGAATGGGCATCTTTTGGGTATATGCCTGAGAATGGAATTGCTTGGTCTTGTGGTAGACTGAGTCCCATTTTCCTGCGGAATCTCCATACTGATTTCCAAAGTGGTTGTATGAGTTGGCACTCCCACCAGCAATGGAGGAATGTTCCCTTTTCTCCACATCCTCTCCAGCACAAACTGTCATTGGTGTTTTTGATTTTAGCCATTCTGACAGGAGTAAGATGATATTTCAGAGTTGCTTTGATTAATGCACAACAATTTAATATATGTTTATATTGAACCTCCTTGCAAATTACATATATCTTCATCCATAAGATAGTGTCTCATTGAGTTAGAAGTCATGCTCAATAGTGTCCGGGGGAATGACTGAGGTAAACCCAATGTCTGTGAGAATAAGGATTCATTTGGCTCTAATAACATGGAAGTCAATTAGGCTGTTGTAGAGGACAAGTGATATTATTCCCAAGAATGAGTCTTGTGGCCTAGAAGTAATACTCAAAGCTTTAAAGAAAAGATGTTTATTATAAGTGAAACATAATTGCCAGTAGACACAGGCTGAGCCTGTCTCATCAGATAGCAAAGGAATACTAAGTTGTAAAATTGGACCACACCAGGCTTAGCAGGAAGAGTAGCCATGAACCTCATTATATTGGAGAGACAAGATGAGTGTTTAACTTTCCTGTCTTCTCTATTACTTATCTGTGTACACAAGGTCTTTTTGACCTTTACATATATGTAAAATTCCTCCACAAATACAAACAGTTCCAGTATAATTGGAATGTGGTCATTTAGACAGCCTCCTACTGTGGCACTAAAAAGAGTGTTACTTAGTATATTTCTTGATTTTCATAATCTTTAAAAATATTTATCCCTCTCTGTGGGTAAGTATATGTTTATATCATGTGTGTGGAGGGTACAAAACAGCTTTTAGGAGTTGGTTCTCTCTGTCTAACATGTATAACATGTGGATCTTAAAACTCAAATCATTAGACTTGGGTCAAGTATCTGTAACCATAGAGTAATCTTGTCAGCATTGTTTTTATTTTTATACCTGAGGCAAATGAGTCCTAAGATATGTACCCAAGTTGACCTAGAGATCCCTGGCAAACTTACCAGTTCAATATATTGATTTTTATGTCAAAACCAACCACAAGAGAAATTCTAGGGAATTAATTTGGAAAAACAGGCAAACCCACAGAAATATATATATATATATATATATATATATATATATAAATTGTCCTTGAATTTGATATTTCTAGCTTTTGTAAAAATCAAAAGCAGTAGAATTTGTATTCAGTCAAATTTGAAAAAGATTAACCACAGCAAGTGAGAAAAAGCATTTTAACCCATCCTGGAAAGTAAAACAACATACCAGCTCTGAGATCCCCTGATTGTGAGAGTCAGTGAGGAGGCCTGGGCAACCTATGGGGCCCTGGGCAGTGGATCAGTGTTTATCCCTGGCATACAAACAGACATCGTGTGTCCATAACACAAAAAGGGCTCTTAGGGGAGTGCCTGGACCCTGCCCTGAGTGAAATGACAGACTCTAGATATCCCCTATGTGGAAGGAAATGGCAATAGGGTGGGAGGCTGGGGGGGATGGTGGGGGAGTGCTGGAGGAGGGGAGAGGGAAGTGGGATTGACATGTAAAACAAGCTATTTAAAATTAAAATAATAAAAAAAGAGGAAAGAAAAAAAAGAAAGTATACTTAAAATTAGAAAATCCTTTATGAACTAAATACTAAAAAAGATTTTAGTGTTGTTATTCTTGATTTTTATGTAATTTTTTTCTTTGAGGATTTTGTTCAATCAGTTTTAATAACATTCAACCCCTCTTTCATCAACTTATAGATCCAGCCCCTTTCCCTAGTGACTTACTCTTTTGTCCTTATTTTTTCTCTTCTACCTATCAAGTTTACTTTGAGCTGCCCATATAGTCATGGTTGTGTGGTCTTGCAATCAAGTGTCATTTATCTACCAGATGAAACAGTCTTGAAGACTGGCTCTTTTTTGGAAGCAGCTATCAGTTGCCAAGAGTCCCCTGGATAAGGGTGGGAGTTTGTGTCCACAGCCTTTGTTCATGATGGGATTTGGTTTGGCTCGAGGTTGCTCAGGGCTTTTCCATACAGTCAAAACTGCTTTTAGTTTTTAAGTGCAGCTGCTCTGCTATGTCCAAAAGACAATGTTTGCTTGTAGTCTTTCTCTGACTCTGGCTCTTGTATTCATTCTGCCCCTCTGCTTCAATGATCCCTGAACTTGGTAGGAAGAGGTGCAGTACAGATGTACTTTTAGGACTAAACGTTATACAATCTTTATTCTCTACACCTTGTCACTGTGTTAATCATCATCTATTGAAAATAGAAGGTTCATTACAGAGATCTCAGATATATGTTAATCTACGTGCACAATTTGTTGGGATTCAGTTTAATACTATGCCCATTTAGTCAAGAAATAGTCATGGGTTGTTTATAGGTCCTAGAACTGTCTACCTAAGAATTTCTGGCCTAACAATAATACCTAATATTAGTTTTTAACTTGTTGAACAGTTATAAATTTGATCAGAAAAAGCTTGGTTATTTCCAGTTGTGTGAGCCACCAGGGGAGATATGTTGTCAGTCCATTATTGCAGCATTCACTGATAGGTAAGAGGGAATATCAGTTTTCTCCTCCAGTAGGTTTATAGTACATTGTGGCACTATAAAAGTTAACAAATATGAATAAGGTTTCCTGGTCAGGACAAGCTTAATATCTCAATACTCAAATATAATATATTCAGTAGTATGGTCTTACTATCAAATTCTGAAGGGAAACCAATAAGATTGGTAATAGCCAGTAAACTTTGTTTCCTGACAGGTGTGGAATCTTACTGGCCAATGACTCCAAAAGGAAAAACAAATCTGCACTCAACCTTTCATTTTACAGCTCTCTGTGACAGGTAGGGGTATACTGTTCAATTAAAGAGTAAGTCAACTCAGGAAACTTCTACAGTGGTTGGTGGATTTCCATATGACTTTTTTCTCAATATATTTTTTAACTAGAAAAATGAATGTTTCACATGTCAATCCCAGCTCCCTCTCCCACCCCTCCTCCTTTGTCCCTTCACCAGCCCCCGGCCCCCCACCCAATCCCCACATCATTCCCCAGGGAGGGTGAGGCCCTCCTTGGGGGCATCTCCAAAGTCTGTCATTTCATCCAGGGCCAGACCTAGGCCCTTCCCCATGTGTCCAGGCTGAGAGAACATCCCTCTATTTGGAATGGGCTCCCAAAGATCATTCATATACCATGGTAAACACTGATCTACTACCCAAGGCCCTAGTGATTTCTGTGGCTTCCTCACTGAGACTGCATGCATGGAGTTGGCCTCTCAGCCATTAGTCTGGGATTCAGAGCTCCCCCTTATCCAGTCAGCTGTGTTTGTGGGTTTCACCATCATGGTCTTGACCCCTTTTCTCATCACTCCTTCATCTCTGTCACTGGGTTCCAGGAATTCAGTTCCGTGTTTAGCTGTGGGTATCTGTCTGTGCTTCCATCATCACTGGATGAAGGTTTTAAAGAGAGGTTATTAATGTAGTCTCTCCACTATTGCTTAGTTTGCCAGTTGGTGTTATTCTTGTAGATCTCTAGAGATCTCACTAGTGTCAGCTCTCTCCTCAAGCCTATAATGACTCCATCTATTATGGTATCTCTCATCCTGCTCTCCTCTATTCTTACCTCAACTCAACCTTCCTGCTCCTCCATGCCTTCTTCTCCCCTCCTCTTATCCCCCTCCCTTTTTCCTGGTTCCCTCTCCCCTCCCCTGATGTTCCCATTCTGCTCAGGAGATTTTGCCTCATTCCACTTCTCTGGGGTACCATGCATCTCTCTTGGGAACCTCCCTGTTTCCCAGACTCACTGGCACTGGGATTGTAGGCTGGCACTCCCCCTGATCCATATCTAAAATCCATGTATGAGTGAGTACATACCATGTTTGTCTTTTTGTGTCTGGGTTACCTCACTCAGGATGGTTTCCTCTAGTGCCTTCCATTTGCCTGCAGATTTTAAGATTCCATAGACATTAGACATAGAGCAAAGGAATATCAACCTACAATCCACACCACCAGAGAAGCTAGTAAACAAGGAGGACCCTAAGAGAAACATACATGTTCCCCCAGAGAAGAGGAAAGGGATAAGATCTCCTGAGCTAATTGGGAACATGAGGGGAGGGGAGAAGGGGTTAGGAGAAAAAGAATGGGAGAAGAGGAGGGAGAGGAGGACATGAGGGAGCAGGAAGATTGAGTCAGGGGAAGAATAGAGGAGAGCAAGAAAAGAGATACCATAATAGAGGGAGCCATATAGTTTTAAAGAGAAATCTGGCACTAGGGAAAAGTCCAGAGATCTACAAGGATGACCCCAACTAACAATCATAGCATTTGTGGAGAGGCTACCTTAAATACCCTCCCCTGATAATGAGATTGATGACCACCTTATATGCTTCCTTAGAGCCTTCATCCATTAGCTAATGGAAGCAGGACACCCACAGCTAAACAGTGAGCCAAACTCCTGGAATCCAGTTGCCCAGAGGGAGGAGTGATGAGCAAAGGCATCAAGACCAGGCTGGAGAAACCCACAGAAACAGCTGACCTGATCAAGTGGGAGCTCATGGATTCCAGACTGATAGCTGAGAAACCAGCATAGGACTGTTCCAGACCCCCTGAACATGAATGTCAGTTTGGAGGTCTGGTTAATTTATGGGGCCTCTGGTAGTAGATCAGTATTTATCCCTAATATATGAATGGGGTTTGGGATCTCATTCCACATAGAGGGATAGTCTCTCAGTCTAGACACAGTGGGGACGTCCTGCTTCAAGTGATATGACAGACTTTGAAGATTCCCCATGGAAGGCCTCATCCTCCCTGTGGATCAGAAAGGGAATGGGGTGGGGAGCAGGGGAGGAAGGGAGGGAGGGGGAACTGGGATTGGCATGTAAAACAAGCTTGTTTCTAATTTAAATAAAAATTTCAACTCCAGAAAAAAAGACATTTCTATTTTAATTATTAGTTAATGAACATCATTTAGGCTGGCTTCATTCCCTGGTAGTTGTGAATAAAGCAACAATGAACAAAAATGAGGAAGTATTTATGTTATAGGACGTAGTCATTGTTTTATATATACTCAAGATTTCTGTAGGCTGTTAATATTGTGTATGTGTCATTAGGTTAATAACAAACCTTTGTAGTGATTTTCATAGTGATTTCACCAGTTTTTCCTTTCACCAGCAGTCATAGGCCTTCCCCTTTCCAACATTCACCTCAGTTTTCTGTGATTCTTTATTGCTGTTTGTTTTCTTTTAAATTTTAGCTATTCTGATTAGGGTAATATGAAAACTCAAGGGAATTTAATTTGTCCTTTTCTTTTTTTTCTTTAATTTAAATTAGAAACAAGCTTGCTTCACATGTAAATCCCAGCTCCCTCTCCCTCCCCTCCTCCCCACCCCCCATCGACCCTCACAACCCCCACTCTGTTGCCCAGGGAGGGTGATGCCCCTCCATGGGGGGTCTCCAGAGTCTGTCATATCTTCCAGGGCAGGGCCTAGGTCTTCTCCCATGTGTTCAGTCTGAGATAGCATACCTCCATGTGGAATGGGCTCCCAACGTTCATTCACATGCCAGTGATAAATACTGATCTAGTACCTAAGGCCCCAAAGATTGCTGAGGCCTCCTCACTGACACTACATTCAGGGGGTCTGGATCAGTCCCATGCTGGCCACTCAGTCATCATCAGTCTGGAGCCCATGAGCTCCCCCCTTGTTCAGGTCAGCTGTTTCTGTGGGTTTCACCCACCAAGTTATGACCCATTGCTCTCTGAATATGAAAGCCAGTTATAAACCTGCAAATGTCTGTGTGGAAAATAATATCAAAAACACTCCAGAGTATTTCTGAAAGAAACTAAATTTTGAGGCTCTGGGGCAATATTTTCATCAATACTGTCTTCTTCAAATTCTCATGTTATTTCTGCATCAAACAAATACAAAGTGGCTAAATGTCTCTGAGTCCATGGCTTTGGTTAAAACCACCCAAAACTACTGGTTTCAACAGATTTTCTAATGTGAGGTCCTTAACTTGAATGTGATATTAGAGTTACACATCAAATCAAATAAACAAGTAATAAATAAATGACTTCTGAAAACTTTGTAACCAAATATATGTTCTAAGTACATTATGCAGTGAATCAGAATTCATGCTAGTGTTCACCTGTTACATTGGACAAACTCACAGCAGACTTGGTTACCAGAAGACATACATCTGTTGTTCTGTAAAGGTCACCAAGGAAGGCAATGTCAACAACAACTACCTGAAACTCCTCATAGATTTAAGATTATTGTATGCTATTAATGTGCGGGTTTTATGTGCATACAAAGATCTTTGGCCCTATAGAAACATAATTTCATTATGTAAGAGAAAGACACAATATTCCTTGTTGTCATTTTCAGTGTACCAAATAAGTGTATCTTTAAACTATATTGTATTAAAATGCTTGATTTCAGAAATTTTCATTTTTTCTGTTTGAATTTCATAAAGTATTGTTTAGTAAATGCATTGGGAATGGAAGAGAATTTCTGACAATTTCAAAAATGGCCTTTAATATACCTATGCCCAACATTTTAGACTATATATTTATTTGAAGTGGCATTTTTTGATAATTGGAGTTATCAAAATTGGATAATTGATAGTTGGAGATGTCTCACAATATCAAATATTAAAGCAATATTATATTATTTCTAGAAAAATAAGGAACTACAGTCATCCCATTAAATGTATTTGATTTCATGATTAATAAGTAGCAAATCATATGAAAATCAAAAACTTGTTTTGAACTAGATCTTTTCATTATTCATTACAATTAAATGTTTAATTTGCATATTTACTTATTATTCCCACATATTTGGATTACATTAAGAGTTCTGAAGGCAAAAGGGATTGTGAGTGGAAAAATGTGTAAGAAGCCTTGGCTTTCAACAATTACAGGAGAGTTTGTTTTTCTCAGAAATCTCCATTTTAGCCAGTCAATATTTAATTGAGTCAACTCTTTTTCAGTCCTTGTGAGTAAGTTGAAGCATGATGTATGCAAGTGTGACAATCATTTCACTTGTGAGTCTTCCTAGGGACTTACCTTGAGTATAATTGGAATGACAGTGTGTGGCTTTTCTATGTGGAATTACATGCTCACAGCATGATGACTGGCTTTGTGTGGCAAGTATGAGCTGAGAGCAGAGAGAGAGAGAGAGAGAGAGAGACAGACAGACAGACAGACAGACAGACAGACAGACAGACAGAGATAGAGTCAGAGAGACACAGAGAACTACCAAATCATGAGGTATCCTAGGATGGCATACAGCATCCTATTTGCCTTATTGTTTCATTCATTCGCTCTTTCCTCCTTCCTTCCTTTATTTCTTCTTTCCTTCTTTTTTCTTTCTTTTTTTGCTTCCTTTTTGTCTTCAATACAGGATCTCACTCTAAGAGCTCTGACTGGCCTCTTGGTCTGCAGAAATAAAATGTTGCACTATAAAATTCTAAATTAAGTGATTGCTAGGTTAAAGAGAACTCTCATAAGTAATTAAAGCTGTAGCTTTCAAAATAGAGGGACAGTGGATTAATAATGTTTATCATGGAGAAATCCCACTTGAAATTGATGCTGAAATGTGGCATATTGAGTGCCTTCAAGGTAAAAGTTCCATGGTCCTAGGAAAGATAGGAAAGAACACAGCTAGTCATGGAGGGGGAATACATGGTAATGTCTGTGTGGAAATCAGAGGACACCACAAACATCTAAGAACAAAATAAGATGTCATATATTACGATATATATATTATGATGGCCTTCAGAATAATTTTGTCACCAGCACTTCTTTTTCTGTTAACCCAAGAGTGCAACTTAGCCAAGAGTTACACCAAGATCAATTTTCTAGATTTTCAGTCATCTGTTTCTTATTTCCATTTTAGATTGCACCTGGATATTTTTTTAACATTCATATTTTCTAACCAAAGTGGAAATATATATATCTATAGAATATTATATGTAATTTTTGTAATAAAATGTTGCAAATAATAGTAATAATAATAATTAATAATAATAAACCATGAGATGGGCCAGTTCACAAGTCTATACATCTCAAAAACTGTAAACATTTAGAATCCTCGTGTCTATAGGGCCAGGTAATAGATGTAGTAACTATATTATTATTCAAGTATGGGGAAGATGGCCTCCTATGTTATTTAGAGCTTCTGGTAGATACTTACTTATTGCCACAGGATCAGTGAGCATTAATTTTTTTCTTGCTCCAGAAGATAAAACTGTCCTAGAGAACTAGGCATTAGTAGGGTTATTTTGTTAGTAGGACAAGAAGACAAATAGCCTTATCAATGAGCCTTAACAAATAATGAAAACTTTCCTCCTAGGTTTATTTTTTATTAGGAACACATCACTAATTTTTTCTTAGAAGTGCAAAGGTCTATATGATGTCTGGAAGCACATAATATGTCTGTTGTCACAGGATAATATTTGGAGAACATTTTACATTATCAATTGTCTTGGGGTTTTCATCACTATGAAGAGATACCATGGCCACAGCAACACGTATAAAGAAGACATTTAATTGGAGTGTCTGGCTTACAATTTCAGAGGTTTAGTCCATTATCAACGTGGCTGGGAACATGGTGGCATTCAAGCAGATGTGGTGCTGGAGCTGAGAGTGCTACATCTTGCAGGGAACAGGAAGTTGACTGACTGTCACACTGAGGGAAGCTGGCCCTCCACCAGCGACATACTTCCTCCAACAAGAGCAGAACTACTTCAGTGAAGCCATCCCTCCTAACCCTGACATTTTCTTTGGGAGCCGTATTATTTCTAGCCACCACATGCACATATATGTAAAGACTAATAGATATTGAATTTCAGCAATATTTAGATGAAACTTTGGATGCCAAAACTGATGCTGAGTGAGTTATAACTTTTTGGGGTAGCTAGGTGAGAAAAGGGGGAATCATAATTGGGCAATAGTAGTATGGTTTAAGAGTATGAAACTATCATTAAGTGCCTCTTTATCACATGAGAATTCAGGGAGAAGGAGGCCACCTGTAAGCAGGGAAGCAAGACCTCATAGATGTCAAGGCCATTTCCTGCTTCATGGTTTCCAGACTCCAAAACTGTGAGGGATTTATTGTTTTTGTATTTTAATTCTCACAGTCTTTGTCTTTTATTAAGGTATTCAAAGTGAACTGATATGAATTACAATGCCAAAATTCATTCTATGGAATGAACTGTGGAGATGTATTTCTAATTGCTTCTGGTACAGGGATTGGATTTAAAGATCAGATTTAAAGACTGGATTTAAAATTGCTAATGATGGTATTTTCAGAAATAAAGAGAAGACAAATACCTCATGTTTGGGGTGAGGAGGCACATATATAGAAGATCAACAATGAGCACTCCAGACCAACCACTGCTAAGAAGAGATTTCTGAGTGTATGAAGTTTCTGAAAGTTTTTGGGAAAATTATTAATATAGAGATACTGGCTGATGGTGGGAAAAGAAAAGGTTGTGGTCAGGAGCTTAAATAAAATCTATGGGCTGTATAACTGATGTAAGAGTTACTAAGGCTGTGAATCACAGGGCTGAGACTGCTCACAGAACGTTCAACATCACCCAGCACACCCAGCGCAGTGGCTGAGCTGCAGGGTATCTATCTCCCTGTCACATTGAGGATATTGATTCTTAAGAAGTAACATTATGAAAGTTAACTTGGGAAACATCCAGGTGTAGCTATCCAACTTTTAAATTTTGATTACTCTGCATTGACAGTGACGAGTTCTCACAGAGGATATATCGCACCATATCCTTGATGGTATTTGTCTCATCATCCCTCCACCTCTGCCTAGAGGCAAACACTTGGGATTAATAATCTGTGCTCAGGCAGGTACTATGAAAATAATTCTATTCATCATATTCCAACTTTCTGGTGTCTCTTTGCTCATATTTCTACATGAAAACTCTAATCCATGCTTGATTTGGAAAATAAGAAACAAAGTGTTCACGTTCATCTCCGCACTACAGTGCAGTGCCAGCGCTCCTGAATTGGCCTCACAAAACCATGACCCAGCTGCCGCCCTGCATTGCTGAAATTCGCAAGGGAGCAGAGCGCCCTTTGCCCTGTGGACAAGAGGCTACAGCAGAAGCTGATGACCTTCATGATGTCTGATGACAATGGGATTTCTGCCTTCCCTGAATCAGACAACCTGTTCAAATGGGTGGGCACCATCCAAGGAGCAGCTGGCACAATATATGAAGACCTGAGGTATAAACTCTCACTAGAATTCCCTAGTGGGTACCCTTACAACGCACCCACCGTGAAGTTCCTCACACCCTATCACCCTATCATGGACACCCAGGACAACATCTGCCTGTACATCCTCAAGGATAAGAGTGTGTTGGAACACAACTGCTCATTTTGAACTGGGTACTAGCTCATTTACTAAACATCAAAGTTGACTGTTTTTGTACCTACTTCATGAGCATCAAAAGAATCACATTACTCATGCTTTAGATTGTAACCAAGGGTTTTTAATGTAGCCCATGTGATTTTACATCCCGAATCCCTATCTCCTCTCAGTGCATATATTTAAACCTAATCACCAATGGGACTAGAACCTAGTCTCTGGAACAGAGCCCTTATTAATGGAATTTATTTTATAGAGAAGTGTATAAGATAATCTGTCTTTGCCATGTTAAGGTGCAGTTCAAGGCACCCCTCCTCAAAGTAATGAAAAAATCTGTCCTAGTAATCATTCCAGAACTGCAAGCAAAGCAATTTTTATGCCACCTAATAGGTATCAAGATCAAGGCTGCCACAACAATGTTTATAAACCATACTCACCTCAGAAGTTTTCCAAAATATGATGTCTATCTGACTTAATAACATACCACTGAACTTTCAATCTCTGCAGCTTTTCTAATTCAACAGCTACTTCATTTTTCTTTAAAAAGCATTTATTTATTAATTCTAAGTTTCATATATGTATAGAATAAAACTGTTATTTTGATCTCTGTACTCTTGTATTCTTCACCTTCTTCCACTGAACCATTTCTTCTCAAGAATCCCTTTACTTTCATATATTTTGTATCCCAATGATTTTTAAATGGGCTTGTTTGCATGAGTGTGGATGGGAGATTACTTAGCAGAGCATAGATAACTTTTCAATAGTGTGGTTCAAAGCCATAAGAAAAGAGAAGTAAAAGGAATAGAAAGAGGTAAATGGGAAGATAATGTATTACTAGTTGCAAATCCTGTAGATTAAATGCACTCAAGATTCCACAAGAAAGTCCTAGATCTGATAAACACTCTCAGTAAAGTGTTGAGTTACAAAACAAATAGCAGTATATACCAATAACAAACTGAGAAAGAATACGTTTATTCAAAATAACACCACAAAGTAAAATACTTTAGAATAAAGCTAGCCAAATAAGTGGGATCTTGAAATGAAAACTAAAACACTTAAGAATGCAAATGAAGATACTAGAATATAGAAAGATTATCCATGCTTATGGACTGAGGTAGTACTTGTGGTGTGAAAATGGCCATACTACTAATATCAATTACATATCCAGTGAAATTATAAATAGAATTTCAATGTGATTATTTACAAAAATAGAAAGAATAAATTCATGAAACAGTGAAAATAATTGTATTAATATGTGGGGAATATATTTCAAGACACAGCCATGAAAATAACTTCATGAATCATATTCCAATCACACATGGGATAAACAGTAATAAAGCATGTATAATTAAAGTTTCTGCACAGCAAAGGAAACTTAAGTGCCATGAAACATCTGGAGGATCTGGAGGTCATGGCCATTGCTTTCTTTCTATCCACAAATTAAGTCAGT
The DNA here is from genome assembly GCF_017639785.1 of Mesocricetus auratus. Classification (NCBI taxonomy): domain Eukaryota; kingdom Metazoa; phylum Chordata; class Mammalia; order Rodentia; family Cricetidae; genus Mesocricetus; species Mesocricetus auratus. Next base: position 32,386,264 of record NW_024429198.1, read on the forward strand.
AGTAGGATTCCATATTACTATTTTAAATTTTCTTTAATGCTATTTATGGCTCCCCTTATTTCCTCTTCTAACCTGCTCTCCTCTCCTTCATTCGACATATCTCTTCTGGTTCTATCATTCTCTTTGAACTCTTATATACCACTATATTAAATCTCTGATCCCTTGATATGACCCCCTAGTAATTTCCTGAACACTTTGGATATTCTCAATGGAACACTAAGTTCTGATTATTCAAAGCTGACAGCCACAAATGAGATAAAACATAGGACCATTGTCTTCCTGCGTCTGGATTACCACACCCAGAACTACTCAATTGGTTTGTTTGCTTGTTTGAAATCTTGCCATTCTTTAAAATCAGAACATTTTTTCAGTTACTTCAGTTCTTGAATTTCCAGTTAAATCACCTGTACTATTAAATTCATCTAGTGTGTTTCCATTTTAAATCCATAACTTTATTTCAATAAAAGAGAAAAGATGAATAAAATATCAAAGATTGGATGTAAGGGCTAAATATAATGCCATGCTAGTAAAAGTATTCTTGCTATAGAAAACTTGGATAACATTTGTTTTAAATCAGGTGATAATATTTTCCTTTGTTAGGTTAATGTTTTATTAGTCAAAATATAAGTGTTGTTATTTTCACTAAAATGATGAAACAATCACATTAGTAACCAAATTCCATCTACCAAAATTATATCAATACTTTCAAACCTAATAAGTACCATTCATCAATTAATTTTACAATTGCAGAGACTGGTGAATTAGGTTTGATGGAGGTTTTCATGCAGAACACACATTCATGTGAACTGTTCCATTGTAGTAAGTTCAACAAAGGGTCTTGAATTTTTTGACTTTCTGTCATGTATCTCAGAAGACCAAAGAAGTATTCACGCCAAAGTGCTGATTAGATCTCTGTAATGAACAGTTCTCTGCTCTTTAAATTTCTGTCAGGAAAAGCAGTCTCATTTACTGGAAAAAGAAGTAAAGAGGAATAAATCAAGTCTTCTCCTATGTCCCCATATCACAGCAAACTGTTTAGCATTTATATATTTTTCATCTTTTATGTCAGCACTGCATTTAGATGACACAAATCTTCTGTGGTTAAACATATAAAATTATCTTGGTGATTTGATGTTTTGCTTAGGAGATGAAAAGATATGTTAGGAATTTTTCTCCCCCCAAACAAAATATTTCATAGTGAATAACAAAGGTGAGGTGCTCAGACTTGTCCCTCACTGACACGTGAACTAAAAAGGAATAAAAAGGAAGGGAATTCTAACTTTTAAACAACCTTATTAAGATTACTTTAATGCTGGGATTGTTACTAGGGATCCCTAATTAAAAGAAGCTTGGAAATGCATTTGGGAAAAAGAAGCATGCATTCCATACAAATTCATTTCAGAGGAGCATGCCCCTGTCCTGTACCATTCCATCTCTGATTACTGTGCATACAGTCTTGAGTTCATTTTCAAAGTCTTCTTAAGCCTGTGAGTGAGTGTGCTGCACACAAGAGCATGTGATTTTTCAGTGGTACATTGACATCTTTTCCTAGTGTTGAGCTATTGAGCAGTACAAAGAAAAGTCTGCTTGTTGCACAAATTCAACTTGCAGAAGAACAGAGAGGCAAGACAATGAGTGATAGAGACTAGTGCCAACAGACACACAGGAGTAAGCTTGGGTGGAGAGGAACAGTGCTGACTGACCAGTCTTAAACACGATGGACTTTGAGGGCAATAATTAAAGAAAACACTTGGCTTTAATCATTTAATTAATATAGAGTGACATCAGCTACTTGAAATTGTAGCATGTGAGTTTTAAGGCATTATTACCATTTACAGTGTGTCTTCAGAATCTTCTTAAAATTTGGTGGATAATCAGAATTTCATATGATACTCTACAAATAACTCATATTGGTTCTTGTTGAGCTGAGCATTGAAACAAAAGACTAGTTAAAAATAGAAAATAAAGTGATATATTAACATGCAGACACATAATGGAACTACTGAGAGAATGAACCATGCTGAAAGAAGCTGTTTTGGTTCCAGGTTATATAGTATGTCAAAAGAGAGAGAATGAAGTGAAGTGGGAATACAGAGGGAGAGAAGGATAGAGGGAGGGAATGACAGAGAAAAGCATAAGTTTGATAGAGAAGTGTCAGGGTGACAAAGCAGGGTGTGGACTTTTCATCTTTATGACTGGCATGAGGGGAGGAAGGCCGGTGAGCACTGGTAGATAACATGACTCCTTTACATAGATTCTTAGGAATACTTTGCAAAACAGTGAGTCTCTGAGCTTTTCTGTATTAGTCTAAGGCAGTTCTCCCAGGAGAATTTGGAGGCAGGATGGCCTTTGCCTTTATGAATCAATGTCGCATTTAGCACATTGAAAGAAGGCAGAAATTATCCTTTGATTTACATCAAAAAGCCACTTATAAGCGAATACATACAGTGTTTGTCTCTCTGCCTCTGGGTTACCTAAGGATGGTGTTTTTCTAAATCCACAGCTCCAGAGAAGCTAGGCAACAAGGAGGACACTAAAAGGAAAACATGAATCACACTGGGAAGGGAAATTAGATGATACCTATTGAGAAAACTCAGGGCAGGGGAAGTAATAAGGGGAAGTGTAGGGGAGATGAGAACAGGAGGGTAAAAGATAGCTTAGGCAGGAAGGGATATAGTGGATGAGAAATTGAGGAGATATCCTTATAAAGAGAGCCACTATGAGATTAGGGAGAAACCTGGTGCTAGGGTAACTCCAAAGAATCCACAAGGATACCAGCTAAGAGAAGATGCTTGACTTGGCCTATCCTTGTAATCAGACTGATGAATACCCCAACAATTATCATAGAGCCCTCAGCCAGTAATTGTTGGAACCAGACCCAGAGATTCACAACCAAAAACCAGGCCAAACTGTGGAAATTCAGTCGAAGAGGAAATATATGAGCAAGGGAGATCAAGATAATGGTGGAGGTATCTATGGAGGCAGCTGAACCAAGCTTGTAGAAACTCAAGAACTCTAGATATACATCTGTGGAGACTCCAGGGGACTTAACGAGGCCCTCCATATGTGGGAGATGGTTATGAATCTTGGACCATCAAAGGGACCTCTGGCATTAGGACCAGGATACAAACCTGGTATATGAGCTAGTTTGTTAGAGCCCATTCTTTAGTGTGGGATGCCATGGACAGTGGAAGTAGGAACGTGATTCAATGTTGGTACATAGGGTCACTTGTTGGAACTCATTCCCTATGGTGAGATACCATACTCAGTCTTAATTCATGGGAGAGGTGCCTTGCCCTGTTCAACTTCTTGTTCCAGATTGTGTTTAGTCCTCATGGGAACCCTCATCTGTGAGGAGGAATGGACTGGGATGGGCTAGGAAGGATGTGAGGGGGATTGGAAGGTAAAATTCATTCAAAAAATAAAAAAAATGAAAAGAAAAAAGACAATCAATAAAGAAAGAAGACAGAGAGCTTTTTACATGATTCTGCTTTGTTTCTGTTCTTCGTTCCCCCATATCTTTTTTCAGACTTCCTTTTTGCTGATTTCCTTTCACATAACTACAGCTCAAAGTTTACAGAACTGTTTTTATTCTTCTAAATGAAAGAAATAGCTAAGGGCTACCCTTGAAGCTCCTCTCACTGGAAGAAATTTACTCCTTACAGTCTGTTTGACAAGGATCTCTTGGATATAGGTAGTAGTGCTACAGCTGCCTACTTTTATGTTATATCTGTCTGTGGTGAAAAATTAAGTATAAATCTGGTTAATATTTATATCATCAGAGTGAGATTTTTATGAGACTGCAGGTAGGCTTATGTGGAGAAGGCATTGAGGTGTGTTAGCGCAAATGAAGGTCATGGACTGTTGAGCATCTTCATGATATAATTTTGATTCTATAAACATTTTGAACTAATATAATGTTATCAGCAGTCATAAATGCTGGGCATTTTCAGACTCAGAGAGTATTGTGTTTAGAGAGAGAGGTGTCATAAATTCTTTAGTTAGTGGTCAGTTTACTTTAAATCTTTTAGAAACAGCTCAGTCAGCAATTCCCAAAGCATAGTGACACTAATGGTGCTTTAAATCTCAAAATGTACTTTCTGTCCTGCTTGTGACTCAAGACCATAAAAAGGTAAATTGTGAATCTTTCCAGGCTGTAAAGGCAAATTATTTTCTGTAGCACTGCCCAGTTAGAAAACCTTTCCCTGTGCTGTTTCTGAAGCCATTTTTGTTTCTAGACCTTAGTTAACTGCTCCCTGACTCCTGCACAAATTCAGGTCCCAACATTTTTATATATGGAGGACAGTTAGTTGACTGAACTATGAGTCTTCAAGTTACATACCCATGTCAGAAAATTGAAGTTAAGAATTTGTGTAGAGAGTTAATCATTATCCTAGGTTATCAGACAGACCTAGCAGGAGAACTACATGTAGCAATTGGGTTGCTTTATACTTTTAAATCTGGCTAAACAAGTCATACAGCTCAGCTATATCTTTTTGTAAATTTCGATTGCTTCTCAGAGAATAGTTTATCCTAAAAAACATTAGCAAATCATCAGGTCTACTCTCTGTTTTGAAGCCTTTTAACAGCTAATAGTGCACAACTATCTCGGCAGCTGGGAAAATACACCGTTTTCCTAATCATCAACCTGAGCTCTGATCTAAAGCAGATACGAGGGGGAATACAGGGGCCTTGATTCTGCAGCATTTCTTTGTCTTCATTTTTATTCATCCAAACTCTGTAGAAGCTAACATTATTAATATCAATTAGACAATACAGATTAACGAGGGGTCTTTTCCTTCACAATTCACAAATAAATATGCCCAGTAGATTGAGGTATATTCATAAATAAACTATGATACAGGGAAAAATTGCAACAGCACATGTGAAGTTGCAGATAGAAGCAAAAGATATTCCAGAGTCTATAGCTTCATGGCCTTTCCTATGGAGATTTTTCACATCAGAGAATTTTCCTCCTGGTGTGCTGACACCTTGAATCTTAATTACCGCCTGCTGTTCCTAAGAAATGACCCTTGGCACACTAGACTCATTGTAATTTCACCAGAGGACAAGGCTCGGATTTTTGGCAGATTTATGCCCTAACTTCAAGGATGCAAATACCTTAACAGTAAGGTTAATGTGCTTTGTGCTTCTAATTCACTAGACCCAAGACTTATATCACCTGAGTAATGATGGAACAGTGTGGTGCCTTGTGTAATGGTAAGGTAATCTTCAGGTTTTTATTCCTTCTTGGGGTCAGTACTTCACTTAGGAAGCACTATTTTCCCAGGTACAAACTATTATTCCATATTCTGGGGAATCAACTTGAGCATCCTTTCAGTTTCTTATCATGTATAGCTCTGATATATATTCATGAGCTAGGGAAATAACAGAAAGAGTTCTGTTATTCTGTTCATGGGCCCACTAGACCACTGTGAATTGAGCTTGAGCTAAAATTCAGATTCTCAACTGACTTATATAGCCTCTGATATATATATATATATATATATATATATATATATATAATTCTCAGTTCAGAACCATTTAAGAGGACTATTTAGCTCCTTTTCTGTACTGCAATTCTCTTTGATAATAGGATATTTGTCACTGTGTTCAAAGTCAGAAGAAAACTAATAGTGTAAACATGTGACCAATTATGAGTGTCTACTTTCAGGAAGAGCTCTTGGGCTTGTTAATTGACTTATTTTCAGTTGAACTAGAGCTTTTCTTTATAAAGATGAAACAGTTCACCTGATGGTATAAGTTATCGGCCTGCCTCACATTGGGCCTCATAGAGGTAAATTGTTCTGATTATTCTTTTGATTCTACACAGGATCTGAAATCATCACTGTATTTTAGGGTTTTATCTCAGTATCAGCGTTTGTGCTGTAAAGAACAGAGTGAATAGAATCCCAACACGGGGTTGGGCTTCACATATAGATTCATTCCTCATAATCACACAGAAAGATGAGTTGTCCTGCTCTTTTTGAGATGAATGAGAGGTTTAATTGTAGCAAATCCCTCATAACAAACTAGCAGTTTCAAGGTGATTCTGGAACTTCTGTCACTTGATGTAGGTTCTCCAAGTAGGATGGTTAGGACATACTCTACACACCCTGAGATTAACTCAAATGTCTTCATTTAGTTAAATCATGCCAGTAAAATTGGCCTGATCCAAATTTGTATCTCAGTATCATCTACATCATTAATAACTATTTGCACAGATATTTTCTGGAATTTTGCCTGTATACATTTAAAAGAACAATGCTATCCTTTTGGAATAGGTATACCTGGGCATGGGCTTCATCATGCATTTTTTTCTTGGGACCTGTTGCAATTTAATTCTGCCTTCAGGCACAGAAGCAAAGACAAATGATATAAATGGATACTGACAACAAGAAGCATTGTCTTTTGGGACAGCTGTTTCATTGGAGATGGTAAATATGCTGACAAGGGAGACTCAGAATGCACAGTCTTACTATACTTGGTTTTATTTCAGTTGTTACATATATTACCAACCCAATATTTAATATTATTTGTTTCTGAACAATGTCTTTTTTAACAGAAAATACACTAGGATTTTAAAAATTCAATTCGAGGTGTAAGTCAGCAATTGGATGGATCAGACCCTCACTTCACTACATGGAAATCTTAGTCTTGTGTCTATTGAGATAACAGTTTGTTTTAGAACAGGTATTGGAATGCCCAGATCATTTACCAGTGTTTAATCTGGAAAATTAACATCTGTTGTTTACTTTTGTTCTTCTTTATGTTTCTCTCTATTTACACAGTTTATATTTTATTACATTTGCTTTAAATGTCTCAATTAATCTAATACATCAACACAGAGAAAGCACCTTTGAAGGTTATTTTATTAATAATATACTTTAATGACTACAATGCATCTCTATCATCTCTCCATGCTATGGCATATCAGTGTTGTAATTATTCTTGAAATAGTGTTTCAAATCTACCTTTAAATATAATTAGATTAAAAGATTGGGCATGGGGGAGAAAGTACTTGGAGAGGTGCCTGGAAATGGAGGTCATTTTGGGGGCTTTGTGGAAATCTAGCAATGTGGAAACTCCCTGGAATCTTCAAGAGTGATTCTAGGAAAGACTAATACTGGAGCAGGAAATGGTCTTCGTCTATAACCTGGAAAGGAGTCCAGCAGTGGTACTGTGACAACAACTCACACATAAAACCTTTGACCTACAATTTCTCCTACCTCCAAGAAGTGATGGGGCTAGCACAGACAGTGAGATCAAGAATTAATAAATGGGACCTCCTGAACCTGAGAAGCTTCTGTAAGGCAAAGGACACAGTCAGCAAGACAAAAAGGCAGCCCACAGAATGGGAAAAAAATTTCACTAACCCCACATCTGACAGAGGGCTGATCTCCAAAATTTACAAAGAATTCAAGAAACAAGTCTCCAAAACACCAAAGGATCCAATTAAAAAGTGGGCTGCAGAACCAAATAGAGAATTTTCAATTGAGGAGTCTAAAATTGCTGAGAGGCACTTGAGAAAGTCCTCAACATCCTTAGCCATCTGGGAAATGCAAATCAAAACAACTCTGAGATACCATCTCACTCCTGTCAGAATGGCTAAAATCAAAAACACCAACGACAATTTATGCTGGAGAGGATGTGGTGAAAGGGGAACACTCCTCCATTGCTGGTGGGAGTGCCAACTTGTTCAGCCACTTTGGAAATCAGAATGGAGATTCCTCAGAAAAATGGGAATAAACCTACCACAAGACCCATCAACTCCACTCTTAGGCATATATCCAAAAGATGCCCATTCATACAACAAGGATGTCTGTTCCACTATGTTCATAGCAGCATAATTTGTAAAAGCCAGAACTTGGAAGCAACCTAGATGCTCCTCAACCGAAGAGTGGATAGAGAAAATGTGGTTCATTTACACATTGGAGTGCTATTCAGCAGAAAAAAACAATGGAATCCTGAGATTTGCAGGCAAATGAATGGCACTAGAAGAAACCATCCTGAGTGAGGTAACACAGTCACAAAAAGAGAAACATAGCATGTACTCTCTCATATATGGATTTTAGACATAGATTTGGGGAGTGCCAGCCTACAATCCCATGGCCAGAGAGTCTGGGAAACAGAACCTTCATTCAGTGGCTAATGGAAGAAGAGGCAGACTCCCACTGAGCTGAACTCAAGAAAGCCAGTGACAGAGAGGGAGGACTGATGACCAAAGGGATTAAGACTGGATTGGTTTAACCCCCAGAAACTGCTGACCAGACAAGGGTTAGCTCTTCAATCCCAGGCTGATTGGGACTGATCAAGACCCCCTGAATGTGGGTGTCAATGAGGAGGCCTAGGTAATCTATTGAACTTTGGGCAGTAGACTAGTATTCATCCTGAGTATACAAATGGACTTTGAACTCCCATTCAACAATGAGAGATGCACTCTCACCCTGAACTCTTGGGGGAGGGTCTAGGCCCTGCCCTGGATGAAATGACAGACTATGGACACCCCCATGGAGGGCCTCACCCTCCCTGGGGAAATGAGGAGATATTGGGGGGCGGGGGAGGGCACGGGAGGAGGGGAGGGAAACGGAGAGGGACCTGGAATTGATATGTGAAGCAACCTTGTTTTTTATTTAAATTTAAAAATAATAATAATAATAATAATAATAATAAAAGAAGTGCTGGGGCATAATATGTGGTATTGGCCAATCAATGCTGGGTCCAACTTGAGCCCCATGTGATAAGAGGGAGCCCACATATGACACTATGAGGATTGAAAAGAACCAGAGTTTTGATATATCTGGAACTCAGGATAGAATTAAAGATGGCTGGGAAAAAATTCAAAGAAATTGCTCTTTTCTACATTGTGACAGGACAACAATATGAATATTTTTTCGATATATGGGATTATACAGTTTGCTATGTTAATGACAGGTTCTCACTGTTGAATAAGAACTCAGAAATCAAGGAGAGATGAATAAACAGCCCTGAAGTGAAAATGGGGCTAAGAATGGCAGTTCATTATACTAGAGCTACAAATGGTTATGCATATACATGTCCATACATTACCAGATGTGTAGGCTTAAATGATTAAAAAAATGGGAAAGACCAGATATACATACTCTACAAAATAACTCCAAAGACCTAAGCACATCAACCTTGCAAGGATGTTTCTCCAAGAAGTAGAAGACAGAGAATTAGAAAAGAAAAACTTCTAGAGAAGAAATCCATACACACTATACATGCTACTTGGTTAGGTGATTTGTGATGTCTCTGACTAGAAAGGATGAAAATAGTATAGCACTATGTGCTCTTTTCCCCAGTAATCAAACATAAATTTAATTATGGAAACATTCAGTAAAACTTTCACTGGGATTGCTCTGGTAAATTCATGGGTAATTCTCAGCATTGTCATGTTCTTTTAGAACAATGAAAGTGTGAGAAAAGATTTGGCCAAGAGAAGATTGAGAAGATAGGAGAAAGAAATGTAGTTTAATATTCTGGATGGAACTTAGGAGCAAAGGAAAGTAAAGAAGTACTAATACCATATTAGGTAGCAGTGCGTCAGCATTTCAGAAAATATAATAAATATGCCATGCTTATGAAGATGTTAATATCATAGCTTAAAGAATTTATCTAAGTATAGAAAATCTACTAATTTCAAATTTCCCTACAAATACAAAACTGTTTAACTCCACAGTCATTAAAGTTTATGTAATAAAATACAAGGAAATATTTTAAATGTTTCAATGCATTTTAGTCATTTTAAACTTTATAATCACTAAAAGTAGTTTAATGAAAATATAGCATCATTACATAATAATTAAAAGGTTGGTGATCTCACACTAATCTTCTGAGTAAAAATAACTTTAATTAACACCTAGTGTTTGGATGAAATATGGTGGAAGACTTGAATTTTATAAAGCAAGATATACATTCCTGCCAAGGAAGCATGTAGGCTAACTGCAAATCATCTCTCCCTCCATTCCTCCGTTGCCAAGCCCCCAGTCTCATTTCAGCTCTGCAACAGATCACCTTCACCAGCTTCCTCCTGTCTCTTGTTCAAAGATCCATCCAAAGATCTTTGGTTCCTAAGCACCATTCCCTGGTTCCTTGCTTTGTCCCTCCTCCCACTGTTGTAAGCACTACTTATTAAAACTCAGGCCACTCCAGTCAGGGAAGTGACTAAGCTAATTGGAAATATTCATCTCTCCTTATTCTTCCCTAAGTTAAACATCCAATCTCATTCTAGCTCTGCAGCAGAACATCTATTGCAGTCCTCTTTCCCTTTCTGCACCCATCTTTACTGGAACACACAGATCTTCACCTCCAAGCTTCCCTTCCTTTCTCTCACTCATGGCACTGTCCTTAGAAGGCACTCCCTGGGAAACCACAGGCCACTCTGACCAGCGAAGCAAGCAGGATTATAGCAGATCCTTACTTCTCCCTCTGTTTCTCTAGGTCCAATACTCCAAATTTTAATTCCCAGATCTGCGCAGACTAACTAGTGTAATACCCTGCTTTCCTCCCTCCTATGAATCAATTCCACTGCCCCAAGCCCATCCCCATCCTTCCATCTCAGGACACAATACCCAGAAACATTTTATCTGCGGCATCCCAGTGCCCACAAAAATCATGTCCCAAGAAGCAACACATACTACCAAACTTTTCTAAGAACTGAAGAAGAGATAGAAACCAAGAACGAAACAAAAAGAGAAACAAAACAAACAAACAAAACCCATTTAAAAAACAAACAAAAAACCATGAATCCAACAATGACAAGACCATATATCAGCACATAGAATTACAATCATTACAAATCATGGTGCATAAACACCACAGTAAAATGCATTCAGTAACAACCAGGATATGTTACTCCACTAGAATTCAGGAACCCTATAATATCAGGCCTTGAATATTCCAAAATAACTGAAGCATAATTAAAAGACCTCAAAGCAACCTTTATGCATCACCTCAACATAATGAGATGGAAAAGTCACTCCAAGCAAATGAACCTAAGAAACAAGCTAGTGTGTCATTTTAATATCTGACAAAGCAGACTTTAAACCAGAATTAATCAAATGATATAAGCAAGAATACTACATATTCATCCAAGAAAAAAGCAACCAAAATGGTATTGTAATTCTTATGGGTCGATTTCCCAAATAAAGAGCAGCAACGTTTATAATACATATTTTAACATCTTAATCTACATACTGCCTCACACACTGATAGTGGGAGACTTCAATGTCCTGCTCTTAACAAAAGAGAGGTCATTCAGACAAAAACTAACAAAGAAATGCCAGAGATAAGGTTTGAAATCAAATGGTTCCAAGAGATACTTACAGGACATTTCACCCAAAACACTGGCTCATGGTATCTTCTCCAAAATTGGCCACATACCCAGACATACAAGAAAATTGAAATATTACCATGTAACCTATCTGATCAACACAGATGAAAGCTGGATATTAACAAAAGAAATCTCACAAACTCATGAAAAATGAAGAACTCCCTACTAAATGAAAAATGCATCAAGATAGAAAGTATTTTCTAGAACTGAGTGAAAATGAATACATAACATACCCAAACTTACAGGAAAAAAGAAAGCTGTTCTAGGAAGAAGTTCATAGCATTAATTACCTACATCATTAAAAAAGGAGTTATTTCATACTAGCAACTTAATAGCACACCTGAAAGTTCTAGAAAAAAAGAAGAAATAATGCACAAAAGGTGTAGATGCCAAAAAATAACCAAACTCAGAGCAGAGAACAATTAAATACAAACAAAACAATACAAAGAAATAATGAAATAAATAGTTGGTTCTTTGTGAAAATAAAACAACTGTCAAATCCTTAGTCAAATTAACTAAGACATAAATGCAAAGGATCCTTGTTGACAAAATTAGAGTACAAAATGTGAAGCTAATTACAGATACTGAGGAAATCCAAAGAATCACTAGGTCATACTTCAAAAACCTGTACTCCACCAAATAGGAATATCTAAGAGAAATGGACAATCTTCCTGATGTGTTCTACTTACCAAACTTAAATCAACATTAGATAGGCAATTTAAACAGATCTATATTCAGTAGCGAAATAGAAGCTGTAATTATAAATCTGCCAAGAAAAATAAAAAATCTCAGAACCAGATGTCTGGTCCTAACAGATATTCAAAGAAGAGTTATACCAATGCTTATGAAATGATTTCACAATATAGAAACAGAAGGAACATTTGCCCAATTCATGTTATGAAGTTAGTCACTCTAACACCCAAACCACATAAAGATACAATGAACAAATAGAATTACTGACTAGTTTCCTTTATGAACATGTAAAGATATTCAAGAATATTTGCAAACCAAATGTAAGAACACATCAAAAATATCATCAGCATAATTGAGTAGCCTTATCCCAGAGATACAAAGATGAAGGTTCATGATACATATGTCAGTAAATGAAATTCACTGTATAAACATCTGAAAGACAATATCCATATGATTATTTCATCAGATGCAGAGGAGGCTTTAGAAAAAATCCAAAACTGTCATGTTAAAAGTCCTCTAGAGATTAGGGATACACGGGATATACCTAAACACAATAAAGTCAGTGTATATCAATCCCACAGACAATATCAATTGAAATGGAGAGAATCTCAAAGAAATTTCACTAAAATCAAGACAGGGTTGTACATTTTCTTCATATGTATTCACTATAATAATTGAAGTCTTATCTAGGGCAATAAGACAACTGAAGGAGATAAAGAAATACAAACTGAAAACTAAGAAATCAGAGTTTCCTTATTTGAAAATGATATGATGGTATACATTAAATGACCCTGAAAATTACACTGGGAAACTTCTACAGCTGATAGAAACTTTCCTCAAAGTAGCTGATGAAAAACTAACCTCCAAAAACCAGTAGTCTTCCCATATATAAATAATAACTGTCTGAGGAAGAAATCAGGGAAACAGTACATTTCATAATAGCCTCAAACAATATAGAATGTCTGTGGGAAAATCTAACCAAGCAAAAAAAAGACACATATGATAAAATCTTCAAGAGACAGAAGAAAAAATGAAGATGTCAGAAGTTTGAAACATCCCACTCTCCATATCAGTGGCAGTATCATAGAAAACATGGATATCCTACTAAAGTGTATATACAGCTTAAAAGCAATAAGCATAAAAAAATCACAATAGAGTTCTTCACAAATCTTGAAGTGACAATTCTCAGCTTCACATTGATCCATGAAAAAACCCAGGACAGGTAAAACAATCACAAATGAGAGAAAAAGTTTTGGAGTTATTCCTAACCCATTTTTAAAGTTGTACTACAAAGTTATAGTAAGAAAAGCACCACAGTACAGGAACAAAAACAGGCATGTGGAATTGAATTGAAGACCCAGACATCAGTCCAGACACATATGAACATCTGCTTTTTGATAAAGAAGTCAGGAATAGACACTGAAAAAAGGAAAAAACCATGAACAAATGGTGGCTCTCAAGCTGCATGTATACATTTAGAAGAATGCAAAGATATCCACATTTTTCAGCCTGTGCAATGGAAATGGAAATCAACATAAAACCTGATACATTAAACATGATGAAAGAGAAAGACAGGAACAGAATTGAAGAGATCACTGTAAGCTTAAGCAGTAAGATCAACTATTAATTAATGACACCTCATGAAATTGAAAAGCTTCTGTAAGGCAAACTGTACTATCATTAAGAAAAAGTAGTAGCCTACAGAATTAGAAAATATTTTTAGCAATTCCACATCCCATAGAGGACTAATATCTGAAATATATAAAGAACTCAAGAAACTAGATAACATGTAAACAAATAACCCAGATTATATGTGGAGCACAGCTCTAAACACAGCTATCAAAGGAAGAACCTCAAATAGCTAAGACATACTTAAAGGTATGTTCAAACATCCATGTTATCAGAAACCTGCATATGAAATTTACTTGGGTTATTGATCTTATACCCATGAGAATGTTAAAGATCAAACGAACAAATAACAGTTCATGCTGAGTAGGATGTGGAATAAGAGGAACCATCTTACGTTGTTAGTGGGAGTACAAACACCTACAGCCACTATGGAAACCAGTGTGGTACTTCCTCAGAAAGAACTGACTTGATCTGCCTCAGTATCCTGATATAGTACTGTTAAGCATACACACAAAGGATGTTTCATCCTATCTCAGAGATACTTGCTCAAATATGTTCATTTCTGTTCTATTCACAATAACAAGATTTTGTTGACAATATAGATGTCCCTTAACTGAAGAGTGGATAAAGAAAATCTGGTACACTTAGACAGTAGAATATTATTTGGGCATTAAAAATGATATTAAATTTTCAGGCAGATCAATGGAACAAGGAAAAAACATTTGGAGTGAGGAATCACAAACCCAAAGATAAATACAGGTATGCATTTGCTATCAATGACAACCAAGTGGTAATCCATAGAACCACAGAGGACAGGTATAGAGTAAGGGACTAAGATTTTCAGATATATTACATTCAGAAAGGGAAATAAAAATAACAGATATGAGTGGAATGAGAAGCTGGAATAGGAGGATAAAATGTGAGTTTAGGGCATGTTTTGCAAAAAAAACACAGAGAGAGAGAGAGAGAGAGAGAGAGAGAGAGAGAGAGAGAGCTAAATTAGTATCCCTTTGTTGGGTAGTATAGGAATTTAACACTATGTGTGTATGTATGTATATATTTGCCAAATAATGGGGTAAACGCAGTTCCAATTGGTCATCTCTTGTACCAGGACTAATTGAGAAAATGCCTAAAGGGCCCCATGGGAATTCTCAATCAACCTGGGCTATTGCTAATAATATAGTTTTTCTCCAGAAACTTACAAGGCTCCATTGCTGAATAGAACACTTGCATTGAACATGGATAAATCAAGTTGGTGCCTATATAGATTCTTCACCCCTGTGTTTCAGCATCTTTGGTACTGTACACACTACTAATAGAGAAATGTAAACAGCAAGCCATTCTCAAAATCTTCATCTACAATTGTGTCTTTACTGAAAGATATGCTAGGTTTATTGTGTCATAGAATTTGTGGGAGTAATTTACCAATAACTGATTATACCCAAGGCCCACTCCATGAGATGGAAGCCATGTTCAACATTGCTTGGGCAATCAAAAACCAGAGACTAGATAGCCCAGAGACCTAGGGCAATACCTAATAATATTTGTCTAAAAAATGGTAGTGATTAAATGACTGCTATACTCACAGATTAGTGCTTTGTTCTCCTATGATCAGAGAAATTACCTTCTGCAGCTGATGGGTAGAAATATAGAGACCTATAGCCAGACAGTATCCAGAGACTGAAAGACACTGGAAAACTCAGCCATAAATCTGATGTCTCCATTAAATCCTTAACCCTAGAGTTCGGGAAACTCCACAGAGGAGGAAGTGGAGAGATTATATGAGCCAGAGGGGAAGGATATGCTTGGCTTCCTGAAGTTTAATGTATATTGTAAACAGAATGCTAAGATAAAAGTTTTTATTTATTAATTATGAGTATTCATACATATGTTTGTACAGTTTCACTTCTATATATGTGTGTATGTTGGCTAGAGGTCAGTACCAAGTTACTTTCTCAATTACTCTCTAGCTTATTTCTTGAGACAAGCTCGCAATCTGAATTTAGAGCTAATTGATTTGGCTTAGCTTGCTAGTGCAGCCCAGGGATCTATTTTCCCTGCCTCCATGTTCCCATTGTTGGATAGAAATACTGTTTTCTTCTCCTTTTTCTTATACGTGTGTAATGAGTTGAACTCGGGTCTATATGCTTCTCCTTCTGTTTTTATAAGCCATGCAAGTTTTCTTTTCCAGAAAGGAAAGCTTTTTTATCATAAGGCTGTTTTTTAATGGCTAATGATTTTTTGTTGTTTAAGTATATGGCAACCAGTCATCATGTGTATTTTAGTAAAATAAAATTAGGTTGACAATCCAACCCACA
Source organism: Mesocricetus auratus (assembly GCF_017639785.1). Classification (NCBI taxonomy): domain Eukaryota; kingdom Metazoa; phylum Chordata; class Mammalia; order Rodentia; family Cricetidae; genus Mesocricetus; species Mesocricetus auratus. The sequence goes on from NW_024429198.1 coordinate 32,402,257, forward strand.
AAAATATTTTGCATATATTATATGTTATGTAAAATAAATAGCTTTTTTTCTTCTGGAAATGGCTAGTTTTGCTTGTGTGGGAGCCGGACAATCACTGACAGTGAAGGCTCTTCCCATCCAGCTTTTCTGCACTTACTTAATTAAGCATTCCTTGATCTCCATACAAGAAACTATGACACAGGAAGAAGAGCCTTACTTTTTCAAAGGTAGTAAGTTGTGTGTAGGAGAGAGTGTTTTATTTCAAAGACTACACATTTTTCTCTGAAGTTTTGTTTGTGCAACCATTAAACTTAGCTGGACACTGTTTTGTTTTATAGTATAGAGATGGTTTTTGGGGCAATGCTTGGCTTCCTGAAGTTTAATATATATTGTAAACTGAATGCTAAAATAAAAGTTTTAAAACATTATATGCATTTAAATATGTCTTCATCACTTAGTTATATAGTCACCTCTAGGTTAAAGTTTGTTGAATATGTTTATTTCTAATTATCTTATGCAAACTGATGATTAACTTGCTTTATTGTGCAGCAAGTTTTCTGAATAAAATTTAAGTTTCAGAGAGAATTATTCATGCATGCAGCATTTAAATTACAAAGAGTAAGATTGATCAGCTTCCATTCCAAAGATAAGAAGATGAAAGAAAATATTTAATTACACTTTTTGAACTTCTCCCTCTCAAAAACTGAGGTTTCAAAACAAGTGGTACAATTGAGGAAGAACCCGAGGCAAGAGTTTAGTAACACAGCCATGCATCCTGTAAGAAGGCAAGTGGAAAGGATTGGGATATTCTCCATTACACTAGATGACTGGAAGTTTTCATAACTAACCAAGGTTGAGATGAGCATTTAATGTCTTCTTTTCCCTAATGTTTCGTTGCTTATAGCTGGTAATTTTCCCCAGCGGTATTTTGGTTGCTACTGCTATGTTCTGTGTTGAGATCTATGCTCCATGTAATGAATCACTCTTTCTGTCTTTATAGACCACAACTTCATAGTGCCACAGCACATGGATTTCAGAAGTACCTGTGAGGAGGTAAGTCAAAAGATTTTCTGCTTATTATTGTTTGTAACCAGGAAACATCTGGCCAGACTCTATGAACATGATGCATCACTTTTCCTAGAGAATGAGTAAAGGATTCATTACCACAAACATAAGTTATATTCCTTAAATATAGAAAACCAAAGTTGCACCTGGGCAGTTGTGGAACATGCCTTTTACACCTTTAATCCCAGCACTTGGGTGGCAGAGGCAGGCAGATCTCTGGGAGTTCAATGTCAGCCTGGTCTACATCTTGAGTTTCAGGACAGCTACATGGAAAAATCCTTTTCCAAAACACCCAAAACCAAAACTAAAAAAAAAAAAAAGAGAGAGAGAGAGAGAGAGAGAGAGTGGGGGGAGCGAGGGAGGGAAGGAGGAAGGAAGAAAGGAAAGGAAAATAAAGGAAAGGAAGGAAGAAAGAAAGAATGAATGAATAAATGAAAGACAAGGTCAATTGGGAAATCTTGGATCTCAGACATGGCACTATAATATCCCGGCTCTTCTCCATAAGGCACGCACTGCACAATGGGGCAGAGGAAAGATATTCAAAGATTCTGTTGGCACATAATCAGTACCACCTTGAAAGATATTTGTGCTTCCTACCATCACTAATACACTCGGATTTTGTAATCTTAATCCTAAATTTTTCAAGCAATTGGAATTGTGTGCAGCACTGCCCTTAAACTTTGGTATAAGTAAATGATGCATTCTCTTTTCAGAGTATGAGAGTCTCAGTCCATAATGAATACATTTGGGCCTTAAGGAATATAACATTATATCTTAGGAAAAAAGACTAGTTTTTTCTCTATGATTCATTCAAAGAATTATTTTTTTTAATTTCAGGCAAAATGCAAGCATTGATAGGTTAAAAATATTTTGCATTTGCCTAGAAATTTAAACTATTTTATTCTGTAAAGAGAGACCCCCTGAAATCAAGAAGAGTTATAACTCAGTGTCTGTGTTAGTGTTAAAAACAAACATAAGGGTAAATTATATACTTCTTATTTTCTTTATATTTGAAATGGTATATAGTTTAATTTCTTTCATGAATCTGTGGAAAGCAATTCCTTATTCTACAAAGAAATTGCAAATGTACCTGGCAAGAAAACTTTAACAAGTGGTAAAAGCAAAATATAAATGTGAAGTCTTTCTGAAAATGATTAAATTGACTTTACTATAAAATCTTTGTTTTTCTATTTTCAAAAAAATATAAACAGGATCTCATTTTATACAAATATATGCCATCTGACATGAGCAATTAATTACAAACATTTGCATAAATGCTTTACAAACAAGTTTAATTCGACTCAGAGTAAGCTATAATGCCAACATATAGTTTATTCATGTTTTGAACTTAACACCTCAAGGTCATAAATTTTACTTCTTGAAAGAATATTGTAAAAAATGCATGTATATCATTCTAAAATTTTTCTTTTTTATTTACATTAGAAAGAAGCTTGTTTTACAGGTCAGTCCCAGTTTCCCTCTCTCCACTTTCCTCCCTTGCTCCCCACCAACCCCCTATCTCACTCCATTTCTGTTACTCAGGAAGGTGAGGTCATCCATCGGGGTTCTTTAAAAGTCTGTCATATCTCTTGAAGCAGGGCTTAGGACCTCCCCACTGTGTCTAGGCTGAGAAAATATCCCTCTATTTGGAATGTGATCCCAACTCCATTTGTATACTAGGAATAAATACTGATACACTACCAGAGGTCCCATAGATTGCCCCCAGGCTGCCTAACTGACAACCACATTCAGGGAGTCTGGGCCAGTTTGGAGGTCTGGTTAATTTATGGGGCCTCTGGTACTAGATCAGTATTTATCCCTAATATATGAATGGAGTTTGGGATCCCATTCCACATAGAGTCTCTCAGTCTAGACACAGTGGGGACGTCCTGCTTCAAGTGATATGACAGACTTTGAAGATTCCCCATGGAAGGCCTCATCCTCCCTGTGGATCAGAAAGGGAATGGGGTGGGGAGCAGGGGAGGAAGGGAGGGAGGGGGAACTGGGATTGGCATGTAAAACAAGCTTGTTTCTAATTTAAATAAAAATTTCAACTCCAGAAAAAAAGACATTTCTATTTTAATTATTAGTTAATGAACATCATCTAGGCTGGCTTCATTCCCTGGTAGTTGTGAATAAAGCAACAATGAACAAAAATGAGGAAGTATTTATGTTATAGGACGTAGTCATTGTTTTATATATACTCAAGATTTCTGTAGGCTGTTAATATTGTGTATGTGTCATTAGGTTAATAACAAACCTTTGTAGTGATTTTCATAGGTCCAGTGTGGCTGGATTTGTGTTGAGGTATTTGATCCATTTAGACTTAAGTTTTCTGCATGGCAATAGGCGTGGATCTATCTGTAGTCTTCTACATGCCAATATCTAGTTATGCCAGCACCATTTGTTGAAGATGCTATCTTTTTTCCATTGTATAATTTTAGCTTTTTTGTCGAAAATAAGGTGCTCATAGGTTTGTGGATTAATCTCAGGGTTTTCATTTCTATTCCATTGGTCCACCTGTCTATTTTTGTGCCAATACCAAGCTGTTTTCAGGAATATAGCTCTATAATAGAGCTTGAAGTCAGGGATGGTGATGCCTCCAGACGTTGCTTTTTTGAGCAGGGTTGTCTTGGCTATCCTGGGTTTTTGTTTTTCCATATAAAGTTGAGAACTGTGCTTTCAAGGTCTGTGAAGAATTGTGCTGGGATACTGATGGGGATTGCATTGAGTCTGTAGATTGCTTTTGGCAGGATTGCCATTTTTCTACATTGATCCTACCTATCCAAGAGCATGGGAGATCTTTCCATTTCCTCATGTCTTCTTTAATTTCTTTCTTTGAAAACTCAAAATTCTTGCAATACAGGTCTTTCACTTATTTGGTTAACATTACCCCAAGGTATTTTATGTTGTTTGTGTCAATTGTAAAGGGTGGTGTTTCACTGATTTCTTTCTCGGCCCTTTTATTGTCTGTATATAGTAAGGCTACTGATTTTCTTGAGTTGATCTTGTATCCTGCCACATTGCTGAAGGTGTTTATCAGCTGTAAGAGTTCCCTGGTAGAGTTTTTTGGGTCACTTAAGTAAACTATCATATCATCTGCAAATAGTGAAAGTTTTACCTCTTCCTTTCCAATTTGTATCCCCTTGATCTCCTTTTGTTGTCTTATTACTCTAACTAGAACTTCCAGTACAATATTGAAGAGATATGGGAAGATGGGACAGCCTTGCCTTATTCCTGATCTTAGTGGAATTGCCTTGAGTTTCTCTCTATTCAGTTTGATGTTTGCTGTTGGTTTGCTGTTTATAGTTTTTATGATGTTTAGGTATGTACCTGTTATCCCAGATCTCTCCAAGACCTTTATCATGAAGGGGTGTTGGATTTTATCAAAGGCTTTTTCAGCATCTAGTGAGATGATCATGTGATTTTTGTTTTTCAGTTTCTTTATATGGTGGATTACATTGATGGATTTTTGTATGTTGAACCATCCCTGTATCCCTGGAATGAAGCCTACTTGATCATGGTAGATGAGTTTTCTGATGTGTTCTTGGATCCAATTTGCCCATATTTTATTGAGTATTTTTACATCAATATTCATGAGGGATATTAGTCTGAAGTTCTATTTCTTAGTTGTGTCTTTGTATGACTTGGGTATCAATGCTATTGAAGCCTTGTAAAAAGAGTTTGGCAAAGACCCTTCTGCTACTATTGCATGGAATCCTTTGAGGAGAATTGGTATAACCTGTTCTTTGAATTTCTGGTAAAATTCTACACTGAAGCCATCTGGGCCTGGGCTTCTTTTGGTTGGGAGACTTTTGATGACTTCTTCTATTTCCTTAGGTGTTATAGGACTATTTAAATTGCTTATGTGTTCTTGATTTAATTTTGGTGATATTAATCCAGAAAGTTGTCCATTTCCTTTAACTTTTCAAATTTTGTGGAGTACAGCTTTTCAAAATATGACCTGATGATTCCCTGGATTTCCTCATTGTCCGTTGTTATGCATCCCTTTTCATTTCTGATTTTGTTGATTTGCATGTTCATATTCTGCCATTTAGTAAGGTTAGATAAAGGTTTTTCTATCTTGTTGATTTTCTCAAAGAACCAACTCTTTGTTACATTGATTCTTTGTATTGTTTTCCTAGTTTCTACTTTGTTGATTTCAGCCCTCAGTTTAATTATTTCTTGGCATCTACTCCTTTGGGGTGAGTTTGCTTCCTTTTGTTCTAGAGATAGTATCCTTTGCCTTACAGAAGCTTTTCAGTTTCATAATGTCCCATTTATATAAGTTGATCGTAATGCCTGAGTTTACAAAGTTCTGCTCAGAATGTATTCCCCTCTGCCAATACATTCAAATCTATTCCTTGTATTCTTTCAGGTTCAATGTATCTGGTTTCAGGTTTAGGTCCATCTGGACTTGACTTTAGTGCAGGATGATAAGTATGGATTCACTTGCATTCTTCCCCATGCAGACATGTAGTTTGAGCACCACAATTTGTTGAAGATGCTTTCTTCTTCCAGTGTATTTCTGGTTTCTTCATCAAAAATCAGATGTTCTTATGTATCTGGACTCATAACTGGGTCTTCAATTCAATTCCACTTGACAACATGCCTGTCACTGTAACAATAATGTGATGCTTTTCTTATTATAGCCTTGTAGTACAAATTTAAAAATTGGATGGTTACAACTCAACCAGTTATTCTGCTGTTTAGACTTGTTTTAACTCTCATGGACTTTTTGAGTTTCCATATGAAGCTGAGAATTGTCATTCCAAGATCTGTGAAGAACTGTATTTGAATTATTTATAGGGATTGCCTTCAAACTGAAGATTGCTTTTGGTAGGATGTCCATTTTTATTATGATAATACTTCAGATCCCTGAGCATGGGAAATCTTTCCATCTTTCGATATCATTTAAATTTCCTTCCTCAAATTTTTGAAGTTTTTGTCATGCAAGTACCTCACCTGATTGATCACATTTGCCCCAAATTTTAGTATTGTTTGAGGCTATTGTCAAAGATGTTGTTTCCTTGATTTTTTCCTTAGATCATTTGTCATGTGTATATAAAGGAGGGCTACTGACTTTTGTGAGTAAAGTGTTTAACCACTGTAGGAGTTCCCTAGCACAATTTTAGGATCACTTATGTATACAATCATATCACATGCAAATAAAGATACTTTGGCTTCTACCTTTGCAATTTGTACACCAATGTTCTCCTTCGGCCATCTTATTGCTCTAGCTAAGACTTCAAGTAATGTATTGATTAAGCATATACAGAATAGACAACCATTTTTTTTTGTTTTTGGTTTTTTTTTTTTACTTTAGGTGAATTGCAGCCTGTAGTTCTTATGTTTAGGTGTATTATATGTAACCTTAATCTCTCCAGGACTTTTGTCACAAGAAGGTATTGGGTTTTGACAGATGCCTTTTCTGCATCTAGTGAGATAATCATGCACTTTCTTACTTTCTGTTTGTTTATATGGTGGATACATGACTGATTTTCATATATTGATCCTTCCCTGAATCATTGGAATGAAGTCTACTTGATAATGGTGGATAATCTGTCTGATGTGTTCTTGGAGTTTCTTTGCAAATATTTTATTGAATATTTTTTCATCTATTTTTACAATGGAATTTCATCTGTAATACCCTTTCTTTATTGGGCCTTTCTTTGGTGTGTGTAGCATAGTAACAGTGGCCTAATAAAATGAATTGTGTAATTTGTCTTCTGTTTCTATCTTTCAGGAATATTAATGTTAACACTTTTTTCAAAATCTTTTTGAATTTTGTACACAAACTATCTTTTGACAGGCTTTTTAGTGTTGGGAGATAATTAATGAATTATTTTACTTGGGGTTATAGATTGGTTTAAATTGCTTATATCATCTGGATTTTGCTTTGGTAAGTGGTACCTATTAGGAAAATTATTCACTTCCTTTAGATTTTCAAGTTTTGTGAAGTACAGGTTTGTACAGTAAGCCCTGCATTTACTTGGCATTAATTGTTTGGTCCCTCATTTTGTTTCTGATTTTGTTAATTTGGATATTTTCTCTCTACATTTTAGTTAGTATCCATAATGGTTTGTCAATTTTGTTGATTTTTCTCAAAGAACCAACTCTTTGTTTCATTGATTCCTTGTATTGTTCTTTTTCAGTCTATAAAATCTCTGAGGAACCTTTTTGTTTTCTAGCTTCGCTGTGGTTGTAGATTGTGGGACTAGATAGGGGTGGGATTAGTTGATGGTGAGGGTAATGGGAGGAGGGAACTGGGATTGCCATGTAAAATAAGATTTCTTTAATTAAAATAAAAAATCTATAAAATCTTTTATTGCTGTTAGCTCTGAGTTTTATTATTATTCCTCATGTGTGTTTACATGTTTTGTTTTAGAGCTTTCAGTATACTTTTTACTTGTGGTTATGAGATTTCTCCAGTTTTTTTATTTTAGCAATCACTTAATGCTATGAAATTTCTTGTTATAACCTGTTTGCGTCCCATACGTAAGTGTATATTGTATATTCATTTTTGTTGAATTCCAGATAGTCTTAATTCCATTCTTTATTTCTATCTTGACCCAGTTTTCATTTGGTACACTGTTATTCACTTTAAATGAGTTTATACGTTTTCTGTCGTTTCTGTTGTTTTTAATGGAGAGTGTAATCCTCTTCGTCTGATAGAATGCAGGGAGTTATTTCAATTTTCTTGCATTCATTGAGACTTGCTTTGTGTATGTGGTTAATTTTGGAGAAAGTTCTAGGAAGGTATGAGAAGGTATATTCTTTCATATGTGTGTGAAATTTCCTATAAATATTTGTTAGGTTCATTTAGTTTATAAAACGTGTTAGTTCCAGCAGTTCTCTGTTTAGATTTTTTCCATTTTTTAAAAACTTTTTGATTTCTCTTCACATTCCAACAACAGTTCTACCCCAACCCTCCTCTTACCCTCTCACCTTCTCCCACTCCCCTTCATCTCCCACCGGCAGTCCACTTCTCCTCACTGGTGAGGTCTCCCAAGAGGCCTGGGGCAACATCAAGGGAGTAGTCACAAGCCTCAGACCCAGGAGCAGCTTCAGAGGTAGGCCTGAACTTCAGGCCCAAAGGAGCATCCTCAGAGGGAGCTTCAGGCCCCCAGTATTGCCAAGGGAGCCATGAGCCCCAGACCTGGGAGTACTATCAGAGGGAAGCTGCAGCTTCAGGCCCAGGAGTAAGAAGTGATCACCATATGAAACAAAAGAAATGTAAATTTTTACATTTTTTAAATTTAAATTAGAAACTAGCTTGCTTCACATGTTAATCCCAGCTCCCTCTCCCTCCCCTCCTCCTCTGCCCCCCACCAGCCCTCCCACCCCCACCCAATACTTACTGTACTCCCCAGGGAGGGTGAAAACCTTCATGGGGGATCTCCAAAGTCTATCATATCATCCTGGGCAGGGCCTAGGCCCTCCCCCATGTGTCCAGATTGAGAAAGCATCCCTCTAGGTAGAATGGGCTCCCCAAGTACATTTGTAAGCCAGGCATAAATACAGATCTACTACCCCAACCCCCATATTTTTCTGAGGCTTCCTTACTGACACCCAAATTTAGGGAGTCTGGATCAGTCCCATGCTGGCCTCTCAGCTATCAGTCTGGGGTCCATGAGCTCCCCTTTTTTCATGTCAGCTGTTTCTCTGGGTTACACCAGCCTGGTCTTGACCCCTTTGCTCATCATTCCTCCCTTTCTGCAATTGGGTTCCAGGAGTTCAGTTCAGTGTTTAGCCTCTGCTTCCATCAGCCACTGGCATACAATGTAGTCATCAATCTCGTTATCCAGGAAGGGCATTTAAGATAGCCTCTCCACCATTGCTTAGTTTGCCAGTTGGTGTCATCCTTGTAGATCTCTGAAAATCTCACTAGTGCCAGATCTCTCCTCAAACCTATAATGAACCTCTATTATGGTCTCTCTCATCCTGCTTGCCTCTATTCTTCCCCTGACTCAACCTTCCTGCTTCCCCATATCCTCCTCTCCCCTCTTCTCCCCCCTCACTTTTCCCCAGCTTCATCTCCCTTCCCCCCATGCTCCAAATTCTCTCAGGACATCCTGTACCATTCCCTGTCTCTGGGGTACTATGCCTGCAGCACCCGCGCCACAAGCAACTCCGAGGCATCAGGAAAAGAAAGACTAGATGTCCAGCTGTTTGTACTAAGAAGTGTCTTTATTTTGCAAGTGCTAAGAGGTCTCTCTCTTGTAGGAAGGAGCAGTCTTATATATAGTCTTACAACACAGTAGAAAAACCTCAGGTAGAAAAGAGCATGTTTTCCTCCTGCTAGATGTTGATGTCAGTGGGGGCAATGCGGGGGCAGTAAGCCAGGACTAGAAAACAGGATGTACCTGTGGCTATCAGCTGACAAAAAACTCAGAGACGCTGTGGGGGCTAGGCCCCAACAATGCCTATCTCTTTTAGGGTATTCCCTGTTTCCAAGACTCTCTGGCAGTGGGATTGTAGGCTGACACTCCCTTGCTCCATGTCTAAAATCCATATATGAGAGAGTATCTACCATGTTTGTCTTTTTGTGACTGGGTTACCTCACTCAGGATGGTTTATTCTAGTGTCATCCACTTACCTTCAAATTTCAAGATTACTTTGTTGTTGTTTTTTTCTGCTTAGTAGTACTCCATTGTGTAAATGTACCACATTTCCTCTATCCACTCTTCAGTTGAGGGGCATCTAGGTTGCTTCCAGGCTCTGGCTATTACAAATAATGTTGCCATTAACATGTGGCACAGATATCCTTTTTGTATGAGTGTGCATCTTTTGGGTATATATCTAAAAGGGAATTGCTGGATCTTGTTGTGGTAGACTGATTCCCATTTTCCTGAGGAATCTCCATACTGATCTCCAAAGTCACTGTAAGAGTTGGCACTCCCAGCAGCAGTGGAGGAATGTTCCCCTTTCTACACATACTCTCCAGCATAAACAGTCTTTGCTGTTTTCAGTTTTAGCCATTCTGACAGGAGTAAGATGGTATCTCAGAGGTGTTTTGATTTGCATTTCCCTAATGGCTAAGGATGTTGAGCACTTTCTCAATTGCCTCTCAGCCATTTTAGACTCCTCTATTGGGAATTCTCTATTTAGTTCTGTAGCCCACTTTTTACTTGGATCGTTTAGTGTTTTAGAGACTTGATTCTTGAATCCTTTGTAAATTTTAGAGATCAGCCCTCTGTCAGATGTTGGATTAGTGAATATCTTTTCCCATTCTGTGTGCTGACTTTTTGTTTTGTTGACTGTGTCCTTTGCCTTACAGAAGCTTCTCAGTTTCAGGAGGTCCCATTTGTTAACTGTTGATCTCAGTGTCTGTGCTACTGGTATTATAATCAGGAAGTGGTTTCCTGTACCAATTCATTCAAGAGTACCTCCCATTTTCTCTTCTAACAGGTTCAGTGTGACTGGATTTATGTTGAGGTCTTTGATCCATTTGGACTTAAGTTTTGCGCATGGTGATAGATATGGATCTGTCTGTAGCCTTCTACATGACAGCATCCAGTTATGCCAGTACCATTTGTTGAAGATGCTTTCTTTTTTCCTTTGTATAATTTTAGCTTCTTTGTCAAAAATCAGGTGTTTGTAGGTTTGTGGGTTAATATCAGGGTGTTCAATTCTATTCCGTTGGACTACCTATCTGTTTTTGTGCCAATACCAAGCTGTTTTCAGGAAGATAGCTCTAAAATACAGCTTGAAGTCAGGGATGGTGATGCCTCCTTTGTTGTATAGGGTTGTTTTGGCTATCTTGGGTCTTTTGTTTTCCCATGTAAAGTTGAGAATTGTTCTTCCAAGGTCTGTGAAGAATTGTGCTGGGTTTTTATGGGGATTGAATTGAATCTGTAGATAGCTTTTGGCAAGATTACCATTTCAAATACATTGATCCTACCTATCCAATAACATGGGAGATCTTTCCATTTTCTGTAATCTTTTTCTTTAAAGACTCAAAGTTCTTGCAATGCAGGTTTTTCACTTGTTTAGTTAATGTTACCCCTAGGTACTTTATGTTACTTGTGACAATTTTAAAGGGTGATATTTCTCTAATTTCTTTCCGAGTCCTTGTTCGTGTGTATATAATAGGGCTACTGATTTTTTCGAATTGGTCTTGTATCCTGGTGCTTTGCTGAAGGTGTTTATCAACTGTAGGAGTTCCCTGGTATAGTTTTTGGGTCATTTACATAAAGCATAATATCATCTGCAAATAGTGAAAGTTTGACTTCTTTTTTTGCAATTTGTATTCCTTGATCTCCTTTTGTTGTGATATTGCTTTAGCTAGAACTTTGAGTGCAATATTGAAGAGGTATGTAGAGAGGGAACAGCTTTGTCTTGTTCCTGATTTTAGAGGATGACTTGAATTTCTGTCCATTTAGTTTGATGTTGGCTGTGGTTTGTTATATATGGCTTTTATTACGTTTAAGTATGTTCCTGTTATCCCTGACTCTCCAAGACCTTTATCATCCCAAAGAAGGGAATTGATTACACAATGCCATCACCAACAACAAAAACAAAATAACAGGAACCGGCAATCACTGGTAATTAATATTCATTAATATAAATGGTCTCAATTTACCTATAAAAAGAACAGGCTAACATATTGGACAAAACAAAAGCAGAATTTATCCTTCTGTTGCATAAAAGAAACACTCTTAAACCTCACAGGCAGATATTACCTCAAAGTAAAGGGTTGGGAAAATTTTTTACAATCACAGGGACCTAAGAAACAAGCTGGTGTAGCTACCCTAATATCTAACAAAATAGACTTCAAACTAAAATCAATAAAAAAGATAAAGAAGGACATTTCACATTCATCACAGTAAAAATCCATCAAGAGGAAATCTCAATTCTGAACATCTATGCCCCCAAACACAAGTTATCCTGCATTTATAAAAGAAACATTACTATATCTTAAGTTACAAATGAAGCCCCACACACTAATAGTGGGAGACTTCAACAACCCACTCTTACCACTGGATAGATCTGCAAGGCATAAACTTAGCTGAGATATAAGTGAACTAACAGATGTTATGACTCAAATGGACTTAATTGACATCTATTGAACATTCCATTCAAACACAAAAGAATATGTTTTCTTTTCAGAACCTCATGGAACCTTCTCAAAAATAGACCACATACTTGGTAACAAAGTAAACATTAACAGACACAAAAAACTGGAAAAAGGCCCTGTGCCCTATCAGATCACAATAGCTTAAAGTTAGAATTCAACAGCAACATTAATTTTAGAAAGCCCACAAACACATGGAAATTGAACAATGATCAACTGCACCACCACTGGGTCAAGGAAGTAATAATAAAGAAAGAAAAGCCTTCTTAACATTTAATGAAAATGCCCACACAACATACCCAAACTTATGGGACACAATGAAAGCAGGCCTAAAAGGAAGGTTCATAGCAAGAAATACCTATATAAAGAGGCTGGAAACATCCCACACTAGTGAGTTAACAGAATAACTGAAAGCATTAGAACAAAAGAAAACAACCTCACTCAGAAGGATGACAAGAAACTGTCAAATTGGGGCTAAAATCAATAGAGTAGAAACAAAGAAAACAATACAAAGAAGCAATTAGACAAAGAGTTGGTTCTTCATGAAATTCAACAAAATAGACAAAACTAACCAAAGACACACACAAAGAATATCCAAATTAACAAAATCAGAAATAAAAAGGGGACTTTACAACAGACACTGAGGAAATTCAGAGAATAATCAGGTCATACCTCAAAAACCCATACTCCACAAAATTGGAAAACTTTAAGGAGATGGACAATTTTCTAGATAAATACCACTTACCAAAATTAAATCAAGAATAGATAAACAAATATAGCTATAAACCCCAAGGAAATAGTAACAGTTATTAATAGTCTCCCAACCAAAAGAAGCCCAGACCCAGATGGATTCAGAGTAGAATTCTACCATATATTCAAAGAAAATCTAATATCAATAGCCCTCAAATTATTCCACATAGTAGAAACAGTAGGGACATTGCCAAACTATTTTAGTGAGGCTACAGTTATATTGACACCCAAATGACACAAAGACACATCTAACAAAGAGAATTACAGAGTAATTTCCCTCATGAACATAGATGAAAAAATACTAAATAAAATACTGGCAAACAAAACTCAAGAACAAATTAGAAAAATCATCCACCATATCAATTAGGATTCATCCCAGAGATGCAGAGATGGTTCAACATATGAAAATCCATCAATGTAATCCACCATATAAACAAACTGAAAAACAAAAATCACATGATCATCTCACTAGATGCTGAAAAAGCCTTTGACAAAATTCAACACCCTTTCATGACAAAGGTCTTGGAGTGAATAGAGATACAAGGAAGATATCCAAACGTAATAAAGGCTAAATGGAAACTCAAAACAATCCCATTGAAATCTGTAACAAGACAAGGCTGTCCTCCCTTTCCATATCCATTAAAGTTCTAGCTATAGCAATAAGAAAACAAAAGGAGATCAAATGGATACAAATTGGAAAAGATGTCAAACTCTTGGTATTTGCTGATTATATTATAGTTTACATAAGCTACCCCCAAAATTACAGAGAGCTTCTACAACTGATAAACACCTTCAATTATGTAACAGGATACAAGATTAACTAAAAAAAAATCAGCAGTCCTCCTATATACAGATGACAAATGGGCTGAGAAGGACATCAGTGAAACATCACCATTTACAATAGGCTCAAATAACATTCTATTAATGTGTGTATGTCCATTTGGTTTTGCCTTGCCAGAGATGCCTGACCCTCTTTGTTTCTCAGTAGCTATATGGCATCCCTTTTGACTTACTCACTGGCATCCTTTTCACATAATACTCCTAGTCTGGTGGCCCTGCCTATACCTCCTGCGTAGCTACAACCTGTCTATCCATTGGCTGAAATAATTTGATTCATCAATCAATAAGGAAAACATATATTCACAGCATACAGAAGGATATATCCCATCAGACTTGGAGGGGAAGAAGTATTAGTAAATGTATTCAGTTGGTTTTTCTTTTTCTTTCTTTCTTTCAGTAGATATTAGCACTTTTATTTAATTATTTTTATCTTTTATAAATTTTATACATTTTTATTTTTAAATTTAAATTAGAAAAAGGTTGCTTCACATGTCAATCCCAGGTCCCTCTCACTATCCCTCCCATCCTCCCACACCCTCCCACCAACCCCCCATTATCCCCTCATTTCCCCAGGGAGGGTGCGGCCCTCCATGAGGGTGTCTGTAGTCTGGCATTTCATCCAGGGCAGGGCCTAGACCCTCCCCGAAGAGTCCAGGGTGAGAGTGCATCTCTCATTGTTGGATGGACACTGGACATCCAAAGTCCATTTGTATGCCCGGGATAAATAACGATCTACTACCCAAGGCTGAATAGATTGCTTAGGCCTCCTCATTGACACCCACATTCAGAGGGTCTTGATCAGTCTGATGCTAGATTCCTAGCCATCAGTCTGGGATTCGAGAGGTAAGCCTTGTCAGGTCAGTTGTTTCTGTGGGTTAAACCAGCCCAGCCTTAAACTGCTCATCAGTCCTCCCTCTCTGTCACTGGCTTCCTTGAGTTCAGCTCAGTGTTTGCTGTGGGAGTCTGCCTCTGCTTCCATCAGCCATTGAATGAATGTTCTGTTTCCCAGACTGTCTGGCCATAGGATTGTAGGCTGGCACTCCCCAGATCTATGACTAAAATCCATATATGAGAGAGTACATACCATGTTTGTCTTTTTGTGACTTGGTTATCACACTCAGGATGGTTTCTTCTAGTGCCATCCATTTGCCTGCAAACTTCAGGATTCCATTGTTTTTTTTTCTGCTGAATAGTACTTCACTGTGTAAATGTACCACATTTTCTCTATCCACTCTTCGATTGAGGGACATCTAGGTTGCTTCCATTATAAATAATGCTGCTATGAACATAGTGGAACAGATGTCCTTGTTGTATGAATGTGAGTCTTTTGGATACATGCCTAAGAGTGGAATTGCTGGGTCTTGTGGTAGGCTTATTCCCATTTTTCTGAGGAATCTCCATACTGATTTCCAAAGTGGGTGTATGAGTTGGAACTCCCACCAGCAATGGAGGAGTGTTTCCCTTTCTCTACAACCTTTCCAGCATAAACTGTTGTTGGTGTTTTTGATTTTAGCTATTCTGACAGGAGTAAGATGGTATCTCAGAGGTGTTTTGATTTGCATTTCCCTAATGGCTAAGGATGTTGAGCACTTTCTCAAGTGCCTCTTAGCCATTTTAGACTCCTCTATTGAGAATTCTCTGTTTAATTCTGTAGCCCACATTTTAATTGGATCCTTTCGTGTTTTGTAGACTTGCTTCTTGAGTTCTTTGTAAATTTTGGCAATCAGACCTCTGTCAGATGTGGGGTTAGTGAATATCTTTTCCCAATCTGTGAGGTGCCTTTTTGTCTTGCTGACTGTGTCCTTTGCCTTACAGAAGCTTCTCAGTTTCAGGAGGTCCCATTTGTTAATTGTTGACCTCACTGTCTGTGCTAGTAGTGTTATGTTCAGGAAGCAGTCTCCTGTACCAATTCGTTCAAGGGTACCACCCACTTTTTCTACTAAGTGTTTCAGTGTGGCTGGATTTATGTTGAGGTCTTTGATCCATTTGGACTTAAGTTTTGTGCATGGCGATATACATGGATCTATCCACATTCTTTTACATGCCAGCCTCCAGTTATGCCAGCACCATTTGTTTAAGATTCTTTCTTTTCTCCATTGTATATTTTTAGCTTCTTTGTCAAATATCAGATGTTCATACATGTGTGGGTTAATATGAGGGTGTTCAATTTGATTCCATTGGTCTACCTGTCTATTTTTGTGCCAATATCAAGCTGTTTTCAGGAATACAGCTCTATAATAGAGCCTGAAGTCAGGAATGGTGAGGCCTCCAGACGTTGCTTTGTTGAGTAAGGTTGTTTTTGCTATCCTGGGTCTTTTGTTTTTCCAAACAAAATTGATTATTGTTCTTTCAAGGTCTGTGAAGAATTGTGCTGGTATTTTAATGGTGATTGCATTGAACCTGTAGATTGCTTTTGGCAGGATTGCCATTTTTACTACGTTAATCCTACCTATCCAAGAGCATGGGAGATCTTTCCATTTTCTGATATCTTCTTTAATTTCTTTCTTTAAAGACTCAAAGTTCTTGTGATACAGGTCTTTCATTTGTTTAGTTAGCTTTACCCCAGGGTATTTTATGTTGTTTGTGGCAATTGTAAAGGGTGATGTTTGTATGATTTCTTTCTCAGCCCTATTATTGTCTGTATATATTGGACTACTGTTTTTCTTGAGTTGATCTTGAATCCTGCCACTTTAATAAAAGTGGCAGAGTTTTTGGATCGCGTATGTAAACTATCATATCATCTGCAAATAGTGAAAGTTTGACTTCTTCCTTTTCCAATTTGTATTCCCTTGATCTCCTTTTGTTGTCGTATGACTCTAGCTAGAACTTATAGTATAATATTGAAACGGTATGGAGAGAGTGGACAGCCTTGTCTTGTTCCTGATTTTAGTAGAATTGCGTTGAGTTTCTGTACATTTAGTTTGATGTTGGTTGTTGGTTTGCTGTATATAGCTTTTATTATGTTTACATATGTTCCTGTTATCCCAGATCTCTCCAAGACCTTTATCATGAAGGGGTGTTGAATTTTGTCAAAGGCTTTTTCTGCATCTAGTGAGATGATCATGCGGTTTTTATTTTTCAGCTTGTTTATATGGTGGATTACATTGATGGATTTTCATATGTTGAACCATCCCTGCATCCATGAAACCTAATTGATCATGGTGAATGATTGTTTTGATGTGCTTTTGGATCCGATTTGCCAGTATTTTATTGAGTATTTTTGCATCAATGCTCATAAGGGATATTGGTCTGAAGTTCTCTTTCTTAGTTGTGTCTTTGTGTGGCTTGGGGATCAAGGTTATTGAAGCCTAGTAGAAAGAGTTTGGCAAAGACCCAGGGCTCTGTCTTTTCATCACTTTGGCTAGGATATTTTGTTATAAAATATCACCAGATGCCAAAAAACATTGCAATCATTCTGTATCCTGAAAACCAATATCTGGCTGAGATTTATTTCTTTGTAAAAAAAATAAACACATCCATCTGTTTATCATATCCCAAAATGTGTTTGTATAAACAGTATAGGACAGTCAATGAAATCATACCAAGATCAAGCTTGACATTATTTATTTAACTATACCCTTTGCTTAAATAAGATGAATACTCATACCCATGTATTAACCCATTAATCAAAGTATGACTCAGTTATTATTAAAGAAAAGGAACCTCTTTTGAAGTAGTCATTGGTCCTGTTGACTTTTTGATTAACAATAAGATAAGAAAAATTTAGAGGTCCTCAATCTGCTCACATAATTTCCAAAAATGTGTCAAGTAAAAACAAATGTTTGCCCATGGAGAGCCTCACCCTCCCTGGGGAAATGAGGGGATATTGGAGGGATTGGTGGGAGGGCATGGGAGGAGGGGAGGGAAAGGGAGAGGGACCTGGAATTGACATGTGAAGCAACCTTGTTTCTAATTTAAATTTAAATAAAAAATAAGAGTTTGCAATAAAACTTTTCTAGTTTATAAAAAAGTATGTTTCTAAATATTTTTGTTCATTCATGTAGTTTCAAAGTTGTGTGTGTGTGTGTGTGTGTGTGTGTGTGTGTGTGTGCGTGTGCGCGCGCGCACCCACAAATGCAAAGATGCATATGTGCTCACAACTAGAGGTGATAACATGGTGGAAATCTAAGAAACCCTAAGCATATAGTTCCTGTTTCAAATTTTATGCCAGAGACAGAAGGTGGCTAAATGTTCAGTGAGAGGATGAGTCATGGATGCAAGATTTGCAGGACTGTTCTTTCTTATGGAGTAATCAGAGTTACTTGAAAATGATTATACACTTGGTCTACAGTCCTGAATATATGTGCCCAAAATATGACTTGCAAACATTAAAATTTTGACTTCCATGCAATATAAAATGGATCTCAAAGTATCTCTTACTTTCATATTTTAACTATTAATATTTTCATCATTTCTCAGTGTAATGCCACACCTTTGATGCACTCTTTGTCCCTGTGTCTCAGTAGGTCTTTCTGGCATGTCCGCCATTACCTAAACTTCTACATTCCTTAATGTGATTATCCACTCTTTAGTGTGTCTGTAAATTCATGTGTGAGTCAGGGAAGGCACTGCCCTTAGCTCTCAAGTGTTATACATCTCATTTTGCTGTAAGTAGTTCTGAAAATTATAAACCATGAATTGAACGATTTTTTTCTTGCTCTTTTTATCAAAAGACAAAGACAGGAGTTTGCTTGCTACAAGATGATAATCAGGAACCTTTTAAAGTCCGGTTGCATCTTGCCAGAGACCTTCTGATGCTACAGGAGCAAGATGTGCTGTGTGTTTCTGGTGAGCCTTTCTATTCTGGTGTAAGTATCTCTTCCATTGGTATTTTCTGCTTGTGTTTTGATGATTGAATTGCTTCTTCATTGAAAATGTTGAACATGTTTTCTCTTACTTTGGAACTTGTCAATGATCCTGTAGATAATTTGTGTTTACACTGCTCATTATGCCATGCAGGCCCCCTCTACTTTTTGGTTTTTCCAGGCAGGATTTCTCTGTGTATCTTTGGAGTCTATCCTGGCACTCGCTCTGTAGACCAGGCTCACAGAGCTCTGTCTGCCTCTACCTCCCATGTTTTGGAATTAAAGGCATGTGCCACCAATGCCCAGTTGCTATGCCCCTTTTTGAGGACACTGATTATGTCATGAAACACTATAGACCTTCTCACTTTGTCTACTCAGTCCTTGCTGTAATATGGCATGCAATGCTATCTCTATTTTCTGATTATGAGAGAGAACAGAGCTGATTTTCAGTTATGCAACCTAAGACCCTCTGTCATGGTCTTATTATGATAATGCAACTTTCTTGTTTGGTGTTGATTGTGATGATAGACATCACCTTCCAGTGTCCTTGCAGAGAGAGGGTCAAGGTAGTACTATCTGAATTCAATGTGAATTATTGTCTCCCTAGACTGTATGAGAACAAGTCTGTAGACATCCAGGATAAAATTAGAACAATTAGCAATGGCCATTTACTGTTCTAACAGATGTGTGATGTTCTGTTGAATCCAACCTCATGAAAAAGCCAAAAACATAAATTGTTTCATAAAGTCAATTTGTATACCTTTTAGTAAAACATCACTCTGTGGAAGATATCCTTAGCTGGCATTGCATTTAATTTGATAAAATGTCAGTCATAAATCAATACAAGTTGTATAGTTTTTGATTGATTGTGTTCCATTACTGAAAATACCATCACATCCAGAATAGGACTGAACAAGGCCCCCTGAATGTGGATGTCAGTTGGGGGCCAGGGCAGTCTATAGGGTCTCTAGCAGTGAAACTGGTATTTCACTAGTGCATGAATGGACTTTGGGAGCCCTTTACCTATGGAGGGATACTCTCTCAGCCTAGACACATGGGGGAGGGCCTAGGCCATGCTCCAAATGATATGACAGACTTTGATGATCCTCCTTGGGAGGCTTCACCCTCCCTGGTGAGTAGATGAGGGGTGGAGGTTGGTGGGGGACACAGGAGGACAGGAGGGAGAGGGAACTGGGATTGCTAAGTAAAATAAGATTGTTTTAATTTAAATTGTATGTATGGAAATTTCCAGTCAAAACAGCTAAAACACATAGCTCCACAAGCTTTTCCATGTGAATTGCAATATAAACTAATTAGAGATGCCAAAAAGATTTCAGATTTAAGGAGAAGTTACTCATAGTAATGTTGATAAATGCAAAAGAAGATATTTGGAAAATTAATTAACCATGTATAAGAAATACTTCCAGCAAAAATAATGTTTCTGGTTATTTAAGAATGAAATAAGTTGAGAATCAGCATGAATCTCATTTTGTCTGAAGTCTCTTCTGAGTGTTCCAGCAGAGACAGAAATTCAGAATGTGGGTACAGAATATGCTATTTGTAAGGGAGCAAGCAGAACTGATGTATTTGTACATTTATGATTTGTTACAGAGAAAACTCTAGGAAGTCTACAACAGATGGACAACTCAGAAATTTGCAACACTTAGGGAAAAAAGAAGTGTCTCAAGACAGATATATTTCCATAGCTAGCAACAAGCAATTAGAAAATGAAACAAAAATGTAATCTACAATTTACCAAACTAAAATTTATTTGAAGATGAATTTGGCATGTTCATAATGTCTATCCCAAAGGCTTCAGACCATAGCAAATATTAATTACTGAAATAGGAAATGGAAGAAAAATAACAGTGACCAAAATGAATTAGAATTACATATTGAGCAGATATTCTCCCCAGTACTCCAAATTACACTAAGGTAGAACATATTTTGGTATCTACGTATAAATACAAAATGTTTATGATAGTCAAAATCATCTAAACAAGGACAAAAATATTGTAATGCTTATAACTTACTGATTTCTAAACCAATGATGAAGTTCTCCTATTAAATACAATATAAGATTCCCTAAGTTAGTAGTACATATTATATAATCTAGACATAGGATCATGCTTTTCTGCTCAGCTAACCTTCTTATAAATTATTATGCATAGTATGAGACCTACTCCTGTATCCATTTCTAAGTGTATTGTTAAGTGCCAGAGTATATTTACATTGTAAAACTAATGGTAATATCTACTCCAAAAGTTTTTCTTTTGTTTTTTCGAGACAGGGTTTCTCTGTGTAACTTTGGAGTCTATCCTGGCACTAGTTCTGTAGACCAGGCTGGCCTCGAACTCACAGAGATCCACCTGCCTCCCAAGTGCTGGGATTAAAGGCATGTGTCACCAACGCCTGGCTCAAAAATTTTTTAATCATGCTACACTGAAACTGTGTACCAAGTCTAACCTCCAATGTCCTCTTCCTCTATGTCACTGATGACCACTCTTAGACCTTTTGTTTAGTGACAATTCTAAGCTAATCACACACAGTCACTATCTTACAATGTTTTATTTTGTTTATTTTGGTGATTTCTCTCAGCTTAATGTCTTTAGTATTCATCCATATTGAAACATGCATAAGAATTTCTTTCTTTTACAAGGTAAAACAGAATTCCATAGTGAGAACACACAACATTTTACTTATTTGTGCACCAAATTATGGGCTTTCAGATTGCTTCAAACTTTTGATACCCATTAAAAATGCTTCCATTAACATACAGGAGATACCTTGGCTACCACAAGTCAATTTTTTATGTGTAGCCTTATGTAAACAATGTCAAAATTGCTTGATGAAACAATACTAATATTTCTTCTTTGCCTATACCTTAAGGGATCACATCATAGAGCCATAATGTTAAATATAAGCTACGATACCTTATATTTAAAAAATTGATAATCAAGCAATTTTTCCACACATTGTAGAGATCAGGGATAACAAGTTCATACCTGAATATAGTAAAAGCAATATACAGTAAACCAACAGCTAACATCAAACTAAATGGAGAGAAACTCAACGCAATTCCTCTAAAATCAGGAACAAGACAAGGCTGTCCACTCTCTCCATACCTTTTCAATATTATACTTTAAGTTCTAGCTACAGCAATAAGACAACAAAAGGAGATCAAGGGGATACAAATAGGAAAAGAAGAAGTCAAGCTTTCACTATTTGCAGATGATATGATAGTTTATATAAGTGACCCAAAAAACTCCTCAAGAAAACTCCTAGAGCTGATAAACACCTTCAGCAAAGTGGCAGGATACAAGGTAAACTCAAAAAATCAGTGGCCCTATTATATACAAACGATGAAGTGACTGAGAACGAAATCAGAGAAACCTCACCCTTTACAATAGCCATAAACAGCATCAGAAGCATTCTTTATTTTATGATTTGCCTCATGTCCCTATAAACTCATTGCTATGCTAACCATATATGGCTTTAATTTTTCTATCTGTCCTTCTGTACCTACATACGCTCAATCTACTTTGCACTTTGTTTTACATGAGATAAAGTTTTTTTACATGAGATAAAGTTTGAATCTCTAGAAGTTGAACATTTGCCTAATGCAGAAACCAATTTGGATGCCGAAATTTTTGTGAAATTTTTGTTACAACTGCAGTTGTGTGTCTTAAACCCTTAAATTCGATCCCATTTATTTGTAGTTTCAGCTTTGGTATCTGATCATTTATAGCAGTTTTCCAAAATACTTTTTTTTTGTTGTCTCTCCTGAACCTTTTGTTGAAGCCATGCTGGGTTGTATTCTATCCCGAGCACGGTAGTTTTTAACAACAGGTAGTCAGTCTTTTAATTGTTCTGTGGATGAGCTTCTTCAGCATTGACTTTGAATGATTGAATCAAAATTTGATATTGGGGCCTGTAGGAGGATCCTCCGGTAATTCCACAACAGCAAAGATTACCTTGCTTGTCCCTTGTTGATATGCATTCCTCATTCCAGGGCCAGCCTTTGCCTCACCTTCTCCATACTCCAGAAGGCTGAAGTTTCTGTTTGGATTATATCTAGAAAAAAATATTGTTTCTAGGAACAACTTGCCTAGAATCCCTTTTCAAATGATGTTGTTTACCACAACATCTGACAATTTCACTTTTCTTAAAAATTTTAGAAACCACTTCTCCTTTCCAAGTGTGAGATCCAATATCAGCTATATTTCAAATTCATTTACCTATTTGTATTGATCTTGCCTTTTAAAAAATCATGCCTTTGCATTCTGAATTATAAGTTTCAAAAACCAAAGATTCAATTGATATTTGTCTACCATCTGGATTTGATATTGTTCTATTTACAATTGAAGTCAATATTTGTAAAACATCAGTGAAAGCCTTTTGGGGAGCCTAATTTAACTTCAGTAAATGAAACAATCCTTCCTCCTGATTGTTTAACCTTTTCCCTGCCATTCAAAGCTGGTACACAGCATAAAGCCAAAGTGTGATCCTCAAATTCAAACTGTTTGCAAATCAGCTGACTGACCTTTACTGAGAAGCTGGTCTTGAGAAAGTTCAATACCTCTATCCCCACTTCATTCTTCTATGACCCTAGATTCCTCTCTGCACCATATTTTTCTTTGTAACTGAGGATCAACTTCAAATACTGCTGTACTTAATTGTTTCCAATCTTGTGGCCCAGAAAATCTAACATCTGCTTTGTAGAGGCTGATTGCATACCACAGGACATTATTGCTTCCTTTAGTTTCTTCAAAAGAATCATTTCTACCAAATCCTCCATAACTTCTGCAATAGCCCTGGGGGTGCCTATCATCTCATGGTCATTTTTTAGTGGTAACTGAACATGTTATATCATTTTTCTAATAACCTTAGGCCATACCTCTTCAGTTTCATAATTCAATGATACAGTTGGTTTTGCTCTAAATTCCTCAGTCTGTGTCTGGGTATTTTTCTTATTTTCATTAGCACGTCTTTCTAAGGCTACAATAGTAAATGCCAAATTTTTCTATTTTCATTAGTAAGCCATTCTAGGGATTGTGTGTTATCAATGATAGGCCGTCCTAAAATGTGTATATTATCATTACCAAATCCTTTGTAGATTTGTATCTTATGAGTCAAAATTTTCCCATTTTTATTAGTAAAACTTTCTAAGGCTTGTATCTTATCAGTAGAAAGTCTTTCTAAAGCTTGTATCTTATCAATAGTAAGTATTTCTAAGGTTTGTATATATCAGTTAAATTGTCATATTTACACGTTTATTAAACCACTTTTAAGGATAAAATATGAATTACCAAAATGATAGCAATTATAATCAGTATTATGCCAATTTCAGCTAAGTGGTTTATCCACTCCTTTATTTGTTTCCACTTGCAAATCATGCATAGTACTATTAGGCAGAATTCTTACTACCTGTATTTTGATGTATTAAAATGGGAACTATTTTTCTTTTAAAAATTATTTAGCTCTCTCCTTAAGGATTTTCCAAGACTCCACAAAATCTGCTGAGTTCTCAGTTTGTCTGCAGCAACAATACCATCAGTTGGAGGCATGAACCCCTCCTGCAATATTTAAAAGTGAGCCACCTTTCTGGATTCCCGAGAATACTGACCAATTGCTTGGAGAGAGGCTCAGATAGCATGTGACATCTCCATCTGTATGGCCCTGCCATGAGTTGGAGTGCCAAATGATGTTTTTCTTTGGATTAGTTACTGCACATGAACCTACTTATATATTAATTATCATCTGAAACCCCACAAACCTGCAGTCACTCAGGCCACAGCCTGGCATGGATACGGGTTCATCAGCCCCATCTCTACCACAGCTGTCATATGTATGTTTATATTAAGTCTCTATTATTCTATTTGCCAATAGAATAATAATATCAATAATATCAGAGAGGTTGATTAGCAACTAACTGACCTTGCTTTTTTTCCTGAAGATATCAAAAAAAATCTTTCTCCTTGTTACAGAACCAACAGGAAGCTCAAAATCTAGTCCCTGTCCTTTTCTTTGTTTGTGTCTTCTCTATACAAATTGCTGACTTCTCAAATACCAATCAACTAATTGCTAACCCCATACCATTTTTCACAGTAACTTTATTGACAGTCCAGTGTGGCAAAGTGTGATTTAAATATCCCACAACAGAATTCTCTCTTGTTTTCAAGCATTTCATGATTCATGGCTCTCATGTAATTCACATTTAAGAACAAAATATTCAGATTTAACCTTTCATAGTAATCTTTGTATATTGTCAAAGTGTATTGCAATTATTCTTCTTTGCAGTAAAAATTTCAATAAGCAGTTAATTGGAACAGTTGAGAGTAAGGGAATAAGAAAATGGAACTTTCAAACTTGTGAGAGCAATAAATATCAACAGAACTATTGTATACATAAATCTGATTCCGTTCAGTTTGTGATATGGTTAGGAAAGAGTTTCAAGGGCAATTTGGGTAGGAGGTGGTAGATGCTCATTAACTGGTGAGTCAAACTTCATGATGTCATTTTTCCCTTTTTTATTTAAATTAGAAACAAACTTCTTTTACATGTCAGTCCCAGTTGCCTCTCCCTTCTCCCCTTCCCTGCTCCCCACTGAGCACTTTCTTAAGTGTCTATCAGCCATTATAGACTCCTCTGTTGAGAATTCTCTACTTAGTTCTCTACCCCACTTTTTAATTGGATCCTTTGGTGTTTTGGAGACTTGCTTCTTGAGTTTTTTTGTAAATTTTGGAGATCAGACCTCTGTCAGATGTGGGGTTAGTGAATATCTTTTCCCATTCAGTGGACTGCCTTTTTTTAAAATTAAGTATGCTTTTAAATTTAAATTAGAAATATGCATGCTTCAAAAGTCAATCCCAACTCCCCCCTTCTCCCTCCACCAGACCCACCCACACCCACCCACCCCAGCCCAATCCCCATATCCTTCCCCAGGGAGGGTGAGGCCCTCCTTGGGGGGATCTCCAAGAGTCTGCTATTTCATCCAGGGCAGGACCTAGGCCCTTCCCCATGTGTCCAGGCTGAGAAAGCATCCCTGCATGTGAATGGGCTCTTAAAGTTCATTTGTATGCCATGGTAAACAATAGTCTACTACCTAAGGCCCCAACTTGCCTCGGACACCAGGGTATTTGCCCTTCAGGAGGTCTCTAACTAACCCATGTCACTAGGAGAGGATACAGCATAGGTTTCCCTCTATATCTATCTTAGACCTAAAGAAAATAGTACATCCATGCAAGTCATGCCACCCCTTTCTTTGAGCCCTGCCTAGCCAGCTGGTGGGAACAAATCCCAGAGGGCTCAGGCCAAATACTATTTGGCAAACTGATGTTACCCACTTTTCCCCTTTTTGAGAAACCAGAATACGTATTCATGTCTATAAACCCTTTCTCGGGAGCCTGTTGGGCCCCACTGCTCATATCAGAGAGAGAGTCAGACATGCCCATTCACACTTCCTACTATGTTTTGCCATTCTGGGCATACCTACTCAAGTTAAGACTGATAATGGTCCATGTTTTACCAGTCAAGCTTTACAAAGCTTTTTCAAGGACTGGAATATCTGACATATAACAAGTATACCCTGCAATCCTCAGAGACAGGCCATAATAGAAAGACATAATCAGAGTCCGTTGTTATGTCCCCTTTTTCATTTCTGATTTTTTTAATTAGCATGCTCTCTCTCTGTCTTTTGGTTAGTTTGGACAGAGGTTTGTCTATTTTGTTGATGTTCTCAAAGAACCAACTCTTTGTTTCATTGATTCTTCTCAATGTTTTCCTGGTTTCTACTTGATTGATTTCAGCCCTCAATTTGATTATTTCCTGGCATCTGCTCCTCCTGGGGGAGTTTGCTTCTTTTTGTTCTAGAACATTCAGCTGTGCTATTAATTCTCTAGTGTGGCTATTCTCCAATTTCTTCATGTGGGCACTTAGTGCTATGAACTTTGCTCTCAGCACTACTTTCAGAGTGTCCCATAAGTTTGGGTATATTGTGTCTTCATTCTCATTGAATTCCATGAGTCTTTAATTTCTTTTTTTATTTCTTCCTTTACCCAGTGATGGTGCAATTGTGCATTGTTCAATTTCCATGAGTTTGTAGGGTTTCTGTGATTTGTGTTATTGTTGAATTCTAATTTTAATGCATGGTGGTCTGGTAAGATACAGGGGGTTATTCCAATTTTTTTGTATCTGTGGAGATTTGCTATATTTTCTATTATGGGGTCAATTTTAGAGAAGGTTCCATGTGGCGCTGAGAAGAAGGTATATCCTTTTGTGTTTGGATGGAATGTTCTATAGATGTCTGTTAAACCCCGTTGGGTCATAACTTCTATTAGTTCTTTTTTTTCTTTGTTAAGTTTCTGTCTGGAGGTCCTGTCTAGCGGTGAGAGCAGAGTGTTGAAGTCTCCTACTATTAGTGTGTGAGATTTTATGTCCAATTTGAGCTTTAGTAATGTTTCTTTCATGAATGTAGGTCCCTTTGTATTTGGGGCATAAATGTTTAAAATTGACACTTCATCTTGATGGACTTTTCCTTTGAATAATATGAAATGTCATTCTTCATCTCTTTTAATTGATTTTAATTTCAAGTCTACTTTGTTAGCTATTAGGATTGCTATACCCGCTTGTTTCTTGGGTCCATTTGATTGGAAAATCTTTTCCCAACCCTTTACTCTGAGATATCGTCTGTCTTTGATGTTGAGATGTGTTTCTTGTATGCACCAGAAGGATGGGTTCTGTCTTTGTATCCATTCTGCTAGTCTGTATCTTTTTATAGGCAAGTTGAGTCCGTTGACATTGAGGGATATTAATGACCATTGATTGATGATTCTTGTTTGTGCTTGATTTATTGTTAGTGAAGTTATTTTGTGTAGTTTCTCCTCCCTTTTCTTTTGGTGTTTTGTAAAGTGGAATTATATATCGCCTGTTTCTTTATGAGTGTAGTTATCTTCCTTGGATCTAGGTTTTCCTTCTAGCACTTTCTGTAGAGCTGGATTCATGGATACGTATTGTTTAAATCTGGCTTTGTTATGGAATATTTTGTTTTCTCAATTTATGGAATTTGAAAGCTCTGCTGGATATAATAGTCTGTGCTGGCATCCTTGTTCTCT
Source organism: Mesocricetus auratus (assembly GCF_017639785.1). NCBI lineage: Eukaryota > Metazoa > Chordata > Mammalia > Rodentia > Cricetidae > Mesocricetus > Mesocricetus auratus. Next base: position 32,429,886 of record NW_024429198.1, read on the forward strand.
TAGTGTTTGTAGGACATCTGTCCAGGATCTTCTGGCTTTCATCGTTTCCATTGAGAAGTCAGGTGTAATTCATATAGGTCTGCCTTTATATGTTACTTGGCCTTTTTCTTTAGCTGCTCTTAATATTTTCTCTTTATTCTGTAGGTTTCATGTTTTGATTATTATATGGCGAGGTGACATCTTTTTCTGGTCCAGCCTATTTGGTGTTCTGTAAGATTCTTGTATTTTCATACATATTTCCTTCTCTGAGGAAATCCAGAGACTCATCAGGGCATACTTTGAAAATCTGTACTCCACAAAATTCGAAAATTTAAAGGAAATGGACAATTTCCTGGATAGACATCACTTGCCAAAACTAAATCAAGATCAGATAAACAATCTAAACAAACCTATAACCCTTAATGAAATAGAAGCAGTCATCAAAAGTCCCCCAAACAAAAAGAGCCCAGGCCCAGATGTCTTCAGTGCAGAATTCTACCAGAAATTCAAAGAAGAGCTAATTCCAATACTCCTCAAAGTATTCCACAATAGAAGCAGGAGGCTCACTGTCAAACTCTTTTTAGAAAGCTACAATTACCTTGATACCCAAGCCACACAAAGCCACAACTAAGAAAGAAAACTATAGACCAATTTCCCTCATGAACATCGATGCAAAAATACTCAATAAAATACTAGCAAACCGGATTCAAGAACACATCAGAAAAATCATCCACCATGATCAAGTAGGTTTCATACCAGGAATGCAGGAATGGTTCAACATTAGAAAATCTAACAATGTAATTCACCATATAAACAAACTGCGAAAGAACAACCACATGATCATCTCACTAGATGCTGAAAAAGCCTTTGACAAAATCCCGCACCCCTTCATGATAAAGGTCCTAGAGACATCAGGGATAACAGAAACATACCTGAATATAATAAAAGCAATATACAGTAAACCAACAGCTAACATCAAACTAAATGGAGAGAAACTCAACACAATTCCTCTAAAATCAGGAACAAGACAAGGCTATCCACTCTGTCCATATCTCTTCAATATTGTACTTGAAGTTCTAGCTACAGCAATAAGACAACAAAAGGATATAAAGGGGATACAAATAGGAAAAGAAGAAGTCAAGCTTTCACTATTTGCAGATGATATGATAGTTTACATAAGTGACCCAAAAAACTCCGCAAGGGAACTCCTAGAGCTGATAAACACCTACAGCAAAGTGGCAGGATGTGGAGAGAGAGGAACACTCCTCCACTGCTGGTGGGAGTGCCAACTCATACAGCCTCTTTGGAAATCAGTATGGAGATTCCTCAGGAAAATGGGAATCAATCTACCACAAGACCCAGCAATTCCACTCTTAGGCATATATCCAAAGAAGGCAAATTCATACAACAAGGGCATATGCTCCACTATGTTCATAGCAGCATTATTTGTAATAGCCAGAACCTGGAAGCAACCTAGATGCCCCTCAACTGAAGAGTGGATAGAGAAAATGTGGTACATTTACACAGTGGAGTATTACTCAGCAGAAAGAAACAATTGAATCTTGAAATTCGCAGGTAAATGGATTGCACTGGAAGAAACCATCCTGAGTGAGGTAACCCAGTCACAAAAAGACAAACATGGTATGTGCTCGCTCATAAATGGATTTTAGACATGGATCAGGATAGTGCCAGTCTTCACTTCCACTGACAGAGAGTCTGGGAAACAGGAAAGAACCTAAAAAGTATGCATGCTACCCAAGAGAGTAGGAATGAGGCAAGATCCTCTGAACAGATGGGGAACCCAGCAAGTGGTGGGGGCAGTGGGAGCTGGGAAGAAGAGAGGGGGAGAAGAGGAAGAGAGAGTAGGTCATGGGGGACCAGGAAGGTTGACGGGGGGGGGGGTAGGATGGGGGAAGAGGGAATCATAGGTTAGAAGACAGATCAGGCACCAGTGTGACCTCTAGTGATCTAAAGGGATGACACCCATTGGCAAGCTAAGCAATAGTATAGAGACCACCTTAAATGCCCATTCCTGATAATGAACTTGATGTCTATAACCATCCTGGAGCCTTCATTCAGTGACTGATGGAAGCAGAGGCAAACACCCATAGTTAAACACTGAACTGAACCCAAGGAACCCAATGACAGAGAGAGGAGCAATGAGCAAATTGGCAAAGAATGGGCTGGCAAAACCAGCAGAAATAGCTGATCTGAACAGGGAGAGCTCTTGGACCCCAGACCGACAGCTGGGAGGCCAGCATGGGACTTATCTAGACCCCCAAATCTGAGAGTCAGTGAGGAGGCCTGGGCAACCTATGGGGCCCTGAGCAGTGGATCAGTGTTTATCCCTGGAATACAAACAGACATCGTGTGTCCATAACACAAAGAAGGATGCTCTCAGCCTGGACTCTTAGGGGAGTGCCTGGACCCTACCCTGAATGAAATGATAGACTCTAGATATCCCCTATATGGAAGGAAGTGGCAATAGGGTGGGAGGCTGTGGGTGGATGGTAGGGGGTGCGGGTTGAGGGGAGAGAGAGGGAACTAGGATTGACATGTAAAACAAGTTATTTAAAATTAAAATAATTAAAAAAATCTAAAAAAGAAAGACATAATCAAATTCTCAAAGAACAGTTAATCAAACAAAAAGGGGGAACTAGCCCCCATGTATAGTTACAAATAGCAATGCTTGCTATTAATATTTTAAATTTTTAAAAGGATAAACCACAAAATAGATTCCACAATCATTGGGGAAACAGGATCCAGGAGCCAAGTTGTTTGCATGATTGAAGGAGCCTCTGACTTTACAATGGAAAGGACCAGACCCCCTCCTAATGATGGGATGTGGGTGTGAGTGCATCTTCCCTATAAGGGAAAGCTTGCCCCTATGGTTATCAGCATGAAATATTAAGATTTTGTCCACCCTCACAGATCCTTGGGATGCCCAAGTTGACCAACAAACAGACAAAGAGGATTTGGTGGAACACCAGGGTCTCCTGCAAACTGGAGGCCTAAGGAGAGAAGGTCTAGCATGTGCCTTTTTTGAGCAGCAACAAATCTAGCCTGTTCCTATTTTGCAAAACCACTCCAGCTAGGGAGTCTAAAGACTTTTGTAAATACTTCGGGCTAACCTCTACCTTATCCAAGCTGACTCATATTTGTGTCCTTAGTTCTTTTAATCCCTTGTCCTGTAGTACCAGTGAGGTAGTTTCCAGAGCAGAGCCCATGGCCCCAAGCTCAATGAGGGTTGTTACCTTGAGAGTGGTTAGGGGCTCTCTTTTCTGACAATGGTTTGGCCTCAATGATGTGTCATCATCTGTCCTATAGAGGGCATGGGGGGAGAAGTGTAACCCTGGTTATAAGTAATGGCCCATATAGTCAGGGGGTGAGCCCCTTCTTCTCACATAGCCAGAAGGCTCCTTTTGCCTGTGGCCTTAACCACTGAGGGGAGTATGCACTTGGAAATTGTTATGCCACATTGATGGGTAATACTTTTCCTGCCCTGCAGATTTTTACTTTAAGAGGGCTCTGCTGTTAAACAATAAACGAGATCCTGTTTGACTCAATTCCCTGTAGCATCTGATTGTCTCTGGGTTCCAGGGAGGCTGTGGAAGAGGTGAACAGCACACTCTACCCACTCTGGCCTCAACCCAGGGAGCCCCTAGAGACCCCAACAAACCTGGTCTTCAACCCCAAATAGTGGAAATAAGATAAGATTTATACTTAAAGTTTCCTAAAGTTAATGGTCTTCTCATCAGTTTGGGGGATACTACATACTGAATAATGGTTGATGTAGCCAAGGTGATGACCACTTTTGCAAGGTCTGTGTAGTCTTTAGTCTAAGGATATATCAGCTGAGCACTAGGGGTAGAGTTTCACTGTGCATCTCTCCTCAGGAACAGGGTCTTCAGCATGTATTTCCGGGAGATGTTACTGGGGTTAAAGGCAAAAAAAAAAAAAAAACAGGAATCAAAAATCATTGGTCAGTGATATGTTACCATAATTGGTATCAATTCCCCAATAATAGGACACATACTAATACATTGGATTCAAAAACAGAATTCATCATTCTTTTGCATCTCCCCCCAAAAAAACATACCATAACATTCAGGATAAATATCATCTCATAGTCAAGAGTTAGAAAACGATAGTCCAAGCAAATAGTCCTAAGGAACAAGCTGGTATTTCCATTTTAATATCTGACAAAATGGACCTCAAACCAAAACTAGTCAAAAGATATTGAGAAGAACACTACATGCTCAACAAAGGGAAAAACATTTAACAGAGAAAACATTTCAATTCTCATCATTTATACTCCAAACATAAAACATGTTAAAAAAGTTTGTTTAAAAAAAGAAAATAAAACAAGCAAGTGAAAAAATTATTACAGCTTAAATAAAATATTTACCCTCATTCATACTGATTACTGGAGACTACAGTAAACCACACTTTCCAATAGAGAGGTCATTCAGACAAACTAAACAGAGAAATGTGGGAGTAAATGGACATTATAAAACAAATGGATCTAACAAGTACTTAAAAATAAATGAATATATTTTCTTCTCATCACCTCAGCAAATTTTCTCTAAAACTGGACATGCAAATACCAATAGATACAAGACAATCGAATTACGTTCTGCATACTATATGATCACCACTGATTAAATCTGGATATCTGCAACATAAGAAAGGCTACAAACTCATAAAAACCAAAAAACTCTCTACTGAATGAAAAGTAGGGAAAGACAGAAACTAAGTATTTTCTAGAATTAGACATAAATGAGTATACAATATACCGAAATTTGTGTAGCAAGATGAATGCTGTTCTAAGCAGTAAGTTTGAAACACTAAGGGAGTACACAATAAAAACATGGTGCTGTCTCATACTATCAATTAATAATACACCTGAAATCTCTAGAAAAAAGAACCCACAGACAAAAGGAATAGGCAGAATTAATCAAACCCTGAGCTGAAATTAATGAATAGAAATGAATTAAAAAACATAGTCAAATAAACAAAGAATTCACTCTTTCAGAAAATCTATAAGATGACAAATATCCTATCCAAAGTGATGAAAAGACAGAGAGAGAAAATTCAAATTAACGAAATGAGAAATGAAAGAGTGACATATCAGACGTTGAGGAAATTCAGAAAACCATATGAACATACTTTAAAATTGTATACTATCAAATTAGAAAGTAGTGCCATATGTACAGCAAAAAGCACTTTGAACTGTGCTGATCCCTTAACTGGCATAAACCCCATTGAGATTAGCTCCTCCTGATCTTCACAGAAGCCTACAAAGGCCACTCCCTGTCTACCCCATCAGTAAATACAAAGGGAGCTTGGGGAAGAAGGGTAGAAGATACTAAGGCAGGTATTTGTAGTGGCAGGCTAGAAAACAGCTTGGGCCATTTGATGGTCTTAATGGTAAGAGAGGGTGACCATAAACCCCTCTAGGACTATGGCTATCCAGCTATTGTTCCAGAGGACCCAATCCATATCCTCTAGCCTGAGGGGGGTGATGGTCATTGTGTCTATGCCATGATCTCTATAGGTGGTCTGCCTTCCAAGGACAATGCAATCTGCCAGCTGATCAGCCATGGAATAGACCCTTGGGCTCTCCCTGTAGAGGGATGGAGCCAATGTAGATGTTTTCCTTTTTGGTTAAGACTGTGGTAAAAAGGAAAGGTCCCCTTAACACCCAGAGCTCTAGGGGAAACTCAGCCGAGTACCTGGCCAGGGAGATTGTATCTCTCAAGGCCTGAATCTGCTTTATGATTAGGAAGTGCTCTGGTCCTAATTTTAGGGTTTGGGATGGGCTCTCCTGCTGGAGCATCTCCTTTGGGATGCTCAGCCGGGGAGTAAATCTCTCTCATTATCTTTTGGAGATCATTAACCAAGTGGGAACGTGCAATTGTGGTGTAAGAGATTAGACATAGACCAGAGTCAGATGGGCCCTCATGATTTTAAAAGGGGGTACCCTCTGTACTTTGGTTGGCACCACTGTAAACCCTTTGGTCTGTAAGGTGTCAATGACCTGGTTTAATAACCTTTCTAACCTTTAGGGTCCTCATGTTCCAAAATTAAATCATCCTTGTACATGTATAGAAGGGCTATGTCTCCCTGTCGACAGGTACCAAGATTTCCATTAAATGTTTGGCTGCTCCTGAGTCCAAGAGGAAGAGGAATCTCTTACCCTCTATAAACATGGTCATCTTAGGCTGTAGTCCTTTGACTACTGGAATAGTCCATAAGGTAGAAGTACTTCTACCCCGGCCATCTGCCTTCCCCTTTTGTTTTAATGGGATGGGGGAGCGCCCCTGCTCTAGTTTAAAGTCTTCCCCTCAATATTAAATTTAGAGTGCAGTCCCACTGCCAGTAATAGCCCTTATGGCATCTAGATGTCGGTGGCCCCTTTTGTTTGTCCCCTGGGGGTTTTCAAGTTTCCCTCTTGAAGTGTCTGGGCTGGCCATACTGAAAACAGGCCCTGTTAGGGGTCGACTTACTGAGCTGTACTGTTAGTGCCTGGGAGTAGGCCTCTTTAAGCACCTTGGTTTAGGCCTATATGGCATTAGCCAGGGTCTGTGACTGCTGGTAATGTGTGCCAATGTCCTGAGTGGCAATTATCCATTGGCTTATAGAATGATTCTTTAGACCTGGTCATGCTTCCCTGGGTTCAGAGCTCATCCCATCCCAGACCATGAGCTTGACAAATTGGTCTCTCATTTCCCCCGGGAGGCATCTTGCACTGAATGCTTTGTTGTACTCTATTCATGAACTTGGGGAGGAGTTCCCTGGGTTTTTGTGTTAGCTCACTCAAGGGTGACTCAGTAGGAGTCTTCTGCCATGCTTCCATCCCCTCTTGCCTCACTTTATCTCTGTAAGAACCTGCTACCTCTGCTTGTTGTACTTTCATGGAAGACCCTTTGCCTGTTCCCGTAAGCATCCCATAAGTGATGGGTATGGCAGGGTTGGTTCTAAGGTTAATTTCAGTCCGTACTCTGCACTCCTCCTTAAAGAAGGCCATCCATTTGATCAACTGGGTACCACTAAAGCAGACCCTAGACAAATCCATCCAATCTTTGGGCACACAAGGATTATAGGCGATATCTTATAGGAGCATCAGGACACAAGGCAAGTTAGGCCTGTCTTCTGTACAAGTCTTACAGAATTCCTTGAGGTCTTTGGCTTCCCATGGGTACCATTCATAGGGTCTCTCTGGCCTAGGGATGAGGTTAACGGGAAAAGCGGGCACCACCCGGTCTTCGCATATAGGCATCTGTTTATACATGCTTGGGGTCAGAAGTGTCCGCTTCAAGGAGACCATAAGGCCTAGGGTTCCTAAGTTCCTGTCTCAAGGATGTATGGGGAGGTTCTTTCTACAGGGGAGCTAGAACGTTAAGGCTGTGTCCCCTTCTCCTGTTGTCTCATATAGGGAGGGGGCTCCTCCCCAGATGGAGCTCATGGCTCCACGCAGAAAACTCTTACTTTCATTTTTACTTCCACTGATTATATTGTAGCAGGAGATTCCCGCTACCTCGTGAATTTTTCCCAGTCATCATCCTCCTTTTCCTGCGTGGTATTCCCCGAGGCTGGGAGGTCTCCCCTTCAGGGCCTGATTCATGGGGTCTAGTACACACCAGGAGAGGGGGGGAAGGGAGTCTAGATGAAAGGTGGACTTAAGGGCAGATATTGCCAGATAGAAACCTAAGGGAGGGACTATACCAAAGTTTTTTTCCCTTTCTCTCACTAGTTTCTCTACTTGTTCCCATGTATGGGAAGAAAAGAGGTTGGGGGTCTCAATCCACAGGGCAAGGGTGGTGACATCCTGCCGGGTTTTTTGTGCCAAAGAGTCCATCAGCTCCAATCTACATGAAGTGAGCATGAACCTCAGCACTTTAAGTGCAGGGCTGGAGGACAGTATGTTACCCATGCTTAAGGTCTCACTTGCCCAAACAACCGATTAGCTCCACCCAAGGATAGATGGGGTCTTCAGGTACCTGTTCAGGTTCCAGATGTTGGTGGGGTCTCTAGGGATCCCCTGGATCGAGGTCAGAGAGGGTAAACTGTGCTGTTTACCCATCCCACAACCTCTCTGGAACCCAGAGATAATCAGACACAACAGGGAATCAAATCAAGCAGAATCTCGTTTATTGTTTAACAGCAAAGCCCTCTTAAAGTAAAACAAACAAACAAACAAACCAAAAAAAACAAAACCTGCAGTGTGGGAAAAGTATTATCCAATAATTTTAAAGGTATTCCTCTTATGTATCTAGTGTCCTATCCCCTCTTGGGCATGCTCTGCTAGTGTGATGACCTCATCTGGTGTGAGTTTGGACAGCCAATTGTTTTTCTTATTGAACACCTGAAGCCTCTCCTCTGTAGGTTCCTCCCAGTGCCATCTTGCAATGGTGCCAGTTGTCAACATGGGACACTCCCTCTTCTGGAGGTACATGATCTATGTTCTTCCCCTCACTTTGGGGAACTGGATCATTTAATTAAAAGTGACACATTAAAGTAAACTACTCCTAAATGCCACATGAAAGATGTTTGGGTCATGAAGAAAACAAATATATAATTATTGGAACAAAAGAAAACTTTAATGCCAATAGCATAGACACATTTACCATAAGACAAAGAAGAAATTTTCCCAAAACCAAGGCCAAAAGACCCAATTATCAAGAGAAAAGAAAGACACAGAACTCAAATTTGGGCCAGAAAAGAATTCTTTAGGTCATGTTATAGTCTGATCATATGAAACAAAGAGAGCAAAATCTGAAAGCTGCAGAAAAGGGCAGAACCAAAAATATAAATGGTCATTTTGGTAGATTCACTAGCAGGACTTAGACATGTTTGATTCTACAAGATCGCCATTGTGAACCACAATATTATACCCACACTAACTATCTGTGATAATTGAGGAAAAATAAAACTGTTCCCTAATGTCAAAAGGCAAAGAAGTATATGTCTCCTAAGCTACTAGATAGAGGATACTATTAAAAATATTGAAAGCAAAGAGAGTAATAGACATGCCAAATAATCTATGGGAAAAAAGATTAAGCAGTGCTTAGTAAATGGTTAAAAAAGAGGAGAAGGCAAATACCAAATACAAAATCAACAAAATGACAGGAATAAAAGTACACGTTTCAATTATAACTCTAAATATTTTTTTTATTTTGTTAATAGTTGCATTTCTCCAAACAAAAGGCACAAACTGTCAGATTAGATTAGAAAAAATGTTTCTTTTTTACATTGTTCAATAAATACATTTTCCCATGAAACACAGATATTTAAAGCTAAATAAGGTTACCACCACTAAGACATACCACAGTGGAAGGTGGAAAGTTCATGAATCCTCAACCCTGCACAAAAATCTGGAAACATCTAAGAAATGCTGAATATAGGAGAAATAGTCTTCAATGAAAGAGTAGACCAAATAATTACCCAATATCAAATAGCCAGGTAAGAAATCATACATATAAGTAATATTACAGATATTGAGCTGGTTATATTTAGAAATATATATGTGCATACATATGTATAATATTTGCATGAAAAAACATTAATGAAAAAGAGCCAATAGATTTGTAAAGAATGAATGGTATATGGGAGAGTTTGAATGAGAAAGGTGATAATTATGCAGTTATAATCTCAAAAATAAATACACTGTACCAGTGGAATATAATACACAAGATATGGCAAATACTCCCAGAAACAAACTGGTTCATCTATTCTATTATCTGACATAAAAGACTTCAAACTAAAACCAATCAGAATAGACAAAAAAGCTTCATACTCATTAAAATAATCACCAAACATTTGTAAACATTCTCATAGAATACAAATGATCCCAGTGTCATGAAACACAATGGACTCCATTGTGTAAATATACCACATTTTCTCTATTCACTCTTCAGTTGAGGGGAATCTAGGTTGCTTCCAGGTTCTGACTATTACAAATAATGCTACTATGAACATAGTTGAACAGATGTCCTTATTGTATGAATGTGCTTCTTTTGGGTATATGCCTAAGAGTGGAATTGCTGGATCTTGTGGTATCTGGTACATACTCACTCATATATGGATTTTAGACATGGAGCAGGTGATTGCCAGCCTACAATCCCATCGCCAGAGAGTCTGGGAAACAGGAAGGACCCTAAGAGAGATATAAATGGTACCCTGGTGATGGGACCAGGACAGGATCTCCTGAGCTGATTGGGAGCATGGGGGGAGGGGAGAGGAAGCTGGGGGAGAGAGAGCGGGGGAGAAGAGGAGGGGAGAGGAGGACATTGGGGAGCAGGAAGTTTGAATCAGGGGAAGAACAGAGGAGAGCAGGATGAGAGATACCATAATAGAGGGAGCCATTATAGGTTTGAGGAGAGGTCTGGCATTAGTGAGATTTCCAGAGATCTATAAGGATGACACCTACTGGCAATCTAAGCAGTAGTGGAGAGGCTACTTTAAATGCTCTTCCCCGATAATGAGATTGATAACTACCTTATATGCCATCCTAGAAGCACAGACAGATACCCAATGCTAAACACTGAACTGAGCTTCTGGAACCCAGTTGCAGAGAGGGAGGAGTGATGAACAAAGGGGTCAAGACCAGGCTGGTGAAACCCACACAAATATGTGTCCTGAACAATGGGGCGCTCATGGGCCCCAGACTAATGGCTGAGAGGTCAGCATGGGACTTATCTAGACCCCCTGAATGTGGGTGCCAGTGAGAAAGCCTTGGCAGTCTATGGAGCCTCTGGCAGTGGGTCAGTATTTATCCCTGATGTACTAATGGATTTTGGAAGCCCATTCCACATGGAGGGATGTTCTGTCAGCATGGATGTGTAGGGGAGGACTTAGGCCCTGCCCTGGATGATATGATGATGATATGACAGACTTTGGAGATTCCCCCATAGAGGGCCTCACTCTCCCTTGGTAGTGGAGAGGGGATGGGCTGGGGAGCTGGGGGCTTGGGGAAGCAGGAGAGAAGAGTCAGGAGAGGGACCTGGGATCTCTCCTACTTAATATATTTCCTGAAGTCTCAGCAAGTTCAATAACAAGAAAAGGGGTGATCCAGATAGGTAGAGACATCAAAGTATCATCATTTGCAGATGATAAAATTTTCTCTTTCTATTAAAATGAAAACATTATCAGAAATTACCCACCCTTGATAAATATTTAAGCAAAAGTGACAGAATACAAAATTAAATTAACATATAAAAGATAGTGGTCTTCCTGTATGTTAAACATATGAAGAAATAATTAAGGAAAAAACTCATTGACAGTTACATAGAATTTTTTTTGTTTTTATGAGACAGGGTTTCTCTGTATTGTTTTGGAGGCTGTCGGTCCAGCCCAGCCTCGAACTCACAGAGATCCGCCTGCCTCTGCCTCCTGAGTCCTGGGATTAAAGGCGTGAGCCACCACCGCCCGGCAGTTACATAGAATTATTAAATGAACAAATGAATAGCTAAGAAAGTTAGTTTCCAATAAATCCAATCAAAGACCGGAAAGACTTCTACAAATGAAAAATTCAGAACACTGAAGAAAATTGAGGTATATGCTTGTATATGGAAAGACTACCCTCCTCCACACTCATGGATTAAAAGAATCAATGTTTTGAAAATCCTACCAAAAACAAATTAAGCCTCCTTATTTTTGAAAAAAGATTCTAAAAATGCATACCAGAGTGAGCATAGCAACTTTTTCAATTACTGGCTAGAAAATAGAATTTCTGAATTTATAATAAGTAAACTAGATCTTTGTATTTTGTCTTACATAAAAACCAAGTACATGTGGATTCACAAACCCTCCACCTGAAACTCAAAAAGTAGAAGAAGAAAATGTAGGGAGTAGAGTACAATGTACTGTAGGCTTAGGTGAGAATTTTATAAATAGTAATCAGTGAACTCGGAAAAAAGGCCTCTAGCTGACAAATGAGACTTTGAGAAATTATAAATCTTTTGCTCAGTGGAAGAAGCTGTCAGTTGAGTGAAGGAGAATTCCACATAATTGGAGAACAAAAATAGCAGCTATAGATTTGACAGAGGATTAACATCTGCAATATGGAAAATGTATTATGAAAGCAAAGTAAGCTAAAATTTTATATAAATCTGAGTGGATAGTTCACAAGGGAAAATAAAACTATCAGGATACATATCAAACCAGTCTTTATTGCGATTGTAAAGAAAACAAATGCTGTCAAAGCTGTGGAAAGGGAAACTTTCTTTATTGTTGGTAGAAGTGTAAATTCATCCACTTTGGAAAATCAGTTTGGGTGCTTTCTCAAAATGTTAAATATATAACACAATATAATCCAGATAGTCTACTCCTGAACAGCTGTCCAAAGAACCTGCTATCTCAATGCTACGTTCATTTCCATATTTGTTGCTACTATACTCAGTAGTTGACAGGTAGTGAAGTAGTTGTCTGTCAACAGATTGTTGGATATTTAAAATATGGTACATGTACATAATATAGTTTTATTCTTCTACAAATAAAAATAAACTTAACAGGCAAATACTAGACTCAGAAAGAGAAACAATATATGTTCTCTGTCACATATTTGAAGCACAAATTCAAAAATTAAATAGCCATGTTTAAGCTAAAGTAAGAACAAGTAAACTGAAGAAAGTAAAAGAAGAACCATTTCAGGTGTGTGTGTGTGTGTGTGTGTGTGTGTGTGTGTGTGTGTGTGTTTGGGTGGAGGTAGTGGGGTTTAGTGGGAGATAGAAAAACACATATGATATGAAAATAGATGGGGATATACTAATCATAGAAAAACAGGATTTGGGGAAGAAGTGTGAGGAAAAAGTGAGTGTTGTGAGAACAGTCAAAATTATGGGTGAATGGGAAACATGAAAACTTAATATTTTATAATCTATCAAATAAATAGAGGTAGTCTTTTTCAGATGATAATGTTGCTCACAAAAGCTAAGCATCTCATCTCAGGTGTAGTACACCTTCCTGTGATTGGTATGGAATGTTGCTGGTCCTCTTGGTTTCTCACAAGAATTAGAGAGTGACCTGTAAGGCTTTGTGGTGATGAGATCATTAAAAGGACAATCACAAACACTGACTATCTTGAGTTTGATAGGCCATGTGCTTTTAGAGAAGTGCACAAATAGCAGCCTGGAAATTTGTCATATTTATTTTAAACATCTGAATCAAAGAGGTGGTTTATTGTATATAACTGAATGAAGTAGCAGGGTTATAGTATAGAGATGAAAAAAGAGCTAGATTTAAGTAATCTCTGTTGGAAAAATCTGTAAGTGAGCAGTGTGAGGCTATAAATATCCATGAGGAGAAATCTGTGGTGATTTTTTGGTTCATGTTGTCAACATCTGTGCAAGGACATGAGTTTTTAGCATTGGGGCCCTTGACACAGATTTGTTTATGAAATAAATACATATTCACTCAAAAATTCATTGATTCTTATGACACTTACCAAGGATTCCTTCCTCAGAATAAACTAAAACTCTGTCTGTTGCTGAAGATACCACACATTTTGGATACAGGACCCATAAAAATCAAATTGGAAGTGAGTGGAAACATCTCTCTGCTGGCTAGCATTAATTGACAGAACATTCCATTCAGGCTACTGGGATAGAAAATTAAACTATGATTTTTCCCACATGTGGACCCAGGATGGTTTAATAAGTTCCATTAAGGCAAGATATATCTACTGATATAGTTCTGGTATGACTATAACAACTAGTTTCTGATAGGATCTGAGAACACATATATTCCTACACTATAAACCTGAATAAAGCCTGATGGGTAGATAGGGAAGAGATCTTATGATAAAACCATCTACTGATGCTTTGCTGAATGATCATGTAACAAGTCTGCCTTGCCAGGCAGCTCCTCAAAAGTGACAAAGACATCTTATTAATTGTGAAAGCTTGGCTCATAGCTTAAACTTGTCCCTAAATGGTTCTTACAACTTAAGTTATCTCATTTCTCTTAACCTACCTCCTGCCATGTGGCTCATGATTGTCACTTCTCCTCCTGCATGTACTGTTTCCTCCACATCTGGCTTACAACCCCAACTTGCTTCTTCCATAACCTTAGAATGGGTGATATTTTTGTCATCCTTTTTCACACAGGATACGTGTATCCCACAACACCGCCTTCTAAATATGTATATTTACATCCGTTTATTATAATGTTGCTTTGGAGAGGTCTAGCCATCCCTTCACAGGGTCACCTGCAACCATCAGAAAACACGGATATTTACATTAAGATTTATAGTCATCACAAAAATAGTTAAACTAACAATGAAAATAATTTTATATTTGGGATCACCATATGAAGACTGTATCAAAGTGTTGCAGTTTCAAAGGTTGAGAACTACCACTCTAAACTTCGATTACATTAGTGATAGTCAATGCAGAGATTCCTCATACATCAATAAGTGCCATCTGAGGACTTGTCTATCAGGATGACAGAAAGATCACCTATTCCAAGGCTTTGAATATAGAGTGGAAGGTAAAGGAGAATATTGTAAGAACAGGAGATTAGAAAGTAATATTTTAAATTTCTGCCTTCTGCCCCTGATGTGGTCATTGCAACCACAATTAAGGTTGTTGGGGTTTCCTATATAAGACCTGCATAGAAGACATAAAAGTAGGAGGTAATTCATGGGGTAGGAGGATACTGGCAGGATTCAGAGATGAGTTAGAATATAATATGGAAGTGTGGCTATCATCACATTATAAGTTACATTGCACATATGCATAAAATTCTTAAAATAAAATATGAAAACATATATTACTGGGTCTTTTGTTTTTCCATATAAAGTTGAGAATTGTTCTTTCAAAGTCTATGAAGAATTGTGCTGGTATTTTGATAGGGATTGCAATGAATCTGTAGATAGCATTTGGCAAGATTGCCATTTTAAATACATTGATCCTACCTATCCGAAAGGATGGGAGATCTTCCCATTTTCTGGTATCTTATTTAATTTCTTTCTTTAAAGACTCAAAGTTCTTGCTATACAAGTCTTTCACTTGTTTGGATAGCATTACCCCAAGGTATTTTACGTTGTTTGTGGCAATTGTAAAGGGTGATATGTAGGAGGAAGCCGTGTGCCGCCATTAGTCATGTGACTTACTAGAGGCTCATACAGATGAGGTAATAAAAGAGCAGTTTACCACACCGCTAAACACACCCACTTTAGGCATGACTATACAGATGGACGTAAAGACATATATGGACATAGGCGGTGAACTACATCAGTAGCCAGGCCCACTTTTGGGCATGGCTAGGGGTGTTACGGGGGGAAGGTATAAAAGACTGAACAATGGAAGTCTTGGTCTCTTTTGCCGGCTTTCGGCTTCCAGTTCGGCGGTGGAAAACTACTCGGCTCATCTGGGTTACTTGTTTGGTCTCTTGTGAGTAATTTCTATAATAAATACTTAGTTTTACTTTCAGTAAATGTGCTGTTTATCGTTGCAGCATCTATTTCCCTTTTAGTCTAAAAAGGATATTTAAACTTAAAACAACTTACTTGTGTCAATGAACAAAATGTATCAAACATCTATCCCATCTAAACCTAAACTTATCTGAAAGAAACACCCAAGTCTGAACACCTCCTTCCAATCCGTTTCTCTGATTTCTTTCTAATCCCATTTATCTTCTGTATATAGTAGGATACTGACTTTTTTGAATTAATCTTGTATCTTGGCACTTTGCTGAAGGTTATATCAACTGTAGGAGTTCCCTGGTTGGGATTATTGGGTCACTTATATAAACTATCATATCATCTGCAAATAGTGAGAATTTGATTTCTTTTCCAATTTGTATCCCTTTGATCTCCTTTTATTGTCTTATTGCTCTAGAGACCCAGGATATCCAAAACAACCCTGTACAATAAAGGAACTTCAAGAGGAATCACCATCCCTGACTTCAAGCTCTATTATAGAGCTATAGTCCTGAAAACAGCTTGGTATTGGCACAAAAATAGACAGGTAGACCAATGGAATCGAATTGAAAATCCTGATATTAATCCACACACCTACTAACACTTGATTTTTGACAAAGAAGAAAAATTATACAATGGAAAAAAGATAGCATCTTCAACGAATGGTGCTGGAATAACTGGATGCTGGCATGTAGAAGACTGCAGATAGATCTACCACCATGCACAAAACTGAAGTCCAAATGGATCAAAGATCTTGACATGAATCCAACCACACTAAACCTCTTAAAAGAGAAAGTGGGAGGTACCCTTGAATGAACTGGTACACGAGACTGTTTCCTGAACATAGCACTAGTAGCACAGAGACTGAGATCGACAATTAATAAATGGAACCTCTTGAAACTGAGAAGCTTCTGTAAGGCAGAGGACACAGTCAACAAGACAAAAAGGCATTCACTAACCCCACATCTGACAGAGGGCTGATCTCCAAAATTTACAAAGAACTCAAGAAGCATGTCTCCAAAACACCAAAGGATCCAATTAAATAGTGGAGTAAAGAACTAAATAGAGAATTCTCCATAAAGTAATCTAAAATGACTGAAAGACACTTAAGAAAATGCTCAATATCTTTAGCCATTAGGGAAATGCAAATCAAAACAACTCTGAAATACCATCTTACTCCTGTCAGAATGACTAAAATCAAAAGCACCAACCACAGTTTATGCTGGAGAGGATATAGAGAAAGGGGAACACTCCTCCAGTGCTGGTGGGAGTGCTAATTAATACAGCCACTTTGGAAATCAGTATGGAGATTCCTTGGGAAAATGGGCATCAGTCTACCACAAGACCCAGCAATTACACTCTTAGGCATATACCCAAAGAAGCACATTCATACAACAAGAGCATCTGTTCCACTATGTTCACAGCAGCATTATTTTTTTTAATATTTTTTTATTTTCCATTTTAAATTTAGATAAGAAACAAGGTTGCTTCACAAGTCAGTACGAGGTCCCTCTACCTTTCCCTCCCCTCCTCCCGTGCCCTCCCCCCATCCCCCCCGTTATCCCCTCATTCCCCCAGGGAGGGTGAGGCCCTCCATGGGGGTGTCCATAGTCTGTCATTTCATATAGGGCAGGGCCTAGACCCTTCCCCAAGAGTTCAGGGTGAGAGTGCACCTCACATTGTTCTATGGGAGTCCAGAGACCGTGTGTATACTTGGGCACAGCAGCATTATTTTTAATAGCCAGAACTTGGAAGCAACCTAGATGCCCCTCAACTGGGGATTTGATAGAGAAAATGTGGTACATTTACACAGTGAAGTATTATTCAGAGGAAAAAACAATGGAGTCTTGAAATTTGCAGGCAAATGGCACCAGAGGAAACCATCCTGAGTGAGGTAATCCAGTCACAAAAAGAAAAAAACATGAGCCTTCATCCAGTGGCTGATGGAAGCAAAGACAGACACCCACAGCTAAACACTGAACTGAATTCCTGTAAACCAGTTGTAGAAAGGGAGGAGTAATGAGTGAAGGTGCCAAGACAGGCCTGGTGAAATGCACAGACCTGTCAGTGAGGAGCCCTTGGCAATCTTTGGGGCCTTGTGTACTAGATCAGTATTTCCCCCCCTGGCATCTGAATGGACTTTGGGAGCCCATTCTACAGGAGGGATGCTCTCTCAGCCTGGACACATAGGGGAGGGCCTAGTTCCTGCCCCAGATGATATGATAGACTTTGAAGTTCCCCCATGAAGTACCTCACCCTCCCTGGGGATTGTATGTGGGGTTGGGGGGTTGATGGGGTGGGGTGGGGAGAGGAGGAGAGGGAGAGGAAACTGGTATTGACATGTGAAATAAGCTTGTTTCTAATTAAATTAATAAAGTAAAAATTAAAAGCTTTTCTTTAGTCAGTGAATCTATTTCTCCTAGTGTATCTTCAACGCCTGAGATTCTGTCTTCCATCTCTTGCATTTTGTTGGTTATGCTTGCATATGTACTTCCTGATCATTTACCAATCTTTTCTATTTCCAGCATTCCCTTAGTTTGTGTTTTCTTTATTTTCTCTATTTCAGTTTTCATATCTTTAACTCTTTGAATTGTTTCCTTCATCTGCTTGATTATTTTTTTCTTAGCTTTACTTAAGACATTTGTTGGTTTCTTGTATTTATTGGTTCGTTTTTTTTTCTTCCATTTCTTTAAGGGATTTTTCTCATATCCTCTTTGAGGGCCTCTTTCATTTTCATGAAGTTGCTTTTAAGGTCATTCTCTTCTGTTTCATCTGCCTTGGGATGTTCAAGTCTTGCTGGTGTAGAATTCCTAGACTTTGGTGGTGTCATATAGGTTTTTCTGCTGTTGAATGTGTTTTCATGCTGTCTTTTTCCCATGCCTTCTTCCAGTTAGTGCAGGAGTAGTCTCTTCCTCTCCTGGTGGGTATGGGATCAAGGTTCCCTTGTGGTGGGTGAAAGCAGGTCCTATACTCTGATGGATCTCCTCTTCCAATGGATGGAGGTGGGACTAGTATCAGGGCCTTGGCAGTCTCTGGGTCTGCTGGATTGCCAGGATGGGTTCCCCAGTATGCAGTCCCCAGTCCTCAGGCAACTCTGAGCAGGGCACTGGAAGGCAGGCCCAAGCTTATTTTGTCCTGTGGACAGAAAAAGGGACTAGGATGCTGGCAGTCTCTGGGTGGGCTGGACCCCACTGGGATGGGATCCACAGTGCTGAAAGTTTCATAATCAGTACAGACTTAATTTCTCCATGTGATGTGACCAAAGTATATGGTAACTTTAGCAATGGAGAACTAACATCAAGTTTTCATGGGCAACAAAAAGTAATGGCAATAACCTATAGTTTTGTTTGTTGTCTCCAGGGCACCAGTAACAAACATTCTGAGAGGAGCTATCTCACAAAAAGGACTGGGATTTTATTATATACTTCAAGGATGAGCATAAACAATGTATAGGATAACTTTAGTTAAACTCTTTCATATGAATATGTATTTAGAAAGTGTCTTAGTTGGGGTTTCTATGGCTGTGAAGAGACACTGTGACCATGGCAACTCTTATAAAGGAAAACACTTAGTTTGGGTTGACTTACAGTTCAGATGCCTAGTCTGTTATTATCCTGGAGGGAAGTATGACAGAGTAGAGGGAGACATGGTGTTAGAAAATGGCTGAGAGTTCTATATCTTCACCTTCAGCCAGCAGCAAAGAAGAGTTAGTGAGCCTCTGGGCCTGACTTGAGCTTCTGAAACCTCAAAACCTACCTTCAATTGACATACTTCCTTCAACAAGACCACACACACTCCATAAGACCATACCTCCTAACAGTGCCAATTCTGATAGGGCTATGGAGGCCATTTTCATTCAAGTCACCCCAGAATGATAATAAAATAGTATGTCTGTTACAAATAGATTTAGAGTTAATTATCCCTCCCCAGCTGTGACCTCTATTCTGCTCTTTATTCGTCTCCCTCCAAAATTGTTCCTCCTTATTATTTCTTTTTACACTTTCATATCATCTATATCTTGATATTTATGTTTTCTTAATTCTTTGTTCTTTCCTCTAACTGTCCCTTTCTAGTTTCCTTCATTCTGTAGGTATTACAAAATAATCACACAAACCTAAATAGTCAACGGTAAGAAAATTTGATGTCTGTCTTTCTGGTTCTAGATTATCCTACTCAGAGCACTATTTCCTGTTACTTTCACGTTTCACAGTTTAAGCTTGCCTTACATCTGAGTAGAATTCATCCTACATACCACATTTTTTGTTATCCATTCATACATTAATAGATATCTAAACTCTTTATACACCCTATCTACTGTGCACAGGACAGCTATACACATGGATATGAAATGTTTGAGTGTGTGCCCAAAGGTGGCATAGTTAGTAACATAGTAGATATATTTCTGCTTGTCTGAGGAACTAATGCACTGATTTTCACAGTGATTGTGCCTATTTTCACTCCCACCAGCAGTGACTAATCTCCTTGCTCCACATCCCCAGCATGGCCAGTTGCATTTTGTTTTCTTAATCTTGGCCATTCTGATTTGAAAGGATAAAGTCCTAAAATGCCTGATGTCAAAACTAATTTTTATTCATCTGTGTATTTTAATTTTTTAGAACATGTTGTTCTGTTCACAGCCTGCTGTTTAAATGGGTTTCTTGTTTTCTCAGAATTTGGTTTTATATTTTAGTTTCTTGTGTATTTTAGACATAAGATGTATATCTGGAAAATATTTTGTTTCTCTTCTATGACCCACTCCTTCAATTGATTAACAGTACAGAAGATTTTTTAGTTTCATGAATTCCCATTTGGTGATTCTTTTCTTAACAGCTAGAGTCCTAGTCAAAAAAGCTTATGTGATCTTATATCTAGAAGGGGGTATTTATTATTATTATTATTATTATTATTATTATTATTATTATTATATTATTTCTTCTAGTAATTTAAAATTTTGGGGTCAAACTTTGAGATCTCTAAGTGGGCACATAATCTAGTTTAAAGAAAATAATTTCTACTGCTTTACAGTTAAATAGAACTCAATTGTGTATATCTATCACAGTTTAAGTACTTATTCATCATTTAAAGAGTATTTAGATTGTTTCAATTCCTTGCTATTGTAAATATAGCAGCAATGAACATGTCTAAATCTCCGTAGAGTAAGCTATCAAGTCTTGTGGGCATAGGCCAACCAGTTTTATAGCTAGGTTTTGTGGTATATGTATGTTTAGCTATTCTAGAATTTTCACATTGATTTCCAGAGTGGCTGCACTAGTTCAAAAGTCTACGGACTGTGAATGAGGGTTCTACTTTCATTACAACTTCACTGGCATTTGATGTTCACTTTTTGTTGCTGGTAATTTTAAACTTTCTGCCTTCAGTGAGGTAAAATGCAGTATGTATTACACACTTCCCAATTTGCTCAGAATGATTAAAATTTTGAGACAGATCTTAACCATTTCTATTTCTTCTTTTGAGAACTCTGTGCTCAGTTTCATTTTTAAATGAAAAATTAAAACAGCATTTTCTGATCACTTATACCCTTTCTCCAATTCTTTCCAGCTCCTTTCTAATTCCCCATTCACCTACCACACCCTACCCCTTTTCTTTCTTTTCTTTAGCAAATAAACATACAAAAAAACAGGAATTTGAGACACAAAGACAAAAACACAGGAAACACACACACACACACACACACAAACCAAATCTATAAACACACAAAATCAGAAACTATAATATACAAGCAAAAGACCAAAGACAAAAAATATTCCAATGAAGCAATGTGAGGTGAAAAGTCTATAAGCATAGTATTCTTTCTTTTGTGTTGATCACCTACTGCTGGGAATGCAAACTACTCCTAAGTGTGTTCAATATAATACCTACTAAGGTAATGTTGGAGAAAACTAAATTTTGCTTTGCAAACAGATGTCAGTCGTATAAAGCTTCTAGGTTACAGTTGGACCCAGTGTCTATTTCCTCCTTTCAGTGCTGGAATCCTATCTGGCCTGGAAATGTTCAAAATCTGTATATGCTGCTACCCTATCTGGAAGCTTATATATGCATCAATCCTGTTGTGGCAGGCAGGAATAAACTCTTTCCTTGGAGTCATCCATCCATGACTATCTGCTCAATCTTTCTCTTTTTCTTCCAAATAGCTCCCTGATCCCTTGAGAGGGATTTGATGAAGACAAATCATTTAGGACTGAGTGTCTCAAAACCTCTCATTCTCTGCACATTGTCAAGTTGTGGTTCCCTGTGCTAATCTGTTGTGATACCTTGTTTATACAAATAAATAGTTTCTGAAGATCAGACAGTGGAGCTTGCCACTAGGGAAGCATACATGTCTGGAGGTCTGTACAGACAGACAGGAAGTTTGATGGCTAGGCAGAGAAAGGATTATAGGCAGGAGAAAACAGGAACTCGGTCTCCCTCTGCTGGTAACCTAGTGTGGTGAAAGTAGCTTTGACTTGTTCCTCTGTGATCTCTGAGCATTTCACCCTATATCTGACTTGGGGCTTTTATTATTAAAACCTGTTAGAACTCATATTGCATTAATCCTTATTTACTATAAGAAAGAAACTCTAATAATGTACTGAGCAAGTCACTGATGTATGGATACAACGGAGTGCCACTAGGAGTTTTTCTTTTTAGTTGTCATGCATAGATTTATTATCTTTGGACCAGTTTTACTTTCATTTGCTCCATTTTTTTCTATTTTTTAATTGAAAACATACTTTTTTCATATAGCGTATTCTGCTTATGGTTTCGCCCTCCCAAGTTCTTCTCTACTTCCCCACCCGTCTGATTCTATTCCTTTTCTGTCTCTTCTTAGAAAATATCTAGACATCTAAAGAATGATTGTGTAATGAATTAAGGTAAAGCAAATTGGTGTAGGACAAAAAAAAAGAAAACAAGACAAAGAAAAAGCACAAGAAACACATATACAGAGAGAAACACACACATTCACACACAAAGGGATCATATGAAAATATAAAAGTAGAAGCCATCATGTATAGACAAAGGACCTGTAAAGTCTAAAAATAAAAAAATTCTTCAAAGATTCTGTTTTTGTTTTTTGTGTATTTTTTGTTTTGTTTTGTTTTTTGGTCATCTGCTGCTGAGCATGAAGTATGCCCTTAAAATTGGTTCATGTCCAAAGTGAGATTTAATTGGAGGAAACTAATATTTCATTTGTAAGTAGTTAACGATTGGAGATAACTTCTGATGTAGAACCATACAGGCACTACCCATCTGGCCACAGTCTCTTTGAATACCCATGTTTGTTCTACTGTGTTTAGAAGGCCTAATTTTCTTGGTATCCTCAATCCCTTCTGGCTATTATACGACTGCGGAGTCCTGTATTTTTACCCTTCTACTGCAGGAAGAAGCTTCTTTGATGATGGTTGAACAATACACTGATCTATGAATATAGCAGAATATTTTTAGGAGTCATTTTATCACTAAGCTTGTTTAGTAATATTTAGTAGTAATAGTAACAAAGGCCTATGACCCAGCTAGTATTAGGTTCTTGACTATCCGAGCCATGCCAGCTGTGGGTTCCAGTTCATGGTGTGGCCTTAAATCCAATCAAACGTTTATTGGTTACTCCCACAAGCTTTGTACCAGCTGGTCACCATGCCATTGTAGATCAGAGCATTTGTAGCTGTGTTGTTTCTTACCTTTCTGCTTTGGTAGCATGCAGAATACCTCCCAGTAGCATCAACATTTGCCTGGGAGGTAAAGGCTCTTGGTAGGGATCAGCTTAAGTTCCCAATTGCCCCAACCCGCAGGACATTCAACGTGGGTCTTCAGGACACCTAGGAGAAAGATGGTGATCGGGTGATACAAGAAAAGGATGCCAAGACAAGTGTCTGATCAAGGCGACAACTTTATTTCATCCCATAGGGATTTATATAGGGGAAGGGAGGAGGAAAAGGGATGGAGGGTGTACTGCAGCTGCAATGAGCTTGGCAGAGCAAAGGTCAGGGGGAAGGGTAGGCCATCCTGAGTCCTCTGGTAACCTAACTGCAGATTCTAACTTTCACATTCTTCCTTCTGTTGTACAAGCCTACCTCCTAGACTAGGCAGATAAGCCGCAGGTCTGTTTTCTCAGAACTTGCTTCCTATCTTAAGAGGTGGTATTTCAGCAATGTGACCTGGAGTCCCGTCTTCTCTATGAGGACGTGATAATGCTATGGCTGAATTATGGCAAAGGCCCCCCGGCACGCAATGTTCAGTGAGCTATGTCGATGTAGTCTTTGCTTCTATCACCTTCATGTGTGAGTATATACATGGCAGCGTCTACTGAATCAGTTTTCCATATGAGTCCTTAAATGACCCTCACTTTTAGATCTCTCTCCTCTTATTCCTCCTTCTCTCCTTTCTTACTTCTCTTCCACATTTTTAATCTGTAAGTATCTATTCAAATATTAAGGAGATCTATCCCTCCCCTTTTCCCCTTACTCAGCAATTTGATGAGATGTTGAACATTTCTTTAACTATTTTTCAGCCATTTGGGTATCATTTTCTTAGAACTTTCTATTTATTTCTTTAGCCGTATTTTAATTGGGTTACTTGCATTCTTGATGACCAGTGGGGCTTTTTTGTCTTTTTAAAAAAAGTTCTTTATGTATTAAATATTAAAACTCTCTTTACATAGTCTACTTATTAATCCTCCTTCAGGATTAATTAATTATTAATCCCAAAAATTTAGAAGGTTTTTAGTTTTATGAGGTCTCACTTGTCAATTGTTAATTCCTGAGGAATTCAGAAAATACTTTTCCTGCAATAATGCTTCATAGAGTTCTGCCTAATTTTTCTTCAAGTAGTTTCAGCTTTTTGTGTTGGAATTCATTTTTGTGCAGGATAATACTTAATACTGAAATTTCATTATTGTACATGTGGACATCCAATTTTCCTAGCGTAATTTCTTAAAGATACTTTTTTAGAGTTTTTTGGAGTATACATCAAATATCATATATTTATAGTATGTGCACTCATGTTTATGTCTTCTTTTATGGCCATTGGTCTGATTCCCAATTTTTTCTGAACTCTATGGTAATGTATTATTAATAAAGTTATGTAATATGTCTTACAATGTAAATTGTCCACCTTTGCTTGGCGATGGATAAGAAGTTTATTGACAATCTTTAATTTTGGTGATCTCATATTAATTTGAGGATATTTTCTGGTTGTATGAATAATGTATTTGGAATTTTGATTACATGGGAGATCTATAAATAGCTTTATTATTTTTTTTTTTTTTTGGTTTTTTGAGACAAAGTTTCTCTGTATTGCTTTGGAGCCTGTCCTGGAACTCGCTCTGTTGACTAGGCTGACCTTGAACTCACAGAGATCCTCCTGCCTCTGCCTCCTGAGTGCTGGGACTAAAGGCATGCACCACCACCACTCGGCTATAAATAGCTTTTAATAGGATGGCAAGCTGCATGGTATTAATATGACTAATTTATGAACATGGAAAATTTTCCACTTTCTAGTGTCTTCCTCAATAGTGTTCTTCAGAGACTTGATGCTTTCACTGTAGAGGTGTTTTACCTCCTTTGTCAGGCTTTTCCTGGCTGTAATTTTGAGGCCATTGTGGATGAGAATGTGATAATTGTTGCTTTCTCAGCCAGATTGTTGTTGATTGTGTATTCCAACATGTTGGTGCAAATTGATTGTGTATTCCAACATGTTGCCCCAAACTGAAAGTTTCCTCTAACTTTCTGGTGAAAGTTGAGGTGTGGTATACAAATATAAATAATTTGACTTCTTTTCCTATTTGTATCTTTTTAATTTCCTTCACAGAAGGCAGTGTTTCAAGCATTTTATTTAAAAGGAGTATAGTGTAAAGACTGGCTAGTACTTAATTTTAGTGCAGTTAATTTGAGATTTTCTCCATTTATTATAATGTTGATTGTAGGTCTGCCATATATAAACTTTATTCTGGTGAGGTATATTCCCTACTGTTCTATTTTGTCTAGGACCTTCATCATGAAGACATGTTTATATTTGTAAATACAGTATATTTAGATTGTTACGTGTCTATTGTCTTTAAGTACATTTATATGATTTATTGCATTTATTAATGTTTATATGTTGACTCCTCTATCACTGGGATAAATCCAACTTGGTTATAGTGTGTGATATTTTTAATATGTGCTTGTATTTGGTTTGTAAGTATTTTGTTGAAGGACCTGTTTCTGTATTCATTTGGCATTGTAACCAATTCTTTTGCTATATGTGTCTGTGTGTATGCGTTTATGAGAGAAGAAAGAGTAGTATATCTGGTTTTAGTATGAAAGAAAGAGTGGATTCATAGGAGAACATTGAAAAAGTTCACTCTGTTTTTATTTTTTTTAAATAGTTCAAGAAGTGTTGCTTTTAGTTCCTTAAAAGTCTGGTAGAATTCTTCTATGAATTCATCTTGTCCTTTTAATACTTTTAGTAAAAAGGATGTTTATTATTGTTTTAACCTCATTTTTTATAGATCCATTTAGGAGGCTGACCTTTTCCTGACTTAACGTTGGTGGTTTCAATGAATCTAATTTTTTAGATTCTATAATTTAACGTAGTAATCCTTTATAAATTATTCCTATATAAACTGTTAAATTTGTTGTTTGTTTTAATGGTTAGTCATTTACATTTGACTTTGTTAATTTTTGTCCTGTCTTTCTTTTAGTTAGAGTCTGTCTGTTCATGTTGTTTATCTTCTCAAAGAAACGGTACTTAGATTTGTTGATCTTTTGCATTGTTGTCTTTTTTCTATTGTAACTTCTGTTAATTGATTATATTATTTTTTCTGTTACCTGTATTTAAACTTGGTTTGTCACTTTTCCACATACTTAGTTTTTATCATTAATTTATTTGTGGGTTTTTTCCTGACTTTTTAAAGTATTAACTTACAGCTTTAAATTGTCCTCACATGAAGGGTACTCTTAATGTGTAACACAGATTCATGTTGTGTTTTAATTTTTGTTTATTTCTAGGACTTTTTAATCCTTTAACTTAATCCTTTTCATGTTCATCATTCAGCTATGAATGGTGTAAACTCATCAATGAGTATGTCTTTGCTAAACTTTTGTGTGTGTGGTCAGTTTTAAGTTTATTACATTTTGATCAGATAAAACTGGCTTACTTAATTTTTTTCTGAAATTGTTAAGATTAGTTTCACTTCCTAGGATATGGTGTATTTTAGAGAATCTCCCATAAATTGTTGAGTACAATATACATTCTTTGATGTTTGAGCAGACTATTTTAAAAATACTTACTTATTTAAGCCCATTTGGTGAATGATGTCAGTTTATTCTGATCTTTCTCTATTTCATTTGGTAACATAACTTTCCTCCCAGAGAAAGTGAACTATTGAAGTCATATAATGGTGGGTTGGTGTCTTTAATTCTGCATTATAGAAAACAGCATATCAGGGTTTGGTTCATGTTTGTTATGGAATATAATTTCTTCTTGGTTAATTGTCCCCTTTATTAGGATGCAGTGTCCCTCTTTATCTCTTATTAGCTTTAGTTTAATGTCTGTTTTGTCAGATATTAGAATAGTAATGGTAGCTTATTTTCTGGCTCTATTTGATTGGGGTATTTGCATGTATCTTTTTACTCTAAGGTGGTGTCTGTCTTTAAATCTAAGGCATGGTTCTTGTAGACAACAGATATGAGGTGATATATTATTTATGATTTATTAAAGCTTTTCTGAGGATTCAGAAAGCAAAGCCAGTCACAACCTACAGAGTTCAGGCAGTGGTAATACACACCTTTAATCCCAGCTGTCATACTAGCTAGCCAGGCAGTGGCAGCATGCATCTTTAATCACAGGACTCAGGTTAGCTCAAGATCAAATTGACCACACAAAATTGATCCGATCCAGTCCTTAAAGAAACAGCTCACACAAAGGTGATCTCACCACCCAGGATCACATGTCTTTAATACCAGAACTGGGGAGAAGAGACAAGAGTGATATGGCTGAGTGGAGAGAGGAATAAAAGCAGCAGGAGACAGGAACCGACAGCTTTGCCTCTGAGCATTCCTGGAGACAGGATTGCCATTTCAGCTGGGTACAAGTAAGATATACTGGCTTGGATGCTTTGCTCCTCTGATCTTCCTCTTGAATGTTGAACCTCAATATCTGTCTCTGAGTCTTTTATTTTTCATGCAACACAGATAGATAGCTTTTGTTACTGACTCCGTATTTTTATTAGAGTTGAAGCCATTAATATTTAAGTTACTATTGAAATTTTTATGTCGCTTCAGTAATTTTGGTTGGGATTTTTGTGTGTTTCTTCTTTATGGTCTTATTGAGCTATGTATTTCAGTAATTACTGATGAATTTGTTTTCTTTCCATTTTCTCTTGACTTCATTCATGCTTCATTATTATCTTTTGGGTTGTTGTGGTTCACTAGAATTCTTTAAGCCACTTTGTTTTATGGAATTTTCCTTTCACATTCATTTTTTGCTGGTCACAGTAGCCTAGGTTCCCAATCATAGTATTTTGAATATTGGAGTACATTGTTCCTGGCCCTTCTGGCTTTTGGTTCCTTTAATATTTAAGCTATATTCTGTTTGTTTTTTTTTACTTTATGGAAATCTTTTTTCCTTTTTAAAAATGTAAATTAGAAACATGCGAATCCCAGTTCCCTCTCCCTCTCCTCCTCCCCTGCCCCCCAACGATCCCCTATTCCTTCCCCTGTCTGCTCTCCAGAGAGAGTGAGGCCTTCAGTGGGGGAATCTTCAAAGTCTGTCATATCATTTGGAGCAGGGTCTAGGTCCTTCCCCATGTGTCTAGGCTGAGAGAGTAACCCTCTATGTGGAATGTGCTCCCAAATTCCATTCATATGCTAGGCATAAATACTGATCCACTGCCAGAGGCCCCACAGATTGCCCAGGCTTCCTAACTGACACCTACGTTCAGGGAGTCTGGATCAGTCCTATGCTGGATTACTAGCTCTCAGTCTGGGGTTCGTGAGCTCCCCATTGTTCAGGACAGCTGTTTCTGTGGGTTTCACCAGTCTGGTCTTGACCCCTTTGCTCATCATTCCTCCCTCTCAGCAACTGGATTCCAGAGTTCAGCTCAATGTTTAGCTATGAGTGTCTGGTTCTGCTTCCACCAACTACTGGATGAAAACTCTGTGTTGACATATGAGATAGTAGTCATCGATCTCATTATTGGGGAAGGACATTTAAGGTAGCCTCTCCACTATTGCTTAGATTGTTAGTTGGGGTCATCTTTGTAGATCTCTGGACATTTCCCTCATGCCAGATTTCTCTTTAAACCTAAAATGGCTCCCTCTATTATGGTATCTCTTCTCTTGATCTCCTCTATTCTTTCCCTGACTCAAACTTCCTGCTCCCTCATATCTTCCTCTCTCCTCATCTTCTCCCCTTCTCTTTCTCCTGACTCCCTCTCCCCTCTCGCCATGCTCTTAATTAGCTAAGGAGATCTTGTCCCTGTTCCTTTCTCTGATATGTTTCTCTAAGGGTCCTCCTTGCTTCCTAACTTTTCTGGTGGTGTGGATTGTAGACTGGTACTCCCGATACTCCTTTTCTCTATGTCTAAAATCCATATATGAGTGAGTACATACCATTTTTGTCTTTTTGTGATGGGGTTACCTTACTTAGGATGGTTTCTTCTAGTTCCATCCATTTCAGGCAAGCTTTTTTTTTTTTTAGCATTAACCAACATGTTGTCATATTTTCCATTTTTATCTAAAATTAAAAGGAAGGTTGTAACTAATATAAGAAAAACTATATACAATATGTACTATAACTATATGCAATTTACTCAGGTAATCAACACATCAATGATGTCTATATAGTAATTGACAAATGCAGAGAAAAGACTCCATATCTATCCTATCTTCATGAGTCTAAATGGCTGTACCTAATTCACTTTCTATCCTAACTTGCATTTCCAACATGAAATGACATTTTTGTATCTTTCAACTTTATATACATTACACATTTTTAGTGAACTTCTTTTCTGAATCTGGTAACAAGAAGAACTATAATATATAACTATAAAGTCTTCAAGTCAATCAGAGGCCCAAGAAGGAAAATTTTTAGTAAGCAGGAAGTACAAGCAAATGACTTCCAAAAATGTGAGAAGTAAGAGAAACAGCTGGCTGCCTGGACAGTTACCCAGGGTTTCTCTGCAACATTGGGACATCTGTCTTCAAACAACAGGCCTAGCATATCTAACAGACTTTTCTGTGAATCAAGATATTTTGAAGGGCTGTCCTATGCTATCTTGGCCAATTTTGCCAGTCCTTTCTTTTGTGTCCTGCTTGTTCAGTTTGCGCAGCATATTGTCAGCAGCTGAGAATATATATATATATATATATTTTTTTTTACATCATTATTTGGAAGTATGTACATACTATTGTTTTTGTTGCATAGTTGATGAAGCTGAAGACTATGTGGTTCTTTTTAAGGTCTAGTCAACTTTAAACAAAGACTGTGACACTAAAATTCAATCTATAAAAATTTACTAAGTTGAATTAGAATAAAGCAGTATATCAGAACTTGTGGGATTCATATAAGAGTTTATGACTTAGAAGGATGTTAGGTTATCAGGATTTTCTCAGGAAAAAATCCAAAGGGAATGATGTAGCTTGTTTGAGCAGAGGTATATATTTCAAGCAGAAATATGTTCAAAGTACATTTCTCTTACTCACTGGACATTTGTTAAATTATTTGGGAGGGTGAATTAAATCCCTTACTTTTCTTAGAAGGAATACTATTAGTTTCTTTGAACTAGGGTTCAGTTATTAAAGATATTATTCATTTAAAAATAGCACAAAGTCCTACACATCTCAGTCACACTAACTGATCAGAAGGAAAGGCTTCTGCAGGCAGCTGTACCAACAACCTCCACCAGACCCTGTAATCTATAAGTACCTACCCGCTAACATCACACAACCCCTAAGACCTCACAAGCTCCCTGAAGCACAGATATTAGCTGCACAAGGTTGACCAGGAACAGCTTCCTGAGACACAGACAGTGACCAAACCAATAGGTCCAAGAGAGGTTCTCTGAAACATAGACACTGACTGCCAGGATCTGACCAAGAGGTAAAGACACTGCCTGCACTGACTAAAGAAAGAGATGGATAGATAAATTACAGGCAACTGGAATCCAAGAACACAACAAAAAATCATGTAAGTGACTAATTAGACTTCCTCCTGGAGATACAGGGTTGACTCAACATGTTAATATTGATCAATGTAATCCACCATATAAACAAAATGAAAGAGTAAAAAACTCATGATCAGAGTCTGTTGTTATGTCCCCTTTTTCATCCCTGATTTTGTTAATTAGCATGCTCTCCCTCTGTCTTTTGGTTAGTTTGGACAGAGGTTTATCTATTTTGTTGATTTTCTCAAAGAACCAACTCTTTGTTTCATTGATTCTTCTCAGTGTTTCTCTGGTTTCTACTTGATTGATTTCAGCCCTCAATTTGATTATTTCCTGGCGTCTGCTCCTCCTGGGGGGAGTTTGCTTCTTTTTGTTCTAGAACATTCAGCTGTGCTATTAATTCTCTAGTATGACTGTTCTCCAGGAAATCCAGAGAATCATCAGGGCATACTTTGAAAATCTGTACTCCACAAAATTTGAAAATTTAAAGGAAATGGACAATTTCCTGGATAGATATCACTTGCCAAAACTAAATCAAGAACAGATAAACAATCTAAACAGACCTATAACCCCTAATGAAATAGAAGCAGTCATCAAAAGTCTCCCAAATAAAAAAAAGCCCAGGCCCAGATGGCTTCAGTGCAGAATTCTACCAGAAATTCAAAGAAGAATTAATTCCAATACTCCTCACAGTATGCCACACAATAGAAGCAGGAGGCTCACTGCCAAACTCTTTCTACGAGGCTACAATTACCTTGATACCCAAGCCACACAAAGACACAACTAAGAAAGAGAACTATAGACCAATTTCCCTCATGAACATTGATGCAAAAATACTCAATAAAATACTCGCAAACCGGATTCAAGAACACATCAGAAAAATCATCCACCATGATCAAGTAGGCTTCATCCCAGGAATGCAGGGATGGTTCAACATTAGAAAATCTATCAATGTAATCCACCATATTAACAATCTGCGAAAGAAAAACCACATGATCATCTCACTAGATGCTGAAAAAGCCTTTGACAAAATCCAGCACCCCTTCATGATAAAGGTCCTAGAGAGATCAGGGATAACAGGAATGTACCTGAATATAATAAAAAGCAATATACAGTAAACCAACAGCTAACATCAAACTAAATGGAGAGAAACTCAAAGCAATTCCTCTAAAATCAGGAACAAGACAAGGCTGTCCACTCTCTCCATATCTCTTCAATATTGTACTTGAAGTTCTAGCTACAGCAATAAGACAACAATAGGAGATAAAGGGGATACAAATAGAAAAAGAAGAAGTCAAACTTTCACTATTTGCAGATGATATGATAGTTTACATAAGTGACCCAAAAAACTCCGCAAGGTTACTCCTAGAGCTGATAAACACCTTCGGCAATGTGGCAGGATACAAGGTAAACTCAAAAAAATCAGTGGCCCTATTATATACAGATAATGAAGTGACTGAGAAAGAAATCAGAGAAACATCACCTTTTACAATAGCCAAAAACAGCATCAAATATCTGGGGATAATGTTAACCAAGGAAGTGAAAGACCTGTATATCAAGAACTTTGTGTCTTTAAAGAAAGAAATCAAAGAAGATACCAGAAAATGGAAAGATCTCCCATGCTCTTGGATTGGTAGGATCAACATAATAAAAATGGCAATCTTGCCAAAAGCAGTCTACAGATTCAATGCAATCCCTATCAAAATTCCATCACAAGTCTTCAAGGACCTGGAAGGAACATTAATCAACTTTATATGGAAAAACAAAAGGCCCAGGATAGCTAAAACATCCCTATATAATAAAGGAACTTCAGGAGGCATCACCATACCTGACTTCAAGCTCTATTATAGAGCTATAGTCCTGAAAACAGCTTGGTATTGGCACAAAAATAGGCAGGTAGACCAATGGAACTGAATCGAAAGCTCTAATTTTAACCCACACACCTATGAACACTTGATTTTTGACAAAGAAGCTAAAACTGTATAATGGAAAAAAAGAAAGCATCTTCAACAAATGGTGCTGGCATAACTGGGTACTGGTATGCAGAAAACTGCAGATAGATCCATGTTTATCGCCTTGTACAAAACTTAAGTCCAAATGGATCAAAGATCTCAACATAAATCCAGCCACACTGAAACTTTTAGAAGAGAAAGTGGGAGATACTCTTCAACGAGTTGGTACAGGAGACCACTTCCTAAACATAACACCAGTGGCATAGGCACTGAGATCGACAATTAACAAATGGGACCTTCTGAAACTAAAAAGCTTCTGTAAGGCAAAGGGCACAGTCAAAAAGACAAAAAGGCAGGCCACAGAATGGGAAAAGATATTCACTAACCCTACATCTGACAGAGGGCTAATCTCCAAAATTTACAAAGAACTCAAGAAACAAGTCTCCAAAACACCAAAGGATCCACTTGAAAGGTGGGGTACAGAGCTAAATAGAGAATTCTCAGTAGAGGAGGCTAAAATGGCCAAGAGACACTTAAGAAAGTGCTCAACATCCTTAGCCATCAGGGAAATGCAAATCAAAACAACTCTGAGATACCATCTTACTCCTGTCAGAATGGCTAGAATCAAAAACACCGAAGACAATTTATGCTGGAGAGGATGTGGAGAGAGAGGAACACTCCTCCACTGCTGGTGGGAGTACCAACTCATATAGCCTCTTTGGAAATCAGTATGGAGATTTCTCAGGAAAATGGGAATTAATCTACCACTAGACCCAGCAATTCCACTCTTAGGCATATAACCAAATGAGGCAAGTTCATACAACAAGGGCATCTGTTCCACTATGTTCATAGCAGCATTATTTGTAATAGCCAGAACCTGGAAGCAACCTAGATGCCCCTCAACCGAAGAGTGGATAGAGAAAATGTGGTACATTTACACAATGGAGTATTACTCAGCAGAAAAAACAATGGAATCTTGAAATTCGCAGGGAAATGGATAGCACTGGAAGAAACCATCCTGAGTGAGGTAACCCAGTCGCAAAAAGACAAACATGGTATGTACTCACTCATATATGGATTTTAGACATGGATCAGGATAGTGCCAGTCTGCACTTCCACTGATAGAGAGTCTGGGAAACAGGAAAGAACCTAAAAGATATGCATATATGCATAGTACCCAAGAGAAGAGGATGGAGACAAGATCCCCTGAATGGATGGGGAACATGGCGAGGGGTGGGGGGAGTGGGACCTGGGAAGAAGAGAGGGGGTGAAGAGGAAGAGAGTTGGTCATGGGGGAACAGGAAGTTGAGGGGGTGGAGGTAGAATAGGGAGAAGAGGGAATCATAGGATCGCATACAGATCAGGCACCAGAGCGACCTCGAGTGATCTAAAGGGATAACACCAATTGGCAAGCTAAGCAATAGTGGAGAGACCACCTCGAATGCCCATTCCTGATAATGAACTTGATGTCTATAACCATCCGGGAGCCTTCATCCTGTGACTGATGGAAGCAGAGGCAAACACACAATTAATCACTGAACTGAACCCAAGGAACCCAGTGACAGAGAGAGAGGAGTGATGAGCAAATTTGCAAAGAATGGGCTGGCAAAACCAGCAGAGACAGCTGATCTGAACAGGGGAGAGCTCTTAGACCCCAGACTGACAGTGGGGAGGCCAGCATGGGACTGATCTGGACCCCCCAAATGTGAGTGTCAGCGAGAAGGCCTGGGCAACCTATGGGGCCCTGAGCTGTGGATCAGTGTCTATCCCTGGTATACAAACTGTCTTCGTGTGCCTATAGCACAAAGAGGGATGCTCTCTTAGCCTGGACTCTTAGGGGAGTGCCTGGACCCTACCCAGAGTAAAATGACAGACTCTAGATATCCCCTATGTGGAAGGATTTGGCAATAGGGTGGGAGGGTCGGGGGGGGAGGGGAGTGCGGGAGGAGTGGAGGGGGAGGGCACTGGGATTGACATGTAAAACAAGCTATTTAAAATTAAAATAAAAAATGATAAAAAAACTCATGATCATCTCATTAGTTGTCAAAAAAGCCTTTAACAAAATTGAACACTCCTTTTTAATAAATGTCTTGGAAAGACCCTGGATACAAGGAACATATCTAAGCATAATAAAAGGAAAATACAGCAAGCTAACAACCAATATCAAATTAAACACAGAAAGACACAAAGCAGTTCCAATAATATCAGAAGCAAGACAAGGCTGTCTACTCTCTTCATATCTATTCAATGCAGAACTTGAAGTTTTAGCTAGAGCAGTAAGACAATAAAGGGAGGCCAAGGGAATACAAATTGGAAGGGAAGAATTTAAGCTATCACTACTTGCAGATGATATGATAGTATACATAAATGGCCTCAAAAACTCTAGCTGAGAACTCCTATAGCAGTTAAACTCCTTCAGCAATGTGGCAGGATACATTGTTAACTCAAAAAAATAAGTAGCCCTCTCATATTCAAATGATAAACTGAGAAAGAAATCAGAGAAATACCAATCTTTACAATAGCCACAAATATAAAATAAATCTTGCGGTAATGCTAACCAAATAAGTTCAAAACCTGGATGATAAGAACTTTAAGTCATCAGAAAATTCAATGCTGTCCCATGATTTTGGATAGGTAGGAACAACATAATAAAATGGCAATCTGATTAAAAGCAATCTACAGATTCAGTGCATTCATCAGTTAAATCACTACAAAATTGTTCACAGGTCTTGTAAAAACAATGCTCAACTTCATATAGAAAAAAAACCTCCACGGAATAGGTAAAAAATGATCCTGTACAATAAAGGAACTTCTGGAGGCATCATAATACCTGACTTCAAACTCTACTATAGTGCAATAGTAATAAAACATCTTGCTATTGGCATAAAAACTGACAGGTGTGACAGGTGAGTCAATGGAATTGAATTGAAGAACCTGACATTAATCCACACACATATGAACAACTGAGTTTTCACAATGAAGTCAAAATGGTACAATAGAAAAAAGAAAGCATCTTTTTTATTTTAAATGCATACATTCCTCATAATAAACTATATTTTGAAATATTGTGATGTTCTTTGAATCTAAGGTAAACATCTTTTTAAAAAGATGATGGCATAACTGGATGTCAACATGCAGAAATTACAAATATATCTCTATCACCATGCACAAAACTCAATTCCAAGTAGATAAAGGGTCAAAACATAAATCCAGCTACATTGAATCTGATAGAAGAGGAAGTGGGAACTAACTTTGAAGCCACTGGCACAGGAGAGTACTTCTAAATATACTGCCAGTAGCACAGACACTGAGAGCAACAATCAATAAATGCCCCCCCGAAAATGAAAACCTTCTGTGAGACAAAAGGCAATGCGATAATGAGCCTAAAATGTCAGCCTACAGAATGGGAAAATTCTTCAACAACTCTACATTATGAGAGAGGTCTGATCTCCAAAATACATAAAGAACTCAAGAAACTGGACACGAAAATACAAAATAATTCAATTGAAAAATAGAGTACAGATCTTATCAGAGAATTCTCAGCAGAAGATCTCAAAAAGACATTTAAGGAATTGTTCAACATCCTTAATTATCAGAGAAATGCAATTAGAAATGGCTCTGAGATACAATCTGATACCTGCAGAATGGCTAAGGTAAAAAATACTGAGGACTAATTCTGTTGGAGAGGATATGGACTCAGTGGAACACTCCTCCACTCTAGTGGCAATGAAAACTTGTATAGTCACGTTGGAAATCAGTGTGGCAGCACTCAGAAAATTGTGGCAGACTTTGTTGATCCCTCATGGATTTTAATTTTGAGATAGCTAACAAACATTGTCTGAACATTTTAGATGACTGATTCTTTTCACAATTACTTGGGGAAATAAAAGTACTTAATTATTGCTGAAAAGAATTAAGCAGCTTATTCCCAACTTCAATAGGTTTACTTTGTTTCATGGATGGTTTTGCAACAATTTGCCCACCTACTTTATGTGAACAAATATCACTAATTATTGATTGCTCTCTCAGGTCTGTAATATTTGAGCTCTTGAAATATAAATATATGTAAGTTGTAGAGACACTATTGTGATATTTACTGGCAATTAGAAAAATGAGGCAAGATCTTCTGAACAGATGGGAACATGGCAAGGGGTGGGGGGAGTAGGAGCTGGTAAGAAGAGAGGGGGAGAAGAAGAAGGGAGAGTAGGTCATGGGGGAACAGGAAGGTTGAGTGGGGGGTAGTATAGGGGGAAGAGGGAATCATAGGTTAGAAGACAGATCTGGCACCAGTGAGACCTCTAGTGATCTAAAGGGATGATACCACCTGGCAAGCTAAGCAATAGTGGAGGGACCACCTCGAATGCCCATTCCTGATAATGAACTTGATGTCTATAACCATCCGGGAGCCTTCATCCTGTGACTGATGGAAGCAGAGGCAAACACACAATTAATCACTGAACTGAACCCAAGGAACCCAGTGACAGAGAGAGAGGAGTGATGAGCAAATTTGCAAAGAATGGGCTGGCAAAACCAGCAGAGACAGCTGATCTGAACAGGGGAGAGCTCTTGGACCCCAGACCAACAGCGGGGAGGCCAGCATAGGACTGATCCCGACTCCCCGAATGTGAGTGTCTGTGAGGAGGCCTGGGCACCATATGAGGCCCTGGGCAGTGGATCAGTGTTTATCCCTGGCAAACAGACTTCATGTGTCCATGACACAAAGAGGGAGGCTCTCTCAGCCTGGTCTCTTAGGGGAGTGCCTGGACCCTGCCCTGAGTGAAATGACAGACTCTAGATATCCCCTATGTGGAAGGAAGTGGCAATAGGGTGGGAGGCTGGGGGGGGGGGAAGGTCGGGAGGTGTGGGAGGAGGGGAGGGAGAGGGCACTGGGATTGACATGTAAAACAAGCCATTTAAAATTAAAATAATAATAAAAAAGAAAAAAGAAAAATTCCTATGCAGAATTATGAGGGTAATTCCCAAGAATCCCTAAGACTCATAGCAATAGTGGAGAGGATACCCAGTGAGGCCTGCCCCTGTGTATACGCCAACTATCATCATAGAGCCGACATCTAGTAATTGATGGATTCAGATGCAGAGATCCACAACCAAGTACCAGGACAAGCTCCAGGAATCCAGTCAGAGAGAGGGAGGAAGGAATATGTGAGCAAGGGAGGTCAAGATCATGATGGATGAATCTACAGAGACAGTTGAACCATGCTCATGGAAACTCATGAACTGTAGACTAAAAGGTGTGGTGAGTCCATGGGACCAACCTTGGCCCTCCATATGTGGGAGACAGTAGTGAAGTTTGGCCTGTCTAAGGTCCCTCGCAGTAGAAACAGGATCTAACCCTGGTACATGAACTAGCTTGTTGAAGACTATTCCCTACGGTGGGGTGCCCTGCTCAAATTTAATGCATGGGAGAGGGGCTTGGTCCTTCCTTTAATTAACATACACTAATCTTCATTAAAAAGCTTAATTTTCTCTTTTGAAATTAGCAAAACCAAAAGTCAATAATTTGTCATTTATGATGTAATCATTTTGTTCTCATCATTATTTTATTCATGAATAGTTTTATTTGATAAAAAAGCAAAACAATGCTTTGCCAATGTGGTGATTTTTTATTTCTTTTTAAAATTATTCTTTCATATATTACAACCTGACCAAAATTTCTCCTCCCTCCTTCACCCCAGATTATATCCCTCCATCTCCAGTTTTCCCCAGATCTATGCCTCCTCCATTTGCCCACAGAAAAGGTCATACCTCATAATATGCTACAATAAGTGCAGGTTCATACCATCATTTTAAAGGTAGGTAAGGCAACACAGTAGGAGGAAAGGGTTCCATAAGTAGGCAAAAGAGTAAGTGTTCTCTGCTCTTCAAACTGTTAGAAATTCCCCAAGGACCACAAAGCTACTCAGCCATACATATATGCAGAGGACTGAGGTTAGACCTCTACTGCACTGTCTTAACCCAACCACAGAAGGCTGAGCTGTGTCCGAAGAACTGTAAGTGCACCACTCACCTGTTCTCCAGTCTCCAGGATCCTGGAGACAATCAGATGCAGCAGTGAGGAGTCTAGTCAAGCAGGAACTTGCTCCATAGTAAGACTCTTTTAAAGCAAAAAACTGCAGAGCAGGAAATAAGTCAGCCAATGGTTTTAAAGGTCCCATAAGACTGGCCTATTGAAAACATGTGAGCAGCCTGGATATGGGGGTTCAATACATGTGGCAGGTGGCACCCCTGCAACTCTCTGCATTCAGACCATTCCTGAGAAGAGGAAGTCAGTCTCCCATGACCCAAGATCCTTAGGCCAGCCACAGAGATTGAAGAAGAGTATGGGCCACCAGGTCTTGGGGACTGCTGTTGAGGACACCTCCATTGGTGGCATTGATCACCATCCATGTCACCTTTTCGGGATTATTAGGGCTCTGCTGAGTGGTCACTGGAGCAATCAGCAGCAGCAGCAGGAGTGTTAGAGCAGTCAGGAAGTGGGGCATCATCTGTAACTTTTAAAGAACTTAAGAACTTCTCAAGGGTCCGGCACTCTTGGGCATGGTTATTGTTTTATTGACCCTCTTATTATGGAAGATGAGCCTTGACCATCATTGTTGTTTCCTCTTCTTGTTGGCTAACCTGTTCTTTGTCATCTACCTACATTTTGGCAAGAATTTTAGATTTCTGGCTGGAAACCAGATGGGTGTTTCCTTCCCTATGAGGAAGACACATACAAACTGTCTGACCTTTGTAATTAAGGTGTCTGTGCCCCTACATTGAGATGTTAGAAGGTCTTTCCATTTGACCTTAACTTGGAGTTTGGGGTCTAGGCAGCCCCAATATTTTTGGAACTTAGATTCAGTTGCTCCCTTAGAAAAATTCAAAATATTAATAGTAAATAAAGCTATTCCTAGTTGTAAATGGGGGCTGATTCTCCCTTTTTGTTTCAAAAGTTTTTCTTTAAGACATTGATTGTTTCTTTCTATAGTTGTTTATCCCTGAGGGTTGTAAGTGATTCCTGTATTATGTTTGATGTGCTGTCTATTGAAAACTTCTACCATGAAATTACTAGGAAAGCAAGGGCATTATCAGTCTTAACCTGTGTGGGTAATTCTAGGGTTGTGAAACACTGGAGGAAGTGGGCTTGAGCATGTTTGGTCTTTCCCCCCTATATGTGCAGTGGCCCAACAGGTCCCTGAATAAGTGTCTATGGAGAACATATTTCTGTTTGCCAAAAGCTGGAAAATGAGTAACACTGGCTTGCCAGAGTGTATTGGGTCGTAGGCCTCTAGGGTTAATTCCTGGTGCCTATAGAGGAGGAACTCTTAGATATGGTTATATGTTTTGCAGATGTGAAGTATCCTTTATAGTGATCATTGGGAATCTATTATGTAGTACCCTCCAATTGACATGGGTCATATCATGCAATTGGGTGACTTCCTGTAGGGTTAGTGCCTCTGAGGCTGTCACCAGTCTATCTGCCCATTCATTACCCTTAGTCAGGAAGCCTGGGAGGCTGGAGTGCCCCTGAAGATGGTGAAGGTAAATTGGTGACTCTCAACCCTCTAAAAGGCCCTTATGAGCCAACATGAGGGGGGATATAGGGTTATTATCTAACGGGATGTGTACTTGTGGGATATAGGGAAGTAAGTTAACCACCTAGAGACTGTCTGAAAAAGAATTGCAGGGCTCAGAGATGTCCTGCAATACCAGTGTCACAGCCAGCATTTGCTTATATTGGGTAGAACCTTGGCAGGGTTGAAATCTTTGGTGGCTTGGTGTCACTTGGTGTCTGCTAAAGGCAACGTACGTAGAATTTTTGAAGTTACCTATATGTACTGTTATATCATCTTTATATAGCTATATGTTGCTTTCTTCCTTTCCAATTTTTATTCACTTGATCTTTAGCTTTCTAATTGGTCTAGCTAGAACTTCAAGTACTATTTTACATAGCTATGGAGAGAGTGAACAGCCTTGTCTTGTTCCTGATTTTAGCAGAACTGCTTTGTGTTTCTTGACATTTGGTTTCATGTTAGCTATATGCTTGCTGCAAATTGCCTCTAGTATGGTAGGTACTTCACTTGCATCCCTAATCTCTTCAAGACTTCTGTCATGAAGAGCTGTTGGATTTGGTCAAAGGCTTTTTAAGCATCTAATGAGATTACAATGTGGTTTGTCTTCTCTCAGTTTGTCTATGTAGTGGATAACATGTCAGATTTTCAAATACTGAATGATCCTGGCATCAATGTGATGAAGCCTACTTGATTATGTTGGATGATCTTTTTGATGTGTTCGGAATTGTTTTGTGGGAATTATAACAAGTATTTTGCATCAATATTCATGAGGAAAATGGGTTTGTAATTCTCTTTATTTGTTGATTGTTTCGTTTGTAGTTCGTATATCAGGATGGCTATGGCCTCATAAGAGAATTTGGTTGTAAGAGGAGGATTACCATACATGGGATAGGGATGTAGTATGTTATTTTATTAGGGAGAAATGACTTACATGAGAAACTGATAAATTAAGCTCAGTGCTCCAACGGTCTCCACTGCTCTCTGAGATCCAAAAACCCCAAAAAAAGAGAGATGCCTCTCCCCAGGTATTTATCCCACACATCACATATGCACCTGGTGACCACACACATGGGCGTGGTCAGTGCCGTAGGTGCCCAGTAAGATCTCTCCCCACAATTCTCCTTTTAGTCTAAAGAAAAGATTCAGACTTTATACAAAACTATATACAAAGATAGCAAAATTCAAGTTCGAGGCCGGGATGGACTGAGAGCCTCCAAAACAATACAGAGAAACCCTCTCTCGTAAAACCAAAAAAAAAAAAAAAAAAAAAACCAAGATGGCAAAATCCAAGTATTCACTAGGAAAAGGAGAAGTACAAACATACCTCCTCAACATCTAAAACCAGAAAACAAGAGCAAATGGCATATATTACATATCCAGTTTTAGAGTAAAGGCATCACAGAGATTATTATAGGGCTGTACTAATCTGGAAAGTTTAAGTCTAGTACCTAATATTTGTATCTAGGGAGAGAGAACAATAATTGTAACAGTCTAATAATCAGCCTCATCAAAGACCTTAGAAGGAAGACAATAATACTAGGGAAGGCAGGAAGCACAGGTGAGCAACTTCCCAAGGTGCAGCGAAGACAGAGACAGCAGACTGCCTGGACAGTCACCCAAAGTCTCAAAGCAGTGTAGGGGCAACCAGCTTTAGCTAAGGTCTAGAGTATCAGACTGACCAACACAGAAGCAGGGAGGTAGAAAGGCTGTCTTACCCTAACTTGGCAAGGTTCAGCAGTCTTCTAAACTGTATCCTGCAAGCAGAGTAGGACAGCATGTCCAAAGTCAGCAACAGAAGTGGGGGCAGTACTTTGCCTGAGAGGTCATTAGCTGAGGAGAGAACAGACTCCAGAAGGAGTGTCATCAGTGCCCAACATTTTCTCAGGAAGTTTGGTGCTGTCAGGAACAATTAAGCCTCATGTCAACAGAGTACTAATATTAAACATTTAAATGCCATTTTCTGTAGGTCTATGAAGTGTTTGAAGATCAAAATGTATGTCTGGCCAGGCATTGGTGGTGCACACCTTTAATCCCAGCACTCAGGAGGCAGAGGCAGGAGGATCTCTGTGAGTTCCAGGCCAGCCTGGTCTACAGAGCAAGGGCCAGGATAGGCTCCGAAGCTACACAGAGAAACCCTGTCTTGAAAAAACAAACAAAAATCTATGTGTGACTAATCTAGAAATCAGAATATGAGTAAAAATATCTGTAATTCTCAGGAACCTAGTCGTACAACGGCTTAAGCTTTCTAAAATAATTTAACAAGCACCAAGATTACAGCAATATAACTATATATACATATATATGTGAATCTCTAAAACAGATGAAGAGTTGAACTTTATAGTGCAACATGATAAAAACATACAATTGTGTCAATATACAAAATTTCTTAAACACATGTAAAAGCATATATACATAAATTATGAAAAGGATATTTGTATACCAAACATCATATATGGAAAGAAGACCTTACACATTATGACAATATGCAATATACAAATTATCCAAGAAAGGAATACAACTTGATTGTACATAAGTTACAACATACAAGAATCTATAACGATGTAATTTGTATATAGCTAATAATTACTGATGTAAATCACAAGAAAATATATTAATCTATCTGTATCACATCCTTACCATATCTTTCCAATCCATGCCCTAAACTTATCTAAAAGAGATACCCAAGTCTGCACACCTCCTTCCCTACCCAACCTAAACAGCTGAAAACCACCCCTAAACAGGTGTAAATTATCACTTAACGTCAACAGTAGGCAAAGGGGGCATTATATTCTAAGAATTACTTCCTGATGAAATGGGATGACGATAATCTCATGGGATTCTGTAGGAAGAACATTTTTAGAGTCTCAAGAAGATGCTGGTGCTGGCTGCAACACCAGCGGCGGGACTGCAGCAAATAGGAAAGAAACCCCCTAGTAACTCGGGAGGGAGTATGGGCATGTCTTCAGGGGCATGGGGGTGGGCCAGGCAGGGGCTGAAACCAGCAGTTACTGTGAGCTCTTGCCTTTACCCCCCCCAAGTCCCATGAATATCTCACTCCTGACACCACATATAAGGGGAGATTACCAGTATAGGAATGCTGTGTGTTATTTTACTAGGGAGAAATCACTTACATGAGAAACTGGTAACTCAAAGTCAGCACTCTGAACATCTCTGCTGCTCTCCAAGATCCAACCAGAAACCCAAAAGAGATAGAGCTGCCTCTCCCCAGGTCTTTATCCCACATCCCACGTATGCACATGTAACCACGCTCAAACAGGCATGGTCAGCTCCGCAGGTGCCTAGTAAGTTCTCTCCCTACATTTGGTAATGTTTCTAAAGTTTCTAATTTATAGAACAATTTGTGGAATATTAGTATTAGGTATTCTTTGAAAGACTTGTGGAAGTCTGTGCTAAAACCCACCTAAATTTCTTTTTGGGGTTTGGGAGACTTTTGATGCCTTAGGGGTTAGATATGTATTTAAATTGTTTCCCAGATATTAATTAACTTCAGTAAGTGGTATCTACTGGAAAATTGTCCATTTTTTTAAAATTTCCAATTTTTTTGAGTATTGTTTTTTGCAGTATCACCTAATGATTCTTTGGATTCCCTTTGTCTCTGTTGTTGCATTTCCCTTTCTTTTTTTCCTGATTATTTTAATTTGTTAATCTCTGTCTTTAGGTCAGTTTGGATAGGGGTTTATCTATTATGTTGATTTTCTCAAAGAACCAACTCTTTGATTCTTTGTATTGTTCTTTTTCTTTCTATTTTATTGATTTTAGCTCCCATTTTGATTATTTCCTGCCTTCTACTTCTCTTGTGTATGTTAACTTCTTTTTGTTCCACATAGTCCTGTTAAGTTCAAGTGTCCTGTTAAGCTGTACGTATGAGACCTCTGTAATTTCTTTATGAAGGCACTTAGTGCTGTGAACTTTCCTCTTAACACCACTTTCATTACATCCAATACGTTTGGGTATATGTGTGTTCAGCTACCCTGAATTCTAGATAGTTTTTAATAGAATCAGTCCTGCTTTGACTCTGAGGTGTGCTTCACTTATGTAGGAGAAGGACTTACTCTGTTTTGATATCTAATCTGCTAGCTCATATCTTTTAAGTGTGGAATTGAGTCCATTAGAATTGAGAGAGAT
Organism: Mesocricetus auratus; assembly: GCF_017639785.1. Taxonomy (NCBI): domain Eukaryota; kingdom Metazoa; phylum Chordata; class Mammalia; order Rodentia; family Cricetidae; genus Mesocricetus; species Mesocricetus auratus. Next base: position 32,474,103 of record NW_024429198.1, read on the forward strand.
ATTAATGAACAATGATGGTTAGTTATTATTTAGTTTTTGTGGTGGTAGTGGTTGTGAGTGAGTGTGTGTGTGTGTGTGTGTGTGTGTGTATGGGTGTATTTCCTTGCCTTGGGTTTTGCTGGTGTGATTTTATTTATTGTCTATCTTTTTGTGGATGTAGTTAACTTCCTTTGGTTGGAGTTTTTCTTCTAGTACCTTCTGTAGAGATGGACTTGTGATTGATTATATATTGTATGAATTAATTTTTTCAGGAAATATCTTGTGTTCCCCATCGATGGTGATTGAAAGTTTTGCTGGGTATGGTAGTGTGAACTAGCATTTGTGTTATCTTAGGGCTTTAAGATATCTGTCCATTCTCTTCTGGCTTTTAGAATCTCCATTTAGATGTCAGATGTAATTCTAATAGTTCTACATTTATATATTAAGTAGCCCTTTTTCCTTGTAACTTCTAATCTACTTTTTATTCTGTATGCTTTATGTTTTGATAATAATGTGACACAGTGACTTTCTTTGATGATTTGGTGTTTGGCATTTTGTAAGCTTCTTGAATCTTTAATAGGCATGTCTTTCTTTAGGTTAGGGAAATTTTCTCATATGATTTTGTTAAATATATTTCCTGAGTTTTTGAACTGTAATTCTTCACCTTCTATTCCTATTATTCTTATATTTAGTTTTTACTTAGTGCCCTAGATTTCCTTAGTGTTTTGTGTTAGGTTGATTTAGATTTAATATTTTGTTTGCTGATAAATTTATTTCTTTTATCATATCTTTAATACCTGAGAGTTTCTCTTTCATTATTTATATTCTGTTGTTGATGCTTATATCTGTAGTTCTTCTTCACTTAGCCAGGTTTTCTATTTCCAGATTTCCATCTCTTTTTTTTTGCTTCTGCTTCAATTTTCGGTTCTTGAGTATTTTCATTCACCTGTTTTTTTAGATTTCTTTAAAATATTTTTCCCTCCAAAACAATACAGAGAAACCCTGTCTCGAAAAACCAAAAAAAATTTTTTTTCATTTCCTCTTTGAGGATGCCATTATCTTCATGAAGTTGTTTTAATGTTTGTTTTTCTGTTTCTTAAATGCATTAGAATATTCAGGTCCTGATGTAAGATAGTTGAGCTCAATTGTTGTTGATTGTATTCTTTCTCTGGCATCTGGGTTTTGGATCATTATAGGTATAGGCGTTGAGTTCTGAGTTTGTCTTTGTTGGATGGATGTTTTATTCCTTAACTTTAATTTCATTTTTGGTGTTTTGTCTTCTTGTCCTGGATTTCTGAGAGCTGGCTTGACCTCTGATCTAGTAGCGATTCTCTCTCACAAAGGTGTCTGGCATCCTGGCAGCAAGCTTGGCCTTTCTTTTACCAGGGGGTCTCTGTACTTCTGACTGGAGTGACCTACACCTGTTCTTCTGAATGATGTGTAATGTGCCAGATCAGTGAAAACTAACTGCATTTGGAGGTAGAGCCTGTTACTGTGGTGGGCAATAAATTGGGAGGCGTAGGTGGTTGAATGGATCATTGGGGACAAAATCTAGGGAATGAGGCCATTCAGATGGCAGGCAATTCACCTAACTGCTCTTCTGATTAGTCAAGTGATGAGTTTTTATTTCATACCTTTAAGGATTAACTTTTTTCTTATTTGTTTGTTCATTCGTTTCAAAACAATATTTTCTTATTTTACATACAAATTCCAGTTCCCATTCTCTCCCCTCCTCCAGCTTTCCCTATTGTCCCTCAACCCTACTCCCCATCCAATCCTCAGAGAGGGTAAGTCTTTCCATGGGGAGTCAACAAAATCTGCCACATTACTTTGAAGCTAGACCAAAACCCTCTCCACTATGTCTAGGCTGAGCAAAGTATTCCTCCAAAGAGAATGGGCTCCACAAAGTCATTTCAAGTGCTAGGATAAATCCTGGTTTCACTGTCATTGGCTCCACAGACTACCCATGCCACACAACTGTTACCAACATTCATAGGTTCTAACTTGGTCCTTTGCAGGTTCCCCCAATGTCTTTCCAGAGTCATTAAGCTCCCACTAACCCACTCAGCTACTTCTTTGGGTATATCCATCATGTTCTTGACCCCTTTTCTCATATTAACACTCCTCCGTTTCTTAAACTGGACTCTGGGAGCTAGGCTTGGTGCTTAGCTGTGGATCTCTGAATCTGCTTCCATCCATTGCTGGATGATGTTTTATGATGATAAGTACAACCACTTTGGAAATAAGTAAGGAGCTTTCTCAGAAAATTGGGAATCCATCTACATCAAGAACCAACATTACCTGTCTTGGGAATATACTCTAAGCATGCATATTCATACCACAAAGACATTTTTTCAACTAGTAATAGCCAGGACCTGGAAAAAAATCTACTTGCTCCTCAACCTAAGAATTGATAAAGAAAATGTGGTAAACTTACACAGTGGAGTACTTCTCAGCAGTAAAAAATGACAACATCTTGAAATTTGCAGGCCAATGGATAGAACTAGAAAGAAAATATCCCAAGTGAGGTAACCCAGACCCAGAAAGGTGAACATGGTATGTACTCACTCATAAATGGATAGTAGACATAAATCAAAGTATAATGAGTCTACATTCTATAGATCCAAGGGAATCTAGGTGACAAGGAGAACATTAAGAAAGACATGGAAAGGGAAATAGACAAGATCTGAGAAAATTGGGAGCATGTTGAGGGGGAGAAGGCAAGGCAAAAGCAGAAGAGGAGGGGAGAATGGGATGGAGGAAGAGAAGACGAGCGAAAGGGATGGTTGAGACAGGGGTAGGGCAGAGAATGAGAGCAAGGAAAGGGATATCTTCATTGAGGGAACCAACATGGAGATAGCAAGAAATCTGGCAGTAGGGAAATTCCCAGGAATCCACAAGGATGATACCACATAAAACTCCAATCAATAGTGGAGAGGGTGCCTGAACGGGCCTTCACCTGTAATCAGATTAAGGATTAACTCTTAATAAAAGCTACAAAAGTACAGATTTTATATTTTCTGTTATAAATTTTTTATTTTAATTCAAAATAAATGAAAATAAAAGAGAGAAAGAATTCATGTAGAAGCAGAACCATATTTGCATTTGGGAAATGAGATGACAGGTAAATGAATTGGAAATTTATGGACATACAGGCACAAAATCACAAACCTCTCTTTTACATTCAGAGGATAGGGCAGATGGTGAGAGATGGCTGATGTAAATGATCCAGTTTATAGATACAGCTTCCTACCCTTCAACTGTCTTCCAGAATATGTATAATGCATAGATAGTTTCCTTAAAACTCAAAAGTTTTCATTTTCTGATTGCAAGTTTAAAAAAATGTCCAGATATGATTCATGTGCCACCAAGGCAAGGTCTCTGAATTGGTAGTTTTATAGCTGAATTCTAGCTACACTATGGAGAAGTAGTGGCATACATTAACAATACAACTATCATTATAAACATGTCAGTTCTTTTTTATAACATGCAAATTAAGACAGCTTCAGCTTCCTCATCATGTAGCTCTCAGACATCACATGGTCTCTGAAGTGCTGGCTATAGAGGCTTTGCAAGTTAGGTCTTGAATCACCAATCTATGACTTGGTGGTGCAGCAAAGGCCTCAGATGGAGCATGCTTTTGATTGGCAGTGAGATACTGTTAGGCTACACAAGAATGTGCAACATGAAAATGAGAGTATAAAAATGCTAAAATTCTTTTCAAAATGTCACTAAAAGGATTTTACAAACATGAATTTGGTAGCATTGATTTTGGCAAATGAGTTATTAACCTTTGATTCAAACTGTACAATGTTCCATTAATTGAAATATTTGAGGTTTCTTTTTCTGTCAAATATTTTTCTTCAAGTTTTACACAGCAATTGAAGCAGTCACAGGAGAAAAAAGGTGTTTAGTCTAAAGAAACACTTACCACTCTTGAATCTCTTATCTTTCAGGAAAGAACGGTGATGATCAGAAGGCAGACAGTAGGAGGATTTGGTTTAAGTATAAAGGTAGTCCCCTTTCCAGTCTATCTTTGCAAAGGCTAAACTTTAAAGGCTAACACTTTGTGTACATTAAAATGTTGATGATTCATAATAATATAAAAATGTCTCTGTGATGTTTGGAGCACGTTAAAATCTGGGATGTTCTTATAGAACCTATCATTATCTTGTGATGTAGACATTACAGGAAAAAACTGGGGAACTTACCTAATGTTAAGTAGAACTTGGCAGCTTTCTTTATGAATCTTCCAATGAATGTGAACTATGTTCATGGCAAGAAGCTTTCCTTTCTCTTCCAGCAGCATGGAAAATTGTTGATTAGAATGAGGACAATTCTCTATGGAAGAGAACTATGGAAGGGAACAAGTGAGACATGGGTATATATATAGTGTATATGTACATATATATGATTTTGCTTGATTTTCACTTTGTTAAAGGAATTGCTAAATTTCATTTATCAAATCCAAGTTTTGGATATGATACTTAAGTTTATTAATCTATCCAGAGCTATCTGTTTTGACTGATAAAAACGATCACTCTTGCAATTTATCATCATTGTAATGATTGAAAAAAGTGAGAGAATTAGGTTAAATGTGAATAATGAAGACTTAACCCAACACTTTTAATTGTGTTATTAATCTGATTATCTGAATTGTTAAATGAAAGTTGTTAATCACAGTTGTTCAGTTTGCATTTACTTACTTAGTATGTTTCATTTTTAATAAAATTTTAAAGACATTTTGCCCAGTTGCTGTTATCTTTGTCAGAAAATGGGCATTTTGAATTTGTGACTATCACCTATTGTCATTTCTCAAAATGACTTAATAAAATGGCAGTGTGTGTAGTGCTAAGAATCTCAATATTCAAAGTATTTGTGCTAAAATAAACTTTATGTGTATTTTTCATTAATTCAGCCAAGGGACACATACAGAATATATTATGGGATATTGAAATTAGCCCATGGAAACATACAATTTTCTGGGTTTGCTTCAGTTAAATAGAAAATGTTAGCACACACTGGAGACAGTCAGATTTACTAAAGGGAGGTTCCTGTCTTAACTGAGGATAATAGAAATAAAATACTGTGTTAGTCAAATGTGAAGGTATCTTAAGTAGAGTAAATATTAGACAGGTTTTGGCACATACTTGTTCTGATTCAATACTTGATTCCTGAGTTTTAGCTGAAAAAACCTTTTAAAATATATTGGTAGCAGGGTACCAGGCTGTATGTTTGGAAAACCCCAAACACACATTATTAGAAGTAAGAACTAGCTGTCTCTGTCCTAGTAGCTGCTAAGAGATCTGAGTGTCTTACTACAGTGCCTACTACAGTGTTCTCACCATGCAGTGTGCAGATGACCCCTTAGGCCTCACTGTTGTTTTCCCCACAGCGCACTCTCTTTAAATTATCCCTAGAGCCTCCCTTCTATAGTCCTCAGTGAGTGCTATGTGCAGACAGCCCCTTGATCTGTGGTTCCCACTGTGTAATATGGGAACAATTTTTCCATTAAATTTCCCTGCCAGGGTCCCCAGGACATGCTCTTTAGCAGATGTCCCTACTCTAGTCCTCACTATGCAGTGTGTGAATGAATCCTCAGCCCTTGCTCTTGTGGGTTCCACTGTGCATTGAATGTGCAGGTATCCACTCAGCTCACCATTTCGGGGTCCATTTTCTAAATTCAATAGGCAGAAATACCAGCAACACTCTATTGTCAGTCTTTTTCCCAACACTTTACCAATGAACCTTAGATAGGATTGGCATTGTAGGCATATATATATATATATACATATATATATATGTTAAATAGTTGGTCCTGAGTTAGGACCATAACGGTCTATAGCAATGCCTCTTTTTGCACTTGGTGGAGGCTGGGGTATATGGACTAGGGATGGTTGGTAGGAAATATTAGGTTTAAAAATGAGCTGATTAGTGACTTTGAAGATCAACTTAAGTAAGGTTTTCACTTTTACTCTTATTTTCCCCTTTCTCAGCAATAAAAATATATGAAAGCTTAGAATTAAAGTTGAATACTATTTTAAGTGACTTTCTGTCTCATATCTAATTCTACTCATTGGTGGAAATGAATGCCATCAGTGAGCATGTTCTAAAATGTTGTAATTATACTGATATGCAGCTTAGGGAGTTATTTATTCTAAAGACAGAACACCATCAGTGACTCTGGATGGCCCCATTCAACTACCTGTGCTGCACATGTATACTCCTTCTCTACACAACACTTTATATATGTCCTTGGTTTATCACCTACCACATCCAAACTTCTTACACTGTTGGGGTGAAACAGTATTTTCTGGCAATTATTCTAAGAAATTTTTATTTGCTTTTATCAAATTTTTGATTCCTTATTGCACTTTCTTCCTTTCATATTTGAGCCAAGGGCCACTGTTGGACTCTTGAATGATAATTGGTTAGCCTATGCTTTTACACACAGGAGTCTAATACTAATTGGGAAATACAGATAGTTCTCTTCCCATCACAACTATACTCTTCAAGATCCTGTTTATCCATTTGTGTAGGTAGAGGGGATCTCTGGTTATTTAGCACTCAAAATGAATTACTGAAAGAGTGTCTGTTTTCCAGAATAGAATAGTCAGAGTATTGAAATATATAAATATCTGATGTGTGGAATCCTACATAACAAATGTAAGATGCCTTGCATTTCTATAATGGATTTTGAAGAGAATGTCACTACTAACATTATTAATTTTATTTAAGAAATAAAAATTTCATAGTCAGTTGTTACTAATTATTAAATGTCATTACAAAACCTCTAAATATTTACCCAAGCTTCATGGAAATGATACTTCCTTAAAAGAAATTCTACAAATTCATTTCAATTATTCCTAGTATTCATTAGATGCAATCTTTATAGTTTGAAGTTTTTTATTTATTTGTTTTTAATTTTTTGGCTAAAAATTGACTTAAAAATGACATATGACTGTCTTTTTCTAGGGAGGTGCAGAACATAATATTCCAGTTGTCATTTCCAAAATCTCCAAGGAGCAAAGAGGTAATGTGCTTAGCTAACCCTGTAGTGGTCAGTCCTCTGCAATCCCATGCTCGTTGCCTGGTGTGGAAGTGGCTCCCCTGGATTCCAAACCTCATAGAGTGAGAAGTCAAATCTGGCTCTTCAGGTTCCTTCAGTCCTCCAACAGGGCAGAAGGGGAAAATGATTGATTCGCATAGTCCAAATGACCATATAAGAATTGACCATATATGAAATGACACAATTAAGACGTAACTGAACTGTTGGTTAAAGGTAGAAAAGTCAAGACACATTTAATGAACAAATCCACATGCGATTTTTTTTTCAATTTTGTTCACTTCCTGTGAGGCTTCCTCTAAAAGCTATCATAAATAGAGAAATCAAGTGTTTATTGACAGTTATCAAGAAAACAACAAAGTAATTCCCCAAAAGCATAGATCACACAGATTGAAAGTCCAAATCTCAGATATTTTCATGGAGATATTATATTGTAAGTGCATAAAGAAAATTGGTCATCCATTAAGAAAAGTGATCAAATTTTAATGGAAATTAATATATATGTACATAATATGAATACATCACACACATATATATTAGTCATATATGTATATATTAGCATGCCTTGATCACATTCATCCTCATTCTTCCAAATTTTCCTAGATCTAGTTACACTTTGAGAAGTCAACCATGCTAAAGTGGAAAGCCTCACATCCAAAGATATTTGGGCAGCCCAAATTGTCATTTTTGAAAAAGGAAAAAAGTTACAAAGTTGGGAGGAGACTTCCCATGTTTTAAGAACTGTAAGGTTATAAACTGCTAGAACTAAAAAGAAATGTCTGCATATTTCAGCAATTGAAAAAGCTAATCATATTAATATTTCAAGTTTACATTCTGTGTGGCCTCTATAAAATACTAACCATATAAAAGACTTATAGCTTGTTTATAGTTTTATCCTTAATTAAGACAAAAACTTGATTTATTTGACAAATGCCAAGGTGTATCCAATTTTTCTTATTCACAGCGGAGCTGTCAGGACTGCTTTTCATTGGAGATGCAATTCTACAGGTATACATCCCATTATTGTCTTTGTAGATGCAAACAAAAGCCAATTTCCAATACACTACGTGAAACTAAAGACTTTCTTTCATTGCAGATAAATGGAATTAATGTGAGGAAATACAGACATGAAGAAGTGGTGAGTTTACTTTTTTCTAATACTACCATTTCTCAGATTCAAATTAATTATGAAGGTACAAAATTATGTAGCATATTACCAATCTTTAAATGCCTTTCAACCAGTTTTTACTCTTAAAAATACACTTATAGGTACTGTCATGATGAAATGTATTTCAAATTGAAATATATATGTAATTTTTTCAAATGCTTGAAGGTCTATGAGAAAATATTTGATTTCTGTAAATTTTTAAACAGCATTGGGACAATTGGCTGTGTGTGTGTGTGTGTGTGTGTGTGTGTGTGTGTGTGTTTGTAGAGAAGGATGTACAAAGGAGAAGGAAGTGATAAAGGGACAAGGAGAGGATTTACCCAAATTTTCATTATGGCAGTTTCTTGCATGATTTTACATGTGTGGTGGAGCATATACAAACATTCTAATTTAATACAGCTGGGATATAGAAGCTGAGTTTCAGCAACCATTATAAATAGTTAAACAGTAGATGTCTTCTAATCCACACTTTCATAGATAGTTAGACCTTAAGGGTATGAATCCTCTAAATGAACTTTGGGCTTGAATATTTTATTGGGCATTTCACGTTACTCCTGTTTAACTAAACATGTCCATACCTTCCTGACCTTTCTCCTCTCAATGTCTTCTTGTAAAAAGAAGTTGCAATCTCAGAGTTGTTGCTTTTAATTTCCTATCCACCTATATCTCTCAGTCTATTTAACTTTCCTTATGAAGTAAGATTGCTAACAACCATATCACAACTTACTGTAATAGAAACTCCAGGGAATCCAAAGCATTTAGACTGCGAATAAAACTTTGCTTGAATGCACATACCTACTGAATGACAGCTTTTTTGTATATAATTGAAAATATAATAATAAATATCTTTTAAAAGAAAATATAAATCAAATGGGGGTCATATGTGTAATTTTCACTCTCAAGTGTAACTCGGAAGAAGTAAAACATATGAATCCTTGAGATTTTAAGAACTTTATCATGGACCTTAGCTACCCAAGAGGTTTCTGGAACTCCTACCTAACTTTGGGGTTTACTCGTACTTTTACTATTGTTTTCTGGAATTCTAGGCTCGGAAATAATTTTGTATGCCTCATGTATTGAAGACGATTTATACATAATTCTGACCCCAATTTTCACAATCATATATATATGAGAATAAAAAGGAAGCAAAGCCCAAATGGTCTATAAGAAATCCATGTATAGATGGAAAGCCATATAAAGACTGGAATGCTGACAGTTTTAATCAATACTGATTTTTATGGCATTTCTTAGACCATCTCCTAGTTCTTTTTTTAAAAATGACATCTGGGATGCCACAGTACATTTTGGGGAAATGTGTTAGAGATATGGCCATTGAGTTTCTGAACCATCCCAGCCAGGATCACACCTTGCAGTTCTCTTTTGGATAGAATAGAGTATAAACAAAAAACTTTTCTTACCCAATCAAAATTAGTTATTAAAACATAAATCCAGGGACTTTTAAAATACACTTTTAAGAACTCCGTGCAAATTTGCAAGTAATAAAATGCTTTAATATCTTTTCTTTCCTAAAAGAAATTAATGAATATGACATATAATATTTTAATTTAAAGGTTAACATATAATGAGAGATGGCATTGAGCAAGAGTTGCTAGACATTTTATATGAAAGCAGTCATTATTGAGTGGGGACTGTCATGGAACCTGTATGCAAAGCCAGAATCCAGCAACAATTCCAAGGACTATCTCAGAGGGTTTGAGATATTGGGCTTGTTAAAAGGCAGAGTTGAAAGAGATACTGAGTTGGAGAATATGGAACAGAATTCAATCCCCGAGGCACAGGCAAGGAACTGAGGGACTTGTGTACATTTGCATCTAGAACACACATTCTGCCTTTGTGTCTGACATTTCTGTCCTCTCAGAAAATCAGCCAAGATTGCTTTACCTTTTTGTTTTTTTTATTAAGTGATAACATTAGAAGACTTTCATTGAGCAAAACTAATCTCAGAGAAATAACCAACAAACAGTGTGTTATTAGACTTTCCAATGCATTTTGATTTCCCACTGAGAACATGACTCAGCTGTCAATTTTTTATTCAGAGCCTCGCTCTTCAAATACTCCAATGATCATTCATATTTGAAGAAAAGTATCCACATGTTAGGCAGGTCTGAAGCAGATAGAGAAAAAAATAGACCAGAGTCCCCAAAGTGGGGTAAAGACCCAAATTAAGCAAGCTGATTGAAAAAAGTTGAAGGTGAGCAACATTAAGCAGTATTTATAACAGAACAATAAAATTAAAGAAGAGGATGCATGAAGTAAATAAGTAAATAAAGGATACATTATCAATGGGCTTGGAGTATACGTTTTCAAATACAAGCCATGAAACATCAAATAAACTGAATCAAATTGTGTATGTGCCACAGTTTCTTTGGATATACATTGTGATATGGCTATACTTTCTTTTTCCATTCACCAAAAGAAGAAAATATCTTTTGTATTTAATAGTAGATGTTCTTGCATGTCTTATGTTAATTGTGCTGACTTCCTATTTATTTTTAAAAGTTTGTGCGTGGTGTCTACAATTCAGACTTATAATACAGAGTATGGCCTTATCTCAATTTTCCTCATACTGTCCTCTGAAGCTTAATGATTGTGATTCTCATGACATGTTTTGACTATTTTGTTGTTGTTGGCCATGAATATTCAATATATAAAAGAGTTGTATTTATATAAGTTGTGAGGGTCTAAGAAAAGTGATTTGAATTGCAAAATTTAAAACTGTATAGGTTTAAGGAAGAGATATAAAGTATGTAGAAAAGAAGAAATGTTTCAGATTACTTACATTCCCACTTTGCTATTGTTACCTTAAGTTCTCAAAAGTTAAAACTTTTAACATGATAACCAATGGAGTTCTTATAAGCTATTAACCTTGCTTTCATAAAGCACTGACTGCTGTCATTAGAGTCACAAGCTCAAAATTTTGGGTTTACTCTGGTGTAGACGTAAATGTGCTTCTCATTGTGCTGAAATGAAAATATCTCTCTTCTCTCTCTCTCTCTCTCTCTCTCTCTCTCTCTCTCATTTCCATCCAATCATTTATGATGAGAGACAAGCGATTGATTACTAATAGCAGTTATTAGGAAATGAATAATGAAGTAACAGTAAAAAGTTACGTTGAAACTTGCTTTGTGAATTTATTTTTTTTTTTCAGTGTGATGTCTGCCAGCAAAGAAAACTGTCTTTGTCTTTCTTTTTAGGCAGACAGCCTAGCAGCTCTACAAAAAAAACCTGATGTCTGCTTTTTACATATGAAATGAAATAAACAGAGAGTTTCAGCCATGAGTGAGAATCTGTGTGTTTCTCATAAAGCTACAGTTAGCCATTAACATTACCACAGATCTCAGCAGGATAAATTTGAGCAAAAAGTATAATCCCAATGTCCTTTGTATCAATTAAAATGATAAAGACTTACTTGTTCCCTGGTTGGTTACCCTAGGTTCCTAAATGTTCCTCCATAGTAATCTTGATTTTTTTGGGGGGGGGGGGGGAGGGAGGCAGAGGTTGTTGGTCTTCTGGCTGTCAGATAAGACAGCATTAAGTCCTCAGCTATGAAACTCAGAAGTTTTAATTTTCCTGTAGAATATGAACTTTAAAAAACTGGCCTACATTGCTTAGGCAGAGAAGAGCAGTCAACACAACAATGTTCACAATTTTGGCAAGCCCGTGGTATGGTAATAACTTGCTTGTACAAATAAATCCTGTCTGGAGGTCAGAGAAAGGAGCTTGTCACTAGCTAACAATAGAGGTCTGGAAGTCTGTACAGACAGACAGGAAGTGAGGTAGCTGAGTGTCAATAGCATATAAGCAGGGAGAAACAAGAACTTACTCTCTTGTTTGCTGAGATGCTAAGGAGGGAAGGTATGGCTGTGGCTTCCTCTTTCTTCTCCTTGATCTCTCAGCATTTTCCTCTATATCTGATTCTGGGTTTTTATTAATTAGACTAATTAAGAACTCCATTTACACTCTGGTGTTGGGCAAGTCATGGAGCAGTTCTTTGCCCAATGGTTAGCATTAACACTATCCAGGTAGAGTTGTCTGCGCCCCATTTTCTTCTTTGGTGACAATTGGGTAGCTGTTAGGCATCATAATTTCTATAATGTAACTTTGTTCACTAACTACATAAACTGTCAAATTCAGCATATTTCTGGAGAGTTTATGGACCATTATCTATGACGTATATGTGATTTTATACTTCACTTCTCGTTACTTCTGTTAGGCTTAACCTTAAAAACATATAGAGAAGTCTTTTTAATAAAACATGTCCCCATAAAATAAATTACGCTTGTACTTACCATGACTACAAGCATAGTTCTGAACACACTGAAGAATTTGATAATTTATAAAGTGAGTATTAACTACATTTACAAGCCTTAAATATCTTTAACAGTTTACAAATTGGTAGCTTTTATAAGATTAGGATTTTACAGTTTTATCCTGGTTAAGTTTGAGCTTTAAACTTGAGTTGATACTTCAACTGAAGATCCTTTAACACCAAAATAAAGTTTTAAACCATAAATAGTACAAATTCTAAACCATAAATACAGTCCATATGAAGAATGGGTACTTTACTTTCCTGATCCTTTTATAGGGCACCATTATGTAATATCACAGTTTGTTGTATGACACCGTTTATTTATTTATTCTAATACCTAATTGGATAATATTTGAATATAGAGTGTACATATGTATCTTCAATAAGTAACTGTTAACCTAAGTAGAACTTGGGAATTAAAAAAATATCTTATTCAAACATACATTGTTCCTTATTTAACATTTTCTAGAAGCCTGATATTGAACACAATTAGCAAAGACAGAAATGTGACATATACTTCTCAAACTCAGTTTCTGTTAACCTTATTATACTTTAATAACCTTACAAATTTATCGTCATATAAAAATCAATCCTAGGCTCCAAAATATTTTCAAGACATGCTGTTGCCTCCTTAGTCTAGGGAGATACAATGATAGGCTCGATAGGGCTAATAAAATATTTAGATGATCCCCTAGTGGGTTTATAACATGTGGTCATCACAATCAAGATGATGGTTAAGTTAAATAATAGGTGATATCCTTTAAGCTTTGTAAAGATCACTGGTATCCACATGAATACTTCTATAATGATGAAATCTTCAGTCAAAATAAAATCAAGTCACATAGATTCTATTTAAAACCATCCATTTTCCTAAATAAGAGTTGAATATAGTTATATACATAGTGTGCTGCAATGCATATATTTTTCTGAATAATATTTGAATCACATACAGTAGGCTGTATCAAATTAATAGTATCTATGTGTAATTCTTAAACTACAAATATTTTGTTTTAAGTTTTATTTTATAACTTTACATTTTAATTTTTTATAAGTTTTGGTTATACATTTTATAGGGTTTTAACCTTACCCAATGAACTTATACAATCCTGAATTAGTTCATAGGATAGTCCTAGGAGATTTTTTCTGAGAGCAGAGAGCAAAGAAAGCACTGATAAGAAAGATGTTTGAGAGTGGAAAATAGAAAAAACTTAAAGGTAAGAAACTTTTGGAATCATTTGATTGTGCAGCGATAAAAAATGTTACTTCTATGAGAATTTTTAAAACAAGTATGCCATTTTTGGTCATTGAGCTGTACTGAAGCCTGCTGTTTGCAGTAAAACAGCAAGGCTCTAATGAGATCTCTAAGTCTGAGGAAGAAACTGAGGCCAAGAAGGAGAAATGGATGAACAACAACCTGCCAGAGGGGATGTAAGATTCCAATAAGGTCCAAGAGGTACCTGAGAGACAGATAAGAACATGGTCACGATCAGTAATAAGGAAGCTGTGGAATTTCTGCTCCTATGGGGAGGCAAGGTAGTTCTAAGAAGAAGCTTAGACAAAAGGTTGGGAGCAAGATCATCAGTGATCTATTGACAAGAATTTCAATACATGGTGTTCCCCCAGCATACTGAGAGTCTTATCAGAAATAAATGGTCCAAATGATGTGGCAGAGGCATACCTTTTCAATGATGAGGGTCCAGAAGTGCAAGAGAAGCGTCATGATACACAGGTATGGCTTTTGTAGTAACATAGATAAAGGAGGCAGCTACAGTAGGTGAAAGATGGGTAACGCTGAAGAGGCTGACTGAGAAGCCTTTCAGGAAGATAGACAGTTCCAATAGAAGGAAAGTGTTAATTGTGTTAGCAAAGAGATGCCCAGTTATCAGTAGAATTCATTTGTTCAAGCATTCAAAGTGAAAAAAAGGGTTTTAGTCTTAGGAAGGTTGAAAACACTGGCTTACAGATTTAGTCCATCATCAAGGGACACCAGAGCAAGAACTAAAGACAGGAACCTCAAGGCAGACACTTAAAAAGAGGCCTTGTAGGAGTGCTGCTTAGTGGCTTACTCTTCAGACCTTACTTAACCTGCTTTCTTACACAATAAATGACTACATGTCCAGGAATGATTTTGTCCACAGTGGTCCCATATCAATCATTTACCAATAAAATGACCTATACACATTCCAACAGACCAATCTTCTGAAGGCAATTCTGCAACTGTGGTTCTTTCTTTTCAGGTATGCCTAGTTTGTGTTAAATTAGCATAAACTAACTACAATTCACTCCTTGCTACAGGACACACACAAATATTAGACTATAAACTTTTATGTTTATCCCTAAGATGTCATATTAATATCACAATATAATATAGTATTACTTTAAACATCTCATGGTCTTTAAAAATTCAAACAAGTTAATAGTTTCTTTTGTTCATTAGTATAGCATAGCAATTTAAAAATGGCAGAACACATCCATTAACTTATAAAAGAATAATTTTATTAATAAAAATTGAACCATAGATCAAGTGAATTTAATAGACATTTACAATGTTTTCAGTACAGTTAGCTGTGAAATAAACATTTATATAAGAACCATATTGGAGTCTGCTGATATCCCTGGGCTATTCCCACCAGCATTCAAAAGAGAGGTGAGCTTGGGGCATTGTCTCAGGCTCAATGACTGCTTGACTACTCTGTGATCTCCTGGCCTGGGGACTACAGGCAGGTCGACTTGCCCCCATTAGACCAAGCAACGGTAAATCTGCTGATATTGCTGGGATATTCCTCCCTCGCTCAGGGGAAAGGTGAGCTTGGGCCCCTGTCTCATACCTGACTTCTTCTTGTCCACTGTGGTATCTCCTGGCCTGGGGAATTTAGGCAGGGCAACTTGCCCATGGTGGACCAAGCAACTGTAAGTCTGCTGACATTGCTGTGTTAGTCCTGTTCCCACCCAACAGGAGAGGGAGTGCCTCAGACACATCTGAACCAACTGTGAGACCCACCAGAGTATTGGTCCTGCTTGCACCCACTGGAAGAGAACCTTGGACCCATACCCACCAGGAGAGGAAGAGACCTCACCTGCAAACACTGGAAAAAGGGATGGCAAGACAACAATATAAGAACACATTCAACAACAGAAAAATGAGTATGATGCCACCAGAGTATAGGGACTCTACACCAGCAAGACCTGAACATCTGAACACAGCAGAAGCAGAAGAGAATGACCTTAAAATAACTTCATGAAGATGAGAGAGACCCTAAAAGAGGAAATGAGAAAATCCCTTAAAGAAATGGAAGAAAAGGTAAATCAAAAATTGCAAAGAATTCTAACAGTGCAAGGTTTGAAAGCTGAAATAGAAACAAAACAAAACAAAACCCCACAGTCTGAGGGAATGCTGGAATTAGAAAAGATGGGTAAACAATCAGGAAGTACAGATGCAAACACAACCAACAGAATAAAAGAGATGGAAGATAGAATCTCAGGTGTTGGAGATACACTAGGAGAAATGGATTCATTGACCAAAGAAATTATTAACTCCAACAAATCCCTAACACAAAATATCCAGGAAATATGGGACACCGTGAAAAGGCCAAACCTAAGAATAATAGGTATAGAAGAAGGTGGAGAAACCCAACTCTTAAGGTGCATAAAACATATCCAACAAAATCACAGAAGAAAACTTTTCCAAAATAAAGAAAGACATGCCAATGGAAGTACAAGAAGTTTACAGAAATCCAAATAGTGTGGACCACAAAATGTCCTCTCCCATATAATAATCAAAACATCTAACATAGACAATAAAGAAAGAATACGAAGAACAGCAAAGGAAAAAGAGCAAGTAACATATAAAGGCAGACCTATAAGAATTAAACCCAACTTCTCTCAATTGAAACTCTGGGAGCCAGAAGAAGGTCCTAGACAGATATTCTAAAATCACTAAGATATCTCAGAAGACAGTCCAGAATACTACACCCAGCAAAGCTTTCAATCACTATAGATGGAGAAAACAAGATATTCCATGACCAGATTTAAAAAATACATATCCATTAACCCAGCGCTACAGAAAGTTCCGGAAGAAAAGCTCCAACCCAAGGAAACTAACTACATTCTCAAATAGACAATAGATAATCCTTCTTTACCAAAAGCCAAAAGAAAAAGTGGGGTAAACCCACACACAATACCAACAACAACAGCAAATCCAAAATAAATAAGAATTAAGATTCAATGGTCCTTAATTTCTCTCAATATTAATGGTTTTAACTTGCCTATAAAAAGATACAGGCTAACAGAGTTGATATGAAGACAGAATCCATCCTTCTGCTGCATACAATAAACACACCTCAAATACAAAGACAGACATTACCTCACAGCAAAGGGTTGGAATAAGATTTTCCAATTAAATGAACCCAAGAAACAAGCTGGTGTAGCTGTCCTAATATCTAACAAATGAGACTTCAAACCAAAATCAGTCAAAAGAGGTGAAAAAGTTCATTTCATATTTATCACAGGAAAAATCCATCAGGAAGTTTCAGTTCTGAATATCTATGTCCCAAATACAAAGGGACCCATGCTCATAAAATAAACATTACTAAAACTCAAATCACACGTAAGACCTCACACAGTTATAGTGGGAGACTTCAATACACAACTCTTTTATATATTTTATTTTTTATTTTTAAATTTAAATTAGAAACAAGGTTGTTTCACATGTCAATTCCAGATCCCTCTCCCTTTCCCTCCCCTCCTCCCACCCCCTCCCACCCCCCCCACTATTCCCTCATTTCCCCAGGGAAGGTGAGGCCCTCCATGGGGGTGTCCATAGTCTGTCATTTCATCCAGGGCAGGGCCTAGACCCTCCCCCAAGAGTCCAGGGTGACAGTGCATCTCTCATTGTTGGATGGGAGCCCAAAGTCCATGTGTATACAAGGGATAAATACTGATATACTACCCAAGGCCCAATAGATTTCCTAGGTCTCATCATTGATACACACATTCAGGGGATCTTGATCAGTCCCATGCTGGATTCCCAGGCATCAGTCTGGAATTAAGAGCTAACACTCGTCAGGCCAGCTGTTTCTGGGTGTTAAACCAGCCCAGTCTTAACCCCTTTGGTCATCAGTCCTCCCTCTCTGTCACTGGATTTCTTGAGTTCAGTTCAGTGCTTAACCGTGGGAGTCTGCCTCTGCTTCCAATAGCCATTGGATGAAGGTTCTGTTTCCTAGACTCTCTGGCCATGGAATTGTAGGCTGGCACTCCCCAGATCTATGTGTAAAATCCATATATGAGAGAGTACATGCCATATTTCTCTTTTTGTGACTGGGTTACCTCACTCAGGATGGTTTCTTCTAGTGCCATCCCTTTGCCTGCAAATCTCAGGATTCCATTGTTTTTTTTCTGCTGAATAGTATTCCATTGTGTAAATGTACCACATTTTTGCTATCTACTCTTCAGTTGAGGGGCATCTAGGTTGCTTCCAAGTTCTGGCTATTACAAATAATGCTGCTATGAACATAGTGGATCAGACATCCTTGTTGTATGAATGGGCATCTTTTGGATATATGCCTAAGAGTGGAGTTGCTGGGTGTGGTAGGTTTATTCCCATTTTTCTGAGGAATCCCCATACTGATTTCCAAAGTGGTTGTATGAGTTGGCACTCCCACCAGCAGTGGAGGACTGTTCCCATTTCACCACGACCTCTCCAGCATAAAATGTCATTGGTGTTTTTGATTTTAGCCATTCTGACAGGAGTAAGATGGTATCTCAGAGTTGTTTTGATTTGCATTTCCTGGATGGCTAAGGATGTTGAGCACTTTCTTAAGTACCTCTTAGCCACTTTAGACTCCTCTATTGAGAATTCTCTATGTAGTTCTGTAGCCCACTTTTTAATTGGATCCTTTGGTGTTTTGGAGACTTGCTTCTTGACTTCTTTGTAAATTTTGGAGATCAGTCCTCTACCAGATGTGAGGTTAGTGAATATCTTTTCCCATTCTGTGTGCTGCCTTTTTGTCTTGCTGTGTCCTTTGCCTTACAGAAGTTTCTCAGTTTCAGGAGGTCCCATGTATTATTTGTTGACCTCAGTGTCTATGCTACTGATGTTATGTTCAGGAAGCAGTCTCCTGTACCAATTCGTTCAATAGTAGTACCCACTTTCTCTCCTAAGAGGTTCAGTGTGGCTGGATTTATGTTGAGGTCTTTGATCCATTTGGATTAAGTTTTGCGCACGGCGATAGACATGGATCAATCACATTCTTCTACATGCCAGCCTCCAATTATGCCAGCACCATTTGTTAAAGATGCTTTCTTTTTTCCATTGTATATTTTTAGCTTCTTTGTCGAAGATCAAATTTTCATACATGTATGGGTTAATATCAGGGTCAACACCCCACTCTTACCACCAGACAGAAACTTAACAAAAAACAAAGGAACTAACAGAAGTTATGACCTATTTGGTTTAACAGACATCTATAGAATATTCCATTCAAACATTAAAGAATATACCTTCTTAGCACCACATGGAATCTTCTCTAAAATTGACCACATACTCGGCAACATAGAAAACCTCAACAGTTACAATAAGGTGGAATAACACCCTGCAATTTATCAGACCACCATGCTTTAAAGTTAGAATTCAACAACAACACAAATTGCAGAAACCCTACAAACTCATGGAAATTGAACAATATACAACTGCAACATTTCTGGGTCAAGGAAGAAATAAGGAAAGCAATTAAAGACTTCTTATGTTCTGGATCCTTTTCTGGTACGATAAGACCACATGGAAATACTTAGATTAATGTAAATGGGTTAATACATAAAAGAGAGCTAGCTAGTAAGAAGTCCTAACCATTGGTCAACAGTTTAGTAATTAATATACGTCTCTTTGTGTTCATTTGGGGCTGAGGTGGTGGGATCTGGTGGGACAAGAAACTCCACCATCATTTGAGACACAATAAAGGTGGTTCTAAGAGCACAGTTTGTAACTGTTCATGCTTTCATTAATCAATCACAGCTCTCAAAGTAATAATCTAATGGTACCCTTCAATATATTAGAAAATAAGAGAAAACACAGAAAAAATAACAAAGAACACAGCAAAAATTAGTGCCATGTAATCTATAGGAATACAAACAATAAAATGGAGTTTGTCCTTAGAAAGGTAAATATAATTGCAAACTATTAGGCAAAATTAGGTGAGAAAGAATGGTAGAGGAAAAATACATTTCTGTGATGAACACCCATATAAGAACTATTGAAGTACTTTTGAACTGAATGCATTCTTTTGGCCAAATTGAACTTCTTGCAGATGTATTAACTACTGATTATATTGTTGTAACAAAATACCTGACAAAAGTGATTTAAGGAAACTAATTAAGACTTACAGTTCCAGGATTTATGTTCCTTGTGGAAAGGGAGGAAATGTGGCTGTTCCCATTGAATCCACCCATTGTCAATAGGCAGAGAACAAATGCTAATTCTTATTCTCTTTTTATTCAGTGCTAGATATTAGATTGTGGAATGGATCTGTGTACATTTAAGTTCGGTCTTGCCTTTTAATCTAACTAATATAGATAACCCCTCACACACATGCCCAGAGATTCAACTCCTTCATGATTCTAAATAACATCAAGTTCTTAATGAAGTTAACATAGTTTTTCAACACTTTTTCAACTTGATATTTAACACACAGTAACCTCTCGGGTACTCTGACACTGAAATATCTGCAATCAATAATTCTCTGGAATGATGGCACAAGACTCTGCGACACCTAAGAGTAACTTACGTTTTATGGCTAAAAAACCAGCATGATATGGATGATGCAGTCAAGCCCTAACACTAACTCAGGATGGAGCCCAGTTCCTTGGATCTAAGTTTAATTACTTTCTCACTGAGGAAATGCTTCCCAGTCATTTGATTTTAGGAGGTTGGAATGCATTCAGCACTTTTCTCAAATTAAACTCTCTTTTGTCAAATTAATTTACATTTTCAAAAGATTAAATCTTTCATGAGGTCTTGCCGCAGGACACCAATCCTTTCATATTGGTGAAAAGTCATCAATTTTTATTTAATGGTATTCAATCTCATTAAAGATCTCAGCTGTTTTCACAAAACCAGACTTTACCTCAACTTTAAGCTACCACTTTTCCTTACAAAATTGCACACTTTTTTCATATTTCCATTGCCTCTTTATTGCTCTCTCTTACTGAATAATTGGATGAGGCTACTTGAATGCTATCCTCTTTTGATATGCTGTAAGCCAAATATACTAGTCCCATACATTTAAATTCAAAATCAGTTAAGTTCTTAGGACATAAAAAGATGTAGACAGAATGAACGGGGTTGGGATAATATCTTTCAAGGTTATTGCTTCATATTCAAGGAAGCTAAGTAAACTCAGAAGTTGAAAAGAAAAAAATCAAGGAACATTTTTAAAAGGAAAGATACACATCAAAGGAGCAGCAGGTAACAGTAGTGAAGGAACTCAAAGGGCCTTCATATGTCTTAGTGCTTCTTTCTGTGGGGCTGAGGAGAAGGATGAATTAAAATTGGGTTACTAAGGGATGTAGTACGAGTGGCTCTTGTTTTGATTGTTAGATCAGGTCACACATTTATTTTTCAGTGCATGTATTCCTTGCCATGTTGCATCTGATTTTAATAATGTTAATTTCAAATCATGCATAGGCATAGGGTAGTGAATAGAGGATTTTCCCTAAAAGTTTCACTGAGGACACCATTTTACCATATTTTTATATTAACAAAACAATTCAATAATTGTTATCTACTGTATACCAGGATGCATATGGAATAAGTTAAATAGAGACTGTCTAAGTTTAAAGGCTATTAGGGAGAAAAGAAATTTACCTTCAGAATTCAGAGGCTTTATTTGTGTAGCTTAATGCAGGTGGTGACCAAGGTGGTTGGTGCATTGTTTGAAGAAGGTTTATAGTCATAGTGGATGTGGGTTAAAGAACTAGCCTCTCATGCTCATTCTTAATACAAGTGTTTGTGTGGCTATGCAAACTAAGTACAACCTAAGGTTACTAAATTGTTTTCTGTGCTTACCTAACTCAAGATTCTTTGCCAGAAGAGCATTCCTGGATGTCAGTGACTATCAGGTTAATGACCCCTTGGAAAGTTCACAATAGAGTCCTTAATCTTCTCTGAATTCTTAGGGGTCTATATTTCATTCTTTTCTTCCAAATTCACATCCGAATGGCTCATTAAGCTCAATTTATACTATAAAAATCATTTCTAAGCCGGGCGTTGGTGGCGCACGCCTTTAATCCCAGCACTCGGGAGGCAGAGGCAGGCAGATCTCTGTGAGATCGAGACCAGCCTGGACTACCAAGCGAGTTCCAGGACAGCCTCCAAAGCCACAGAGAAACCCTGTCTCGTAAAACCAAAAAAAATCATTTCTATCCCAAACTTCTGAAATCATACACATACACCACCCAAAAATCCTTTACAAAGGTCTAACAGCCTCATTTTCAGATTATTTTAGCAAAGTCCCAAATCTTGGTACCATTTTTTGTATGTGTTACTTGTTTCATTGTTGTTACAAAATATCTGATTAATGAACAATGATAAAGGACATATTTAGGTTTACAGCCTCATGGAGTCCAGTGTATGATGACATGGGCAATATGGCAGCACAATGTCATGAATCACATTGCTTTCACAGTTACAAAACAGGAATTAACTGATACTTGTACTAGTTTCAGGTTGTTCTTTTTATTCAGTGTGAGTCCCCATAGTGAAAATAGTATTAACCATAGTCGGGGTGGTTCACCCACATAAATTGGCTGAATCTGCAGAATCTGCCACTGACATTTCCAGAGGTCTATTTACATGGTGATTCTAAATTTCAACAATTTGAGGCTATGGATTCAGGATTATTCAACATATCTAATAAATAAAAGCAATAAAAACAATGCAGCTCATAAAAAGGAGCAGGAATCATAAGACAATCTAAAGAGATACACAAAACACCTCTGGTTCAACATTGCTTTATAATTAAAGAAACTCCAAATAGAGATATGTTACTGCAATATAATGAAAGCTGTATTATGTATGACAAGTTTATATCTAACTGTAGTTGGTTGTTTTTATTATTTTTTCTATAGAGGCCCAACACTCAGCTATAAAATGAATACACCAAGGCTATTATTATTTATGAATTCCCAGCCTTTGCTTGGCTTGTTTCTAGCAAACTTTTCCTAAAGTATTCTGTGTACTTTTGTCTCTGGGCTTTTACTTTTTTTTTTTTTTTGGTTTTTACGAGACAGGGTTTCTCTGTATTGTTTTGGAGGCTATCGGTTCAACCTGGCCTCGAACTCACAGAGATCCTCCTGCCTCTGCCTCCAGAGTGCTGGGATTAAAGGCGTGTGCCACCACCGCCCGGCTGGGTTTTTACTTTTAATTGTTTCATATGTTGTTCTTTCCTTCTTATATCTTTTCTAGTTGACTCACCCTATAGTCCTCTCTCCTCACCTTTTCTCCCTTTTCCTCACTCTCTAGATTTCTCCTATTTATTCTTTCTGCCTCAGAGTCCTGTACATTTCTATTTCCTGCCCAGGTATTGACTGTTCATCATTTCATTAGACCAATCAGGTGCTTTACACAGGCAAAGCAAAACAGCTTCACAGTTAAGCAAATGCAACACATCTTTGTATCAGTAAACAAATATTACACAGTACAAAATAATGCAACATGTCTTTAACTAGTATTCTGCAATATCCAATGCTTTATTAAATGGTAAATAGTAAAAGAATTTTGTGGTGATATTTTGTTTATGCTACAATAAATAGATATTGCCTGAAGATCAGAGTGCAGAGCTAGCCACACTAGTTAGCCACAGAGGTCAGGAAGTGATAACATACAACTTTAATTCCAGCACTTGGGTGTCAGAGGCAGATGTATCTCTGTGAATTCAAGGCCACCTTGGGCTACACCAGATTAAATTTGTCTAACACAGAAAGCAATTCACACACCTTTAATTGTAGCACTAATGAGGTAGAGACAGGAGTGGATTTGACTGGAAACAGAGAGAAATATAAGACAGAAAGAGACTGTCAGAGCACCAGTCAGTCTGAAGCAGTCTGAGAAGTCAGTCTGGGCAATCCATCTGAGGATGCAGTCTGAGAAGGCAGTCTGAAGACAGTGTTGTCTATTTGGTCTGAGCATTGGAAAAGGTAAGAACTCTAGTGACTATCTGTTCTACTTTTCTTCTGATTCAGTTTTCACTCCCTGATAGCTGACTCTAAATTTGTGTTAAGATCAATAAAAATTCATGCTACATAAGGCATCCAACTTTTGAAGTATGAATTCATGAAAAAGCCATTTGCTGATGGTTCTGCAGACACAGGCATAGGCCAAAGCTACACGTGTTCAGAGTCATCATCATGCTGGATAGGTTTTCCTTTCTCCTCTCTTGGTGGTCAAAAAACAAAAAAAACCAATGGCATCTTGAAATTTGAGTGCCAATGGATGGAACTAAAGGACACCATCCAGAGTGAGGTAACCTAGACCCAGAAAAACAAACATGGTATGTATTCATTCATAAGTGAATATTAGACATAAAGCAAACAATAACAAGCCTGTGACCCATAAACCTAGAGAAGCTAGGTAACAAGGAAGATCCTAAGAGAGACATACATGGTCCACTGGAGAAGGGGAAAGGGACAAGTTCTCCTGAGCAAACGGGAAGCGTGGGGGCAGAGGAGAGGGATCTAGGAGAAATAGAAGGGGAAAAGAAGAGGGGGGAGGAGGTCATGAGGGAGCAGGAAGGTTGAGTCAGGGAAAGAATAGAGGAGAGCAAGATAAGTGATACCATAATAGGTGAGCCATTATAGGTTTAAAGAGAAATCTGGCAGTACAGAAATGTCCAGAGATATAAAAAATGACACCAACTAACAATCTAAGCAATAGTGGAGTGGCTGCCTCAAATGCCCTTCCCCAATAATTAGATTGATGACTACCTTATATACCATCCTATAGCCTTCATCCCTCAGCTGATGGAAGTCTAAGCAGACACCCACAGATAAACACTGAGCTGAACTGGAACCCAGTTGCAGGAGAATGATAAGCAAAGGGGTCAAGACCAGGCTGGTGAAATCCACAGAAACAGCTGACCTGAACTAGGGGAAGCTCATGGACCCCAGATTGATAACTGGGAAAACAGCATAGGACTGATCCAGACCCCTGATGATGGGTGTCAGGGAGGAGGCCGTGGCAATCTATGGGGCTTCTGGTAGAAGATCAGTATTTATTCCTATCATACGAATGGACTTTAGGAGCACATTCCACATAGAGGGATACTCAGCCAAGACACATGGGGGAGGGCCTAGGCCCTGCTCCAAAGGATAGGACAGACTTTGAAGATCTCCCTTGGAAGGCCTCACCCTCCCTGGGGAGCAGAAAGGGGATGGGATGGGGAGTTAGTGGGGGACAGGGGAGGAGGGGAGGGAGAGGGAACTGGAATTGTCATATAAAACAATCTTGTTTCTAATTTAAATAAAAATAGCAAAAACTAGTCTTACATGTTTATTTTATTTTATCATTATTCATAACCATCAAGAAATAATAGTATACTAGATGCATATTAAAGATGATTAAATAAATTGTGGTACATGAACACCATGAAGTTTTACTATTCATTTGTTAAGAATAATGGTATATCTTACTTTTAAGAAAGTGAATGGGACTAGAAAGATCAAGCCATCCCCACAAAGTTAAAAGTATCCAGAAACACAGAGCCTAGGTGTTCTCTCAAGAGTTCAGGCTGGATGTTCATAACAAGTGGTAGGGTTGACTAATGATCGGGATCTGGAGGCAAATGAATCAGTTGATGTGTGTATTATTCTTCCAGGGGTTTCTTATTTTCAAAAACAAAATTTGCTTCCCTAAAG
Source organism: Mesocricetus auratus (assembly GCF_017639785.1). Taxonomy (NCBI): domain Eukaryota; kingdom Metazoa; phylum Chordata; class Mammalia; order Rodentia; family Cricetidae; genus Mesocricetus; species Mesocricetus auratus. The sequence continues at coordinate 32,499,549 of NW_024429198.1, forward strand.
TTACCTCCAAAAGTTTCTCTCCAGAAGTTCTCAAAAGTTCTCTCAGATTCCCAAATATTTCCTTTTCATATACCCACACAGACATAATTAGTTAGCAATTCTCTGCCAATATCAAGTATAACATATGAATATTTCAGGGCCACGAGGGCAGATAAAACCTGACCAAATCAGGCACCTCATGCGTCAGAGGAGACATTTCTTGTAAAACGTCTGGGAAAACTTAAAACTCAGAGGGGACAAAGCTTGTGAAATGTCCTGGCACTGCTGAATAGGCTGTGGGGATTAATGTAGTAACGGGCTGTGATTTCTAGGATGCGAAAAGGAATGTTAGTATGTAAAATTACAGACGTGTGGTTAGTTGAACTAGAAGTTTGTAGTTGGTAACTGTGAATGTTTCTCAAAATCAATTTGACGATTTCATTAAAATTGTCTCTGCTACAATATTTTTCAATTTTTAGGCTATATAATGATATAAATCATATTTTAACAATATAGCTATTGCTTTTATTTACATATGGTTTTATCTATAAAATTTTTATATTTTATTGCAAGCTCACAGAAATGCAATTGAATGTGCACTGATCCCATATCATTAACCGTATGACTTGTTGCTATCATAATTTTAATTCTAACAATTGCCTAACATTTGAATAAATCATCATGCCATCTGCAACTGAAGAGGGTTCCATTTCTCTCTTTCGAATTCTGATTCCTATTTTTTAACTCAGTGTATTGCTCTGATTTAGCATCTTCATTAAAATATTGACTACAGTAATTATCATGGATATGCATTTTTTTCATAAGCCTGGAGAATCCTGAATCTGTTTTTCTTTAGTTAGGATAATGCTCTTCACAGTTTCTCAAAAATTTGTACTCATCGGTTCTATGAAGTTCGCTTCTGCTCTTATTCATTATTTATTACAGATTTGTACTTAATTCTGTCAGCTCAATATTCTGGGTGAACTTAATTTTTCAACATGATTATTTGTACAAATTTGGTTTTTATTGCTAAATAATGTTGCATACACAAATTTAGCATCTTCTGATCAAGATATACTATCTTTGAATATTTTGGCATTTTGTTTATTTAAAGGCATGTAAGAACGCTCACATATGTGCATGCCTACCCATCATTGGATCTCTTTCCCCTGGTGATTCAGTTTTCCTTTTTTCCAAGCACTATTATCCTCTTCTTTACCCTAGAAATAATTCTACTTATATCATTTTTCTGTTCTATGAATTCAGTTAATTTTTTCATAATTTGGCATTTCTTTGTGGAGTGTTTATGATATTTCAACTGAATTGAAACAATTATAATTTCTTGTCAGCTATTATAAAGTTTATTTTATGTTCCTTGCTCTATAATTCTAAGATTTGGTGTACCTTGTCATTGGTTGGTAGTTGCACTCTCTTTTAAATTGTTTTTTGCTTTAAATAATTTTTATTTCATCTTTACCAGCTTTTATAAGTTGTGTTACATATTTTTAATAAATATTCTGCATTAGTTTCCCATGTTTCTTTTTAAATAAGAGATTCACCGCTAAACTCACAGGTATGGCTGTGCATCGTTTTAGACTATGTAGTTTATTTGCAACATTCTGTTCTTGTTGATATATCTTTTTTCACTAGAAATCCCACTCTTCTCTGCTTGCTTGTCTTAAAGAGATGAAAGAGCTTTCCAGAGAAGCCTTCTGATGTCCTATTTTGGAAAGGGATCCTTTACTTGGAGATTTCCAGTCAGTTAGGTCTTACAGAGGAGCAGGGATCAAGTTGAGGGGAATGATAGGCCTTATCATCCTAGGCTTTTTCTACATGGTTGGATTTCTGGAGTGGCAGTATGAGAAACTCTGATATGTGTTCTGGTTGCACAGCCTCTCTGTTTGTGATAAAGGACTTACAAAACCACAGAAAATTCCTAACAGGAAGGAAATTGTCTGCCTGCCTAAGAGCAACGTATGTTTTTGTATTTCTTTAACTAATTCTTCATTAAAGATTCCTAATTGTACATGTGATTTACATCAAAGTTTATAATCATACCCATATTTGTTTGATATGCTACAACTACATTGTGACTTATACATCTCTGATTCAGCTTTCCTTTCATTCCTTTTTTGAATTGATTTTCCGTAAATTACTTTCAATTGCTTTTCAAGGAATTCAGGACTGTTTTTGGCTGATAAAACTTGACCTATTTATTCTATATTTCAAGTGCTGAGAATTACTGATGATACCAAACTCCCTAGGTTTCTTAGCTTTACATGGAATGGAAAATACTTAGTGAAGGTTTGAAGAAGGATTTGATAAATTGATGAAGCCTTACAAGTATTCTTTGGTCTATTTTCCTTTTACCATTAAAGATTGCTCAACATAGATCCACACTACAAAATAGATCCAAAATAAACAGTGATTAAATTAACAGACATAACAACTCCAATACTACTTAACATCTGCCATTCTGTGCACCTTGTGATTTCATCTCTAACACTGCTCAAGAGGTATTCCAAGGATGTGAGTGGGAGGTTCTCAGTGCAGCCTGTAAGACTGCAGCAAAAGGGTATAAGCATGAGGAGTGTTGGGTCTATGACAGCACTCTTGAAGTAATTGTCCTTTTATCTCTCACAAAGTGTTTCTGACAACCAGGAAAAACCAAGAGGTGGAAAAACTATCAATAATGCTCAGGGCTGTTAAGTATAAGAAATTGCATATCTAGTGATGGCTACATTGTTTTAATCTTTTGTAATTGCAGGTTCAGGTGCTTCGGAATGCCGGGGAAGAAGTGACCCTGACAGTGTCATTTTTAAAAAGAGCACCTGCTTTCCTCAAACTCCCACTGAATGAAGACTGTGCATGTAAGCATTTGTAGAGTGGAAAGAATAATCACAACACTGCATTGCTCTCCATCGCACATTGGTTTCCAGCAAGCAGTTGGCCTTTTTTCTTAGAGTACAATATAATATGTTGATACAAGCATGCAGTCACCAAGTCATGTGGAATTAGCTTTTCTTGCAAGTCAAAACTATATAGTTTCTCTTATGTTGAAAACATTCAAACCTTTCTTTTCTGGTTATTATGTAATATTCCACCTAATTGAGCAGTGTTTGTGGTCCAAAGCTTGTCCTGGGAAAATTATTGTGGGTTCCATCTTACTTTGTTTTGTTGTTGTTGTTGTTTTTGTTTGTTTGGATTTTGAGACAGATTTTTGCTCTTTTAACAGTTCTCGCTGTCCTGAAATTTACTTTGTAGATCAGTCTTGACTGAAATTATTGAGACCTGCTGACATTTGCTTCCTAAAGTGGTGGTATTAAAAGTATGTATGACCTCCACCTGGCTTGGATTCACTCTTCTTTTTGGAGACTTCCAAGATAATATTAGGTCATATTATTTCTCTTCTTGGTATTTTTTTCTGGGTAGTTCCCCATTCTTCTTTGGATGCTTATTTATCCAAATGTCTTAAGATGGTTATTTTTATTTTCCTGGAAAGACAAAAACAAAACCCTTCCCCAGCCCTAAATTTGGGGAGAGTCCTAATCTAATCCTTATCAATTTTCATCTATGGTTTCTCCTGAATTTTTTATTTGAGCTTCTAAAACTCTTCTTTCATCCAGAACAATATGTTTTCTTTTAATAAGCATAAGGTTACTTAACTGTTCTGGGAAAGAGTATCATCCACAGTGGCAGAAAATAAATGAACCAGTTTTGGCATAGGGCCTTTTGAGTAGTCACTTGGGGCTTTTCAGTGGCAATATAATAGTCTTTAAATATTTGCATTCTTCTGTTCCATATCAGGTGCCTCTTCTGACAAGAGACAGGTATTTTTGATTTTTCTTTACCAAGTATTATTGGGTTTAGAAAAGGAGAGAACCACACTCCAACTCCAAAGCAGGTTTAATCTTTAATTAGACTGGGACTAAAAAGAACCATTTGCATTATGTCTGTAGAGAAAAACAGAGACAAACATTTGGGAAGATTTATGAAATTTTATCCTGTTGGAAGTGTGATATACCAAAAGACTAATTTACTCCTTTCCTTGGGACCAATTATTCTGGATTATTTGACCATTTTCTTCAGGGGTCTCATTTGTCCAGTGGTCTCCTGATTTCTTAGTTGGATACCATTGTTCTTCTGAAAAGATAAAAATAAAACCCTTCCCCAACACTAAATTTTGAGGAGGTTCTCCTTTGGCAAGTTGAATCAAATGAGAAACATTTTTTAGTTTTTATATATTAGGCTAGATTAAACAGTCATGCTGCTTGATGAATTATCTCTTCAAATAAAACGGTGTCTTGTCCAAACTGAATCTTTATCAATTTTGATGGTATCCATATCTTTTCTTCACCTATGGAGACAAGAGCAAAACCTCTTTCCCAATTTAGTACATGTCCTGACTTCTCTTAGGAGGTAAAAACATCTTTAAAGTATATTGGCTGATTTAATTCTGTAGTTTTTTTTCTATTATGCAATGTCTCTTTGCAGTTTTTGTTCCTTTCTCATTAGCATTCAGAAAATTCAATGTTAATACAGCACTATGTAATCTATTTTAGGGTTCTTTATCATCCATTTCTGTTTATTTAGCATCTCCTTGATTTGATCATTCAAGAACTGCCTGTACTATAGGAGTGTGTGGTATACCTATATTATGTTTTATATTATAATAAGCAAAATGCTTGTATTTTCTTAGAGACACATACTGTCTGTCTTTATTTGTACAGGTATAGACACTATGTCCATGACTTCTAGCAAATGTTTAATTACCGAATCAGCGTTTTCTGATCTCAAAGCAGTTGCCCAATGAAACAAGGTTGCTTCACATGTCAATCCCAGGTCCCTCTCCCTTTCCCTCCCATCCTCCCATGCCCGCCCACTAAGCCCCCCAATACACCCTTCTTTCCCTAGGGAGGATGAGGCCCTCCACGGGGGTGTCCATAGTGTCATTTTATCGAGGGCAGGACCTAGAACCTCCCCCAAGAGTCCAGGCTAAGGGTGATGGGTACCCAAAGTCCATTTGTAAGCCAGGGATAAATACTGATCTACTACTGAAGGTCACATAGATTGCCTAAGCCTCCTCACTGACACCCACATTAAGGGAGTCTTACTCAGTCCCATGCTGGATTCCCAGCCATCAGTCTGGGATTCAAGAGCTACCACTTGCTCAGGTCAGCCGGTTCTGGGGGTTAAACCAGCCCAGTCTTAAGCCCTTTGGTCATCAGTCCTCACTCTCTGTCACTGGATTTCTTGAGTTCAGCTCAGTGCTTAGACGTGGGAGTCTGCCTCGGCTGACTGAATGAAGGATTTGTTTCCCAGACTCTCTGGCCATGAGCTTATAGGCTGGCACTCCCCAGATCTATGTCTAAAATCCATATATAAGAGAGTACATGGGGTACATGCCATGTTTCTCTTTTTGTGACTGGGTTACCTAGCTCAGAATGGTTTCTTCTAGTGCCAACCATTTGCCTGCAAATTTCAGGATTCCATTGTTTTTTTCTGCTGGATAGTACTCCATTGTGTAAATGCACCACATTTTCTCTATCCACTCTTGGGTTGAGGGGAATCTAGGTTGCTTCCAAGTTCCAGATATTACAAATAATGCTGCTATGAACATAGTGGAACAGATGTCCTTGTTGTATGAATGTACATCTTTTAGGTAATGCCTAAGAGTGGAATTGCTGGGTCTTGTGGTAGACTGATTCCCATTTTCCTGAGGAATCTCCATACTGATTTCCAAATTTGATGTACAAGTCCGCACTCCTACCAGCAGTGGAGGAGTGTTCCCCTTTATCCACATCCTCTCTAGCATAAATTGTCATTGGTGTGTTTGATTTTAGCCATTCTGACAGGAGTGAGATGGTATCTCAGAGTTGTTTTGATTAGCATTTCCCTGATGGCTGGGTATATAGAACACTTTCTCAAGTGCCTCTCAGCCACTTTAGACTCCTCTATTGAGAATTCTCTATGTAGTTCTGTAGACCATTTTTAATGGGATCCTTTGGTGTTTTGGAGACTTGCTTCTTGAGTTCTTTGTAAATTTTGGAGATCAGCCCTCTACCAGATGTGAGGTTAGTGAATATCTTTTCCCATTCTGTGTGCTGCCTTTTTGTCTTGCTGACTGTGTCCTTTGCCTTACAGAAGCTTCTCAGTTTCAGGAGGTCCCAAGTATTAATTGTTGACCTCAGTGTCTGTGCTACTGGTGTTATGTTCAGGAAGCAGTCTCCTGTACCAATTCGTTCAATAGTAGTACCCACTTTCTCTTCTAAGAGGTTCAGTGTGGCTGGATTTATGTTGAGGTCTTTGATCTATTTGGAATTAAGTTTTGTGCATGACAATAGACATGGGTCTATCTGCATTCTTCTACATACCAGCATCCAGTTATGCCAGCACCATTTGTTGAAGATGCTTTCTTTTTTCCATTGTATTTTTTAGTTTCTTTGTCAAAGATAATATGTTCATACATGTATGGGTTAATATCAGGTTGTTCAATTCGATTCCATTGGTCTCACTTTCTATTTTTGTGCCAATACCAATCTGTTTTCAGGACTGTAGCTCTATAATAGAGCCTGAAGTCAGGGATGGTGATGCCTCCAGATGTTGTTTTGTTGAATAAGGTAGTTTTGGCTATCCTGGTTCTTCTTTTCCATACAAAGTTGATTATTGTTCTTTCAAGGTCTGTGAAGAATTGTGCTGCTATTTTTTCTTTTTCTTTTTTTAAATTATTTTTTATTTTAATTTTAAATAGCTTGTTTTACATGTCAATCCCAGTCCCTCTCCCTCCCCTCCTCCCGCACTCCTCTTCCCCCCCACCCTCCCACCCTATTGCCAAATCCTTCCACATAGGGGATATCTAGAGTCTGTCATTTCACTCTGGGTAGGGTCCAGGCACTCCCCTAAGAGTCCAGGCTGAGAGAGCATCCCTCTTTGTGCTATAGGCACATGAAGACTGTTTGTATTCCAGGGATAGACACTGATCCCCAGGTCAGGGCCCCATAGGTTTCCCAGGCCTTCTCGCTGACACTCACATTTGGGGGGTCCAGATCAGTCCCATGCTGGCCTCCCCACTGTCAGTCTGGGGTCCAAAAGCTCTCCCCTGTTCAGATCAGCTGTCTCTGCTGGTTTTGCCAGCCCATTCTTTGCCAATTTGCTCATCACTCCTCTCTCTCTGTCACTGGGTTCCTTGGGTTCAGTTCAGTGATTAATTGTGTGTTTGCCTCTGCTTCCATCAGTCACAGGATGAAGGCTCCCGGATGGTTATAGACATCAAGTTCATTACCAGGAATGGGCATTCGAGGTGGTCTCTCCACTATTGCTTAGCTTGCCAATTGGTGTTATCCCTTTAGATCACTCGAGGTCGCTCTGGTGCCTGATCTGTCTTCGATCCTATGATTCCCTCTTCCCCCTATTCTACCCCCACCCCCTCAACTTCCTGTTCCCCCATGACCAGCTGCTATTTTAATGGGGATTGCATTGAATCTGTAGATTGCTTTTGGCAGGATTGCTATTTTTACTACATGGATCCTACCTATCCAAGAGCATGGGGGATCTTTCCATTTTCTCATGTCTTCTTTAACTTCTTTCTTTAAAGACTCAAAATTCTTATGATACATGTCTTTCACCTGTTTGGTTAGCATTACCCCAAGATATTCTATGTTGTTTGTGGCAATTGTAAAGTGTGATGTTTCTCTGATTTCTTTCTCAGCCCTTTTATCATCTGTATATAGCAGGGCTACTGATTTTCTTGAGTTGATCTTGTATCCTGCCACTTTGCTGAAAGTATTTATAAGCTGTAGGAGTTCCCTGGTAGAGGTTTTGGGTCATATCACCTGCAAATAGTGAAATTTTGACCTCTTCCTTTCCAATTTGTATCCCCTTGATCTTCTTTTGTTATCTTATTGCTCTAGCTAGAACTTCAAGTACAATATTTAAATGATATGGAGCCTTGCTTGTTTCTGATTTTAGTGGAATCACATTGAGTTTCTGTCCATTTAATTTGATATTGGCTGTTGGTTTGCTGTATATAGCTTTTATTATGTTTAGGTATGTTCCTGTTATCCCAGATCTCTCCAAGACCTTTATCATGAAGGGGTGTTGGATTTTGTCAAAAGCTTTTTCATCATCCAGTGAGATGATCATGTGATTTTTGTCTCTCAGCTTGTTTATATGGTGGATTACATTGATGGATTTTTGTATGTTGAACCATCCCTGCATCCCTGGGATGAAACCTACCTGATCATTGTGAATGATTGTTTTGATGTATTTTTGGATCCAATTTGCCTGTATTTTATTGAGTATTTTTATATCAATGTTCATGAGTGACATTGGTCTGAAGTTCTCTATCTTAGTTGTGTCTTTGTGTGGCTTGGGTGTGAAGGTTATTGAAGTCTTGCAAAAAGAGTTTGGCAAAGACACTTCTGCTTCGATTGCATAGAATACTTTGAGAAGAATTGTTATAAGCTGTTCTTTGAATTTGTGGTAGAATTCTGTACTGATACCATCCCTCCCTGGGCATTTTTTTGGCCGGGAGAATTTTGATGACGGCTTCTATCTCCATAGGGGTTCTAGGTCTATTTAAATTGCATAAGGGTTATAGGTCTATTTAAATTGTTTATCTGTTCTTTATTTTTATCTTTTTTATTACTTTAATTTTAAATAGCTTGCTTCACATGTCAATCCTAGTTCCCTCTCCCTCCCCTCCTCCTGCATCCCCCACCATTCCCCCCCCAACCTCCCACCCTATCCCCATTCCTGCCACATAGGGGATATCTAGAGTCTGTCATTTCACTCAGGGCAGGGTCCAGGCACTCCCCTAAGAATCCAGGCTGAGAGAACATCCCTCTTTGTATTATGGACACACGAAGTCCGTTTGCATGCCAAGGATAAACAATGATCTTCTGCCCAGGGCCCCATAGGTTGCCCAGACCTTCTCACTGCCTCTCACACTTAGGGGGGCTGGATCAGTCTCATGCTGGCCTCCCAGCTGTTGTCTGGGGTCCAAGAGCTCCCCCCTTGTTCAGATCAGCTGTCTCTGCTGGTTTCCCCAGACCAATCTTTGTCAATTTGCTCATCGCTCCTCTCTCTCTGTCACTGGGTTCCATGGGTTCAGTTCAGTGTTTAACTGTGGGTGTTTGCCTCTGCTTCCATCACTCACTGGATGAAAGTTCTAGGATTGCTATAGACATCAAGTTCATTATCAGGAATGGGCATTCAAGGTGGTTTCTCCACTACTGCTTAGCTTGCCAGTTGGTGTCATCCCTTGACATCACTAATGGTCTCACTGGTGTCAGATTTCTCTTCTAACCTATGATTCCCTCTTCCCCCTATTCCACCCCCCCCACTCAACCTTCCTGTTCCCCCATGACCTACTCTCCCTTCCTTTTCTCCCCCTCTCTTCCTCCCTGGTCCCACTCCTACCCCCAGCTCTCGCCTTGTTCCCAATCTGTTCAGGAGATCTTGCTTCATTCCTCTTCTCTGGGGTACATGCATACATCTCTTAGGTTCTTTCCTGTTTCCCAGACTCTCTATCAGTGGAAGTGCAGACTGGCACTATCCTGATCCATGTCTAAAATCCATATATGAGTGAGTACATACCATGTTTGTGTTTTTGTGACTGGGTTACCTCATTCAGGATGGTTTCTCTAGTGCCATCCATTTACCAGTGAATTTCAAGATTCCATTGTTTCTCTTTACCACATTTTCTCTATCCACTCTTCAGTTGATAGACATCTAGGTTACTTCTAGGTTCTGGCTATTACAAATAATGCTGCTATGAACACAGTGGAACACATGTCCTTTATGTATGAATTTGCATCTTGTGGATATATGCCTACGAGTGGAATTGCTGGGTCTTGTGGTAGATTGATTCCCAGTTTCCTGAGGAATCTCCATACTGATTTCCAAAGTGGCTGTATGAGTTTGCACTCCCACCAGCAGTGGAGGAGTGTCCCCTTTCTCCACATCTTCTCCAGCATAAATTGTCTTTGGTGTTTTTGATTTCAACCATTCTGCCAGGTTTAAGATAGTATCTCAGAGTTATTTTGATTTGCATTTCCCTGATGGCTAAGAATGTTGAGCACTTTCTCCAGTGTCTCTCAGCCATTTTAGACTCCTCTACTGAGAATTCTCTATTTAGTTCTGTACCCCACTTTTTTTTTTTTGGTTTTTCGAGACAGGGTTTCTCTGTGGCTTTGGAGGCTGTCCTGGAACTCGCATGGTAGTCCAGGCTGGTCTCGAACTCATAGAGATCCGCCTGCCTCTGCCTCCCGAGTGCTGGGATTAAAGGCATGCACCACCAACGTCCGGCCTTGTACCCCACTTTTTAATTGGAGCCTTTGGTGTTTTGGAGAGTTGCTTCATGAGTTCTTTGTAAATTTTGGAGATCAGCCATCTGTCAGATGTGGGCTCAGAGAATATCTGTGGACTGTCTTTTTTCCTTGTTGACTGTGTCCTTTGCCTTACAGAAGTTTTAGGAAGTCCCATTTATTAATTGTACATTTCAGTGTCTGTGCTACTGGTGTTATGTTCAGGAAGAGGCCTCCTGTACCAACTCGTTATAGAGTATCTCTCACTTTCTCTCCTAAGAGTTTCAGTGTGGTTGGATTTATGTTGAGGTCTTTGATCCATTTGGACTTAAGTTTTGTGCAAGGCAATAGACATGGATCTATATGCAGTCTTTTGCATGCCAATATCCAGTTATGCCGGCACCACTTGTTGAAGATGCTTTCTTTTTTCCAATGTACAATTTTAGCTTCTTTGTCAAAAATCAAGTGTTCATAGGTGTGTGGGTTAAAATCAGGGTTTTCAAATTCAGTTCCATTTGTCTACCTGTCTATTTTTGTGCCAATACCAAGCTGTTTTCATGACTATAGCTCTGTAATAGAGCTTGAAGTCAGGTATAGTGATGCCTCCTGGAGTTCCTTTATTGTATATGCTTATTTTGCCTATCCTGGGTCTTTTGTTTTTCCTTGTAAACTTGATTATTGTTCTTTCAAGATCTGTGAAGAATTGTGCCGGAATTTGACTCTGTAGACTGCTTTTGGAAAGATTGCCATTTTTATTATGTTGGTCCTACCAATCCAAGAGCATGGGAGGTCTTTCCATTTACTGGTATTGTCTTTGATTTCTTTCTTTAGTGACTCAGAGTTCTTGATATACAGGTCTTTAACTTCTTTGGTTAAGGTTATCCCCAGATATTTGATGCTGTTTATGGCTATTGTAAAGGGTGAGGTTTCTCTGATTTCTATCTCAGCCACTATAACATCTGTATATAATAGGGCCACTGGTTTTTTGGGGTTTACCTTGTATCCTGCCACTTTGCTGAAGGTGTTTATCAGCTCTAGGATTTCCTTTGTGGAGTTTTTCAGGTCACTTATGTAAACTATCATATCATCTGCAAATAGTGAAAGCTTGACTTATTTTCCTATTTGTATCCCCTTGATGTCCTTTTGTTGTCTTATCGCTCTAGCTAGAACTTCAATTACAATATTGAAAAGATATGGAGAAAATGGACAGCCTTGTCTAGTTTCTTATTGTAGATGATTTGCATTGAGTTTCTCTCCATTTAGTTTGATGTTACCTGTTGGTTTACTGTATATTGTTTTTATTATGTTCAGGTATGTCCCTGTTATCCCTGATCTCTCTAGGACCTTTATCATGAAGAGGTGCTGGATTTTGTTAAGGGCTTTTTCCGCATTATTGAGATGATCATGTGGGTTTTTTTTCGCAGTTTGTTTATATGGTGGATTACTTTGATAGATTTTCTAATGTTGAACTATCCCTGCAATCCTGGGTTGAAGCCTACTGGATCATGGTGGATTATTTTTCTGATGTGTTTTTGAATCTGATTTGCTAGTATTTTGTTGATTATTTTTACATCAATGTTCATGAATGCAATTGGTGTATAGTTCTTTGTTTGTGTGTTTGTGTGACTTGGGTACCAAGGAAATTGTAGTCTTGAAGAAAGAGTTTGCCAGTGAGCTTCCTGCTTCTATTATGTGGAATATGTTGAGGAGTATTGGAATTTGCTCCTCTTTGAATTTCTGTTGAATTCTGCATTGAAGCCATCTGGACCTTGGCTTTTTTTGGTTGGGAGACTTTTGATGACTGCTTCTATTTCATTAAGGGTTATAGGTCTGTTTAGATTGCTTATCTGTTCTTGATTTAATTTTGGCAAGTGATATCTATTCAGAATATTGTCCATTTCCTTTAAGTATTTGAATTTTGAGGTTTTCAAAGTATAACCTGATGATTCTCTGGATTTCCTCAGTATCCATTCTTATGGCCCCCTTTTCATTTCTGATTTTATTAATTTTCATGGTCACACTCTGTGGATTGGTAAGTTTGGATAAAAGTTTGTCTATCTTGCTGATTTTCTCAAAGAACCAACTCTTTGTTGTGTTGATTCTTTGTATTGTTTTCCTAGTTTCTACTTTATTGATTTCAGCCCTCATTTTGATTATTTCCTGGCATCTACTCCTCCTGGGTGAGTTTGCTTCTTTGTGTTCTAGAGCTTTTGGCTGTACTGTTAATTCTCTAGTGTGACTGTTCTCCAGTTTCTTCATGTGGGCACTTAGTGCCATGAACTTCCCTCTTAGCACTGCTTTCAAAGTGTCCTATAGGTTTGAGTATGTTGTGTCTTCATTCTCACTGAATTCTAGGAAGCCTTTAATTTCTTTTTTATTTCTTCTTTGACCCAGGAATGGTGCAATTGTGCATTATTCAATTTCCATGAGTTTGTAGGGTTTCTGCAATTTGTGTTGTCATTGAATTATAATTTTAACACATGGTGGTCTGATAAGATGCATGGAGTTATTCCAATATTTTTTTAACTGTTGTGTTTTGATATGTTGCCAAGTATGTGGTCGATTTTTTAGAAGGTTCCATATGGTGTGGAGAATAAGGTATACTCTTTTTTATTTGGATGGATTGTTCTATGGATGTCTGTTAATCCCAACTGGGTCATAACTTCTGTTAGTTCCTTTGCTTCTTTGTTAAGTTTCTGTCTGGTATTCCTTTCTAGTGGTGAGAGTGGGGTGTTGAAGTCTCCCACTATAAGTGTGTTGGGCTTTATATGTGATATGAGTTTTAGTAATGTTCCTTTTATGAACATGGATGCCTTTGTATTTGGGGCATAGATATTCAGAATTGAAACATCATCTTGGTGGATTTCTCCTGTGATGAGTATGAAATGATCTCCTTCATCTCTTTTGATTGATTTTATTTTAATTTGTTAGATATTCAGATTGCTGCCCCTGTTTGTTTCCTTGGTCCATTTGATTGGAAAATCTTTTCCCAACCTTTAACTCTGAGGTAATGTCTGTCTTTGAGGTTGAGTTGTGTTTCTTGCATGCAGCAGAAGGATGGGTTCTGTCTTTGAATCCATTCTGTTAGCTGGTGTCTTTTATGGGCGAGTTAAGACCATTGATATTGAGGGATATTAATGACCATTGATCGCTCATTCTTCTTTGATTTGGAATGGTTGGTGGTGGTGGAATTATGTGTGGAATTTCACCCCTTTTTTCTTTTGGCTGTTGGTGAAGTGGGATCTAATTCCTATGTTTTTCTGGTTGTAGTTAACTTCCTTGGGTTGGAGTTTTTGTTTCAGAACTTTCTGTAGGGCTGGGTTAGTGGATATGTATTGCTTGAATCTAGTTTTGTCATGGAATATCTTGTTTTCTTCATCGATAGTGATTGAAAGCTTTGCTGGGTATAGTAGTATAGACTGGCACCCATGGTCTCTTAGTGTTGGTAGAATATCTACCCAGGATCTTCTGGCTTTCATAGTTTCCATGGAGAACTCAGGTATAATTCTGATAGGTTTGCCTTTATATGTTACTTGACCTTTTTCCTTAGCTGCTCTTAATATTCTTTCTTTATTCTGTACATTTGGCTTCTTGATTATTATGTGGCAAGGGGACATTTTTTTGTGGTCCACTCTATTTGGTGTTCTGTAAGCTTCTTGTACCTTCATTGTTATGTCTTTCTTTAGGTTGGGGAAGTTTTCTTCTATGATTTTGTTGAATATGTTTTATGCCCCTGTGGGGTTGTTTTCTTTACCTTCTTCTATACCTATTATTCTTAGGTTTGGTCTTTTCATGGTGTCCCATATTTCCTGGATATTTTGTGTTAGGGATATTTTGGACTTAAGATTTTCTTCGGTCGATGAATCAGTTTCTCCTAGTGTATCTTCAACACCTGAGATTCTTCTATGTCTTTTATTCTTTTTTATTACTTTAATATTAAATAGCTTGCTTCACATGTCAATCCTAGTTCCCTCTCCCTCCCCTCCTTCTGCACCTCCCCACCATTCTCCCCAGCCATTCCCCCTATCCCCACTTCCTTTCACATATGGGAGTCTATCACTTCATTCAGGGCAGGGACCAGGCACTCCCCTAACAGTCCAAGCTGAGAGAGCATCCCTCTTTGTGCTATGGACACACGAAGTCCATTTGCATGCCAGGGATAAACACTGATCTACTGCCCAGAGCCCCTAGGTTTTCCAGGTCTCCTCACTGACTCTCATACTCACAGGGTCTGGATCAGTCCCATGGTGTCCTCCAAGAGCTCCCCCTTGTTCAGATCAGCTGTCTTTGCTGGTTTTGCCAGCCCCTGCTTTGCCTATTTGCTCATTGCTCTTCTCTCTCTGTCGCTGGGTTCCATGTTTTCATTTCAGTGTTTAGCTGTGGGTGTTTGCCTCTGCTTCCATCAGTCACTGGATGAAGGTCCTAGGATGGCATATAGGATAGACGCCAAGTTCATTATCAGAAATGGGCATTTAAAGTGATCTCTCCACTATTGCTTAGCTTGCCAATTGGTGTCATTCCTTTAGATCACTAGAGGTCTCACTTTTGCCAGATCTGTCTTCTAGCTTATGACTCCCTCTATTATGGTATTTCTCATCCTGTTCTCCCCCTATTCTACTCCCCACTCAACCTTCCTGTTCTCCCATGACCTACTCTCTCCATCTCTTGTATTCTCTTGTTTATTCTTGCATATGTAGTTCCTGACCATTTGCCCTTCTTTTCTATTTCCAGCCTTCCTTCAGATTGTGTTTTCTTTTATTATCTCTATTTTAGTTTTCAACCCTTGCACTGTTTGAATTATTTCTTGCAATTTTTGCTTTGTCTTTTCATCCATTTGTAGCATTTTTTGAATTTTTTGGTTTGTTTTTCTTCCATTTCTTGCATTTTTTGGTTTGTTTTTTCTTCCATTTCTTGCATTTTTTGGTTTGTCTATTCTTCAATTTCTTTGAGGGATTTTCCCACATCCTCTTTGAAGGCCTCTATCATTTTCATGAAGTTGTTTTTAAGGTCATTCTCTTCTGCTTCATTTGCATTGGAATGTTGGAGTCTTTCTGGTGTCTAGAATCTGGCGGTATCTTATTTGTTTTTCTGTTGCTAAGTGTGTTTTTGTATTGTCTCCTTCCCTTCCCTTCTTCTAGTGGGTGCAAAAAGAGCCTCTTACTAGTCTGGCGGTTAGGGAACTAAGGTTCACTTTCAGTGTTTGCAAGCAAGTCCAATACTCTGGTACTTCTCCTCTTCCTGGTCCTAGTCCTTGTCCCATGGGTGGAGAAGACCAGGAATCTGGGGTGCTTAGGCTCCTACGGGGATGGGAGACTCAGTGGCAGTCTCCAGGCACTGCAGCACCGGCCCAGAAACAGATCCTGAATTGCCTGGTCCTGTGGGTGGAAAAGAAGACCAGGAAACTGGGGTTCATAGGCTCCTGCCAGGATGGCTGTGGCAGTCCCCAGGCACTGGTTCCGTGGTTAGATAAGACCAGGAAACTGGGGTGTGTAGGCTCCTGCCGGGAGGGGAGGCTCTTTGGCAGTCCCCAGGCAGTCCCCAGGCACTGGAAGGCAGACCTGGATACAGGTCCTGGTTTACCTGGTTCCCTGGTTCCATTGGTAGAAGAGAAGACCAGGAATCTGGGGTGAGTAGCCTCCTGATGGGAGGAGAGGCTTTGTGGCAGTTCCCAGGCACTGGAAGGCAGGCCAGGATACAGGGCCCAGTTTACCTGGCCACAGTGGTGGAAAAGAAGACCAGGAATCTGGGGTGCAGACGCTCCCATCGGGAGGGGAGGCTCTGTGGTGGTGTACATATTTTAATTTTCCAAATTGCATAAAATGGAACACATCTATCTGCCAGATTTCATTCATTTGAATAACCTTTGGTAAATGCCTGCAGGTAGTAGAGTTTGTTTGTATACAGAACAAGTAAAATATTTTCTTATAATTTCTTTGGCTTATTACCATGTGACAGAAAAGCCATTTTTCAAACTTCTACTAATGACACGGTGATTTTTTATGAAATTGTGAGGCCTTTAGCACATTTACTATCAATAGTTGATCAATTTCATGATTACCTTGTGCTAGAGGGCCTGGAAGATCTGTATGGGATCAGAAGTGTGTTACATATATGGAATGACCAGGTCATGTAACTGAATAAATAATAAAGTCAATTCTGTATCATCTGGTATAAGTTCAATGATTTCAATATGTAAAACATCTCTTTCTGCATATTGTTAATCAGTAACTATGTTGAGAGTTTCTTTATGATCTATTAACACAATGAGAATAGCATATAAATTCTGACGTTTAAAATTATAAGGACTTAGATGCACTTTTGTCCCGACCCACAGGACATTCACATGGGTCTGATGGACACCTAGGAGAAAGATGGAGGACAGGGGATACAAAGAATGGATGCCAAGATAGGATTCTGATGAAGGTGACAATTTTATTTAATCACAAAGGAATTTATATAGGAGAACTGAGGAGGGAAAGGGGGAAGGTGTACTTGCAGCTTCAGGGGCAAGAGGTCAGTGGGAGAGGTGGTCTGCTGCATTGCCTGGCTACCTTATCTACAGGGTAAGAGGTCAGGGGTACGAACTCCTATGTTGCTTGGTAACCTGACAGCAGGGTCTGATCCTATCTAATACAATTTACTGTTGCTCAGGCCTATCTCCTGAGGACAGTTTTCCAATTAAGCTAATCTTTAAATGACAGGTAAATCACAGGCTTGTTTCTTGGAATTTGCTTTATGTCAAAAGAGGTGGCACAGTGGTCTTAGTGTCACATCTTCTCTATGAGTACGTGATACAGCCTAGCTGACTGATGGCTGGAGATCCCTGACACATTTTACTGAAGTATTCTGATTTCTAACCTGCTTTTCCTGATTTATTTGCATCAGTTTAGAATGTAAGGACTCCATGTATTGGTGTTTTCATAGAATTCAAGGAAGGATCAGTTAGTTTTCTTTGTAAGTTGAATTCTCTTGCTTTTGGAATAATTGTTACCCTTTGTTAAAAAATTACTACAAGCTCTTTGCCAGGGTTCACTGTCTACCATAATTTGTCAATTTCATCATGAGTTAAAGATACTATAGTCTCTGCTGGATCTGTTCCTGCTAATTGATGAAGTCTCAATTTTCCTTTCAGAATCACCTCATAGATCTTTTCCACATATTTTCTTTAATTTTTATTCAGTTTATGTGGTAAAAATATCAATTCTATGATAATTTCTTCCCTCTGCATTAAAATTCCTGTAGGGGAATGCTTAGAGGATAATAAGACTAGGATGCAGCTAAGCTTTGGATCCATATGATCCTCATGTGTACCCTGTAGTTCATCTTCCACTAATACTAGTGCTTTAGCAGCTTAAGCTGTTAATTCCCTGGGATTATTTCAGTTCTTGTCACCATCTATATTTTGTATAAACTAATCAGTTAATTGGGTTCTATTCCAACAATGTGCCATAAATGGGACATGTCTCCTAGCAATCTTTGAAAATCATTAAAAGTCTTTAATAAATCTCTCCTAATTCTCAACTTTTGGGATCTAATTATTATAAACCTATTTATAAGCGAAATAGCAGAATCTCCTCTTTGTATTTTCTGAGGAACAGTTTGTAATCCCCCAAAATCAAAATTTTCTTTACTTCTTCAAGCATTCTTTCTAAATTATCTACATTTGAATCAGATAATAAAATGTCATCAGGGTAATGGTAAAAATAGATTGAGGAAATTGCTTTGTATTATTTCCAAGGACTGCATTACAAAATATCGGCAGAGATATCACTTAGAAGCCTGAGCAATATTATTGGTAGGCACTGGGAAAGTAAATTTTTCTCTGTCCTTTTCTTGTAATGGTATACTAAAGAAACAATGTTTTAAATCAATAGCTATGATAGACCATCCTTTAGGCAGTAGAGAAGGCAAAGGAATTCCAGACTGTAAAGAGCTCATTTGATGTATCCCTTTCTTAACAGCTCTTAAATCTGTTACCATTGTCCATATCTCTTTTTAACAATAAATACAGGAAAATTCCAAGGGCTGGTTGATTCCTCTATATGCTAAGCATTTAGTTGCTCCTGTACCACCTCTTCCAGAGCCTGCAGCTTTTCTGTTGTTAAAGGCCACTGCACAATCTATACAGGTTCATCTGTCAGCCATTTTCAATGTAAGACTGTTGGTGTTTTGGCAGGATAGCAGCTGTTGTGTCATGTTCTTATATACCTGAATGGTTGGTGATTGTTCTTTTTACCTTCTTATAAATTTTACAGAACTGTAGATTAATCTATGTTTGGATTCTAATTTGGGGAATGTTTATCTGAGTATTCCTTTGCTGTAATTAATCATGTCCCCACAAATTCATTACAATATAACAACATATGGCTTTAATAATCCTCTCTATATTTCTGGCCCTATACATTCGAGCCATCTCTCCTTCTGTTTTACCTGAGATAAAGTTCCAGTTCCTAAGAGTTGAACATTTACCTCCTGAAGAAGACAATTTGGATTCCAAGACTTTTATGATATGCTTGTTACATCCACACCTGTGTCTACCAAACCTTCAATGATAACATCATTTATTCCTACTTTTAATTTTGGTCTCTGCTCACTTATAGACATTTGCCAATATACTTTGAATTGTGAATTTTTCTAATTTTTTGTTCTCTCTTTTGATCTTGGGAGGTATCTATAACTCTAGCTTTAGACTTTTGTTCAATATTCTTAACCTCTTCTCTGAACCAAGAAGTCCATTATAATTGTGGTTCAGACTCTAGGACATCTTTAATCATATTTATCCAGTCTACCAAGATAATCATATAACAAACAGATATGTTTATCACCTGCTTCACAAATGGTGAATGGGTGCCATATAAGAATACAGCTTCTTTGAATTTCCCTAAATCTAATATTGACACAGGCTTCCAAGTAGCTCTTATAGAATCTCCTCTATTTGGTACTTGTGATAAAGTTACTGAATATATTGTAATTAATTTTTATTTAAGTTAAAAACAATTTTATTTTACATACCAATCCTAGTTCTTTCTCCTTCCTGTCCTTCATCCCACACTATCTCCCCATCCTATCCCCCAGTAAACTCCTCAGGGATGTTGAGGTCTCTCATAGGGGGTCATCTAAGTCTGTCACATCATTTATGGCAGGACCAATGCCCTCCCCCTGTATCTAGGCTGAGAGAGTATTTCTCCTTAAGGATTCAGCTCCAAAAGCATGTTCATGCACTAGGAATAAATACTGGTTATACTACCATCATCCCCATAGCCTTTCCAAGCACCCTACTGACACACATGTTCAGGAGGACTGGTTTGGTCTTATACAGGTTCCCCAGCTGTCAATCTGGAGTCCATTAGCTCCTACTTGTTAAAGTCAACTGTTTCTGTGGTTTCAGCATGATCATGACCCCTTTGCTCATCACTTCTCCCTGTCTGTAACTGGATTCCAGGAATTCATTCAGTGCTTAGCTGTGATTCTTTGCTTCTGCTTCCATCATCTACTGGATGAAAGGTCTATGATGGTATTCAAATTAGTCATCAATCTCATTATAGTGGAACGGCATTAAAGGTAGTCTGTCTACTACTGCTTAGATTCTTAGTGGAGATCATCATTGAGTATTCCTTGGAATTTCCCTAGTACCATGTTTCTCGTTAAGCCTATAACAGCTCCCTCTATCAAAGTATATCTTTCCTTGCACTCCTACTCTGTTCTTCCCCCAACTTGATCTTCCTTATCTCTCATGCCCAACCCTTCTTTCCTCCTCTTTCTTCTACCTCCCCCTCCCTCCAAGTTCGCAATTTACTGAGGAGATCTTGTACTTTATCCTTCTCAGGGAGCCCATGTGTGTCTATCTTAGGATCCTTCTTGTTACCTAGCTTCTCTGCATTTATGGATCACAGGCTTGTTATTGCTTGCTCTATGTCTAATATCCACTTATGTGTGAGTACATACCATGTTTGTCTTTCTGGGTCTGGGTTACCTCACTCTGGATGGTTTCTTTTAGTTCTATCCATTGGTCTACAAATTTCAAGATGTCATTTTTTAAATCACTTTGTAGTACTCCATTGTATAAATGTACCACATTTTCTTTATCTATTCTTCAGTTTAGGAGCATTTAGTTTGCTTACATGTTCTGGCTATCACAAATAATACTGCTATGAACATAGTCAAACAGATGCCCTTGTGGTATGAATGTGAATCCTTTGGGTATATGCCTAAGAGTGGAATTGCTGGGTCTTGATGTAAATTTATTGCCATTTTCCTGAGAAACCACCAAACTAATTTCCAAAGTGTCTCTACAAGTATGTATTCCTACCAGCAATGGACGAGAGTTCCCCTTTCTCCACATCCTCTCCAACATAAGGAGTAATTGGTGGTTTTTATATTATTATTTATTTAAATTAAAAAAATCTTACCATACCATTTCCAGTTTCCTCTGCTTCCATTCTCCCACTTTCCCTAACACTTCCCCATCAAATACCTGTTTTGTGGTCTTTCTTTCATGTCTCTTATCTCCATCCCTAGTCCTTAGGTCTCTCACTCCAGGTTGGTGTCTTTTAGATCGGGACAATGAACAAGGGATAAATACTGGTTGTACTGCCAGAGATTCCATAGACTTCCCAGGCACCCCAACAAACACCTACATTCAGGCGGCCTGTTTTTTTCTCAAGCAAGTACCTCAGCTGTCAATCTGGAGTTTAGGAGCTCCTACTTGTTCAGATCAACTGTTTCTGTGGGTTTCCCCTGCATGATCATGACCCCTTTACTCATCACTTCTCCCTCTCTATAACTGAATTCTAGGAATTCAGCTCAGTACTTAACTGTGAATCTCTGCTTATGCTTCCATCAGCTACTGGAAGAAGACTCTACTATGACATTTAAGGTAGTCATTAATCTCCTTATAGGGGAAGTACATTTAAGTTAACCTCTCCACTATTGCTTAGATTCCTATTAGGGATCATCCTTGAGGATTCCTTGGAATTTTCCTAGTGCCATGTTTCCTTAAGCAAATAACAGCTCATTCTATCAAAGTATCTCCTTCCTTGCTCTCCTTCTCTGTTTTTCCCCCAATACAACCTTCCTGTCCCTCATGTTCTCTTCCACCCCTTATTCCCTCCCCTTTGATTATCCTCCATGAGAGGCCTCACTCTTCCTGAGGTATAGATGGGGGTGGGCGAGATGGAGGCATGGAAGGGGGAATGGGAGGACAGGGAGGAGAGGGAATGAGTATCAGAATGGCTAATAAGATTATTTTGAATTTAAATAATTTTTTTTAAAAACTTCAAGCTATAGGTTGAACAAGAGGGAAAAATGTGGATATCATTATTTTTCCTGGTTTTGGAAAAATGCTTTGCATTTTTCTGTTCAGAATAATGTTGCTTTTGGTCTTGTTGTAAATTGCCTTTATTATGTTGATAAGTATTTCTTACATTCCTATCTCTCTAGGAATTTTATCATAATGGGTGCTAACTAGATATTGTGAAAAAAACTTTTCTACATTTTTCATTACTATTTTTCATTTATTTTACATGCTGACCATAGTCTCCCCTCTCTCCTTGCCTCTAGTCCAGCCCCTACCTCCCATGTACCCAATACTCATCTGCTCCTCTTCCACTGCTTTTATTCAGAAAGGGGCAAGCCTCCCATGTGTAACATGAAAAAGTAAAAGACCCAGAGACTGATATTTGCATTCCAACTTTAAGCTGAATATCAGAAAAGCAAAGCAGCCTGTTATTAGCTCTCACCTCTGCCTCAGGTTGAAAGGGCTGATCCAAACATGAGCTCTTCACCAAGTCTCAATCTGCTGCCTCTCTTCTGTGTGTCTGGAAAACTAATGCTTCTATATTCAGTGTGGCTGGAGAATGAATACCTCTCTGAGACCTTGCTTCCGTCTTTTATAACCCACTGTGCTGGGATAGACTGGTTCAAACTCAAGTACTCCTGGGCAGTGTTGAACTCAGAGAGATCTATCTACCAGAATGGTAAGATTAAAGCTGTATACCACTAGGTTCTGGGTGCTGGTAGTAAAGGTGTGTGCCTGGCTTATAAGACTTGTGGCTGACTTTGCTTTACTGAGTCCTCAGTCAAGCTTTAAGAAATCATAAATAATAAATCACTATACCTAGGGGGCTTGAAACTAGCATGGCACCTCAAGTTGGGTCAAGATTGAGCTCTTCCCCCTGTATCATGACTGGGCAAGATAATCCACCATGGGAAACAGGGTCCCAAAAGGCATCTAAATGACAGGGACAGGTATTGATCTCACTTCTGGGAAACTTACAAACAGAGCAGTCTACACACCTGTTACTCACATGCAGAAGGCTTAAGTCAGTCCTATTCAGGCTACCTAATTGTTGGTCTAGTGTCCATGAGCTACCACAAGCTCAGGCCAGCTGTCTTTGTTGGTTTACCCATTATGATCTTGACACCCTGGTGTAATGCTAGTTCTAATAGATATTAATAATAAAAGCCCATAGTCAGATATAGGTGTAAAAGCTGAAAGATTAGAGAGATGAAGGAACAAGCCACAGCCACACATTAACTTGCTAACTTTCCAGCAGCCTATATCCTTTCTTCATCCAGTAATCTCACTTCCTGTCTCCATCTCACTAATGCTGGGATTAAAGGACTGTACCACCATTACCTGCCTCTGTGGTTTGCAAATGGCAAGCTCCACCCTCTGGTCTTCAGACATGCTTTATTTGTACAAACAAGACATCACCACACCTGGCTTGCACATTGCCCCATTTCTTCAGCAGGACTTCCAGAGCATGGCCCAATGCTAGGTTGTGGATCTCTGCATCTGCTTCCATCAGTTACTGGATAAAGTCTCTGTGATTAGTGTAGTCACAACATGAATACAGAAGATAGCCAATTCAGGAACCATTTCCACTATTGTTAGGAGTCTTACCTGGGGTCAAACTAGTGGACTCTTGGGTGTTCTCCTGGCACCATGTTTCTCCATACTCCCCAAATGCAGCCCCAATCAAGATGATTTAATGATATGATCATGTGTTTATTTTTCTTGGGAATCTATGTGCTGCCTTATAATTATTAATTTATATATACTGAACCATCAAAACATCTCTGGAATGAGTTCATGAATTCAGCTTGCTAGTATTTAAATAAGAATTTTTACATTGAGGGATGATGGGGGATGTCTTTCAGTATGCTGTGAATATGTTTAATATGTTTTTCTTATTAGTTAATGAATAAAGCTGTTTTGGCCAATGGACATAGCTAGACAGGAAGTATAAGCATGGTACCAGACTAGCATAAGGCTGGAAAGAGAAATAGAGAGGGTTGCCAGGGAACACCATGTAGCTGCCAAAGGTGTAACAAGCAGGAGCCATGCCCTCCTATGCCCTCTACTTGATGTGAGTGTGGGCTCTACTTGGGGCTAAACTCCCACCATCCCTCCTTGGAATTTCTGGGTCTGCTCTGCATGTAGTAGTACCATCCCAGCAGGACAGACCACCCGAAGTATGGCCACACCTCATTCTTGGCCCTACCTACACACTCCTCTTCAGTGAGGCAAACACCAAGAGAGGCCAGATCATCCAGAGTTGCAGACACTGAAGTCTTGGACCACCTACAACACCAGAAGAGGAGATGAGAAGAGAGGGAGAGACCCTAACTGCACCCACTCAAAGAAGGGTTGGTGAGATGACAGTAAAAGAACACATTAAACGATAGAAAGACCAATATATGGCATCTAGGGACTCTACACCAGCAAGACCTTAACATCCCAATGCAGATTAGGCAGAAGAGAAGGACCTTAAAATAATTTTATGAAAATATTAGAGTTCCTCAAAAAGGAAATGAGAAAAATCCCTTAAAAATGGAAGAAAAAACAAAAATACAGGAAATGGAGGAAAAGACAAAGCAAAAAAAAAATCAATAAATAAACAAATCCCTTAAAGTATCCAAAGAAAGCCAAGAAAAAAACAACCAAACAAGTGAAACAAACAATTCAAACAGTTCAAGGATTAAAAACTGAAATAGAAACAATTAAGAAAACACAGAATGAGGGAATGCTGGAAATATAAAAGCTGGGTAAAGGATCAGGAACTATAGACATAAGTATAACCAACAGAATGCAAGAGATGGAAGAGAGAATCTCGGGTGTTGAAAACTCACTAGAGGAAATACAGTCATCAACTAAAGAAAATCTCAAACCCAATAAAGCCCTAGTAAATATGGGACAACATGGAAAGAACAAACCTAAGAATAATAAGTATAGAAGGTGAAGAAATACAGCTTAAGGGTACAGAAAATATATTCAACAAAACCATAAAAGAAAACTTACCCAATCTAAAGAAGGATATGCCTATGAAAGTACATGAAACTTACAGAACACCAAATAGACAGGACCACAAAAAGAAGTCCCCTTGCCACATAATAATCAAACACAAAACTTAGGGCATAGAGAAAAAATATTAAGAGCAGCGAAGGAAAAAGTCCGAGAACACATGACTTCTTAATAGAAACTTTGAAAGTCAGAAGGTCCTGGATAGATGTTCTACAAACGCTAAGGGAAAATGGATGTCAGCCCAAACTACTATACCCAGGAAAGCTTTCAATCACTATAGATGAAGAAAACAAGATATTCCACGACAAAACAAGATTTAAACAATACATCTCCACTAATCCAGACCTAAAGAAAGTACTGTAAGGAAAACTCCAACACAAGGAAGATG
The DNA here is from genome assembly GCF_017639785.1 of Mesocricetus auratus. NCBI lineage: Eukaryota > Metazoa > Chordata > Mammalia > Rodentia > Cricetidae > Mesocricetus > Mesocricetus auratus. The sequence goes on from NW_024429198.1 coordinate 32,524,528, forward strand.
ACTACATGCACAAAAAAGGCAATAGATAATATCACTTTATCAAACACAAAAATAAAAGGGGAGGGGAATCTACACACAATACCACCACCAACAATAAAACCAAAACAAATAAGAATTTAGAATCAATGGTCATTAATATCCCTCAATGTCAATGATCTTAACTTCCATATAAGAAGGCACAGACAGATGGATATGAAGACAGAATCCATCCTTCTGCTGCATATAAGAAACACTTCTCAGTGTCAAAGACAGACATTACATCAGAGTAAAGGATTAGGAAAAGATTTTCAAAGCAAATGGACCCAAGAAACAAGCTGGTGTAGTAATCCTGATTTTCAAAGCAAATGGACCCAAGAAACAAGCTGGTGTAGTAATCCTAATAATTAACAAATTACATTTGAATCTAAAATCAACCAAAAGAGATGAAGAAGGTAATTTCCTATTCACCACAGGAAAAATCCATCAAGATTAAATTGCAATTCTGAACATCTATATCCCAAATATGAAGGCATCCACATTCATAAAGCTCAATTCACACATAAAACTTCACACACTTATAGTGAGAGAGTTCAACACCTCACTCTCACCACTAGACAGGACAACTAGACAGAAATTTGTCAAAGAAGCAAAGGAACTAACACAAGTTATTACCCAATTGGGATTAACAGACATCTGTAGAGCATTCCATCCAAACACAAAAAATATAACTTCTTCTCAGTGCCATATGGAACCTTCTCTAAAATCAAACACATACTCAGCAATATAGCAAATCTCAATAGGCACAAAAAATTGGAATAATACCCTGTATCTTATCAGACCGCCATGCTTTAAAGTTAGAATTCAACAACAACACAAATTACAGAAAGACTACAAACTCATGGAAATTGAACAATATGCAATTGGACCATTCCTGGGTCAAGGAAGAAATACAAAAATAAATTAAAATCTTCCTAGAATTCAATGAGAATGAGGACACAACATACCAAAACTCATGGGACACTTTGAAAGCAGTACTAAAAGGAAACTTCATAGCACTAAGTGTCCAAATGAAGAAACTGGAAGTTAGTCACAAAAGAGAATTACCAGCACAGCTGAAAGCTCTAGAGCAAAAAAGAAGCAAACTCACCCCAGAGGAGTAGACACCAGGAAATAATCAAATTGAGGGCTGAAATCGATAAAGTAGAAACAAAGAAACAATACAAAGAATCAATGAAACAAAGAGTTGTTTTTTTTGAAAAAATCAACAAGATAGACAAACATTTATCCAAACTAACCAAAAGGCAGAGAGAGAGAGTGCATGCTAGTTAACAAAAATCAGAATGGAAAAGGGGAATGTAACAAGAGACACTGAGGAAATCCAGAGAATCATTAGGTCATATTTGAAAACCTGTACTGCACAAAATTTGAAAATTTAAAAGAAATAGACTTCTGGATAGATATAACTTACCAAAATTAAATCAAGAACATATAGGCAATTTAAAAATACCTATAACACCTAATGAAATAAAAACAGTCATCGAAAGTCTCCCAACCAAAAAAATGCCCAGAGCCGGATAGCTTCACTACAGAATTCTAGGAGAAATTCAAAGAACATCTAATAACAATGCTCCTGAAATTGTTCCACACAATAGAAGCAGAAAGGTTATTGCCAAACTGTTTTTATGAGACTACAATTACTTTGGTACAGAAGCCACTCAGTAACACAACTAAGAAAGAAAACTACAGACCAATATCACTCATGAAGATTGAGGCAAAAACACTCAACAAAATGTGTAAATAAAATCCAAGAACCCATCAGAAAAATACTCCACCATGATCAAGTAGCCTTCGTCCCAGGGATGCAGGAATGGTTCAACAAATTGTCAATGTAATCCACCATATAAACAAACTGCAAAAGGAAAACATGATCATTTCACTAGATGCTGAAAAAGCCTTTGGCAAAATCCAACACCCCTTCATGATAAAGGTCTTGGAGAGATTACTCTTAGCAGGAACATACCTGAACACAATAAAAGCAATATACAGCAAGCTAACAACCAACATCAAAGTAAATGGAGAGAAACTCAACACAATTCCTCTAAAATCAGGAGCAAGACAAGGGTGTCCACTCTCTGCATATCTCTTCAATACTGTACTTGAAGTTGTAGCTAGAACAATATGACAAAAAAGGGATATTAATGGAATACAAATTTGAAAGGAAGAGGTCAAACTTTCACTATTTGCAGATGATATGCTAGTTTACATAAGTGACCTGAAAAACTATACAAAGTGGCAGTATAGAAGATTAACTAAAAAAAAATCAGCATCCAAAAATAATCAGCATCCCTACTGTATATAGACCATAAATGGGCTGAGAAAGAAATCAGAGAACCATCACACTTTACAATCACCACAAACAATATAAAATACCTTGGGGTAATGCTCACCAAACAAGTGAAAGACCTGTATAGCAACAACTTTGAGTCTTTAAAGAAAGAAATTAAAGAAGATACCAGAAAATGGAAAGATCTCCCATGCTGTTGGATAGGTAGGATTAACATAGTAAAAGCAATCTGCAGATTATATGCAGTCTCCAACAAAATACAGGCACAATTCTTCACAAACCTTGAAAGCATAATACTCAACTTTATATGGAAAAACAAAAGAACCAGGATAGACAAAACAACCCTGTGAAATAAAAAAGCTTCCAGAGGCATCACCATTCCTGACTTCAAACTCTATTATAGAACTACAATCCTGAAAACAGCTTGTTATTGGCACAAACATAGACAGGTAGACCAATGGAATAGAATTGAAAACCCTGATATTAGCTCACACACTTAAGAACACCTGATTTTTGACAAAGAAGCTAAAATTATGAAATGGAAAATGAAAGCTTCTTCAACAAATTGTGCTGTTATAACTTGATGCTGATATGCAGAAGACTGAAGATAGATCCATATCTAACACTGTGTGCAAAAATTAAGTCTAAATGGATCAAACACCTCAACATAAGTTCAGACACACTGAACCTCTTAGAAGAGAAATTGGAAGTACCCTTGAATGAATTGGTACATGAGACTGCTTCCTGAACATAACACCAGTAGCACAAACAATGAGATCAACAATTAATAAATGGGACCTCCTGAATCTGAAAAGCTTCTATAAGGCAAAGGACACAGTCAGTAACACAAAATGGCAGCCTACAGAATGGGAAAATATCTTAACCAACCCCACATCTGATAGGGGGCTGATTTCCAAAATATAAAATGAACTAAAGAAGCTAGCCACCAAAACTCTAAACAATCCAGTTAAAATTGGGGTACAGGACTAAATGGAGAATTTTCAATAGAGGAATCTAAAATGGCTGAAAGACACTTAAGAAAGTGTTCAACTCTTCGGCATTGGTAGTGGACGCCTTTAATCCCAGCACTCAGGAGGCAGAGGCAGGTGGATCTCTGTGAGTTAGAGGCCAGCGTGGTCTACAGAGTGAGTTCCAAGACAGACTCCAAAACAATACAGAGAAACCTTGTCTCGAAAAACCAAAGGAAGAAGAAGGAGGAGGAGGAGGAGGAGGAGGAAGAGGAGGAGGAGGAGGAGGAGGAGGAAGAGGAGGAAGAGGAGGAGGAGGAGGAGAAAGAGGAGAAGAAGAAGGAGGAGAAGAAGAAGAAGAAGAAAATGTTCAACATCCTTAGCCATCAGAGAAATGCAGATCAAAACAACTCTGAGATACCATCTTACACCAATCAGAATGGCTAAATCAAAAACACTGATGACAGTCTATGCTGGAGAGGATGTGGAGAAAGAGCAATGCTCCTTCATTGCTTGTGGGAGTGCCAACTTGTAAGACCACTTTGAAAATTAGTATTGTGGTGGAGAGTCTATCTTTGATCCTTTGATCCCCTTCCCCTATGATGAGATTGATGACTACCTTGATTGCCATTCCTAGAGTCTTCATCCAGTAGCTTATGGAAGCAGAATCGGGCACTCACAGCTAAACACTGAGCTATACTCCTGGAATCCAGTTGAGAGGGAGAAGGGATGAGCAAAGGAGCCAAGACCATGGTGGAGAAATTTGCAGAAACAGTTGACTTCACCTTGAGAGAGCATGGAGACCCTAGTCATAAAGCTGGGGAACAAGCATTGGACCAAACCTCTGAGTGTGGGTGCCAGCTAGGAGGCCAGGGAAGTCTATGGGACCTCTAACAGTGGAGCCAGTGTTTATCGCTAGTGCACAACTGGACTTTGGGAGACCATTCCCTATGGAGGGATACTTTTGCAGACCAGATACATGAAAGTAGGCCTAGTCCCTCCCCCAAATTATGTGATTGATTTTCATGTTCCTCCATAGAGGGCCTCACTATCCTTGGGGAGTGGGTGGGGGTAGGTTTAGGGGGTCAGTGTGGGACATGGAAGGACATTAGGACAAGGGAATGGAGGAATTTATATGTAAAATAAGATTGTTCCTAAAATAGAAAAATAAAGAAGAGAAAAAAAAGGTAAGCCATAGCATCTTAGCAATACATAACTTAATAGAAATGGGATTATAACTAAGAGAGAGCTAGACAATAAGAAGTTGATCCATTAACAAAACAGTACATAATTAATATAAGCCTCCTCGTGTTTATTGTTTATTTTGGACTAAATTACTGTGGTCTCTGGCAGCACAGATATATACCAATATACAAAGGATTGTCGAATTTCTTCGTGTATAACTGTCTTTTATTGAGCTTTTATCTGATTTTGTTATCAAGGTAATAGTAGTCTTATAAAATGAATTTGGAAATTTTTTCTTGCTTTCTGTTTTATGGAATATTTTGTGGAGTTTTGGTGTTGGTTATTCTTTGAAGATCTACTTGAATTCTGAGCTGAATCCATCTGACCCTGATCATGACAAATTTAAATTATGACAAATTTAATTGCTTACTTTATCTCTTTAGTGTTATTCATCTTTTTAAAATATTTTCTTCCTATTGATTGAACATTGGTAGATGTTATTGTATATGGATTGTGTATGGTGGAATACAAGATTTGTATGACCTTATAATTCTCTGAATTTCCTTGGTATCTCTTAGGATGCTTCCCCTTTAAACTATAATCATATTAATTTAGATTTTTCTCTTTTTATTTTGGATAGTTTCTTTAAATATTTGTCAATCTTCCTATATTTTTCATAGAAGCATATCCAAATTTTATTATTTTCTTGTATGTTTTCAGTCATTTCAGTCCAGATTTTGATTATTTCTTACCAAGAACACTTTAGGGTCATTTTTCTACCTGTTTTTCTAAATCTTTCAAGTGCATCTTTAATTTATAAATATGAGATCTTTCAGTATCTTGATGTAAACACTTTGTTCTGTACACTTTACTCTTGTGACTACTTTCATGTCTTTTCATTTTAGTATAATTTTTTAAGTTAATAAATCAACTCATTTTCAGCATGATATACATGGGGGCCTACCCTTTCTGAATAGGGACAGAAGAGGTATAGATGGGGGTCAGGGGGGAGGTAGGGAGGTGGGATTGAGAGGAGAAGATTGAGGGGAAATTACAGGCAGTATATAAAATAAATATAATTTTAATAAAAATTAAACAAATTTAATAAAAAGTTTAATGTAATAACAAAAATTTAATAAAATTAATACAAAAATGTATAAATATAGATAATTGGAAATTTTGAAAATATTGACAATAGAATTTTGAGGAACATGCATAAAATACATACATTACATAAAATGTGGGTAACACATCATTGCAAATAAATCAATATATTTTTGAGATAAATATAGAAGAAAAAGAAAATTAGAGAAAGTTAAATAAATGAAAAAGGTATATCTGTTACAGTGGTATGTTAAATGCCTATAGATGTAATCCTCTCTTGTTAAAAATTCTAGTATGCTTTTAAATAAATTAGTTTGCCATTCCCTATTTTGTGGTAGAAATGATAGAAGAATGTCAAGCAATCTAAAAATAATTATAGTTAATAGCTAAGCAAGCTAGTATGAAGACATAAAAACATCTCACTAAATCAGCAGCATGAGTTAATGAAAGCAAACACATACAATGCTGGTAGAAAAAAGTAAGAAAGTGATTAAAATATGTCTAAATATATAGAGTTATACAACACACACACATCTGGATTCCTATCTCATAGCATGGGTCTCGGGCTGGAGCACTCATTGTTTTGCTAAACCTGCAATATCTGTGCAATCATTTCCTCAGCAAATTCCATTAAGTGGACAGACATTAGTTCAAAATTTGGTTTCTCAATACTTCTGTTGATAGAGGGATTGGTTTTGTCTGGTCACAGGAGATGTGCAGTTCAAATATGTGTTCCCTTTTGCTAGGAGTTTTATTTGGGAGTACCCTGGAACATTTGTAGGAGTTTCCAATGTACCAGGTTTTTAGCTGACCTTCTAATAACTCCTTTCCCTGTCATCTCTTTTAGTAATTTTCCCAACTACCATACATCCATCTGATGCCTCATGTTCCCATCCATAACCAACCCCAGTCCACCCACAAAATCTATTCTACTTCTCCTTCCCAGGAAGAATCACTTGTCCTTCTTCAGCCATCCTTGTTAACCAACCTCTCTGAGTCTGTTAACTGGAGCATGGTAATCCTTTACTTTACAGTTATTACCTACTTATAGGTGAGTACATAACATTTTTGTCTTTCTGGGTCTGAATTACCTCACCCAGGATGATTTTTTTCATTGATATACATTAGCCTTTTAATTTCATAATGTTATTGTTTTTACCAGCTGTTAATACTCCATTGTATAATTGTGTCACAATTTCTATATTGATTCTTCACTTGAGGGACATCAAGGATGTTTCCAGTATCTGGCTACTGTGAAAAAAAAAGCTGCTATGAACAAACTGAGCTAGTGTCCTTGTGGTATGACTGAGCATCCTTTGGGTTTATACCCAAGGGTGTTATACCTGGTCTTGAGGAAGACAAATCCCCAATTTTCTGAGAAACCTTCATATAAATTTTCAAAGTGGCCACACAAATTTGCACTCCCACAAGAAATGGAGTGTCCCCTTTGCTCCACATCTTCTCCAGTGTGAGCTGTCACTTGTGCCTTTGATCTTAGTGTTCTGACAGGTGTAAAGTAGAATCACAGAGTTGTTTTGACTTGAGTTTTCCTCATGGCTAAGGGCATTGATCATTTTTCTTGTGTTTCTCAGCTACTTGAGATTCTTCTGTTGAGAATTCTCTGTTTAAATGTGTACCCCATTTTTAACTTGGATTATTTGGTTGTTTGAGGTCTAGTGTCTTGAGCTCTTCACATATTTTGGAAATCAGTCCTCTGTGGGGATGGTTAATATATTTTCCCATTCTGTAGGCTGCCATTTAGTCTTATTAACAATTTTCTTATTGTTACAGAAGCTTTTCAGTTTCATGAGGTCCCATTTATTAATTATCTATCTTATTGTCTCCACTGTTGTTTTTATTCAGAAAGTTGTTTCCTGTGAAAATGTGTTCAAGTCTATTCTACACTTTCTCTTTTATGATGTTCAGTGTATCTGGTTTTATGTTGAGGTCTTTGATCCACTTGGACTTGTTTGTGTTTTGTGCAGAATGCAAGAAGATATGGTTATATTTGCATTGTTCTACATGATATCCAGCATAATTTTTTTGAAGATGCTTTCTTTTTCCATTGTATTATTTTGGCTTTTCTATTTAAAATTAGTTGTTCATAGATGTGTGGTTTTTTTTGTCTGGATCTTTGATTCAATTCCATTGGTCCACATGTCTGCTTTTATGCCAATACCATGCAGTTTTAATTACTATAGCCCTTTAGTAGAATTTGCAGTCTGGATGGTGGTACCTCCATAATTTCTTTTATTGTTAAAGATTTTATTATCTATCCTAGGTTTTTCATTCTTACCTATGAATGGGAGTATTGTTCTTTCAAGGTCTATAAAGAATTTGGTTGGAATTTTAATGGGGAATACTTTGCATCTGTGAATTATTTAGGTAAGATGTTCATTTTTCTATGATAATTGTACTTATTCATGAGCATGGACTATCTTCCCATCTTTTGATATAGTCTCCAATTTCTTTCTTCAGAGACTTGAAGCTATTACCATGAAGGTCTTTCATGTGCTGGGTTAGAGTAATGAAATTTATTTGATATTATTTGTGGCTACTGTGAAAGATTTTTTTCTGGTTTCTTTCTTAGTCCTTTCATCATTTATACATAAGAGAGTTATTGGTATATTTTTAGTTAATCTTGTACCTAGACAATTCCCTATAGTTGTCTATCAGCTGTATCAGTTTCATGATAGAGTTTCTTTGGAGTCAGTTATTCATAGATTCATACCATCTGCAAATAATGATACTTTGACTTCTTCATATCCAATTTGCATCCCCTTGATATCGTTTATTTTGCATATTTCTCAAGCTAGAACTTCCAGCCCTATGTTGAATGAATATGAATATATATAGTCTATTTCCTGATTTTTAGTGGAATTGTTTCATGTTTCTTACAAGATATTTTATATTTGTATCTGTTGGAACAGGTGATGTTTCTCTGACTTCTTTCTCGGTCCATTTATCATTTGTATCTACGAGGGCTACTGATTTTGTTTTAGTTAATCTTGTATACTGCCAACACTTGTTGAAGGTGTTTATCAGATGTAGGAGTTCCACGTACAGTTTTGGTCACTTATATATACTATCATATCATCCTTTCCAAATTGTATCCCCTTGATCTCCCTTTATGGTCTCATTGGTCTACCTAGAACTTCAAGTACTATATTGAATAGATATGAAGAGAGTAGACAGCCTTGTCTTATCTCCAATTTTAGTGCAATTGCTTTGAGTTTCTGTCTGTTTCATTTGATGGTAGCTGTCAGTCAGCGTCCTATAAATTGCTTTTATTAAGTTTAGACGCTCCTTGCATCCCTGTTCAATTTGAGACTTTTATCATGAAGGGGTGTTGGATTTTGTTGATGATCATGTGGTTTTCTTCTTTCAATTTGTTTATATGGTGGATTACATTGACAAATTTTCCTATGCTGAGCTATCCCTGAATCTCTGGGATAAAGTCTATTTGGTCAAGATGCATGATTTTTTGAGTGCTTTTGAACTTTGTTTACCAGTATTTTATTGAATACTTTTCCATAAATGTACATGAGGGATATTGGTCTGTAGTTCTTTTTGTTTGTTGCATCTTTTGGTGGTTTATGTATCAGGGTTACCACTGTGTCATAAAATGAGTTTAGCAATATTTGTTTTGTTTCTATTATGTGGAACAACTTGAAAAGTATTGAAATGAGCACTTCTTTGAAATTCTGGTATCATTTTGCATTGAAGCCATGTGGTCCTGGGGAGCTTTCTTTCTTTTTTTTACTTAGGGGCTGTAGGTTTATTTAAATTGTTTATCTAGTCTTGGTTTAATCTTGGTGTGTGGAACCTATCCAGAAAATTGTCTATTTCTTTTAAATTTTCCAATTTCATTGAGTACAGGCTTTTAATTATGACCTAATGATTCTCTAGATTTCTTCAATATCTGTTGTTATGTCCCCCTTTTGGCTTCGATTTTGATAATTTGGATATTCTCTCTCTGCTTTCAGTTAGTTTGGATAAGGGTTTGTCTATCTTGTTGGTGTTCTTGATGAACTGTTTGTTTCATTGATTCCTTTTATTATTCTCTTTGCTTCTATTTTGTTGATTTCAGCCCTCACTTTGATTATTTCCTGTCATTTATTCTTCCTGGGTGAATTTGCTTCTTTTTATTCTAGAGCTTTGAGGTGTTCTGTCCCACTAGTGTGGGATTTTTCCACATACTGCTCTTATAGTATCCCATAGTGTTTTGCACTCATCTTCTTTGAATACTAGGAATTCTTTAATTTCTTTCTTCATTTTCTTCCTTGACCAAGCTATGTTTCACTTGTGCATTATTCAGTTTCCATGAGTTTGTAGGCTTTCTAGAATTTTTGTTGTTGAATTCTAACTTTAAGCTGTGTTGATCCATTAAGATAAAGGGGGTTTATTCCAAGTTTTTGTCTATGTTGAGATTTGCTTTGTTACTTGGCATATGGGCAATTTAGAGAATGAGGTGCTGAGAGGAATGTATATTCTTTTGTGTTTCGGTGACATGTTCTATAGATGTCGGTTAAGCTGATTTGAATCATAACACCTCTTAGATCCTTTATTTCTCTGTTAATTTTCTGTCTGGCTGACATATTCATTGGTGAGAATGGAGTGTTTAAGTGTGGTTTGATGGGCAATTTAAGCTTTATTAATATTTCTTTTACAATTGTAGGCACCCTTGTTTCTTAGGCATATTATGTTCCGTGTTGATACTTCATCATGATTGATTTTTCCTGTCTTGACTATGGAATGTCCTTCATTCTCTCCTTTAGTTACCTTTAGTTTGAAGTCTATTCTGTTATATGTCAGGAAAGCTACACTAGCTTGCTTCTTAGGTTCATTTAATTGGAAAGTCTTTTCCTAACTCTTTCTCTGATGTCTGTCTTTGAAGCTGAGGTGGGTTTCCTGTATTCAACAGAAAGATGAATTGCTTTTTCATATCCATTCTATTATCTTGTGTCTTTTTACAGGTGAATTGAGTCCATTGGTATTAGGGGATATAAATGACCCCCAATTGTTGATTCCTGTTATTTTTGGTGACCTCTATGTGCTTCTCTTTTTCAGTGTTTGCTCATGTGGGATTATCTATTGCCTGTACTTTTTTGGGTACTGCTAAAATCCTTGGATTGAACTCTTCCTTCTAGAGCTGGATTTGTAGATAGATATTGTTTCAATTACGTTTTCTCACGGAATATCTTGTGTTGTCCAACTATGGTGTTTGACATTTTGCTTGATATAGTAGTCTGTGTTAGCATCCATGATCTCTTAAAATCTTTATGATTCCTTTCCAGGCACCATATTGCTCTTTATGTTTTTAATGTACTCTTGCATTGACATCTACCCATGTCTTCCTCCAGTCCATGCAGATACTGTCTTTGCCTCTTGGTCCAACCTTTGCGTTCAATGTCTGTGTCTCAGAGATACTCTCTTGGACCAATAGATGTGGTCACTTTCTGTTTCTCAAGAATCTACTTTTGGTATTCTGTGTGCAGTCATTGTCTGTACCTCAGGGAACCTATGAGGTCTCCAGGGTTGTGTGAGTTTGGGGGTAGTAGAACTTGCAGATTACAGAGTCTGATGGGGAGATGTTGGTGCAGCCTGCCTGCAGGAACCTTTCCTAATAAACTCTTTAAAGGTTAGTGTGCCAGAGATAGGTGGGGGTGGGGCAGGAATTTTCCCTGTGGCCTAGGACCTAGAGGGTATTTGGTTCTGACAGGAGGCTTGTCACTTTGGTCTCTTCTGTGTAGTCAATGTATGTGTCTCATGGAGCAGCTTGTTTCACAGGTGATGGGTAGGTTTGGGGGCTGATTGGGACTTGTAGATTACAGGATCCCATGGGGAGTGTTGGTGCAGCCTGCCTGCAGGAGGCTTTCCTGCTGACCAGCTAGTTAGATTGAAGCAGTTGAAATTCTTATAAGTCTGCCTTATATAATACTTGGGCTTTTTCTCTTGCAGCTTTTAATATTCTGTTTTTGTTCTGTATGTTAAGTGGTTTGATTATTATGTGATGTGAGGATTTTCTTTTCTGAACCAATTTCTTTGGTGTTCTGTGAGCTTCGTCTACCTTTATAGGCATATTTGGTTAGGGAAATTTCATTCTATGATTTTGTTAAATTTATTTTCTGGCATTTTTAAGCTTGGAATATTCTCCTTCTTCTATTCCTATCACTCTTAGTATTGGCTCTTTCATGGTGTCCAAGATAATTTTTTAGAGCTAACATATTCTTTGCCAGAATAATCTATTTCTTCTATTGTGTCTTTAACGCTTGAGAGTCTGTCCTCCATCTCTTGAATTCTGTTGGGAATGCTTGTGTCTGTAGTTCCTGTTCACTTCTCTAGATTTTTCATTTTCTGAATTCCTTCAAATCATGTTTTCATTATTACTTCCATTTATATTTTAATGTCTTGAATAGTTTCCTTCATGTGTTTTTGTTTTCCTTGCCATTCTTTAAGGGACTTGTTGATTTCCTTCAATTTTGTGGTTGTGGTTTCCTAAATTTCTTTAAGGGAGTTTTTCATCTCTTCTTGAAGCACCGCTATCTTCACCATAAAGTTGGTTTTAACATCGTTTGTTTTTTCTTCAGCTCTTGGAATATTCAGAACTTCATGGAGCACGAAGGGTGTGTTCTGATTGTGAAATATTGCCGTGACTGTCATTTTTTCTGTTTTTACACTTACAATTTGAGCATCTGGATATATCTAGGCTCCAATTTCTCGATTATTTTTGTTTGTAAGGTAGGTAATTTCTTTTTTTAGCTTCTGTTTCTTCTCTGGCCTGTGGTTAAGTAATGGGCCTCTGCCTGTGTAGGGGGCTGGACTACTGATGGCCTGGATGGCATCTGATCCAGCACAGACTTTCTTTCTAAGTTTGGGGTTGATGTTCTGGATATGTATGTGTGTGGCATCTAATCTGCTAGCAGTCTTCTGGGATTCTGAGGCAGTTCTGATTTCTGCTGTGGTAGGAGGCTCCTTTCTGGTTTTCAGGGACTTGGCCTGGTCTCTAGGCATCAGGATGCTGGTATAGCTCTTGAGTACAGGGATTATGGCCTGACCTCTGATGTAGTGGAATCCTTGTGTCACATATGTGGTCTGGGATATGATGATGAGGATACAAATGGCTACTGGAGTTATGTTGGGCAAGTGCAGCTGTGTTGGAAGGAAGGTGGTCTTACCTGGGATTCAGGATGCTGGCCTGGCCTCTGGTGGAAGAGGAAGCTTCTGCCACAGGTGTAGTCTATAATGTGGTTCCAATTATTTATAGTGAGCACAGAAATTATATTAATTTTTAAATACTAATATTTACTATGATGTGTCATGATTTTATTAATTCTTAGTATCGATTTTAGGATGGAATATTAATTTTAATATTTTGTGTTTGTCTCCAGAATGAATTCAATGTTTTTGCAGTCACTTTTTTATAAAATTGACCAGATTCTTTTCATGCTACTATCCACTTCAGTGAAGATGTTAATTTATATATGTAACTAACTCATCAGATCCTTTCATTATTTGCATTAGTGTCTATTAGTGTATTAGATGCTTATAATTTGTACTTTTTTCCTTTTTCTAGATGCTTCTTCTCATACACTTAACTATGATGTAACTTTTGTTTTACTTTTTATGTTTTACTTTTTGCTTCTTTAATTGAAATTTCTCTTGCACTACATTTTTATGATATCAGTATATTTGAATTTTTAGCAAGTTTATTTTTGTATATTCATCTAAAATTTTGTATTTTCTTCTGTGATATTTTAAAATATAGCCACAGAATCTGATAGTTTGTGTTTTCAAAAAACAGGTATCATTTGCTGCTATCACACTTAAATATGTAAATTTAATCAGCTTAAAATGAATATATTTTAATATAATGATATTAAAATAATGCTCTAAAAATAAAAATCTGTTTAAAATTTACATGAAATAGCAAATAAAGTATAAATTTTTAAAAAGAGTTTATTATTTATTCTTTGTGTGTGTGTGTGTGTGTTTAGCATTTATCTAAGTGCACCATGAGCTTGTAATGCTCCAGAAGGCCAGAGGATGTTGTCCATAGTCTATGGAACTGAAGGTACATCTAGTTAGGAGCTGCCATAGGGTGCTGCGAACTAAACCCAGGTCTTCTGCAAGAACAGCATATGTTCTTAACCACTCAGCTATCACTCTAGGCCATTAACTGCAAAACTTTGTATTGAGAGAATGGGATAATTTATTCCAGGGAAATGACTTCTTAGTTGTAGGAAAACAGTAGACATTTTGGTAATAAAAAATAGAACAAGCCTCGAATATAGCATATTTGGAAGTAAACCTTTTTAAGAAATTTGGTGCTTAAACTCAACTGTGACCTTTCAAAACGTAATTGGTTGTTCAAATACTTTAGAAACTTCAATGTAATAATGTCTGGTCACAGTGAAGAATCAGAAGTCAGGTAGCAAGTGTTCAATTTATGACACTAATAGTTTCTCTACAGTAACATCTTTGAAAATTGTGAACCTTTAGTATGTTATTCATTGGCTTAAATAGATTAAAATGATGGATTAAATTAATTATCAATTAAATTTAAAATGTGTGTTACTATATTTCTAAAAATGCTTGAATATAATTTTTGCCTTGTAATGTCATGAAATTGAATATATTTGATGAGGAATTTTTAATACATACTGAGTACACATGAAAAACTATACTTTCTACTGGTAGAATGGGTTCTTACTTTGAAAAAAGCATAAAATAGAACTTTTGAGAGTAACAACATATTTCAATATTAAAAGTTCTTTGAGAGGGATTAAAGAAATGGCTCAGCAGTTAATAACACTAGCTCCTTTTAGAGGACATAGATTTTATTCTTAACACCCTGTTATGCTTCACAACCATGAATAATTCCAGGTCTAAGATATTTTCTACCACCTTCTAGCTTCTTTCAACATGAGAAATGGAAGAAAATACAATGTTTGTAAGAAACTCTTGTGTTGCTAAAATTCAAAATAGCTTCATTTTTTCGTACTAAGACTAATGGCCACTTATAGTACTTTCCAAGTCCTGGTTTTGGTATAATTCAAATTTCTTTGTGTTATTCCCCAATTTCATATTATTGAAAATAATTAGACAGAGACATTCGAGAACAGCATGACTTTGTAACCTGTAAAATGTTATGCTTTTGTCTCCTGTAGGTGCTCCAAGTGACCAAAGCAGTGGTACCTCTTCTCCTCTTTGTGACAGTGGTTTGCACCTCAACTATCATCCAAACAATACAGTAAGACAACTGGACACAGTTAAGACTAATAAGGATGAACTAAGAAAAGAATATACCTATGTTTGCAGTTTGCTACACCACTGCCGAGTCTGATTTTTCTGACGAACCTGTACTTCTTGATGACTTCAATACAATCTAAGTGTTAAAACAAGCCAAAAGGAAAAATAAACAGCCAGATATTTCATGTGACATTCACAGCCCAGGCCTGTGTTATTAAATCCTCTGTAAGTGCTGGAGCCTTTGGACTAGGACACTCAGAGTAATAGTAAGAGTAATAGTAATAGTAATAGTAATAGTAACAGTAACAGCAATAGCAATAGTAATAGTAATATATTATGCCAGAGCATTTCATGTCAGATACAGTTTCAAGAACTACATGATTTGACATGATTTTTATGGCTTTTATTTCTATAGCAGTTAGCTAAATATAACCATCATTTGTTATATTTTGTCAACTTTTTGCATATCGTGGAATTAATGCTAGGAGAGAAAAAAATCTAGAATATATATTATGATAAAGAACAATTAATGTTAAACTATATGTATATTCAATAAAACATGCATTTAACACATTAGTTTTAATGAATTTAACTGAATTTTAGTGTTTATTTTTCACATTTGTTTTTTAAAAAAATGAGTCATCATTATTAAATATTTTGAAATTTCTTTTATTTATTTATTTATTTTTCTTTTTTACTATTTATTTTTAAATTTAAATTTAAATTAGGAACAAGGTTGCTTCACAAGTTAGTTCCAGGTCCCTCTCCTTTTCCCTCCCTTCCTCCCATGCCCTCCCCTCAACCCCTTCCCAATGTCCCCTCATTTCCCCAGGGAGGGTGAGGCCCTCCTTGTGGGTGTCCATAGTCTGTCATTTCATCCAGGGCAGGGCCTAGACCCTCCCCCAAGAGTTCAGGGTGAGAGTGCATCTCACATTGTTGGATGGGAGTCCAAAGTCCATTTGTATACGCGGGATAAATACTGATCTACTGCCCAAGGCTCAATCTATTTTTGAAATTTCTTATTTTAACACTGAAAGCACACATTCTAAAAAAGGAAAACTGGTTACAAGTAGATGTAAGTATTTGCTGGCATAGCTGACATGCTGTATATATTTATTTGGCTGATTTCCAATAGAACACTATTCATAATATTAGAAATCACTGATATCATTATGAAATTTTATTTTAAAAAGATTGCCTTTGAATATTTACAAGTCCAAACAACTTTTGTTGTCCCTGTTTACATTGAGATCATTCCATAGATAGATGACATAGGTTTCTCAAGTTGATTGCCATATTTATTTATCCAATCATTTTGTATTGAGGAATGTTTTTAACTTGAAATATAGCATGAAAGAAAATATTTCAGTTTCTTTTTTAATACATAATATTTATAAACCACAAGGAGTTTTATTATAACATTCCCATACATGTATATGACATTCCATGATCACATAAATCCATCTCTCAAATTTTATTATTCTCTTCTCCATCATTTTTTATTATTCCATAGCCATAATAGTCTCCCCTTTATCTTCACACCTTACGACTCCAGATTCCATATATGAGAGAAAACACACTTTAGATATCTGTGTGAAACTGACTGATACTTAACAAGATGGTCTGTAGTTCCATTTTCTTGAAAATGTTATAATCCCTCAAGCCCAACCCATTTAAAGTTGAATAAAACTCCATTGTGTATATTTAACAAATTTTCTTTATTCACTACTCCTTAAATTCTCTGTTAAGGAATCTTTTCTTGTACTAGAGATGTCAGACAGCTGTGCATTTTAATAGCTGATAGCACCTTTCAAGTATTTACCTGAGATTCAGAGACCTCTGAACTTCAGTTCAAGTATTCTGTGTGATTTGATACGGAAGGAACAAGGAAGGCCTCCTCTGGTTGGCCAGCAAAGGAGATGTAACAAATCTTTGGCAAGGTGTTGGCTACATCATCCTGTGCTCCCTCCAATCTTTCAGATTTCCTCTGAGGTCCCCCATGAATTCAGAGCTAGAGAAAGGTAGTTGGTAATGTTTTTAATCTGGATTTGTCTAAAGTCTTCTACCACCTCTGTAGTAATGGCAAGTAGAGAAGTCAGGGTGAATGGTTTAAGGGAAGGAAACATTATGGTTTGTTTTCTACTCATTGCATTGCTTTCTATAAGAATGTCATTTTTTAGAAACCTATAATTAGGGCATACCAGTTACTACTACTGCTTCAGCCTCACAATTTTTGACATATACAGTTGTATAGAATTGTTGTTACCAGATGCTATATACATCCCCTACTGCCATAGGTTCATTCACATTGTTTGCATCATTAATATTGAAATATATTTTTACATTTTGGGTATTCTTTAGTATGATAAAAACTTACAATTGTAGTTTAAAAAAGAAGAAACGACTTGCAAATTCAAGTAAAGCACATTTATAGTAAGAAAGTGTTTGTGTATTTCCATTAAATGAAGTCTGCCTGAAGTCTATATAGGCTTATAATATGGAATATTATAGGAGTGCTTAAGTATGTGAAGATTTAAGGAAATAAATGACTGTGAAGAGTTTGAACATGGAGGTAGTTGAGATCCAAGAGTTGGAAGACTACAAAGCAGATGTGGCCCTGCTCCACTTGGGGGGATCTGTTTATTCTGGGTACAGCTGGCTCAACACAATTTCCCTCCCATGCTGAGGTTAAGATTCAATACAGGAGGGCAGGCTCTGCCTATTCACAGATTTCCACTTATCATAACTATTGTTTAAAAATAACACTGTTTTCCCCTGGAGGTGAGATGAAGAAATTCCTTCCAAGCACAGTGGAAAACAACAAATATTCAGAGTCAGATAACACAATTTGGAAGCACTTTCCTCGTCCTTATACCTAGAATCAGTTTTCTGTTCCAACTTATTTTTAAAAATAATATCTAGATGGACATTTTGTTTCATGAGTACTTCCTTTTGGGCAATTTGGTTGTTTTGCAAACCCATCATGTGATGTGTTGGAGAAAATTCTGTCATAAAATTCAGTATGTAAATGCTGTCTGTTCCATGCACCTGGTTTCTATTTAAAGAAAGCAATATTCTTGGCATTGTGGAATTAGTTTCGGTATTTAAAATTCACCTGTATTGATAATTACATCTTTTCATATACTAAACAATATTGTCAAACCATGGGTTAGTTAGGAATGTATTACAAAATTTCAAAAGACATACATACATACATATTCCTCTACACACCAGCATCCAGTTATGCCAGCACCATTTGTTGAAGATGCTATCTTTGCTTCCATTGTATAAATTTAGCTTCTTTGTCAAAAATCAAGTGTTCATAGGTGTGTGTGTTAATATCACAGATTTCATTGATCTGTTTTTGTGCCAATACTAAACTGTTTTCTTTACTATAGCTCTATAGTAGACCTTGAAGTCAGGGATGATGATGATTCTGAAACTTCCTTTATTTTACAGGGTGATTTTGTCTATCCTGAGTCTTTTTTTCCATATAAAGTTGAGTATTGTTCTTTCAATGTCTGTGAAGGATTTGATGGGGATTGCATTGAATCTGAAGATTGTTTTTGGCCAGATTGTCATTTTTAATATGTTGACTCTGTCTAAGAACATGGGAGATCTTTCAATTTTCTGCTATATTATTTAATTTATTTTTTAAAAGACTCAAAGTTCTTGTGATATAGGTCTTTCACTTGTTTAATTAGCATTCACACAAGATATTTTTTGTTGTATGTGACTATTGTAAAAGATGATGTTTCTCTGATAGCTTTCTCAGTCCATTTATCATCTGTAGGTAGAAGGGATTCTGATTTTTTAGTTAATCTTGTATCCTGCCATTCTGCTGAAGCTGTTTATCAGCTTTAGGAGTTCCATGGTAGAGTTTTTGGGTCACTTATGTAAACTATCATATCATCTGCAAATAGTGAAAGTTTGACCTCTTCCTTTCCAATCTGTATACGCTTCATCTCCTTTTTGTTGTCGTATTGCCCTAGCTAGAACTTCAAGTACAATATTGAAGAGATATGGAGACAGTGGACAGACTTTTCTTGTTCCTGATTTTAGAGGAACCACGTTGAGTTTCTCTCCCTTTAGATTCTGGCTATTGCTTTGCTGTATATAGCTTTTATTATGCTTAGGTATGTTCCTGTTATCCCTAAACTTTCCAAGACCTTTATCATGAAGGAGTATTAGGTTTTGTCAAAGTCTTTTTTCAGCATCTAGTGAGATGTTCATGTGGTTTTATTTTTCAGTTTGGTTATATGGTGGATTACATTGATGGATTTTAATATGTTGAACCATTCCTGGATCCCTGCCATAAAGCCTACTTGATCAGAGTCGGTGAGATTTGGATTTGATTTGCCATTATCTTATTGAGTATTTTGCATCAATATTCATGAGGAATATTAGTCTGTAGTTCTCTTTCTTAGTTGTGTCTTTGTGAGACTTCGGTACCAAGGTAATTGTAGCCTTGTAAAAAGAGTTTGGCAATGACCCTTCTGCTTCTATTGTCTGAAACAATTTGAGGAGAAATGTTATTAGCTCTTCTTTGAATTTCTGGTAGAATTCTGCATTGAAGCCATCTGACCTTGGGCTTTTTGGTTGGGAGACTTTTGATGACTGCCTCTATTTCAGGAGGGGTTATAGGTCTTTTTAAATTGCTTATCTGTTCTTGATTTAATTTTGGTAAGTGATACCTATCAAGAAAAGTATCAGTTTCCTTTAAATTTTCAAATTTTGTGGAGTACTGTTTTCAAAGTATGACTTGATGATTTTCTGAGTTTCCTCAGTGTCCTGTTGTTATGTCCCCCTTTTCATTTCTGATTTTGTTAATTTGCATGTTCTCTCTGCCTTTTGGTCACTTTGGATAAACAGTTTGTCTATGAACTCTTTGTTACATTGATTCTTTGTATTGTTTACTTTGTTTCTACTTTATTGATTTCAGCCCTCAATTTGATGATCATAGTGTTACTCCTCTGGGGTGAGTTTGCTTCTTTTTTGCTCTGGAGCTTTACCTTGTGCTGGTAATTCTCTAGCTTCTTCATGTGGGCACTTAAGTGTTATGAACTTTCCTCTTAGTACTGCTTTCAAGTTCCATAAGTTGGGGTATGTTGTATCTACATTCTCATTGAATTCTAGGAAGTCTTTAATTTCTTTTTTCATTTCTTCCTTTATCCAGGATTGATGCAATTGCACATTGTTCAATTTTCATGTGTTATAGGGTTTTTGCAATTTGTGTTGTTGTTGAATTATAACTTGAATTCAACCTATTGAGGTTTGATATATTTGCGAATATATGGTTTATTTTAGAGAAGGTTCCAGTGGTGCTGAGAAGAAGGTATATTCTTTTGTGTTGGGATGAAATGTTCTATAGCTGTCTGTTAAACCCAATTAGGACATAACTTCTGTTAGTTCCCTTGTTTCATTGTTAAATTTCTGTCTGTTGTTCCTATCTAGTGAGAGTGGGGTATTGAAGTCTTCCACTATAAGTATGTAAGATTTTATGTTTAATATGAGTTTTAGTAATGTTTCTTTTACAAATGTGGATGCCTTTGTATTTGGGGCATATATATTCCGAATTGAGACTTCATCTTGCTGGATTTCTCCTGTGATGAATTTGAAATGACTTTCTCCATCTCTTTTGATTGCTTTTAGCTTAAACTCTAATTTGTTAGATATTAGGATTGATACACCCTCTTGTTTCTTGGGTCCATTTGATTGGAGAATCTTTTCCCTACCCTAAACTCTGAGGTACTATCTATTTTTGAAGTTGAGGTGTGTTCCTTGTATGTCTTCCTCTCTATTCTGTTAGCCTGTGTCTTTTTATAAGTGAGTTAAGACCATTAATATTGAAGTGTATTAATAACCATTGATTACTAATTTTTGTTTGTTTTTGATTTGTTGGTATTGTGTGTTGATTCCCTCCCCCATTTTTTCTTTTGGCTGTTGGGAAAGTAAAATTAATCTATTGCCTCTGGTTTTGTGGGTGTATTTAACTTCCTTGCATTTGAGTTTTCCTTCCAGAACTTTTTGTAGGACTGGACTAATGGATATGTATTGTTTAAATCTGGTTTTGTTATTGAATATCTTGTTTTCTCCATCTATAGTAACTGAAAGCTTTGCTGGGTATAGTAGTCTGTTTTGGCAAACATGGTCTCTTAGTGTTTGTACAATATCTACCCAGGACCTTCTGGCTTTTAGAGTGTCCATGGAGAAGTCAGGTGTAATTCTGATAGGTTTGCCTTTATATGTTACTTGGCCTTTTTCCTTTGCTTTTATTAATCTTCATTTTTTTATTCTGTATGTTTCAGGCTTTGATTATTAGGTGGCGAGGGAACATTTTTGTGGCCCATACTATTTGGTGTTCTGTAAGCATCTTGTACTTTCATTGGCATGTCTTTCTTTAGGTTGGGAACATTTTTTTCTCTTATTTTGTTGAATATGTTTTCTCCACCATTGAGGTGGACTTCTTCACCTTCTTCTATACCTATTATTCTTAGGTTTGGTCTTTTCATGGTTTCCCATATTGCCTTGATATTTTGTGTTAGGGATTCACTGAACTTAAGATTTTCTTTGCTTGATTAATCTATTTCTCCTAGTACATCTTCAACGCCTGAGATTCTCTCTTCCATCTCTTGTATTCTGTTGGTTTTGCTTGCATCTGTAGTTCCTAATCTTGTACCCAGTTTTTCTAATTCTAGGGTTCCCTCAGACCGTGTTTTTTATTGTTTCTCTTTCAGCTTTCAAACCTTGCACTGTTTGAGTTGTTTCTTGCAATTTTTGGTTTGTCTTTCCCTCCATTTCTTGAATTTTTTGTTTGTTTTTCTTCCATTTCATTAAGGAATTTTCTCATTATCTCATTGAGGGTCTCTATCATCTTCATAAAGTTGTTTTTAGGGTTGTTCTCTTCTGTTTCATCTGCTTTGAAATGTTCAGATCTTGCTGGTGTGGATGCCCACTCTGGTGGCATCATTTTGATTTTTCTGTTATTGACTGTGTTCTTATATTGTCATCTTCTCATTCCTTCTTCCAGTGGATACCTGTGTTGTCTCTCCCTCTACTTGGTATGGGACCAAGGTTCTCTTTCAGTGGGTTCAAGCAAGTACAATACTCCAATGACTCTCTTCTTCCTGTGGGTTGAGTTAGGACTAGTACTGCAATATTTGCAGTCTGGTTGGGCTGTTCTGCCGGCATGGGTTATCTCTTGTGTAGGCCCCAATCCTCAGGAGGCTCTGAGCAGGGAACGAGAAGGTGGGCTATAAATAGTCCCACACTCACCTCCTTCCATAGGTGGAGGCAGAACTAGCACCTTGATGCTGGCAGCCTCTGGATGGGCTGGTCTGCCGGTTACACATTTTGCAATCCCCAGGCCTCAGGAGGGTTATAGCAGGGCACCAGAAGTGGGCTGGAAACAGGTCCATGCTTGCCTCCTCATGTGGGTGGACACAGGACTAGTACTGCTACTTCCCCAGACTCTGGATGGGCTGGTCCACCAGGATAGGATTTCCTGTGGGCAGTTCCCAGGCCTCAGGAGGGTCTGAGCAGGGCACTGGAAGATGGGCCAGAAACAGGTCCATGCTTTCCTCCTACAGTGTGTAGAGGTGGGACTAGGATGCTGGCAAACTCTGGATAGCCTGGCCCACTGAGACAGGCTCCCTTGTGAGCAATTCCCATGCTTCAGGAGGCTCCCTCAGTGAGACATTTTAAATCACTTTACTTTATATCCATGGGAATAGAGTTGGATTTTATGAATTTTGGATTCTGACCAGGAGGATTCTTGTTCTGCTTTGCAATTTAACCCCTCAAACACTTGTTGCATTTTATTTACCTGACATCTTATCACATGTTGAATACCTGAGTATACAGCATGAGATCATATACTAACCATCTGTAGCAACTGAATAAGTAACTGTGCCCTTGTCATACACTGATACCCATAACATTCCATTTTCTATTGTCACCTGATAGTTAACAATTGAAGAATGGATTCTCATAAAAGAATGTG